>NW_022145615.1:13886711-14504211 GCF_000002235.5 Strongylocentrotus purpuratus
AATATAAAACATAAGAAATTGTAAAAACAAAGAAATACATAAGAATAAAATTGAAAATCATTTTTTTCTTCAAGATTGCAATCGTAAAATCAGTGGAAATATGTAAATAATAATAAGACATTATTTTATCATGTAATTATTAATAGATCAACAGTTAAAACAATATTTCTTATTATTTATTATAATTTATCTTAAATGTATTATATTAAATATTATAAATCCAAACATAATACCTTTTATTTTTCTACATGGAATTTATTAGCTAAAGTTACGTTCACTGATGGATTTGACCTTCATGAAGACGTCAATAAGAAAAGTGAGTTTGTGTTTAATAATTAAAACGGATTGCTAAAAGCAATGATGATGATAATAAGATACCATAAGCTAACATTCAAGTAGTGCATGATGTACGTCATCACACGTGACCAAAGGTTGCCAATTTGCGTGAGAAATCACTGTCAAAATAGATTTTTCAATATCATTAAAGGGGAAGTCTAGACGATTTCCTAAAAAATCTATTTTACGGCTTGAAAATCAAGGAGCATTCTGATACCACTTTCATCCACGGGCGTTACTTTTGTGATTTTTAAGCTCCAATTTTGTAATTGTAATTACAGGTAACTCCGCCTAAGTCGAATCTCTTGGGACCACAAAAATTTGTTCGACTTACGCGAATTTCGACTTAGAAGAAGTAAATAACACAGGTTTGTTGTCATTTGGTCCAGAAATTTATTTCGACTTAGGCAATTATTCGACATAGACAAGTTCGACTTAGGCAGAGTTGACTGTATTTCTAAAATAGTTCTCGCATTGCCAAAGTGCGATGGCCATGTGATGTCATTGTCGCACTAAGACTGCACATGTGCGAACTTTCTCCATTGGCTGTATGCAAGATATTGCTGTGACTTTTGTTTCAAGGGTATAGCTGCACAAATTTTATGAGTTCTTGGGGAAAATGACCACTTTTCCGATTCTGAAACCCTTGACACATAGGGTGATATATGCTCAATTGATTCAAGATATTTGAGCTGACAATTTTGATGTAAAAATGTAGAAATATTGGTGTTTGAACCTCAAGCCGTGGGATTTCTGACTGCTTGCTCAACAAAAGTGCGACACTGACGTCATGCGGACAGTGTAGCGTAATGCATTTCGGGTAAAACTGGCTCGTGCGAGAACTTTTGCTTATATCGATTTTCCAGTGATTACTCCTTTATTCATGGGTCTACAGAGTCAAGTAAGACATTTTCTGAAAGCTTGATTTTTGCCCTATATTAATTTTAAAGTAAATTATCGCATAGACCTCCCCTTTAAAGTAGCCATAACTCTGTTATTCATTGTTCGATTTGCTTCAAACTTTTTTTAATCTGTTCGTCTCATTTTTCTGCTTCATTAAAAACAAGATTTTTCTTGAGTGGAGCCAGTCTTTAAGCAAAAACGGAATTGAAATCGGGCAAGAAATGGCGAAGAAGAAGCAGACAACCAGACTACACCAAAAGTGGCACCTATTTCTCGTCCAGAACGTTGCTCACGCAAAGAAGCCTTTTTTTGTGATTTTGAAATAAGTGCATACACTAGCAGAGTCATTATGAGGCTTATTGATCATCATTTATCACAGGAATGTCAAGTATTGAAGATTCCAGGAAAAGGCAATAAATTCCAGAAAATTATTTGAGCTGCGGAAACTGATGGATTCAGAGTGCTGTATTTTTGTCTCCAAATTTGGTTTTGGTATTGCTTAAAACAAGTGTTAGACTGCAATATATCATATATGGTAACACAGCATATAATTTACTTGGTTTCATAGGAAATGCTGATGTTTTTTTGAGGTTTACTAAAAACTAAATTTTAGCTTCAATAGATTGGTATTTTTGTCATTCCCAACCTTTCCTGCAAGTTTCATCTCAATCCGTTAACTACTTTTGGAGTTATTTTGCACAAGGACAAACTAACTAAATAACTACCGAACGAACGAACACAAACCAACCGTAACAAAAAACATAACCTCCTCCATTGGTGGAGGTAATAAAGATAAACAGGCAAGCATTTCAGTACATGTAACAAGCTCTTTTCTCACTACTCAGTAAATTTACATTAAATTGCTAAAATGCTCATGAAGTTCTTAGAATTCTCTAATCTTACCTTTATCCTCTACCACGGGTGTGCACAACTCGGATTCACTATCACTTGCTTCACTTCCATCATCAGAACTGCACAGGCACTCTATAAACAATTTTTCAAAAGTATACAAGTCGACATTACTTATGTTGCAAGTTCTATCTAGGGAAGATAGGTACTACAACTTGTAACCACTTATCAGTACTAGGCCTGTTTCGAAAATATGTGTAAACGTGTACATGTCCATAAAAGTGAAACTAGAGTAGACATTTCACCTAACGTGTATACTTAACAGATGTCACTGAACGTCTAATAATAAATCTAAATCCCCTATGATAAACAAAAGTTTAAACTTTAACCTTTGCCCACCCTGCTCTGAGTGACCAAGGATGATACAGGTGAAAAAGTGAAATGCAAGTGACTGGGATTAATTGACCGTAAAATGAGCTTATCAAACCCAAAGAATTTTAATCACCAAAGTAACAATCCAGTTTTGTAAATAAATCATACCACACCCACTTCCAGGGATAGGGGCAGTTAAAGACTGGATCCACTCCAGAACTAGATGAATCCTCGTCCGCGCACGGTCGAAATTTATGCCTCCTCCATCACGCGATCAGAAAGCCCCACTAACACCAAGGGATCAAAAATATACACCGACGTGCAACTGAAAAAAAGTTCAATAATATCCTCAAAATCTAATCAGTTCATCCTCACCTACTTCTACATACTTGAGCCAAATTCGGTGACAATCTGTTCATTCGTTCTGATGTTTTCGCGGTAACAAGCTATTTTTGCTGATTTTTTTACAAGTTTTTAGGCCCCATGACCTTTGACCTTTGACCTCATGAACCCAAAATCTAATCAGTTCATCCTCACATGCTTATGCATACTTGAGCAAAGTTTGGTGAAAATCTATTCATTTGTTCTGAATTTATCGCGGTAACAATCTATTTTTGCTGATTTTTTACAAGTTTTTAGGCCCTGTGACCTTTGACCTTTGACCTCCTACATCCAAAATCTAATCATTTCATCCTCACATGCTCATGTATACTTGACCCAAGTTTGGTAACAATCCGTTCAGGCGTTCTTAAGTTATCGCGGTAACGAGCTTCGGACGGACGGACGGACGGACGGACGGACAACCCGAAAACATAATGCCTCCGGCACCACCTTACGGTGGCGGAGGCATAAAAATCTTGTTCTTATTAAAATCAGAAAAATCAGACAAACAGATCAACAAAAACAAAAAAATAAGAAAGTTATGATTTTTTAAAGGAAATTTAAAAATTGATTTCAACAGTGATTTTTAATGCAAATTGGCAAACCTTGGTCACGTGTGATGACGTATATCATGCACTTCTCTGCAAGCAACTTATTATACCTTATTGTTTTATACCATCCTTTGTTAACACTTTAATGCTAAACAAAAGTCTATTTCCGTCGATTAATGCACGGATTCATTAGCATGCAATAATTCAATTGTTCAAATATTGAAAAGCAATTATAATAAAAGTAATTATAATGGATAATGATTTTAATAAACAATAAAAATAATAAAATTTACATATTTCGTGTATTTTCTGCTTTCATTGATAAGTTTAGATCGTCTACTTATTTAAAATAACTTTATAAAATAATGATTGTGGTATCCAAATATTTCTCACTGAAGATCTATGTAAATCGGCACAAATATCATGGAACAAATAAATACATAAGAATAAAAGTGGTAATCCATTTTTTTCCAAGATTGGATAATCGTAAAATCAGTGGAAATATGTAAATAATAATAAGACATTATTTTCTCCTGTAATTAGTAATAGATCAACATTTATAACAGTATTTCTCATTAATTATTTTTTATTTATCTTAAATGTATTATATTAAATCTTATAAATCCAAACATAATACCTTTTATTTTTCTACATGGAATTCATTAGCTAAAGTTACGTTCGCTGATGGTTTTGAACTTCATGAACACATCGATAAGAAAAGTGACTTTACGTTTAAAGATTAAAACGGATTCTTAAAAACAATGATGATAATAATAGAATATCCGTAAGCTAACAGTCGAGAAGTGCATGATGTACGTCATCACACGTGACCAAAGGTTGCCAATTTGCGTGAAAAATCAATGTCGAAATGGATTTTTCAATATCATTAAAATAGTCATAACTTTCTTATTCATTTTCCGATTTGCTTCAAACTTTTTTTAATCTGTTCGTCTGATTTTTCTGGAGTGGAGCCAGTCTTTAATACTAGCCTTAGCTGTCATAATTGATAGTGATAACTATGAGCGAATAAGAAGATCTTATTACAGTGTACATGTACATGTGAACCCGTCCAAAAAAACCAAGAGTGTAAACGTTAGAGAAAAAAATCACTTTCGAAACAGGCCCTAAGCGGTACTATGACTATCTTTGTCAATATGGGTTTCTTTTGTCAAGAATCAGTTCATGACATGCTATACATAAATACCCATACAGTGTTTACTAAACGTAAATGTCCCCCAGATTATGTATCATACCATTTCCTGAAAAGATCTTTTTGCATGTAAGAAATCATCTTCTGAAAAGTACATATCAATTTCCAGAAAATAAGCATAATTTCTACTTTGGGGACATTTTCTGAGCATCATACCCTTAGATACATTCCGCCCAATGGGGTTAATCAGGCTAAACAATCTGTTATTGGTTCATTGGCCATACAATTAGTGAATCTTATTTTTTGGTCATGATGGAGTTGAGACTTTGTGTTCACGGACAGTACAAAGATACAGAGGTGCAGAGTCAAGACCAGTTTGCTAGATAAGAATTTAAGCGGCTAGAAAAAAAAAAGGCTGTCATACTTATATTTGACACCATTTTGTTGCTTATCTATTGCAGGTACATGTCATCCCCTAATGAAAAATTTTGTCTAAGCCATAAAATCCTGCATCTTGATATTTGTCTTAGGAACAAAGTTCTCAATTCCAACACTGGCTAAAATTTCATACCCTCATCAGATCCCACATGCACATCCTTCAGGCTCTTTCCAGCTAGACCACTGATGTCCCCACTCTCCATCTTCAGCAGTACTTTGGAGAGTTTAGCTACCTGCAGAGTTGAGTCTGGTAGGCGGTAATACTCTCGATGTGTCCGTACGTCATGTCCAAGAAAGCCTGCGAGTATGTCCAGCTCGTTGTCCTGCAAGTTCATTACTTGAGATACTGTAGCTATGTGTTTCCGAAGTCTGGTAGCTCGCAGAAGTTCCGGGTTTTTTGCTTCGCACCTTGCTGAATGATTTCGAAGAGTGTCTGTTCCACGCAGATGACCAGAACCTCCCGGCATACCAAACAGGTACTTGTTGTGATCTAAGCCTGCCTCTTTTCTACATTCAGTTAGAGTGTCAAGATCTGCCTTCATTTTGGTGGTTAAGAGAATAGGAACAGTGCGGGAACGTTTCCCAATTATTTCTACTCTCCATAGTGCCTTACACAGTGCCTTCTCAACTACAGACAGGGCCCCATCTACTATACATGTCTCCCCTCTAGCACATTTGTTGTAATCATTCAGTGTCATTCTTGACACCTCGCCTGATCGTTTTCTGTTGAAGACGATTACTTGAGACAGCAGGACTTCAGCTAATTTCACCCATGCTTTCTGCATTTCAGACCCAGACGACCTCAGTAGCTCTTCATGATTTGTCTTTGCCTGGTTTTGAAGGTACCTAGATAGCTTCACAACATCTTCTGTCAATGGGAGTATCTTGGGGTTGTTGCGTTTGGCTTCTTCAAGGGTTCTCAGAGCGTGGTGGCTCACCTCCCCCTCCCAGTGCAAACTGTACAATTCAGCAACTGCTCTGGATTTCTTTTCAACCGCTTCATCACCAGACACAAGAGCTTCCCCTCGAAGTATCTCAGTGCATGTCTTTAGACTGTGCCCAATCTTTAGAGCCAGGCTTGGAGTTGTGTAGATGTTATCGTCTCCATTGAATCCTGAAGCTTGTCTTGTAGCCTTAACTACGTCATGGAATTTCTTTGGGCATATAAGGTCTTCCATTTGAGCATTTGGCTGCTCTGTGAGAATTCTATATTCAAACAACATCCGTGCCAGCTCACGTAATCGCTGCCTAATATACCCCTCCTGGTCCCTGGTGTGTCCATGCTTCAGAGTCAGCTTTTCACCAAACAATTGTATTAGCCTGTCCGACCTGACCACCCTAGCTATGTTGTCATCCTTCATGGTGGCTAAAATTTCATGTGTTCTCTTGCTTACTCCAGGAGTGATAGGCAGCATCATTCTACTTGCCTTTGCAAGTCCAGTCCTTCGTTTCTTTTTAACGGGTTCATCAGTAGCATCTGATTCATCAGTTGCCTGGCTGCATTTGTGTTTCCACAGGTCACTTTTCGCAAAGTAGCCGTAGCATCTTGTGCAAGGCAAATAGTCTCGAGCATTAGCCTTGTATTTTGGCCGATAAACAACTATGAGTGTACCTTTTCCCTCCTCTAGAACTTTATGATTATGGAGAAAATTCCCGTAATTCCTCATGAGCGTCAGGAGCTTTGCACGTTTCTTTGGCTCTTTTGTTCCAAGCCATTCATTGACCTGTGGTTCATATTTGTGCTCTGTAGTAAGATGTCGAGGCAACTTCTTTTGCCCCACCAAACAAAAGGGACAGAACTGTGGCTTATCCCACCTGCGTCTTTCCTCTTCGTTTGATGTGCAGAGGACCTCAATGTCAGATTGCTCACATGAAGAGCTGGAGACCTTGGGATTTTGACAATCGGAAGATTCAGCCTGTTGATTGTTTGCCCCATTGGATTCTCTAGGCTCACAGTCAAACTCAACACTACCATCATCACTATCAACAACGGGGGAATTTTTTTTTCTGCGTCTAGTGTCTGGAATCTGCAAGATGTCATCAGAACAGCTAACATCACCATCACTTGCAGAGTCTGGTACATAATCAGGGTCATGTACATAATCGGGATCATCGGGTTCTGATTCTTCAGAATCACTGTCAATAATCACAGCTGTGGCATTAGATGACGTCACTATTTGGTTGGCACTGTAACAATTACTGGCAATTGGAAGTGTCTGCATGCTCAGACTTGCAGTGACTGGTGGCTCAACACCGGCAAATAGACTGGATTTAGGTGGTTGACATTCCTCCAGATGGGAGCTTGTATTACCAGCCGAATATGCCTCAGTGTCTGCAAAAGTAGAGGTGGCATGTAGAATTTCAACTCGTCTGAGGGCTTTACTGGGTTTGCATGGATCACTGTCTTCGTGATGGACACTCCTACTTTGCCTTTCTCCCTCATGCTGAAGATCCGGAGTGGCAGCATTAGACAATTCACCATGTCTAACAGCTTGGTCCAAAGGACTTGTTTCACCTAGACTGGCAGTGGCAGCTGGCTCAACATCGGCAGAGAGACTGGATTTAAGTGGTTGACATTCCTCCAGATGGGGACTTGTTTTACCAGCCGAATATGCCTCAGTGTCTGCAAAAGTAGAGGTGGCATGTGGAAACTCAACTTGTCTGAGGGCTTTACTGGGTTTGCATGGATCACTGTCTTCGTGATGGACACTCCTACTTTGCCTTTCTCCCTCATGCTGAAGATCCGGAGTGGCAGCATTAGACAACTCACCATGTCTAACAGCTTGGTCCAAGGGACTTGTTTCACCTAGACTGGCAGTGGCAGCTGGCTCAACATCGGCAGAGAGACTGGATTTAAGTGGTTGACATTCCTCCAGATGGGGACTTGTTTTACCAGCCGAATATGCCTCAGTGTCTGCAAAAGTAGAGGTGGCATGTGGAAACTCAACTTGTCTGAGGGCTTTACTGGGTTTGCATGGATCACTGTCTTCGTGATGGACACTCCTACTTTGCCTTTCTCCCTCATGCTGAAGATGCGGAGTGGCAGCATTAGACAACTCACCATGTCTAACAGCTTGGTCCAAAGGACTTGTTTCACCTAGACTGGCAGTGGCAGCTGGCTCAACATCGGCAGAGAGACTGGATTTAAGTGGTTGACATTCCTCCAGATGGGGACTTGATTTAACAGCCGAATATGCCTCAGTGTCTGCAAAAGTAGAGGTGGCATGTGGAAACTCAACTCGTCTGAGGGCTTTACTCGGTTTGCATGGATCACTGTCTTCGTGATGGACACTCCTACTTTGCCTTTCTCCCTCATGCTGAAGATCCGGAGTGGCAGCATTAGACAACTCACCATGTCTAACAGCTTGGTCCAAGGGACTTGTTTCACCTAGACTGGCAGAGGCAGCTGGCTCAACATCGGCAGAGAGACTGGATTTAAGTGGTTGACATTCCTCCAGATGGGGACTTGTTTTACCAGCCGAATATGCCTCAGTGTCTGCAAAAGTAGAGGTGGCATGTGGAAACTCAACTCGTCTGAGGGCTTTACTGGGTTTGCATGGATCACTGTCTTCGTGATGGACACTCCTACTTTGCCTTTCTCCCTTATGCTGAAGATCCGGAGTGGCAGCATTAGACAACTCACCATGTCTAATAGCTAGGTTCAAAGGACTAGTTTCACCTAGACTAGTTGGTTTGGTTGTAACAGGCTTGGTTGTAACATCAACCTACAAAAGTGGATAAAAAGGAAAATAAAGGACATTTGTACTGATTATGATGTTGATGCCAAAGAATTTGACGTATTTCTTATAAAATGCATGTTTGAATGAAAAAGGGACCACTTTGTATATAACAATAGGATAATTCAATACTGTATAAACAAAGCAAATTACACTCTTTCTATGGAAAATTACAGTGCAAGCGGATTTTGTGTAATTGTACAAAAATTGTTGCTCCCTTTGCCAAAAACTTGGCTTAACCCTATTCCCATTGGGGGGGGGGGGGGGCTTTTTTTGGCCCCCCCTCGACATTTTTCACGATAATTCTGAAACGTGAAAAGCTCGCGCCATGAATTTTTTTGACTTTTTAGTTTCAAGTCTCGCGCAACTTTTGAGACCAAATTTGCGACGACCGGGTATACGGTACCGACGCTATGCGCACTTGAAAAAAATTCGCCAAGCCAAATTTGAGTAAAAAACATGATTTTATGTACAAAGTCAAAGTAAATTGTGTTTTCACTAAATATATATAAATCCTTGTCTAATTTTCATTTTAATGGATGAAATTGATAAAAAATGTACTTTTTATGACTCTAATAATGTCCCCAACAATTTACCTCGGAAAAACAATAGACATAATAAGGCCAAAAAAACAAAGAAATACATAAGAAATTCACAAAAACAATAAAATACATAAGAAAAAAAATTTGATGGCATTTTTTTTCTTCTCAATAATCTGTCTGAAACATTACTAAGAGTATCTAAACCAAAATTCAGCACATTTAGAGCTTCATGAAGTGATTAATTACTCTTAATTAGAATTCATGCATAATTATGCATAATTAGTGCCTAATTAGCATAATGAAGGGATTTTTGACAAATTTAACTATGCAATCTAAGAGTTAACGTCACAGACTATGTGCATGCCGAATTTCGGCGCGAACACGCGATCAACGGCCGAGATCAGAGGGGGGGGGGGGGGGGGCCAAAATAGCCCCCCCCCCCCCAATGGTTTCAAGACCCTCAAAAAGCCCAATGGGATTAGGGTTAATCCTTTACAGGCACAGCAGCTACTTGAAAAGTTGGGGGAGTTGGGGGGAGGGGGGGGGGGGAGGGGGTGGGAGGCAAATGACCACCATAGGAAAATTAAAAGTATGCGGCAGGCCTGCTGCAGACTCAAAGTCAGCCGCAAGCACTGTGCCAGAGTGAGTCCCAGAACAAAACTTTGTGGAAGACTGTGCAGCATACCTCACTCAGAAAGCTGACCTGGGTGACATTGTATGACCAACCATTAAAAAATTTCTGTATGGAATGGATATTTTATTAAAGTCAAATAATATCCTCATATGAGCCAGAAAGAATACTGACTTCTGCTGCAAGTATGCCGCAAATATGCCGCAGGTCTGCCGGAGGTATGCCGGAGGTCTGCCACAGGTTTGCCGAAGGTCTGCCCCAATCATGCCACAGGTCTGCCGCAAGTATGCCACAGGTCTGCCGCAAGTATGCCACAAGTATGCCGGAAGTATGCCACACTCAGCCACAGGTCATGAATATTCATGATTAAAAGTGTGCCACAGGTCTGCTGCAAGTATGTCAGAGTCAGAGTTCTGCCATAAGTATGCCAGAAGTCTGCCACAAATATGCTGCAGGTCAGCTGTAGTCATGGAAGTCATGAATATTCATGATTAAAAGTGTGCCGCAGGTTTGCAGCAAGTATGCCGCAAGTCAGCCACAGGCATGGAAGTCATAAATATTCATGATTAAAAGTATGCCGCAGGTCTGCCACAAATCAGCCACAACAACTAATTTGCAGCTAAAACCTGCGGCAGGTCTGACGCAGACCTGCCACAAGTCAGCAGCAGGAGTATATCGCAAGCGCAAAACTTTCCTATGGGCAATGACCGCCGGCAAACATTTTGCAATAAGGGCAAAAATAGTTTGAGAAGTGAGAAGTGAGAACCTTCTTTTTTCATTTCCAGTAATAGGGCCTTTTCAGATGGCAAAGAACACCACATAAGATGTTTCAGTGCCACCATGTGATACAAAAGTGTTGTGAAACTCTTGCCACCCCCCCCCCCCCTTGAAAGTGAGGGGGCAGTTCTACCTCTTCTCCAATGCCGTCTTTAGCACTTTTGGTTAATTAAACAGACCGAAACCTAGCAGTTTGAAGTGGAAGATGATGAATTAGTGAATTAAATGATTATGAATTTAGAATAATTATAGAGGTGAAGGCAAGCAAAGTGGGTGATAAAACAATTATGTATCTCAAAGAGCTTGTAGGAAAGTGCATTTAGGGCTTCACAAGCTTCAACTGATAAGCATTGTTGAGGTTCAAAACAACATACGGATTTGAAACATGTGCCAGTACCTTGCGCCATGGGTAGTCATCCTCTCCATAGTTGTATCTAAGTTCAGCTCCTTGATTGATGTCAGTCAGTGCAAACAAACACAGATGGGGAACATTGTTGAATACAAGTTTCTTCATTCTGCAGTTGGGCTTGGTTTCTTCATCATTGATGTATCTTGCCAAGCAGCTCCCTTCACTTGATGCATCAATTCTGTTACATATGAGACAAAATATATGCTGCAATCTTTTTTTTTGCCCCAGTTTAGCCAAACCTGAAATTACATGTAGCTTAATAATACAAAAAATAGAAAATCTAAATTCCCCCTTTTTCCTAAAAGGGGTGAAAAAGGAAACACAAATTAATCTTGTTTAATCAGAAATGGGGTGGGTGGGTGAGGTTCCCCAAAAGTAATGGGAAAAAAAAAATCAAAATTTCAAAACTCTGAAAATTAAAAATGGCCCATGATGTAAAACATTGGATCAAGCAAACTGTTAAATGAAAGGATCACATATCGCTTGCGTAATCAATACTGAAAATATCCATATATCCATTTGCTTTATCCTAGTCCAGCTCTCAAGCATGGCATAATTACTAGTCCTTGCCATATAACAGATGGATGTTTCCATAAATTCGTGACACACTCATTTTTTGTGTCTCCTTTGGGGAATTCCGTAAAATGGTTAACCCAGAGCTCAAATTTTCAAATGCGTCAAATATGTTCAAATATTATCTCAAACTAAAGTAGAGGACTTATATTTACATAAATATATGATTAAACAGACTTTTGTAATGAGATTTAATTGAAAACCCAGTGTCTGAAATGGTGTGAAATTTTCACAGATTTTTAGAAAAAGTTGGCAAAATGTATGTTAGTCATTTTCTGACCAGTACAAACATGAAATCTATTATAAACATGTTTTCATTTATGTCCAATGTAGAGGTTTTAAAATTAAGTACAACTTTGAGTACCAAACTCTCGTTTTGATACGACAGCTTGTACAAAGTGGGGTACTAATACCAATGTACGTCCGACACCGAAAACATCTATCTTTAAATTTTCTTAAAAAATCCAGAGCAAGTCTACCAGGTAATTAAATAAACTAGAATAAAATGTGAGTTTGTTAAAAGGAATGTACCAACCACCAAACCTTTACTCCACGTTTCCTTAAAATTGAGATATAATGGTGTCTGAGGTACAATGTACATCCAACACCGCGTACATCCGACACCATAGGGGCACTATATGTAGTAGGTCATGTGTCATAAGGTTGCCCACTAAAAAGGTGGTGCTGTTACACTTTTCTGTTGTTTGCTGATGTAATTACTAATTTATTTCTGAACAATTAAAGCTTTGCCAACAAGTTCGGTATCATTCTGAAGCTTAGTTAATTGGCTATCTACAAAGGTATCTACAAAGGAAGTTTCAAAGTCATATGTTGTTCTACGGTGGAGTTATAACATTTTTAATAAGAAACATCAAGGGTAGTGCCGGAAGCGGTGCCACGTGTACAAAGTCAATGGCAAAATTCAAACTTTTGTGCTATTTTTTTAAACCTTAATATCTTTGTAAATACATGAGGTATGAAGGCAAATATGGTTTTATATAAAAGCCGACATGTCCCTCTTTATTATTGATCAATCAGTGAACATTAGGTTTGTCTGATCTTGGTGCCCAAAATTTATGAAATACACCCTAAACTTGCATATTTAGGGTGTTGTCACTTAAACTTTTTGGCTCAAAATCTCTATTTTTCAATATACTAAGAAATTTCTCTCAGACATGTTTGCTATCAAACCAAAACCTTATATTCATTTAATATCAAAGAGATAGGTTTTAACAGATTTAGGGTGTTCTATAGCCAATTAATGCCATTTTCAAGGGTTGGAACAGCTGAAAGCTGCATTCTGTGTACAAGTCACTATAAATTTATGGCATTTTTTGAAAAATTGAATCATCTATTTTTCTGGGTTTACAGTAAAAAAAAAAAAAAAGAAGAAAAACCAAGACAATTATATATTGTTGAAAAGGTCTAAGTGTCTTCTAAACAATATGATATTTTGGGGGCCATGTGAGGATGTGCAAAGTTTTTATGATCGGGACAATAACACAACACAAAAAAAAATCATATTTTTCAAAGTCAAGGTCATCCAACAATCTCCTCTTCCACCTAAATGGGTTTCTGAGTGCAGATTTGAATTCCTTATTAACATGACGAAAATTCAGTGTTTAAACTTCAAACCCCCTTTTGCTCTCCACCTCTACCAGACATCTGAGATAGCAGTAAACCTAGAATAAACAAAAGCGCTGGGCAATGTAATGGAGAAGCGACCTTGACAGGGAGAGAGATAAAGCATGATTGAGGGAGAGATGAATGGTGAAAAAGAAACCTGCACTGGCCTCGACGGGTTAGTTTTCAGAGTTGAAATTTTTAATATTTTTGCCAATTCTGGGTCATTTCACTTCGTTCAAATTTTCATTTTGGTTTTCATCTACATCCTGAGTGACTTTTGGACATGAAATTATCTTAAAACAAGTAAAATATATATTTCCTACTTCTCCTTTCCTTTCAGGCAGAGCCCCAGTAAGAGTTTGTTTACTCTATTACGTAAGATAGTGAAGAGTGCAGCTGCAATCTAATACCATAATCTCTCTTCCGCAGCTGATAAGGCGCTGACCACATTTTAAATGAGGAGAACGAAATCGGGGTTCCAATTCCCCACCTGATTAGTCCAGCCTCTGTACCGTTTTCGTTTAGCGCACCCAATCAGCTGGTAAAATAACACACCCTCAACGTTGAAAGTAGACCTAGCCATTCCTCTAAATCTGGGTCCTGAATTCGTGTGGACGGAAATTTGGGGATTGCGCGATCAGTGGAGAGACCGCGATGTGTGTGGGGGATAAAAAAGAACGAACGGACTGAATCTGGACTACCACCTGATATACATAGGATCCTATGTAAAACTGGTGGGGTATTTTTTAAACGACATATTTTCGTAATGAATTTCCTTTCAGAAAATGTATACGTTTTATATGATAAGGTCTTACTTTTTGAGATATAAGGTTTTAACATACATGTACAACATAAAGTGTACAGTATGAACAGCAAAATTACCATGTACGTGTAACGCGATAGTGGGCGACCTCATGTCGAATGACCAATAATGACATGTAGCAGGGCATCACATGCACTAGCACTAATGACATGTATAGCAGGGCTCCACACTAGCACTGGTCCACTGGTCCGACGGTTCGGGACCAGCACAATTAGCTGCTGGACCAGTTCATTTTCAAATTTGGCTGTATTTATTTAAAAAGAATGGTTAAAGGTCCGACAAGCGATTATTGACTTGAAAAAAATGCTTAATGTGGAGCCCTGCATGTAGTAAAAAAAAGTATAATCAGGTTATTTGAAAAACTATGATAATCACAGATATATGTAGGATTCCTGTGAAATAGCGAAAAAAAATACACGGGAGCGACGGGGCGATTCGGCCCCGTAAGCCTTAAAATTGCAACCGTTAAGACCAACACGGGGGCAAAAAAAATGAGATCACATGAAAAATAGCCCATGGCCCCACTTTCTTCGAATCTGAAGCGGAGCGAAAGTTTGGCCAAATTGTTTCCTTGCTTCTTTTAAGCACTATTTCTGCAGTACTTTGCGATACGTTTTTTTTCGATACTTTTATTCCGCTAACGTTAAATTCTGCGGGTTATATGGCTATTTTGGAGATTTGTACATTAACACAACGCTCATTTTCGCTGTGCGAAACTTCCATTATTTCACCTACACGAACTGCAGGATCAGCGCTTCTTCAGCTTGCATGCATTATGCAGGCGTAAATTTGCGTCTCACATATTTGATGAATGCGTTCAATTGTGCACGCACAGACTGTATACTGTGCATGTTGTGATCCCCGAGTATTCGGAGCCGGTGTGGTTGTGATTGCAAACCACCTCTGAATTCAAAGTCGACATCGATCACAAATCACGATGGACAAGTTAGTGATACAGACTGGCATGGTTGATGGGCTAAATTTACGAAAATTACATCCAAAATATAACTCAGTGACAGGGTATGTGGACTGGAGTTTTTTGGTTGAATGTTGAATGACATGAATCTATTTAATGCAGTCTGTTGCTTTTATTGTGCATGGCGTTAAGTCACATAATGACCCCGGTACCCATACAGTGCCCGGGAATTACCATATTTGTCATTCAACTGCCGTATTTGGACATGGCGGGGCACCGTGCAGGTGCCGGGGTTATGTGACTTACATGTAGGCCTTCACAATAAGGGGGTAGAATTATTATTTATTAGACTCAGCATTGAAAACAATGTTATAAAAAATAGCCCTTGTGAGCCTCAAAATAGCCCCCGTGCACATGTTCACAAGGACGATTTTTTTCCTCCAATTATTCAAAATAGCCCTCATGAAAAAAAGTATTTTTGAGCCTGCTGTGAACATTTTTCCCTCATTTCAAATCACTGTAAAAATCCATTTCTCATGGTAAACTGAACGTTTGATAAGTCCGCCTATTACTATTTAATCCAATTCGACACTGTGGTACATACATTATCCATTTGCATCTCATATTTTTGATGATATTGTGTTATGATATCTCATATTATGATATAGATGTACACATCTGTACATGTAAATTCGGTAAATTCAAAGTTCTTTTCTATTCATATATTTTACACTGTGCATAAACACTACATGTATAGTGTGATTGGCCAATATGCAATCATGAGACAATTCCTTAGAACATTATTTTCCATAGGGGTAATTCCACGATTAGTTACGTTACACTTTATGGTGATTTTTCCACTAACATTGTTGCCATTGGAAAAAGTATGAATATTTTCATTCAATTTTCGTAGGGTAAATACATCTTGACTAGACCTACTCCACAATATATATTACCTGATTCATTGAGGAGCAATGAGACTTCAAATAAGAGGACATGGAAAAAATATGACATTTTGAAGAAAAAAATCTGCCGCCTAAACTACGGAATATATATTTATCAAAGTTTAATTTTATTTTAATTGCTGACATCTTACTAAGTTGTCAAACACATAACTCAGTGCAAACAGTTCTGTAAGTTTAGAGACAAATTAAAAAATGTTAGTTAGTTGTCACATTCCAGTTAGTTACGTAACAGTTTGTCCATATCAACTAAAATGGTAATTTTTATGAGACGATGCAATTTCATTTGAGAAAACTAAACATGGTTGTGTGTACGTAATAACTTGTCCTTAACATTACCCAATACCCAATATCATCACCATTTTCTATAAAATGCCACGTTAAGTAAAAGTACAGTATGTATGTAGTCCAACGCATTCCATTTTGTGTATAGTTCTGGATCTGCTTAAGGCAAAAACAAAAAAAATTGTTTGGTTGCCCAAGAATGGAATTTGTGAAAAATAGGGTCGATCGGTCGGAAAAAGTTTTTTTTTTTTTTTTTTTTTTAATTTTTGGAACATATTTCATGTGAAAATAGGACTTAGAAGGGAGTAAAAAACAAAGAACAACTGAAAATGACTTTTCATGTTACATTTCATATGTTTTGCTAGGATTTTGGTATGAAAATTACTTTTCAGGTTACATTTCATATGTTTTGCTATGATTTGGGTGTGATTTTTTCATTTCAGTGGAAAGTAAAAAAAAAAAAAAAAATCAAAAAAAAAAAAAGTTCAAGTCGGGCCATTTTCAGAGGGTCGGTTGGTGGAGGGCAACCAAACAATTTTTTTTGGCATAATGGAGGGATATCAGAGCACATTAAAGGCTGGAAATTATAAACCTCATTGATCCTTGATGATTACTGGAGCAATAACACTTGAAAATGAAAAGATATTTGAGAAATAACAAGTTGAAAGTTTGGTTCCATATATGTCCCATAATTCATGGAATGGCCCTTAGGGATGGTTTTTCGTCCAAATATCATGAATGTCTACTATTGGCACATTTTTAACCCTTTCACTAGTTTTCTCGACTGTTCCCCGACTGTTCACTGGCATTGTCGCCTGGAGTCGACGGAGCAGACAACAGTGCGATCATACTCATTCCATGCGCAAGCCATTCAAACTCACGTCGATCATTCTATATTGTACACTAAGCGTTCTTTCTCGTCTGCATGTTTTTTGGGGCATGTTACATTAAGGTTTTTGGAGTAAATCAGGATTTTTTGTCAAGAATTTTTCATACAGCAGTCAATAAAAAGTCATTTAGGGGTCCACTTTTGAAGGTTCCTAAAGAAGGGGTGTGTATTGCCAAACCTTAAGTCCACGGTGATATAGTCTGTACATACAGGAGTCCACTGTTGCAGGTTTGTAAAGAAGAGGTGTGTATTGCCAAACCTAACGTCCACGGTGACATAGTCAGGAAATACAGGGGTCCACTAGCTAGGGTTGGGTGGTAAATACCGGTAGCGGTAAATACCGCCGGTATATACCGTCTGGTAAATAAGGGGGGCGTCTGGTAAATATGGGAACAAGTGAAACGCCACCTGGCAGTCTCGCCTGCATCGCGCGATTGGTAAATGGTAGCTATTTTTCTTTAACATATTATTCATTTCAGTAGTAGCACACATATATATAAAAAAAATAATGTCACCAAAGTTACATGATGAAGTAATTGACACAATGTGCTTAATTGTTAAATAGAAAATTTTCTCATTTGGAGGGCAAATCTTTGTTCATACATCCATTATATGAACTGTTAAATAAACTAGCACACAAATTTGAAATGAGAGCTACAGTTAGGTTTTCAAGCTAAAATTTCAGAAATTTGAAATCAGATGAGCTTTGACCTTGACATGTGACCTGAAAATTGCTCCACATTATTTGGGCTGCCAATAACCCTACTGTGCAAGTTTGATGAAAATTGGGCAAGGGTTTTGAAATTAGAGCCAAGGTTACGTTTTCAGGTTAAGATTTCGGAAAGTTAAAGCCCAATTCTGGCTCTGGTAAAGAAATCTACTTTTACTAGATATCTGTTGGGAACACTTTTATTGTGCTTATCACGTGTTATAGCACATCTTTAGAACAACAAAATTAAGAGCTGTGTAATTCAGACCTTTCTTAATTGCATTACCACATGTTTTCCTGGGTTAACAAACACAGAAAACAGCATGTGGGACTATACTACATGCAGTCAGGATTTTTGAGAATTTTTTCTGATCTTAATTTTATCATTACTCTGTCATTTCAGAATTTTTTTTGAAAATGATTTGGCATATATTATTTATTTATTTTTGTCATGATTCTGTGTAAGTTGAGTTCAATTCTGTGAAAAATTTATTTTTGGTTATTGCAAGTACCAGAATTCCTCTTTAACCTCAGATGACTTTTGACCTTGACAGGTGACCTGAAAATCGCTCCACATTATTTGGGTTGCCCAATAACCCTCCTGTGCAAGTTTGATGAAAATCAAAGAAGCAGTTTTGAAATTAGAGCCAAGGTTAAGTTTTCAGGTTACGATTTCGGAAAGTTGAAATCACATGACCTTTGACCTTGACATGTGACCTGAAAATCACTCAACATTATTTGGGCTGCCCAATAATCCTACTGTGCAAGTTTGATGAAAATCAAAGAAGCGGTTTTGAAATTAGTGCCAAGGTTAAGTTTTCAGGTTACGATTTCGGAGAGTTGAACTCAGATGACCTTTGACCTTGACATGTGACCTGAAAATTGCTCAACATTATTTGGGCTGCCCAATAACCCTACTGTGCAAGTTTGATGAAAATTGGGCAAGCGGTTTAGAAATTAGAGCCAAAGTTAAGTTTTCAGGTTAAGATTTCGAAAAGTTGACCTCAGATGACCTTTGACCTCGACATATGACCTGAAAACTATTCCACATTATTTGGGCTGCCTAATAACCCTTCTGTGCAAGTTTGATCAAAATTGACCAAGGGGTTTTTGATTAAGAGCAAATTTTATTGTTGATGCCACCGCCGTTGGAAAAAACGGCGCCTATGTCTCGATCCTGCTACGCAGGCGAGACAAAAACTGTGAAATATGATTAAAAATGCTTATTTTTTATACAGTCAACTCTGCCTCAGTCGAACTTGCCTAAGTCGAAATATTTTATTGCACCAAATGATATAGAAACTGTGTTCTTTACTATTTCTAAGTTGAATTTTGCCTAAGTCGAACAAATTTTTGTGGTCCCAAGAGATTTGACTTAGACAGAGCTACCTGTATTTTGAATTGCTTTTTGCCTCAACAACTGATGCAAAAGACTGCTGTAGATAAAAAAAAAAATCAAAACAGCCTAATTGTCACCTACAAACAAAACCAAGGGATGTTAGTGGAGCTTTAAAAAATTCCAGAAAGTCATGCCTGCCAAAATTGGAAAACTCTCATGTGCACTTCCCGCACATCACGAGCGCTAAGTCCCTTGCGACCAGGGTCCAGGGCCCGCTTAAGGGCTCTGGAAGCTCTGGGGTTTTAGATGCTCTCTGGTGCAATCTGAGCATATCTGAGGGGTCTTTCCCCTTAAATATATTGTATATTTTGATGTAGAAAATTGCAAGTATAAAAAATTCTGAAGATAGAAATTAGACTGAACTGTCCTGAAATATTTGTCAAGTTTAAAATCTGCAGTTTTTGAAACTTGCTACAGTAGGTACATGTAGGTTGATATCAAAGTTTGCCACATAAAAATAAACAAAAACAATTATACCTTTTTTCTCCCATATTGTACACTTTTAATTACAAGAAAATTTCACAGCACATGCAACATAAATACTTCACACTCCTAATGTATGCATTTACATCGCTTTGCTAAGCCTTTGTGGTGACATCCCTGTATGGCGTAAAATGTCTTGCTTACCTCCATTCCCATAGTTGATCTCGCATTGTAAAAATTTGCAACATGCAATGCCCTTTTTGTTTATTTTCCTCATGTACATGTTATCACTAAGAAACACTCCATGGCAATCTTTTTCCTCTGTCCATTTCCAGTTCCACTTGTTTTTTATTCCAGCGTAAACATTGTTTGTATTGCTCATCGCTGTTCTGTCTAATTCCATATTCAGGATATTTCCAAAAGGCAAAAAGATTTCCAATAAAAGATCTTCAATCAAATATTTTACACAATCCAGCATGCTTCCAAATACATTATATTCAAGGTTCTGTCTTATTCCATGCTATTTCGAAGATAAAAGTTTGCTTTCATGAAGATCAAACCCCCATCTTTCCGACGAAATTATCGCAGTACACGTATGCTAGCACCCAGCACCCAGTGATATTCCCACCGGCGCTGGCACGCTGAGATTATGGCAACAGGCGACCAACGCTATTGGAAGCATGCGTGTGGATTGTTGAATGGTTCACGTATCCGTTCTTTCGTTGCTGTTCCCTACGTAGGGACTTCTACTTTCTAGTTGTTTATCGAAGATTACCAGATTTTAACACCAAAAATGTGCGTTTTCCGTCTAATATCCTAGACCATTTGATGACTTTCGTGTGCTTGATTTTGTTCTTTTATTTTAATCTATTTCTTTTTAAAAATCATTCTGCTTTCCCGGAGAAAACGGAGAGAACAAGAGAAAAGAAAAAAATGGGATAATAAGGGAAAAAACAGAATTTTTTTTGTTATAGATAAAAAAATCTGGATTTCCGGAAATACCTGAAAATCTGACATTCCTCAAAACCCTAACCAATGTGTGCACTCACATTAAAACATGCACACTGGCATACTTCACACAAACTCGCCTATTGCTATACAATTTTTGCTGCACACAATCAGAAATACATTTTTTTTTGTGAGCTTATTGCAATATTAATTGGTTTACCATTGCATGTTCACTAATGAAATGCATGATTCGATTTCATTCTGCTTCAAATGAGCCTTCTGGGTCATCCAACGCATACTCAGGCCACAGTTGCACTGAGCACATTTCCTCTTTGAAGAGCAACAATTGCTCCTGTCACTCACTCCAGCAACTTTTACTCTGATGATAAAAATATTAAACTTCTATGACAATTGCTCCAGTGACAATTCCATAGAAGTTTTTCCCCATGTAAGAAGGAATTGTCGTTGGAGCATTTGTTGCCGGAGCATTTATCACCGGAGCAATTGTCGGGGGAGCAATGTCGCTGGAGCAACCATGGCAAGAGTAATTATCGCCGGAGCAAATGACCAAGACCAATTGAATATGATCAGAGAGAACAAAATTTATATTTCCCTGTATTTCCCGGTTTTTACCGGTATTTACTGGTAAAAAGCATTATTTGATCATGGTTTATGGTAATATTTTACAGAATAATCCACTTAAATTTGTTTTTTTTAATTTATTTGCATAATATAGTTGTCTACTGCCGCAGACCCATTGAAAACATTGCTCGATGGGGAAGAAATATAAACAGTGGTTTAAATCAGACTTCTACATGGTATACCATATATTTTAAGTGTCAAAACAGATAAAGCCAAGATTATAAATGATAAATTTGAGAATAATTGTAAAGAAGGGAAAAGTTGTGAAAACATTTTTTTTTCTTCAGGAAAGTTGATTTATATACAGTGATTTATATTTTAAAATCAAAGTGATTTAAATCATGACTAAAATCGACATGATTTTATTCAAACAGCCCTGACGGTGAATACAGAAGTCCACTGTTGCAGGTTTGTAAATAAGAGGTGTGTACTGCCAGGTCTAACGTCCACGGTGACATATCTGTAAATAGAGGTCCACTGTTGCAGGTTTGGAATTAAGAGGTGTGTATTGCCAGGTCTAACGTCCACGGTGACATAGTCTGTAAATAGAGGTCCACTGTTGCATGTGTGTATGGCCAGGTCTAACGTCCAGGGTGACATGGTCTGTAAATAGAAGTCCACTGTTGCAGGTTTGGAAAAAAGATGTGTGTACTGCCAGGTCTAACGTCCACGGTGACATAGTCTGTAAATAGAGGTCCACTGTTGCATGTGTGTATTGCCAGGTCTAACGTCCAGGGTGACATGATCTGTAAATAGAGGTCCACTGTTGCGGGTTTGTAAAGAAGAGGTGTGCATTGCCAGGTCTAACGTCCACGGGGACATGGTCTGTAAATAGAAGTCCACTGTTGCAGGTTTGGAAAAAAGAGGTGTGTATTGCCAGGTCCAACGTCCACGGTGACATAGTCTGTAAATAGAGGTCCACTGTTGCATGTGTGTATTGCCAGGTCTTACGTCCAGGGTGACATGGTCTGTAAATAGAGGTCCACTGTTGCAGGTTTGTAAAGAAGAGGTGTGTATTGCCAGGTCTAACGTCCATGGTGACATGGTCTGTAAATAGAGGTCCACTGTTGCAGGTTTGGAAAGAAGAGTTGTGTATTGCCAGGTCTAACGTCCACGGTGACATGGTCTGTAAATAGAGGTCCACTGTTGCAGGTTTGGAAAGAAGGTGTGTGTACTGCCAGGTCTAACGTCCACGGTGACATGGTCTGTAAATAGAGGTCCATTGTTGCAGGTTTGGAAAGAAGGTGTGTGTATTGCCAGGTCTAACATCCACGGTGACATGGTCTGTAAATAGAGGTCCACTGTTGCAGGTTTGAAAAGAAGAGGTGTGTATTGCCAGGTCTAACGTCCACGGTGACATGGTCTGTAAATAGAGGTCCACTGTTGCAGGTTTGTAAAGATGAGGTGTGTATTGCCAGGTCTAACGTCCACGGTGACATGGTCTGTAAATAGAGGTCCACTGTTGCAGGTTTGGAAAGAAGAGGTGTGTATTGCCAGGTCTAACGTCCACGGTGACATGGTCTGTAATAGAGATCCACTGTTGCAGGTTTGGAAAGAAGAGGTGTGTACTGCCAGGTCTAACGTTCACGGTGTCATAGTCTGTAAATAGAGGTCCACTGTTGCAATTTTGGAAAGAGGAGGTGTGTATTGCCAGGTATAACGTCCACGGTGACATAGTCTGTTTAATAGAAGTCCACTGTTGCAGGTTTGTAAAGAAGAGGTGTGTATTGCCAGGTCTAACGGTCACGGTGACATGGTCTGTAAATAGAGGTCCACTGTTGAAGGTTTGGAAAGAAGAGATGTGTACTGCCAGGTCTAACGTCCACGGTGACATAGTCTGTTGCCTCTTGACGTGGCCCACTACGGTTTTGAGTGTGCGAAGCACACCCTTTGGGGTGCGGAGCACCCCGGGTGCGAAGCACCTCAAGGGCCTTTTAACTAGTGATTCGCGCCATTTCTGTTGTCGGTTATGAATTATTCATCGTATAATGAATAAAACACATACTCATATATATTTATAAAGCACTCGATGTTGTCAAATGAAATTCTTCGTAGAGCCATTTGTTGATTAGTCTAAATATAATTCGCCTCCCTCATATATCTGTTCTTAGTTGCATACTTTTCTACTACCCGATCAATGAATTCAGTATAAAACGTCTGTTCTTGAAACAAACATTGGTTGATTAGCTGCGCTTGCACTCAGCTGTTTCGGAGCCTAGGCAGCGTGACGAAGATAATCTGTGCACAGCGGTAATGCATGAAATATGACACTTTTTCCGAATCCTGTGGGCAGATTCACAAAAACATCACAACCTTACAAGGCATATTTGAATGCTTTTACTCGCTTTTACTTGTGGATTCTTAAATCTTTCGATTTTCAAGAAAGTTGAGGTATACTTGATACCTTCTGAGACTGAGACGGCGGACGCCATTTTCGGATTTGTGAATCGTGCATATCATTAACGAAGGACTTATGAATATTAAAATTGATGTCATGTGATCGGGTTATAACGCTCTCATTGGCTTGAATATCACCGAAAAAAAATTTCTGTGAAAATAGGGTTTACCTAGTAACTTATTACTTGAAAAAAAAATGACAGCAGAAATGGCGCGAATCATTAGTTAAGAGGCCCCTTCAGAGCCTGCGGCTGCTCCGCACCCCGAAGGGTGTGCTTCGCACACCCAAATCCGAAGTGGGCCACGTCAAGAGGCTACAGTATAGTCTGTAAATAGAGGTCCACTGTTGCAGGTTTGGAAAGAAGAGGTGTACATTGCCAGGCCTAATGGCTAACGTCCATGGTGACATGGTGACGGTCTGTAAATGGGCAGGTCCAAGATAATGTCCTCTCAAACACCAAATTTTTATTTTGAAAGGAAAGGAATGTGATACACATCATCAAATAGCATGAGTTGAAGTTTCTGAATCAAAAAAAATTGTAAATATGCAAATTTATTCGGGCCCAAATTGCATGAAATGAAATTCAGGCATTACGTATGGGACAATTTAAAAAAATCATATAAAATAAGTGAATGAAAGTTAGAAACTGACACTCACATAACAGATTCCTTTTATCCCCCAATTAATTTGGCAAATAAAAAAAATCATGACCATGTCTATTTTTCAATGAGGCTGCGTCCTCTCCCGATTTGTCCCATACATAACATTATGATGTCAAGTTTTTTAGTTTTCTCAAAAAGTTCATTATCTATTCTAACCAAACTTAGAAAAGTTCTAATTTATCACAAATGTGACAAGAATGCATCATTATAATTTTCATAAATCGTTCCACTTTGATTTGAGAGGTACTCCAAAAAAGTGTTACGTATGGGAAATTTGTGTACAAAGTCGATGGCCATATAGCTAAGAATACAAAATTTAAACCTTGTTATTGGGAAATTTTACAGCTGCACTTCAATCTGATCATAATCTACTGTCTTAAAAATACCTTTGGATGATAATATCATTATATTATTAGTTATTTAACATACGGTTATTTACAAAAAAATATATTTTTTACAAATGTTATGATTCTTCCGAAATTACGAATTATAGTGTGCTATAATACTTGCAATTAATTTTTATTTGATCTCTTTTTGTGGTAATTTTTTTTTACAAGATATTTATAGAAAAATAGAAATAAACAAACAAAATTGAATTTGAAAAATAATATTCCAAAAATATCACATATCAACAGTAATTTCTGGGCAATGTGTGTACAAAGTCAATGGCAGAAAAAAAAAAATATACAGCAGCAGATGAAAAAAGGTGGGATTTCATTTTCTTTCTGCCTGGATAAGCTCTGTATGTTAATTATCACCAAATGGTACCAAAAACCTGATATAAGTGTGAAGGCAACCTTACATTTTCACAGAAAATTGATTTTTTTTTTTTCCAGATTTTCCTATTGAAAATGCATGCGTCCAAAAGTGTCCCATACGAAACATCCCATACGTAACATAACTTTTGTGAGATTAATCAATCACTATGAAGAAACTATTCAATGGAATTGGCTGAAACTTCAGATTTAAAATATTGAGTACATGTAGTTTACCTTTATGCACAGTAAGTTTCAGAATGATAACTAAAATACTTTCACAGAGATTTAAGCTCAAACTTTTATTTTAAAAAATCTCATTTTCTCTGCGTCCCATACGTAACACACCTAAATTTCCACCTAACTCACTAACCAAAAGACCGAGAGTCGCGAAACTTTGCACAAATGTTCTCCCCATAGGTACAATGATAGACATGATTGTCTCTTAAATCACAATTTGTTCTCATTGTCTTTTTATAGTCCGAAATCTCTGAAATGTTACATACCTAATGTGCGGATTAGCTTGGACCTGCCCAAATACAGAGGTCCATTGTTGCAGGTTTGTATTAAAGGGATCCGGTAACTTTGTCTCAGATTCTGAAACAAAATCCGGGATTAGCTCATGCTGCTATGATAATTATAAACCTTTATGTCAGTCAGGAACTCCATGACTTTTACAAGCCGATCGCCTGTCTGATTATCAAGATATTTATGATTGAAATTACAAATTTTCAAAACCGTTCGCCGGACGGTTTTCATAACACTACAGTCTATTGGGGGAAACGAGTATGGTAAAACCGGTCACTCACAGATTTTTACTTTTTTGAGGCACTTCTTGATCATTTTGAAGCGCGATTTTTTTAGGGCTTCAATATTACACCATATCACAGACACTGATAACACGTAGGGCCGTGTATCTCAGATTTATCATTGTTAAAGGATCCCTTTAAAGGGGAAGTCTAGACGATTTCCAATAAAATCTATTTTATGGCTTGAAAATTAAGGAGCATTTTGATACCACTTTCATCCACGGGCGTTACTTTTGTGATTTTTAAGCTCCAATTTTGTGATGGTAATTATTTCTAAAATAGTTCTCGCATTGCCGAAGTGCGATGGCCGTGTGACGTCATTGTGGCACTATAACTGCGCATGTGCGAACTTTCTCCATTGACTGGATGCAAGATATCGATGTGTCAAGTGTATAGCTGCACAAATTTTATCAGTTCTTGGGGAAAATGACCACTTTTCCAATTCTGAAGCCCTTGACACATAGGGCGATATATGCTCAATAGATTCTAGATATTTGAGCTGACAATTTTGATGTAAAAATGTAGAAATATTGGTGTTTGAACCTCAAGCCGTGGGATTTCTGACTGCTTGCTCAACAAAAGTGCGACACTGACGTCATGCGGACAGTGTAGCGAAATGCATTTCGGGTAAAACTGGCTCGTGTTAGCACTTTTGCTTATATCGCTTTTCCAGTGATTACTCGGTTATTCATGGGTCTACAGAGTCAAGTAAGACATTTTCTGAAAGCTTGATTTTTGCTCTATTTCAATTTTAAATTAAATTATCGCATAGACTTCCCCTTTAAAGAAGAGGTGTGTATTGCCAGCCCTAATGTCCACGGCGAAATAGCATATAAATACAGGAGTCCTCTGTTGTAGGTTCGTAAAGAAGGGGTGTGTATTGCATCATCGGAATCGTCATCACCATCATCATCACCACCATCACCATAATCATCGTAAACGTCGACCACCATCACCATCATCATCAAAATCGTCATCACCATCACCAAGAAACCCTTGTCAGTAAACATAGCAGTGGCTTTCTGCTAAAAAGTGTCCTTGGAATTATGTCCACTTACGCGAATTGTCCACGTAGGAATGAAATAATACATGTAAGTCAATGTTTTTTGATGGTTCGTTAAGTTGAGGATGCTGATTCCAAATCTAAATGATGCCACTCAAAAAACCAACATTTTTTGCAAATTGACAAAATCCTAGATAGCCGCCAAAATATGCAAATTAGCCATACAAATCACAAAATTACACACACACTGATCATAAAATGCCTGTAATTGTGATGGATGAATGAAACTGTCTGAAAACATGATTTTTTTAGCTAAACCTTGAATTTCTTATACGATAGAATGCTGCATTTTGAAATTCAAAATGCCAACATAAGCCCCTAACTAATATACTAATTTACTATATAATATGAAAGAACTAGCACTGTCTGACCACAAAGTGCATGTAATTATGATGTACACGTGTGAGTGAATTAGTGTCTGAAAACAAGATTTTTTTTTAAAGATTGTATCATTAATGTCATTTGCAGTAATTTTTTTAAATTCAGAATGGCTGCAATAGACCCCCCCCCCAAAAAAAAAAAAACTATGTACAATATAAATGTAGAAAAAAATATTTTCACAAGAGAGCACAATGGGACCATAAAATGCATGTACATTGTACATGTCAACAATGCTGTAAATTACATGTGCAGATGTTCCTTAAAGTTTATGTGCATAATGTGCACCACACAAAGATGACATTCAAATTTATCAGACCTTTGAATAATGAAGGGACCAAAATATCTCCTGTTACAGCATTTTAGCTTTTTTGAAAACTATTTATAAGTTGATAACAAAATCCCTGAAAAAAATAAATGATGTAAAATTTCAGAATATTAGCAAGCACTTTCAAGAAATTTTAGAGTTCGCTAGTTGACCAGAGGGAGAGCCTTGGGACCAAAGAATAGAATTGAACTTCGGTTTGCCTACCTGTACTTTACACCACAGTGTTTAAAGTGAAAAACATACGAGTCTTCACTGGTCATCTCCTCATCATCAGAAACTAAAGACCGCTCGCCTCTATATTCAAGGAGAAAGCTCCCCTTCTCGAAAGTCATTGATGTAAAAAGACCATATCCTGGAAAATACAAATGTTTGTGATTTTGAAGGTTAAAGGAAAAATCAGAAATCATAATTGTACCGCAACTCAAAAAGTATTTTATCAATTTTTTTGTCTTTCAACAAAATGACGTACAAATTTACTAAAGGTACGTGAGGGGTCACTGTTGCCAAACAGCTGGTGTTTTGCTACAAAATCATGCAGTAACATTAGATGCTAGAAAAAGTATTACTCTTTTGCCAGCACGTGCCTTGTACCATTAACCAGTTTTTTTTTTCTTTTTCTGATCATTAAAACACATTTTTTGTTGTGTCTTCACTTTAGCCAAAATGAAACACTGACCAAACCAAAAGACACGAACCAATTAGAGCTTATCATTTCCATCCAGTCAAACTTAACCAAATCCAATGCTGATGGAATCCATTCACAGTTCTGCACTGTTATCAGGTGATTATTACCAAAGATGAGAATCCTACTTTGTGTATACTGATCCATGGTCCCCGCAAGAAAGGAAAGCTGTGACTGTGAGAGACAATTCTGGTTCTCGGCCAAAAGAATCAGATGGCAGATCTTTTGGTCTGGAAACTGTCCTGAGGAGCCCGATGGGAAAGGTACATTGAATAAAACTTTTCAAAGTTTATTCAAAGTCAATGATATAGGCAGCAATTATCAGAAAATTTAGTGATCCACACCCATAATAAAGACAAATAGCCCTCACCCACTAAAAGATACAAATTCCCCAAAATGTCCTGATCCACTGTCTCCCTTTTGAAACACAGACTTTACTAGAAGCAGATAGAACTGTAACTGTATCTGTAACATACGTAATAATACTACACACACTTGTAAAAATTATTCCATATTTCATTCTAAATTTACAGTTCTTGGCAGCACTTATTTAAACTCAAAGAAAGGTTATTCTTACCGATCACATCATTTATATATTGTTTTTGAAATCCACTCTTGTCCTTCCCCAGGCTACAGAAATGCTCTGCTTCGGCTGCCGGAGAAAATCTTTTTCTCCTGGAAGACATACTGTTCAAAACAAAACAGATGTGATGTAACAGTTATTTAATGTGACATTTAATGCGACGCTTACTCATTGATATCCAATGAATACAGAATAGACTAACTTGATCCAAATTAATTTGGAAGTCAAAATCTGCAAACTGATAATAGGCCTACATACTGTTCATCTTTCAATAATACATGTAGACTTACATGTAGAGCAAAAGGAGACCTTGGCCATGTATCCTATTCAAATGCTCCCAGAGTCCCTTTTTAACTGGACACCTTGACCTAGCCCGAGGTCCTAACTTTAGTTGTTACAGTTATTGTTAATTACTTTTACTATTATCTAAGGCTAGGCATTTGTGGAGTGCCTTTGGTAGATCTAGAGGTCAAGTCATGATAGTGTGGCATCGAGTTATGAGATCACTACATCCATGATGTCCTTTGACCTAGTTAATATTTTTGTTGAGCAATTTAGCAATTTTAGTCTAGCCTCTAGGATCTTGCCGTTTGAAGTTATATCTATGACGTCATATGTAAACAACAGTCCAATGAACAGCGTGAAATGAGCATTTCATCATCGCAATGATTTTTATCTGCCATATCTACAGAGAGGAGTTGGCGCTCTATTATCATTATTATCAAAATTATTATATTATAGCCTCATGGTATAGAAATCGTTTAGGATATAGAGCTATGATGCTATCGGTATCGGATGCACAATTTGCAACTGTCAGCAGGCAGCGGAGATGTGGCAAGCTAGCCAGAGATTCCCCAGTTGTGCCAGGCATCTTGATCGTACTGGCACCCCTCCCCTGTGGTCGGCCGGCCGGCTAGCTGTGTTTGTGTGCTGGCCGATATTTTCACGCGGACATGAATTGTAATCAAAATGGCAGCCCCCCAAGGAAAAATTGTGAGAGGAAAATGCTGCACTTCTGTTTAATGTATTTAAAGATGAGGAACTAGATATTTTCATTGGGGATGTTAACAGCGAGAACACAAAAAATTAGGTAAACTTTGGACTGAATATCTTTAAACTGGTGATTGAAACAGCATCAGTCTTTGCATAGTACATTTTAAAAAAAGATGGAAAAAGAATTGTATTTGTGGTGGAAGGGGAGAGCGGAGGGGGATAAGATATAAATCAACTTTATCATGGAGTAGTAGAGTAAAGTGGAAATTATGGATTCCGCGTTGGCAGGATATAGCACTATTTACTGAGGGGCATTTAGTAGGATGTTTACTATTAGAAGTGGGCTACAGGGGAATAAGTATTTTTCAGAAACAGATGGGACATATCTCAGCTTGTTGATGCAGCTTGATCTCCTGATCGATATGACACCAAATTGGAAGAATATCCAGACAGTGCCGCCCAAAAATCAAATTTAAGGAGGCGTGGCCAAAAATGCTGAGTCCTCATTTTTCAAAAATGTGAACAAAAATTGTATCTTCTATTCTCTTTTTTGAAGGGCAATTGGCATTTTAATGGCTTATTATGTTTTCAATTGTGACAAATCCAATTACACTGTCTAAATACCTTTAATAATAAACCCCTAATATATTGTCCTAAAAACAAGATTTGAGTTGAAACACAGTAGAGCCAGAGGAGAGGCATTATGCCCCCCCCCCCACGTTGTTTTGCATAAGTCCGACACACATAATTTTTTCAACAATGTATCTATGGACTGCTTCGTTTGATGTCTATGGCAATTTATGAGACCAAAATCAACATGCCCCCTCCAATTATATTTAAGACTTAACCCTTCAAAAAATGTTGTCGACCTGAAAACTAAATGCGAATTCAATTAAGAGGTAATAGAAATTGAATTTGAGGAGAATTTTCATAAATAAATGTATTTAGTTTATTTTAGCTTTCAGTGGCGGAGCTCAGTTCATTTTAGGATAATTATGGCTGAAAAGTGTTCAGCAGCAAAATTTCCCCCTAAAACACACAAAACATTTTAATTTGCATTGACTTTGTTGATGATGTCATTGCTCCATATTTTCCAATAGAGTCTGTTGAAAAAATTATACATTTTATCAAAATCTGTGTACGACCAGGATTAGGATACAAGTATGTTTTGCCCACCACTGTAATTTTAAACTATTCAAGCATGAATGGTCTCACACAATACTTTATTTAGGCATAAAAGTGCAACTTTAACTTAACCATTTGTGTGTACAGAGTCAATGGGAAATTGTGAGGCAGTGATATCGGGTACTCCCGACGAGTCCGACAGCCCACGAGTCCGACAACCCACGAGGCCGACATTTTTAATAATTGGTGAACGAGATAGACATTAAATAAAAACGGACTTGAGTCCGACAGCTCATTTATCCGACAAAATTATAAAAATGCCTATGAGCACGACCAAACATAAATTTTACAAACGAGACCGACTCTAGGTAAAATTGGTCTATTAGTCCGACAGTTTGCTTTTTAGCCGATTAGATCGACAGTAGTTCAAATTGTATTTTAGTCCGATAATTTATAAATTTTGCGCATTACTCCGACAATTGAATAGTGCCATCTATTGTTGGCGGACTAGATTCCTATTTTCTGAACTGTCTGACTAGCAATATATTTTACCAATTTGTCGGTCTATTGCACTAAAATACGTTAGTCGGTCTCGTAGGCCCTTTTTGCGTAGTGTCGGTCTCAAAGTAAATAATTTGTCAGTGTCGATCTAGCGAGCCTAAAAGTCAAAATGTCTAGCTAGAACCTCTTTTTGAAAAATGTCGATGTAGTAGGCTTATATTCATTTCTGTCGGATTCGTGAGCTGTCGGACTCGTAGGCTGTCGGACTCATGGGATGCTCCCATGATATCAACTTGCTTCATGCACGTTTAGCCACTTGACTTATGAAACTATTCAAGAACTGTTATAACTTATGTAAGGTAACTTTGAATTGGTATGAATTCCTTATATTTTGTCCGAATTGAAAGAATTCAGTCAAGCATAATCTTATTTTTGTTGGCATTATTCAAGCTGAAATCAATCAATGGTAAAACTGTCAAAGTCAAAAGTTATGCAAAGCCATTTCTGACTTTCATTCATTTGCGTAGTCATCCATGAGGAAAAGAAGGACATCTTGGTGTCATGAGACAATTATCTAATTAATGATGCCTTGGAATTTTCCCTAAAATTATCCACATCCAAGAAATCATTCAAGATAAATCTTGGTTACCTTTTTCTGACACGCACTACATGACTGTATTTAAAAGCAACTTGTATTTTTTCTGTACCAAGACATTCAATTTAACACAGGTCTCATCATATTCAGAATTATACTTGCTTGCCTGTGTGTTTTGCTCTTAATACTCATACATTCAATTAAAAGTTCAAAGCACACATGTACACTTAAGTATTTCATTTTTGGGACAGCAAACCTTGAATTTGTTTATTTTTGGAACATCGATCCTTATTTCATTTTCAGAACATTGAACCTTTATTTTTGGAACAACGAACCTTCAAAACACTGAACTTTTGGTACAATGAGCTTTAACCAGGAGTTAACTCAATTTTTTATTTGGAACTCTAACAAAAACATAAAATGTGCATTCAAAAAGTGTTGTAAAAATATCAGGAATTGCCTATTGCAAATTGGGTTAAAATGAAACATTTAATAGCCTCTGTGAATAGTCTGTATACCAGAAAGCACTAGAATTGCAAATCCTATTTCTGTGGAAAAGAGTCTAATTCATAATGGCTTCAACTTCAAGGCATTGGTTAACAATGTATTCAGTAAAAACAAAAATGAGCTGCATGATGTATGCTACGTGAAGTACCAGGAAATTACATATCCTCAAAAAATGTTGGAAATATTATCATTTAGTGCTAAAAAAAATGAAAAACCTGAACTTATCACCCAAAGACTACTGTGCAGGAATTAAATATTGTCTTCACTCTTAGCGAAGTGTTCTGTATTAAAGTGTAACAGCTAGTGTAAGGATCTTATACTAGACAAATTTTGTCTTATCTTGGCAATTGGTATTCTGAAGAAAGTTCAAAAGTCACAGATTCAAGTCACAAATTTATGGTCTCTTACTTAGAAATTAGTTTCATTCTATAGCTAGTTTACTGTACCTTTAGGCTTCACAATTGCAATAAAATCTCCACAACAACTGCCACGAGTTCCTCGTACGAAATGCTACTGTCCTTGTAAAGATCTATAAAGTATAAAAGAATCTGCACTTTCTCCTCTGTAGCCACATTTAAGTCATCTGCTGCCATTTGTACAGTCTATACGAGAAAAAAATTGCATATATACCATTGTCATATTTTTAAAATAAATGAATACCGCCACACGCGTGTGGCTTTAATTAAAAACACACGTGTATGTCGGTATCCAACCCACGTAGGGCTAGATACAGCCAATTAAACGCTGCTCTTACCTCTATCGATTTTGTACTTGGGCATGAGAAATGCATAATTTTCATGTGGTGTTCGCTGCGCCGGTAGCACTTACTATACATAATTCTATGGTACTGTACTATACTACTAGCCGGGGCGCGGTATACGCACGCCTGCACAATGCCAGTAGTAGTGCCTCTGTGGTGTATTACTACTGGCAGTGTGCGCGCGTACGTATACCACCTTCCGGCACCACCGGTACCACATGAAAACACTTCATTCATTTATGCACAAAGTCCAATTTGATACAGTTAAGAGCAGTGTGTGGCTGTATCGAGCCCTACGTGGGTTGGATATTGCCACACGCTTGTGTCTTTAATTACAGCCACACATGTGTGGCGGTATGCACTGCCATGAAGTTAAAATTCATGCTTGGTCGCATGTCACAAGTTCATCCAAATTCGATTTCAGGGTGAAAAATGCCAAAAAAATGATTTTTTTTTTTTTAAATATGTTGTCCCAATTATTATTCCCCAACAAATGACACCATATTTGATGCAAACTTTTTAATTTAGCTGTTAATTGCCAATTAATCACTAATTATTACACTATGGGGATCAACACTTCATATGCCTTATTCTCGAAACGGACCTGAATCAGAGATGCCACAAATGGAAGATAAAATTTCCTGAAATAGCCAGAATTTTTTTTTGAAAGTGACCTTTTACCTATACTTTTGTACACAAGCATCTCACACAAATTTCCTGAAATCAGGAAATTTCCTGAAAAGTGGCACAACTGCTGAATCAAGAAAGTGGCTCTAATTTCTTTTTTATAAAGAAACCTGTTTAAATTTTCAGGATATATTCTTCAAATATTAGTGAATAAAATAAATTACATAAGTAATTGACATTGATGAGGTTAAAAATGAATTGTTGTGACATAGTGTATCAAAGTGACTTGTATGGGATCAATCACAAGTTCAGGCTTCAAAGAATATGCCTTGACACTGTTTTCTTGCTTAGGCCCCCCCCCAAAAAAAATTGTTGTATTGGCGTAACGGGCCCCTGAAAAATAGGGTCGGTCGGTCGGTCGGGATTTATTTATTTATTTGTTTATTTATTTATTTTTGTGTGCGTTCGTAACCTGCACACACACCACTATTCATGCAGGCGCTATTACATACAACCATACGTTTACATGGATACATTCAAACACATGCAGAACCTAGTGAAAGTTTATTTTGTGGAAAAATTGAACATTCAAAAGCGCAATATGCGCAGCCGAAACACTTTCCGGTTTTTTTTTGATAGCGATCGCTATCAGTATCACTATCGAAAAAAAGATATCGATAGCAAAAAAAAAAAAAAAAAGGTAGGGTCGGCTCCTTTTTTTAGGGTCGGGCGAGTTACGCCAAGGCACATGATGCAACAATCTTAGGCATATTGTCCATGTGATGTTATTAAGAAAATAAAATAGAAGATAATTAGACCCTACCATGTATTCTTGGTGGCGATAGGTGCGTACCTTTAAAAGACAATCAAACACTACAACAGCGCTCGAGAGGTCTTTGACTAGGCTAGATCTAAGTCTTTAGGATTTGTTCTAAAGAAATTTTCTTCATGATTTTTTTCTTCTTCTCTTTTATTTTTAAGTAATCTCAAGAATTTTCTGCATCTAGTGTTACCAAGCACTGTGATTAAAATTATATTTTATAACATTTTATATTCAACAAGAAAAAAGGTGTGTACCCTGGCCTTGGAGTACTCCAGCCAGCATACAAAGTCTAACTTATGACTTATGTAGGCCTACCGCGGCCGCATCCGCCCCTGACAGACAGTCTCAAGTTCTTGCAGTTGCAATACATTAAACGGATTGTGCGACTTACATCGAATTTGTAATGAAGCTGAATTCTCTCAGCTCCAAAACGCACACAAGTTAAGCCCAAAATGTTGGGCTAGATGAATATCCTGTATTTGAAAAGAAAAATGATTAGAAACGTACCTGAAATTGAAGATTTCTCACACCTCTTGCGAACTTGCGCGCCGTACTTGGTGCGGCTACATTGTCACGATCACGTTGGTATTTTGGTTGCGCGTGCACGGTATACGAGTTTTGGCGCTCGATATCGATCTAGATCTCTACACGTCACTCACTGCCGAAAGGGGGCGTTATTCATTTATGCGCGACGATTCCTGGAGAATTTTGTCACACGAACTGTGTATTCGTACACTCCTGATACTATTTATTACCTCTAACGTGGACTTCGTCAAATTTTCCAGATATTAAGAGAGCGCCCTCATTGGGCCACGTAAATGACGAAGATAATAGGCGTTCTAATCGTGGACGTCCACGATTCCTGTGTGTCCACGGTTTGAAGGTGTGTATTCTGGTGAAAGTCCACGATCGAAGGCATTTACACACGCATTCCCACACACACACACATACACCTCCGGTTCAAAGGCACAAGGAGAAAATCAATCATTTGCATTTGGCCGACAGCATGCGAAGTTGGCCAGATATATTTTTATCCTCCTCCGTTGTGTGGGGATTACCCCCCCCCCCACCCCTCCCCCTCTTTGATATTTATGTGGTGTTATTTGGAAAGCTGTTAAACCAAGCAGAAAGTGAATCTCATTGTAGAATATAACGGCCTGGTATAGAATGAAAGAAAATCCATAATATATAAAGCGCTTTTAGAGGGCTTGCGGTCCTGAAAAGCACGATACTGTATAAGAACGAATTATTATTGTTGTTAATATGGGAGCCCGGCCTCCTTAAAACAAATAATATGAAAACTGTTGCTGTATTGAAAACTTAGAATAGTATAAAATATTATCTTTCGAGCACACGACTCGAAAAGAGATGGCGCCCTTCTAGATTTGTTTTTGCCTCGATGATATCACTTAACGGCATCTGTACAGGAATAATGTAATACTGCACACGCATGTAGAATAAAAGAAGCAATCTACTGAATGCACGCCTTAAAATCATCAATAACTATCTATATGAAAAAATTACATCGATCCTGGTTGTTAAGTACGCTTGTATTTGAGTCATCTTGAATAATGTATAAATAAATACAAGGTCATATATAGTCACCCTAGAGGGAATTCAAAATATAACGAATAAAATTGAAGAAAATGGCAATAACGTAGGGTTAAGTCGATTGGTATTCCTTTTTTCGAGATATTATCCACTGGTTTTTTATAGAAAGGAATGAGGCAATATATTCATTATAATGCTATATGTCCAGGCTCCGTCCACTTACATGATAATATAGATTGAGTACACATCTTACCACTTAACAGGAGATATTCCCCGCTCCTTCCTTTCAATTTTTTTCTTCTTCTGAATTTGCTCTTATTTGTTGTGCTTTTTTTTTTCTTCTCTCTCTCTCCGTCTCTTTACCTCTGACTCTGATCGGTCGCCTTTCGGAGAGATTTATTAATATCCGGGAGCGAGAGAGGAAAGCAAGATGAATGTCTTAGTTCGGCCTTTTCCAGCCACCGTGTCTTTCTTTGCTTCTCGCGACAAAGCAATAAGATGCGGAATATCTCCGAGAATAAGTAATAGCCTGAGAATGATTGTGTGACAGTGATCAAGACATATGGAGGAAATACACTTGCTTTCAAGGTTCCAAGTAATTCTTCACCCTGTCCATGCATGGCCTTACATCTTGTAATTCATAATATTTCATCTCTGAATTCATTCCACACTGTACTTCTTATTGGATTTTCTTCGCTTTTTGGTTTCGTCCTCTTGTTGTTTGTTAGTCCATTCGATTGTTTGTTTGTTTGTTTGTTGTTGTTTTTTTTGTCTGTCTGTCTGGGGTTATTTTCTTTTTGTCCTACTATGTTTGTTTGTTTGTTTCTTCAAGAGTATGAGTGAGATACAGTTAGCCTATACCATGGAATAGTATTTTTTGTAAACTGTTTCAAAAAGATACAATTTGATATAGCAGTAAAAAGGAATACAATCGAACACATTGTAGACAGTTTTATTAATAGTGTAAAGGCGTGTCAACTTGATGTGGTGTCTTTAATGGGGTGTCTCAAATCAGATTTTACAAACAAATGTTAGGAGCTAGTAGATATTCTAGGCCTATGCATGAGACTGAACACGCTTTTCTTTGATGTTGAGTTTCCAATGTATAATATATTTCCTTATAAGTTATTATGCTAATACATGGTATCAGAATACATGTATATTTATTGAAAAAAATATCTATATCTATATCTATATCTATAAATAGATAACAGCAATTCATCACGTAGTTTACTAATACGGTTTGCGTCTCTCTTCCAAATGATTTCATTTTCGTTGACAAATGTTTTCTCATTACTTTGATTTAGCCTTTAAGTGTAATAGAACCGAGGAAGATCAATATCCCAAAACAGCAAAGTCATCCTCTTCCTTTACCTTGCATGGCCATGAATTTCAATTAATCTAGGAAAGTTCTGAAAAGTCTGTGTTCCGATGGGTCATATCACTAGCATAACTAGGATACATCAAATAAAGCAAATTTTCCTAAACAAGGTTATCTACCTTTGAAACGGGACATACGAGGAGAGCATTTCGGACCCCGGATCCAATTTATTGTTCAGTTTTGAGCCGCGGGTAACCTTTGGCAAGACATTAATCTGCATTTGTCACTCCGTGCTAAGAAAAATACTTAGTAATGCCAGATTTCAGAATCAGATTTGTCATAATTATGTCCTGAGCATACTGTCGCTGACCATATGGTTATTATAACAAATGACTCGATTTTTTTCAGAATCCTTACAAGTCGAAAATTAACCCTTACTGTGAACGTTTATTTAAGTTTTTTATACTAAAATGTTAACGCTCAACTTTATTATCCATTTCTGTATGTTTGCGGCTCTATGTAGGTTTACTACTTCATGACATCTACCAGTGTTGTATATAACCTCTATTAATAGATATCAGTAGGTTTAATTAATTAGCTATGACTTTATCCTTTGTTTGTCACTACCAGTCTCTTTTAAAGCTGCAAACATGACGATCGTGTGTACTCTCAGCAAGGGAGAGTGAATATATATGCCGTTTGTGATCCATCAAAATCAAAATGAAATACATTTTTAATTAATAACAGTTCGGTTAATCTGCTTATTTTTGTTAATATTGTTCAACAATTGCGGGAGATGATTATGTTAAGGACAAGTTAAGAAGAATTCTATTTTGTGTACAGTGTATTTTTAACTAAATTTTGTTTAACTGTGTCTAAATAAAATGAAAATGAAATTTTTGAAGATAAGTTAATTGCAACCACTGTGTAAACAAATTCAGAAGCAATAGTGTAAATTGAGAGGCGTTTCATTTCTGAGTTTTCTCGAAGATAGTATTTGAAATAACGCCTCTAGTTTACTCCGTTATCAAGGATTTTTGTTTAAACTTGATGTTTGATAAAAGTGAACATATTTTTTTCAGAGAAATATAAGTATATGTATTTTATAGACGTTAGTTCTTAATTTGCTTATCTGATATCGCAAGTAAAATAGATTGTACATTTCTGCCTAACATTTGTGAGACATATTTTCAATAAATATACAATTATCATGATTATAATACTTCGGATGGAAAATCTGTATTGGCCCAAGAATTACAAGTTCCACTTTTAATGATAATATTATCGGATGATATTGGAAATGTGTCTAATTTTGACCGACGGGGTGTGGAACATAAAACGATTCTGAACAAAATTGATGGAACGAAGAAAAACATCTTTAATCGTTGTTGGTCCTTACTAGCTTCATATCTAAGGAAGATAGAGGTACACAGTCGTGAAGCAAGTCGTAGCTAGTCGCTTATGATGTAAATCATAGTTTTTTTTATATTACGAATGATATATGGTTGGTCTGGGCCACAAAAAGCACGTCAACATTGAGTGTACTGATAAATTATGTTGAACATTAAATAACACGTATTCTACCCACTTGAATAGAGGCCATCTCAATGCCCTCCTCTTCAACATGACTGTATTAACGGCAGAGCTAGGGCGTGAGGTAATAGAGACGATGTCTTGCATATGGTAGATAGAACGCAATATGGCTGAAGACCTTGGGAGCACCCTTGACAATGGCCTAGATCTTGGAGTATTTAGAAATAGCGTCGGAACTATAGGTAGTGTTTCGTTCTAAGTACTTTATTTATAGGAAACTGAGAGCAGGCTTGGTATTGATTTTAGCCTGAGAATATGGAAGAAGTAAATGGAAAGGAATATATGTGATGTGTGATGCCGGAATATCTCGGTACGTGTTAGTTATGAATTATATTTTAAGTATCCTGTTTCTTTATGATGTTCAAGAATGTTAATTACATACATTTTCTATACTCTCTTTTTTTTCTGAAGTAACAACAGGTCTAAGAGTGAATACAGCATTGAGGAGCGGAATGGGGTTATGCAGAGAAAACGGATAGAGAGAGGGTGTAGAGAAAGGGAGAAAGAGGGGAGAGTAGAAAGAGAAATGGAGATGGGAAGAAAGAGAGTGGGGGAGATTACTATGAGGAGGATAAGAGGAACAGTGGGTATAACATGATAGAGAGAGAGAGAGAGAGAGAGAGAGAGAGAGAGTGAGAGAGGAAGAAAGAGAAGAGGTGGAGAAAGGAGAGAGGGTGATAAGGGAGAGAGCAGGATGAAGTAGCCAGCAAGTATAGATAATAATTTCATTTGGATTGAAATAAAATGGAAATGTTCCGTAGGTAAATTGGAGATAAATGCAAACAAAAATAAATTAAAAAAAAAACAGATTAAGGCCAATCAAGGTACATTGTAACATTTTTCAAGTAAGAAGTTTCGGAACGTTTACCTAACAACAAGGCATACGTTTTAAAAACAACGAAGCGAGAATGTATCTGTATTCATTCTAGTTCTAATGATTTCCTTCGTTGTTTTGAAAGCGACTTATCAATCTCAACAGGCCTGACAGAAACCGATTGAAGTACACAGATTATAAGGCACTTCTAGAATAAATTGTTTGAAATGAATCTCTGGCTCTGTATATTCCTATTTAGATAGGCGTTACGCGTTGATTTCTAATCAGTATAATGGAGGGGAAAGAAGAACTGGATGACTTGAGATGCAGCTTAATTGAAAGGAAGACAGATGAGATGGAACAGAAAGGGACCTCTTGGCGCTGGTATCGATCGGTGGTGAGGGGTTGAGAGAGGGACGGAGAAACAAACAAAAGTGTCGCCGGAGTGAAGAGAAAAATCGAAGGGTTGATTGGCTTGAAGAATTGGCCTACAAACATTGGAGAAGATTATAAGAAGGATGGCTAGAGGGTGTTACCGTGAACCCCTTTACCTGATGGTGTACGGTCACCTAGAATAATGTGGAACTCCATGTTAAGGATACCCCTATGCGGGAGACAGGAATGTATCAAGTTTGACTTTGATTGAACTTTGAAATGATTCAACGAAACAAAGCTCACCTGGACCGGATATTCAGCCAAAGATACCTCAAAAGAAGGTTGATGATCAATTGGCCTGAGACAATAACCCCCTGCCCGCCTTGCCCTTGCCTTCAGGAAAAGGGCAGGAGTGGCTGTCTACCAGACAGACTGAAATGATTCATTGGTCAGGGTTAAACGTTTGTCTTAGATCTGTCTCAGAACAGACAACAAGTTCAGAGATATAGGACGCCGAAGTGACCTGGGAATTTGTTTAAGTAAAAGTATTCAATTTTACGTGAAAGTTTTCTGAAATGGTGAAAAGGGGAATGCATCCTAATTCTTGTAGGAAAGGAGGTCAGATACGAATTGAGATAAATTAATCTGCTATTGATTCTTCTTAATCACATTGCTTTAATATACCAAACGATAATTATTAGATACCACGCTACTTTTTGTCACTTTTTACTTGTTGTGTAAAGAGATTTTCGAAAGGAATGTGTCTATTAAAGTAAGTTTATTCTCTAGCCATTCGACATGGTCGTGAATGTTTTTAAATTGTTCACTAACATGATACAGGATTGGAGAAAAATATGATTAGGAAATATCATCAGCGTATGATAAAATTTAAAATGTTTTTCAAATGAAAAAGTAAGAATCTTCATACCCCTGTATGTGTATAATAGAATCATAGGTTACAATTACAATGATTTAGTCATTATAAACAGTTGTTCTCATTATTGTTACTAATTTTATTATCTTTATCGTTGGTATTGTTATAACCATCATCATTATCATTATAATTATCTATATCGTTGTCATTGTTATTTTTATTTTTATCATTACCCTCATCATTATCATCATCATCATTGTTATCATTATCATTGTTATTGTCATTATTATTATTGATGTAATTTTTCTCATCATTACCTGTATATTATATTAATTATTATTGTTGGTTTACTACTATTATTGTCACTATCATTATTATTATTTTTAGTTGTAGTAGTAGAAGAAGTAGTAGTAATAGTAGTAGTAGTAGTAGTAGTAGTAGTAGTAGTAGTAGTAGGAGTAGTAGTAATAGTAATATGAACCAAGAACATAGGTATTGAACTGCCTATACATTACTTGATATTACAGATACTTGTATGTAGTTATTCCCACTGGTGAAATAAGTTTTAAAATGTTCATGTTAGGCACTTCATTAAGTTTGAGGCGATATATAGTTATATGAATGAATGTCATTTAATATTTGAACTGAGGTGCGAGCATAGCCAATCTTGAGATTTCAATAATCAAATCAGTGTGTCTGACCTACTTCACTTCAATGCAATATATTACTGGTTCCGCGGTCAAACTCTCTTTCTCTCTCTCTCTCTCTCTCTCTCTCTCTTGCTCTCTTTCTATCTCTCTCTCGCTATCTCTCTCTATTTCTCTCTCTCCCATTTTACCTATTTATCTAAAAATTGACGACCGAGCATCTCTCTCTCTCTCTCCCTCCCTCTCTCTCTGTTTCTCTCTCTCTCTCTACTTCTCTTTTTTGTCTCTTTTGTTAATTCAAAATGGTTATCCGATATTAATTTGGAGCACACTCCATTATTCTTCATTATTCTACTTTATGGCCCGGTCCCACTGGCCGATGGACACAAAACGTATGCATAAAGGACACAGCGGACGAGCAAAATTTCCGGGGTGGCTCCATCCGTTTTCATCCGCTCCAGAAATGGACAAAATTTGCGAAAACAGAACGGAAAATAACAGACGTGGTTAGTATGTAGCGGGGATGTTAAACGGATGTTCATCGGAAGCCTAGCGGATGGAAGTGGATGACAGCTTTGAATACTTTATATACGAGATGCATACGCTTAAATCCTTTCTATTTCCGTGCTACTAACGGTGTATATACGTTCCATGTACCTTATCTTTCCTCCCTCCTTCCGTTTTCAGCTGCAGCGGATGTGAGTTGCGAGGATGCCCAGAGGATGCAGAGAGGATACAGCGGACGTTTAACGGATGATAACGGACATAGAACGTTTGTTGCTCGTATTTGTCGCGGATTTACATCGTACACGGCGGAAGTTCATCCGTTCTAAAAGTTTTGAGCAGCTCAAAACTTTTTGCGCGGATGAAATCACAGTGGACGGATGCTCGATGGATGGAGCGTATGAAAAACGTATACAATGAGTACACAACGGATGCATAGCGTTTTCCAACAGATGGCAAGATTTGTTTACGTTTTACATCCTCTTTGCATCCGTAAGTGCAGTGGGACCGGGCCTTTACGTAACAACATTCACATTAAACGTAAATTAAAAACGGGATTCAGAGCTGCACCAGTATAGGTCAATTATATAATGTACGTTTAGTCTGGGGAGGCGGCCACCCCCTCCCCCCCCCCAAAAAAAAAATATATATGAAGCTCAAGTCGCACGTAAACATTTGATTTTCACGGTTCTAGGACATCCACCCCTGGATAACCACCCCCAGTCAACTACCCCGTAGTACCCCTAGTAGTGGATGTCTAAGGGTTAGGTGTTCCGATTTCAAGATGACAGAAAAGGTGATAATTTTGTTTCGTTTTATTTTGTATCGTATTGTGTTGGTTTGGTTTGGTTTGGTTTTGCTTGGTATGGATTAGGTTGATTTGTTTTATTTTGTTTCGTGTGAGTGTGTGAGTTATGTCATCTTGTTTAATGTAAAAGGTATTGCATGCTACCTAATGACATTAACGACTTTAAGACCTCGATAATTATCATGGTTCTGTGGGAGGATGGACAAAATAAACCACTTTGATGGCATTCAAAATCAAAATCGAAGGAGGGAATCGAAATGGACCAACCTGTTTTATTCAAGCGACTGGCGCGGGCAAATTTAGAATAATGCTCTCATAATTTTAGTTGAAGAATCATACAGTTTTTTCAGAATATATTAGCGACTAATTCCAATTTTTGCTTAATTGTGCATATCACTGTTCTTCAGTTATTTTTAAATAATAACTTCTATACAATATCTGTTCACTGGCTAAATTTTAAAACGCAAAGTAATATTGACCCGACTGACCAAATAATTCCTAAGCGTACGTTTTGATATATGAACACGAAGACTCTCTAGATTTTGAAGGAAAAAAGTTTTACCGTTAATGTGTCAGAACGATATGAACATACAAATCCGGATGACCTTCAACATGATGTTAACTCTGTGGTTAACCTTTAAAACCCTCCTCCCTGTTCACTCCTATAGGTCTATGATTCATCGTCTCATTACCAAACGATATGCACATGGATATTATTACTCCATCCTTCGATTACCTCCTCAGTCACCATTCCATCTCACATATCCAAGGTTGATTATAAGCAAACATGGTGTTGCTTGATTGCAGATCGAATTATCCATGCATGGTGCATAAACCCGATTTCAAGGACGCCATTTTGGTTTAGGAGGTGTTAGGTGTTTTCGTCTGTGACTATCCCCAGGGATGTTAGACCGGTAACGAATTAACAGCAACCCGTAGGCACTGCTCTACTCACCTTTCGGACTATATTACATTATGCATCCATGTTTTCTAATGTCATAAGGATCAAAATGCACATGACTAGGTGATAGGTATCTTCACGCATAAAGTTATCAGTCTAAGAGGTGTTTTTTCCGACATTTTCTTATAACCTTTTTTCCTAGGCCCACGGCTATATTATACGTACAACATGACAGCGTGTCATCTTACCTCATATACTTCAGAGCTTAAAGCAACGTTCGATGTTTTGAATCATGGCATAGTCTCATGAAAATATAAAGACACGTAAGCCCTGCACCGATATAACAATAATTCATACCTCGTCAAAAAACGATATGTATTTAGAGGCATCGATTAGTCAAATTCGGGGTTCAGTCAGTAGCGGTTCTAGAGGGGTTGGGTTCTAAAGCCTCAACAGCATTTCTTAAATGCAAGAAACCGTTTGCCCCTCTCCCCCTCCTCCTGCTCTCTACTGTTCCCGCCGTAAGTAAACAGTGAGTGCATTGTCCTTACTTTCTAGTGTACATAATTATTAAACCGGAATATAAATATACGAACTAAGTTTAACATTTAATCACGGTAATTAGCTTACATAGCTGATATGATCTTTCCAGCTTCTGCACGTATCGAGAGGTTGAATGTTTACTCCAAATATTTTCTTTGTTTTTCTTCTTTGGTTGCCTCTCTCGACACAGGAGTAGCAAGGTTTATGTCGAAATGATTAGAATTTCTTGATATGCATTATAATTGTATTACAACTAGCTGAAAACGGGGATCTTCTTAAAAACTCAGTGATGCAACTCAAAGGAGGGATAGAACAGGCATAATATTATGTATCTAAAACACCCATGGTTTCACCCTTATGTTCCGTCGCTCCCAAGTTCAGACAAACACAATCCTAAATTTCGGCGCACATATATTCCTATGTGATGTCCGTTTGTCTCGTCACATGTTCCAATATTTCAAGTTACATTGTGTATACCTATGTTCAGACATTCCTATGTCCGGACACCAGTGTAATCCAACACCCGTGTTCCGAAATCCAAAATGTTCCGACATCACTATGGTCCAATACCCCTTTAATTATGGTCCTACACCTTTTGTTCCGACATGATTATATGTTTTGACCGTGCATAAACCAACACATGCAAACCCTAACACACGCACAAGCACACGCACAAGCACACGCACACACTCACACATATACACGCACACCCACACGCGTTCAGACCCCTATGATCCGACACACTTTCACAAAAATGGCAAATAATTATGTTCCTTCTCAGGCCACTGTTTGCCCAAACATTACACTGTTAGAAAAAAATTAAACAAGTTGTTTAAAATTTTAAACAACCCCGAGTTAACCGGTGAATCGCTCAACTGTTGTTTAAAAATTAAACAAATTAAGGTTGTTTACATTTTGAACACTTAGTTGTTTAAAAATTAGAAAACTTTTAAACAACAGTTGTTTAGTAATAAAATTGCACAACTCGGTTGTTTAAAGCAAGTTGTTTAAATTTTAAACAATAATGTTTAAATTACTAAGCAACTGTTGTTTATTCAGTATTACTGCACAACTGGGTTGTTTAAAAGGAGTTGCTTAAATTTTAAACAGAACTGTTTAATAGTTATTATCTGGTTGTTTGAATTTGTGAAATGACCTACTTGGAACCACTCCTGCAATAATCACAACGATTTATACACTGTAACATGCAGAGCTTGTTGCCAATTTACTTCAACATTTGTTCATCATATTCATGGCAGTGACAGACAATATTATTATTTGTCCCGGTATTTGTCTCTATAACTTCACCTAAACCCCATCGGCGAAGCCGAGAAGAACCAAGTCGTCGCCTTGCCCCGTGTTCCGCCATTTTCGTCTGCACTGCACACTAGCACTGCATGCTTGCATGCATGTATTATGTACGTACTTTGTGCATATCGCATGTGTGTGCGCAAATTGCAATCGCGTATCGAGAAAATATCAACGATGCCCCCGGAACTTTTTAAACAACTCTGTTTAATTATTATTTTTTTTATTTGAATAGATAGTTGTTTAAGCCAATCGAGCACTGATTTTTCGATTTTGAACAACGTTGTTTACTTTTTTAAACAACATTCTTTTAAACAGTGATATTTTAAACACCGTTCTAACAGTGTATACAGGTGAGATATCAGTCGGTCATTATTTGCAGCGTCGCTTCAGGGTCAGGGGTGCTTTTCAAGATGCATCGTCAAGGTCGAAGTAAAGCCTGCAGACTTGAACGTTAATTTATCCTTGCTTGTTTCTTTTTCGATCATATTTCTTTTGTATCATTTACGTTGGAAAGTGGTTAAGCGATCTCATGTCCCTCATAGCCAAGACGATACACAACACTTTCATTTCCTTCATTTCCTTCTCCAATAAAAAACAATTAAACATGATATACAGATAAAAGATCGATTACAAGAAAAATACAAAGAGAAGTAGCAAACAAATTTCTATGGGAATCTGGAGTCAACAAAAAGGGCAATTAGCTTTATGAACGTCAATCCCTTACAAAGTATACACTGTATTGATGAGAAAAGGAAAAAATGGAGAGAAAAAAGAAGAGAAAAGCTGAACACCAATATAAAAGAAAAAAGGGAAGGAGAATGGATGGGGAGGGGAAATACATTACAAAATGCATTGACTAAAACGTAACGTCATTTAATTTGAGATTAAATACATCATAAAAGATGGATTTATATAAAGCAAAGCAAAACAATAACATTGAATTCCTTTGGCCAGTCCATTGTAACAAAGGACGCATATAATGCGAACATGAATTGCATTATTTATGTTGAATCGTGAAATGAAGGAAAGATGTATGCGCTAATACATCAGCCTGTCAAACCTCAAAGGAACTTCATAATCATATCCCATCAATTCTAACCTTGAATCGTACAGGTTCCGGACATCAAATCTTTACTGCAAGGTTGTGTCCATTAGATTAATTCTTATGCGCAGCTCAAGTAGAGTCTAGACTTATTTCACACCATCTCAGTCTGAAGTCTCATGCTGCCCAATGCTTCTACATCCATCATACTGTAATGTAAGAGAGTCAAAGACTTTACTCTCATCCATCTAATTTCGCCAAATCCGCTGCTTACGAGAGGTAAGGGACAATAAATTGGATTAGGAATTCGATTGAATCGCGAATTAGTAGTATTTCTCTAAGGAGACAAACTTATCTCGGTTTGTAGGTCTTCGGTATCTACAGGCGCCATTCTCAGTCACTAGACACAATACCATGGCCTGATTCACTGGGTAACCAACGTGGATTTGTTTTCAGTCAAAGTTAATCTAAATTTACCGATAGACGAGCAGCAGTTTCTCTCGAAAGGTTATAAACAACCCCCTGCGCTGACCTCTTTCAACTCTTAAGGCCTTAATCTCATCTTCTCTACCTTAACTCTTTCTCCCTCCTTCTCTCCCTCAATTTCGTCTTGTTATTTCTTCTTAAAGGCTAACGATTCGGCTGGTTTCCTCTTATTTTTGTATTACTGTTCATCGGTATGGTGTCTTTTATTTTGTTTTGTATAATTCATGATTTTCGTCTGTCTTATCATCATCGAATTTGTTCTTAATTTTTTAGAGAAGTATATCAACCAGATCTGATAACGTACGTCAGTGGGCGGACCATTATGGCCACCATCCGGAAGACGCTGTTACAGTAGAGGTGGAGCGGAGATTCGACTGTCATACCAACTAACTTCTACATCGTCTTAGCCATGCGGTTAGCTTCTATCACGGAAACGAGTAGCTCGCCAATGTCGTTATCTTCGAAATACCGATGCGAGACTGGATGTGTTCCCCATTTTCCTAAGTTTCCATTAACTTTGTGGCCTCCCATGCCCTATCAGCCTTGCACTGACTCTAAATTAGAGATGAATAGGGATATCCCAAATCGTTATGCATGTCGCCATTTAATACAGGTCCACAGCAAACAGTTTGTCGTTCCTCTCCGTGCTCTCCTCGAGGATCGTGTGCGCTGGTCCCAGGTGCTTCTCCCCTTTTATCGACAGGTGATTACGTTTCCCCGCAATGCCCCAGGCGTCAGCCAATTCCACCATGCGACTGAAACTCCCTGCCTTCTTTTGGCGCCACAATGTTCCTTCTTAGAAGACCTATTTCTTAGTTTGATAAACCAATCTCAGCTCGAAAGAGAAAAGGATTTGAAGTCAGTCGCGTTAAGGACAAAGCAAATACGATTTCACATGGAAGTGTCATCCAATTAGAATGTTTGCATTGCAATCAGGAGGGCAATTTAATGGGCGCAAACGAAATTACAATGTTTTTTCTCTCTTTCTCGCTCTTTCCCTCTCTCTCTCTCTCTCTCTCTCTCTCTCTCTTTAGCCCACTGCACACCACTCGATCATTCTACTATCCGATTTTCTTTTGAAGAAATTGCATTTAGCTGGGAAATCTAAACAAACATCATCTTCCTGATTTAGTTTCCAAAAAATCAGCAGAATACTAGTGTATTGAACTTTCTAGTCAGAATAAAATCTGACATGATGGGCTTCAAATAGTAGACAATCGCACTATGGGTCTGACGTCGCCGAGATTCTTAGATATCTTTTTTTATACCTTAGCTTAGAGAGCATTATGCTTGTAAGTAAGCACGCAGGGGACCAACGGCTTTAAGTCCTCTCCGAGGGACTTAGTGATGAGGATAAATGCCTTACCAAAGGGCACGCGCGCATCGGTTTCGAACCCGGGACCTCCCGGTTACGAAACCACCGTTCTATATACCATAGAGCCATCGCGCCGATTAAGCTTTTCCTCTTCCAAGGAAAGATGATATCCCTTGAAATTTAGATTGTTGTGTGTGTGAACCATGTGACAGTTCACATCCTCGAATGCTGAATGTTAATACAAATGATATTGCAAATTCTTCCGAACTTGGATCGGAGTATAGAATCTTGTAGTGTGCGGTGTGCTTTAAACGATCATAATATGGGTATGTTTTCCGTTCTCAATGCAATTGTTTAAACATGTTCAATAACATTTTCAAACTAAATATTTTCCATCATCAAATCGCGAAAGAAACCTATTTTTATTCGGAAAAAGATTGGTGCGAGAGAGGGGAAGGATGAGAGAGGGAGAGAGAAAAAAGGATATAGCTCGCGTTCTACATAAAGCATGCATGTGCTCTGTTTAAAGCAATCTATGATGCAAACCGCTGTCTGCTACAGGGGTGCGGTTGTAATTGTATATAGGGATGGGGACTACGCTGCGGTTCCTCCTTTTGCTAGAAAAACTATCGTAACAATGGTAATGATAATGATAGCATTTGTATACCGATTGAAACTGGTGAATCTAAGCACTGTATTATTACCAAGACATTAGCCTGGCTATACCCTGATAAGGCGCTCTGGGATTCGACGAATTCTTCCTACAGGGCACCAACTTACGCCACCTGGATTGAGAGTGGCAAATGTTGATTAATGTCTTGCCAAAGAAATGGAAAGGCATCAGCGATACAACAATGTTTTTATATATTATTATAACATAATCAAAACGCTCGTAATAAATGTATTAATAGAACTGTCATCCATGGTCTGTGATGTGTTATATTCACATTGGGTCCAACAAACCAATATGGGAACTCAAATTAATTGAAGAATTTGCCCTCCTTTTTAATAATTAGCAGAAATTGTCGCCTCAGGGTTATTTAGTCAGTTACTTTTTACTTCGGGGATATGTCGACATGAAAGTTATGTAAATGTTGAATTTCAGAAACCATTTTCCTCTAACATTCAGGCGTGCTTTAATAATTTCTTTAAGTCTGAACGTCCATCTTTAAATGTCGATCATGTTATCCATTGCATCAGTTAGGCATTGTGAGATTATGATCAATATAATCATGTAAAGGGGGAAGGGAAATGTTATGTCACATCCTTGACCTAAAAGTAGTTGCATGTAAGCGGAATAATGTTGCACAAAGTAGAGGATGAATTAAAGATCGGTTATCCATTTTCTCAACGGCGCATTTCCTTACTCGGTAACGTTGTTTGCTGACTGTCGCCCTGTAATAACACGGTCCGGAGACCAAGTCCTCCTGTGTTTGTTCTCTCCTTAACATGGGATGTGAAATCAATATCACTCCTTACTTGATGCGCATTTTCACTGTCACTCGGATCTATTTCATCGGGGGTTGATTCATAATAGCATGTCATTCACCCAGTGTCACTGAACGGAGAAATGTTAGCCCCATCTATGTTTTAAAACAACAATCACTCTTTAATCAAGACTGATACTACATTCCTGAGTTGATGCTTTAGTGACCACCAGCCCTGCTCCCATTCGTGTGTGTTTTAGCCTACTCCTGTCTATATCGCAACGACTATAATCTTTCAGACGCCGTATTTGGCTTTTGGAAAATAAACGTTAATAATATGTTGATAACACTTCTACAAAGAACCGGGGATAAACAGTTTCAGGTGATCTATATGAGGTTGGAGAGCAAACCAAAATCAGGGATTTGTAATAAATTGAAGTGGAAAAGTATGTTTTCAAGTTTTGTCTACAGGTCAAAAAAATTTTTTTTCACGCTTTCAATATTTGTTGTCACGTTTTTCCCTTCCAATTGAGAATAAATGAAAAGTCTGCGATATTTAAACTTGGAATACACTTAAAAATGGAAAATATTACAAACACAATAATTCGTAAGAGGTGATATTAGTTGGCATACTGCCATGGAGAACGAGTCATTGACCAAAAAATGTTCGTTCTTTAATTTTACATATTTTATTTACCAAAGAGACGCTCTAGACCAAACCATAATTCCTATTCAAACCTAAGAGGGCTTTTGAATTAATTTTTGAAGACGATATTTTACATATTTTATCTACCAAAGAGAAGCACTTAACCAAATCATAATTCCCATTCAAACATAGGAGGGCTATTGAATAAATTGGATGTTTCACCACAAAACAGTTATGTTTATTATACAATAATTGTTCATGAAATCAAAATAATGTCCTTGAAATTCAGATTTTTCGCCATATTCTTATTAACTATAATAGTCTCTCCGAAATTCACAAAAAAGTCCAGAATTCATTTTCATTTCCAACAGCTCATTAACCGAATTAATTCTTTAAGTGAAAGTGAGGAATATAAAAATGACCAGTTACTTTTATACAACCACTTAAAATCAAACATATTTCAGTCATGCACCCAATCAGTCAATAAAGTCTTCTCCGTCTTCTCTGAGTGGAGAACATTAATCAGTGTTTGGGGGGGGGGGCACTTGTGTCATGGAGCATATTAAATCAATCCATTATCCCAATCGTATGCAATCCAATCACCGACCTGTCTGCCGATTACAAGAGTCGGAAGTCAAAGATTTCCATGGTCATGATGGAGAGATATGTTGCAATGATAGTCATTGAAATGTGCATCTTAACATGTTTGATTTTTTTTTAATAATTAAAGGCTCTTTTCGAGCATTCTTACACAGTGCTGCGTACGTGATGCCCCCTTCCTGATCTCCAAGGTCCCGTAATACTTTTCAAATTGTATGTATGGAAAACTTCCCAATCATTACCAGATAGATACTGTTATCACCGGAAATTAGAGTGCAGTTAAGTTCGCTTCAGCTTATTTTTCTATTTTACGTCTTGATATTTTGTGCTTAATACTTCTTTTATTCACTTCATTAAGACCAATACAGACTGAATTCTGTTTGGTTACCGCCATTTTTGAAGACGAGAGGTCATTACCACGGTAACTACGGAAGACCAAAAAGAATTGCAATAAAAAGCATTATTGTGGAGAAAAACATGATTATGAAATAGTATAACTTGTGATTCTATAATATTGTACATTATCTCAGCTGTCACTTTTACCTTTAGAAGCATACGTCTCAACCTTTTCGGTTCGTCGATACTTGAATAAAAAAATGTATAAGGGCGGTATGAAAGGGTACTGACACAAACCCGTGATTGAAACCACAGCGTAAACGAATGCAATTATGCATTTGATAAGCATCCTTTTCCTCATGGTAGCATTTTCAGCCGCCAATCCTCGTAATGTTCTCATATCCCCATACCCTGGTAGACGAATAGCTTTTTTTTTGTCTCGGGAAGAATTCTGTCGATATGTCTTTCTCGTTTGCATCTGAAATTTGATATGGAGACTAATCCTTCTTGTTCCTCTCCGTGTGATTATGTTACTATTCTAAGGCTTGTGGTTCTATGTGAAAAGTGGTCGGCTGGTGAATTTTATTCCAGGTCCTTTCACATTTGAAAGAAACACATGACTGAGCGAGACAGTGAAATAAAATATCTCTCTCTCATGCTTTAACACATTTTGTGATATCTTTCAATCATATAATAGCACTTGTGAAGTGCTCTTCTGGGGATCCACTTCCTGCGCTCTCTACACGTCAACTTCAGTAGTATATCAAGTTACTCAACATGCAGTGTAAAAGTAATATTGAACATTGCCATGATTTGCTGAATAAATACGAGCAGAAAAAATAAAATCTTTCAAATAAACATAAATGAGAAAGAAAAATTACCGATTCATGATCACTTGCCATCACGTGTTTTTTGTTAATGAATAAATCAAACCCATTAATTTTTATGACGAACACAGAAACAAACATAATATTATACAACAGTGTCAAAGTACGATCATTCATGCACAGAACAAATAAATGTTTACTTGTCTTTTTACATTATTTTGAACTAGGTGAGGGCACTGATGAAGCGATGTCTTAGATTGAGTGACCCGTTCAGGATAGTCTTGTTCTTGAATGACCCCCCCCCCCCCCCACTCTTACGCCCCAATCGATTTCCTTTCTGCCTTCCCTTACATGTTTCTTGATTCGTCTTACTTCCCGGTCTTACTTGTACTTGAACCCATAACCTCAATTCGAGGAAACATATAAATACAGATATCTGACTCTGACTTGTTCTCAGCATTTTCCAAATAATTAGAAGTCTTTGATGACATCAATACAGATTCATTCCTATAATTATGGTGAGGGCATTGGGAGAATTGTCTACTTGTCTACTTCGTTTGGGATAGTACGTATGGTGATTGGTTGGTTGTTTTGTTTGTTTTACCCCCGTTTTACCTGACTGCTAAGAAAGCACGCGTATGCCATGTACGTAAGCAACCCCGGGACCGACGGCATTAAGTCCATGATAATGAGGATCAATGCCCTACCAAAGGGCACTATCGCATTGAATTGGAAAACGAGGCCACTGCTCTACAACTATACTCAGCATTGGCGCCTCAATGTTATTTTCCCCCTTATTTTTTGTTTGTTGTTGTTGTTGTTTGTTTTTTAAGTTTCGAAGTCGAATGGCTTAATTGAACACCATGAGTGGTCGTGGATTTTGTATTTACAAAGCTGTTTTTCCTCATGGTCCTGATTAAGGACATACAAAAAATAGTAAAACTTTAAAAAAAAATCAAAATAGAACAAACAAATACAGATTCTATATAGTCTTGGCATGGCACTAAAATATTGGCTTTCAGCAAACCTCGATCTAATGCTAGGAGTCCACTGGGCCGGCGCCAGTTGGCGCCAGTTTGCGCCAATGCAATTAACTGTGGCGCCTAGTGTCGCCAATAAGGTGCCTAGTGGCGTGTAGTGGCTCAAACTGCCTCCAAACTGGCTCGTGGTGGCGCGTAACGGCACCAAATTTGAATGTGGCGGCAAGAAAATTTCAAAATGTTTGAAATTTTCGTCGCGCCACTTGCATGGAGCAATCAGCGCCAAGTGTCCGTCAAGTGGCACCAAATGGCGCGAACATATCGCCCTTTGGCGCAAACAATCCGCCTATTGGAATCCACTGGAATGTAATGGTGCGCGCCAAGTTGCGCCAATGAGATTTCGCGCCACATGGCGCCACTTGGCGCCAAGGGGCACCTTGTTTGCGCCACTACGCGAGCCAAACGGCACCCGATTGGTGACTACTTCGCGCCAAATGCCACCTGATTGCCCGCCATTCGGCGCCACTTGCCGCATATAACAGCAGGGCGGCATCGCAGGACTTTCTCACAGTGATGGCGGCAGTTCTCCAAGCTCTAGGGATGAGGTTGTGCTGGGCATCCTCCTGGTCCAACATGCGGACGTCCAGTGCCTGATAGTGCTTCCTGATGAGGTTGTGCAGCATGACGGCAGCTTCAATGAGCAGGCGGACTGTGTCTGGTTCCTGTCTCATCTGGCCAAGGAAGCACTGGAACCGCAGAGCCAGAATACCAAAGGCATTTTCAACCACACGCCTTGCCCTGGACAGCCTGTAGTTGAAGATCTTCTGCTGTTGGTCCATGTTACGACGGCCATAGGGCTTCATCATGTACGTCATCATGGCGAAGGCATCGTCTCCCACGAAGAAGTACGGCATAGGGTGCTCTTTATCATCATGGGGAAGAGGAGCTGGATCTGGGATGCCTAAAGTGCCAGCTTCAATGCACTCCTTCAGTTCACTGTTGTTGTAGATCTGGGCATCAGACTGATGGCCAACCCCACCCACATCGATCCACAGGAACTGGTACTTTGAATCTACCAGAGCCATCAGGACAACCGAGAAGAACTGCTTCTAGTTGAAGTAAAGGCTGCCTGATTTGTTGGGCTTCTGGAGACGGATGTGCTTTCCATCATAGGCTCCCAGACAGTGAGGAAGATTCCATCTGGCTTCAAAATCACCTGCAACCTCAAGCCAGCCTTCATTGGTTGTGGGGAGGGAGATGACTTCTGCAGCATACTCATCCACTACCGCTCTGGCTACATCAGGGACAAACTTCTGGATGGTTTCCTTGCCCACTCGGAAGTTGTAAGACAGCTCGGCATAGGTGGCCCCAGTGGCGAGATGGCGCAGGAAGACGGACAACTTGAGACCAGGGGGAATGGCCTTCCTGATGTGGGTGTCCTTCTTCTGCAAGTGGGGTGTAAGCCTGACCAACAGGTCATCAAACATCTCTGGGGACACCCTGGTGTAGTTCTTGAACTTCCTCCTGTCATTCTCACTCAGCTCTTCCATCAAAGTGTGGTACTGTCCACGTTCGGCCCTCAACTGTGGGTGGAGCATGGGTCTAAACCACCAGTTGTGCTTCCTTTTCTTCTTAGGAGGCTCTTCTTCTTCAGGATTGGCCAGTATAAGTTGATAGGCAGTGGCCACCTCAGCATCTCTCATCATCTTCTGATGGAGCAGCATCATCACTCCAACATTATCAAAAGCCTCAGACATATCAAAATTGTAAATAATTTAGTAGAGATGTTGTTCATACAGCAGCTGAGGAGGGTCTGAACCAGGTAGCCAATGACCGGTATTTATTTAGTCGGCAAGTAGCGCCAAGCGGCGGCAAGTTCAAACCAATTTGGCGACCTTTGGCACAAACTAATCACCAAGTGGCGCAAAGTAGCCGTCTATTGGCGCGAATGGCGCTAACAGGGTGAATTTTTGAATCAAATGGCCGTGTAATGGCGCAAACTGGCGCGAACTGGCGCAACATTTTGGAGCAAGCCGGGTGGCATTTGGCGCACGCCATATGGCACCCAGTTTATTCCACTTGGCGACACATGCCGAGCGGACATTAATTCGGCGCCACAGCGAGCCACTACGCGCCAATCACATAATCTTTGGCGCGAACTGGCACCAACTGGCGCCGGCCCAGTGGACTCCTAGCATAACTCAGTATTGTTTCACTCCAAAGTCTAACCCCAAAAGAAAACGGACAGGTTAGATTTGTAAAGAATCATGGGTAGAGGGCTTGGGGGAGGGACTTGTGGAGGGCTCGGGGTTGCTGTAATCATTGTTTACATGTGGCTCGCTTAAATACATTATAAAGAAAAATCAGGGGATTGAAGAATTAGGGCATGGGGGCTTGAGCTTCTTTAATCCACCCTCCTCGTTTTAGGACCGCTACTGAAATTGGGTTATGATAGCTTACCTATAGGTAACTCGCAATAGAGGGCCGAACATTTCATTAAATCGAATCGCGAGGGGAATTATCCGTGACTGCAAATTCTCAAGCGCTATCCGTAATTATTCACTCCCACCATTACTGATTTAATTGTAAGGATATGTTGATATGAGATTTGTTTTTCATCCATCAGAAACTTGATTGTCGGAACATCACAGTGAAATATAATAAGCTCATCTTGTTCTTGTATTTAGCCAAAGATAGGAGATAGAGCCGGTATGGAATCAGAAGCATAGGTTTCCAGTTTTATGATCCTCATATGGTCTTTTAAAATACCATGCTATTATATCTTCTGAAAATTGAGAAGTAGGCCCTCTCTTTGATTAGGCTATTTAATTGCACCCCGTATATGGGCAATGCCTTTGGGGATGTTTTGTTTGTAGAATTATCTAATTTATATTTTTAATTATTTATTTATTAATTAATGAATATATGTATTTTTTTTTAGTTATTTATTTACTCATGTATTTTCCTATTTATTTACACATTCATTCATTCATTCGTGAATGTATGTATTTATTTATTTATTATTCATTTTTTTATTTATCTATTGAAGATAATTCAGATTTTGCTTCAGCAAATATCATAATAGGTCCATATTATAAGATTAGCGCTAAAATATGTCTTTTGAGCCTCAATACATGCCCTTTCTTTTGAAGATTTGAGCAAGACAATTTCTGAAAAATGATCCATAATAATTTTGCTGTAATTTGCTTACTTTTTTTCCTCAAGATTTGTCAGTGTGCGGGGGTGGGATGGCTGAGAAACAGAAATCCTTTCAAATCAGCTAAATTAATTATACAGGGATTCGTGTTTGAAACTATTGCCCGACTTTAGATGATATCAAAATTCTCGGGGGCTGCAGCCTGCCTCCTACGCATTATTTTTTATTTTGAGACGATAAAACTTCGGAAACTGCGTCTGCGGTGCTTTATAAAATACATCCACTCGCGTCCCCCCGACCTCTACGAGCAATACTAAACATTCACAATGGCGGACGTTTTGGACATTCATGAAGCCGAAGAGGATGAAGAATTCCAGGTCGATGAGGAATCTGATCGTAAGTAATATATTGTCCAGATGTTCCTGGCATCGTTTTGTTGTACAGTAGTTATAATTTTTAAATTTAAAAGCCATTTTAAAGGAAACTTAATACGTAGTTCACGTCGAAACTGAGATGATCGGTCCCATCTATGTGCTTCTGTGTATGTTCACGGACGAGTGAGTGCCATGCTGCCGATTTAGCCTTAAAAAGTTTAAACGTGAAATATAATATTGATATCGCCTAGCCTTAATTGGCACCCATAATCCATAAACAGGAGTGATGTAAACAAAACATAAAAAGCGTTTGTAATCACTCGTAGAACTTGTCAAAGCATAATTTAAGATCGGTCAAGAATTTAACAAAAAATTTAGCATTTCAATTTCATTTTTATTTGATTTTGATTCTGATGCAGTGATGCAGGAGTGATACTGACATGATTACCTAACATGCGATTTTCATTAAAAAAACGCTGACCTCTTAGTCTTAGAGGATCAGTAGGGGCACTGGTCCGAGAATAAGGATCGTTTTCCTAATCGTGGACAGAAGCGTCTTAAAAAATAAGGAATAAAGGATCGTCTGGATTTTCGCAGACTTGGTACTTGGTTGGTTGGTCCTCCCAAATACTTGTCTGAGTTTTAACTGGAGGTGCGGATAGGGTGAATTCATTTGCAGATGGGGGGGGGGGGGGTCATCAGGGCTTTTGTCAGCTCAGGACAATTCTTATTTCCAATACGCACGTTTGCGATGCAAAAAACAGATTCCGCGATGAGGCTCCTTGGTGCATTTCACATTGACTTTGCACTGAGACTTTCACGTTGTGAACGATAAATCATCAGGAAGACGGGCAACCCATAAAAGTAGACGGTGAACTAAGGATATTCTTCACGCGAATCCGTTTTTCGCATTGCCAGCGCGCGGCTTAGGAACCCTACACCTAAGAGTGCCGAGGAAAAAACACCTCTGCGAAAACATGTATGATCCTTATTTTTTAGGATGCAATTTGTCCGCGTTTATGAGGATATCCTCGTTCATGTGGACGATCCTCATTCTTGCCCAGCAAAAGTAGACGGTGAACTAAGGATATTCTTCACGCGAAATCCGTTTTTCGCATTGCCAGCGCGCGGCTTAGGAACCCTACACCGAAGAGTGCCGAGAAAAAAACACCTCTGCGAAAACAAACATACATGCCAACTGTTCAGATTAAAGAGGAACATTCCTCTTTTTGAGAGAAGATAATTATCATTTTAATGCAGGTGTTCCTCTTCCTGTACAAATTTGTCTGTAGTATTGAATAGGAGAGTTAGGATTGTTCCTCTTTTTTTTTAAAATAGCATAATTTGTACAGATTTCTGATTTTCAAATGTTGGCATGTATGAACATGTATGATCCTTATTTTTTAGGATGCAATTTGTCCGCGTTTATGAGGATATCCTCGTTCATGCGGACGATCTTCATTCTTGCCCAGCGCCCCTACTGACGATATACACAGAAATAGCTGTTTTCACATTGCCAATTCAATAGTTGGTTTACATTTGTTTTTGTTTTCATTCTGTGTAATTATCCCTTTTTTTTTTTTTTAATCTTGCAGAAAATATACAGAAGCTGAGGCAAAGTGTCAAGAAGAGGAAAGGGAGAGGATTCGGTGCTGGTGAGTACAATTAACAATCTGTTGGAAATATAGCATCATTTTCTTCAATGCACATTTTTAAATATTGATAATCTAGATTTAAATATTATTTTCTCTGTATAAAAGTGTTATTGTCAAAATATGAAATGTATACCCTTAAGTACAGCTATGTTCTTTGTTAGTTTTAGAATAAAGTAAATTTCATTGAGTTATGTGAAAATATTGTTGAATTTCACATTATTTTTGTGAACGTATCTACAGAAGGAGGAATCCGTACAGCTGATGAGGAGTTCCAGGGTCTAGAGATTGATACCAGTGAATCAGGACCTCAGAGATGTAAGACAAAATTAAAGCTTCAAAATATTGTGACACATGCACAAACAACTCTCTTGTTTATTACAAAATATTTATTAGATAATATTATTAGTATCTGTCTTTCTCTTTAGGAGCGCTACTTAAAATGTTGAATGGACAGCATATTATTTGAGTTGTACGTTTTGTTACAAAATGACATTTTAGTAATTTTATGTGTGGTACTATATCACTATACAAGTCACATTGACATTAACAATTCAGTCAATTCAAATTGCCTATTGCTCATTACAACTTACAAAAATTCATAACTATCTTATTTTTTGTTCAACTTGTTCAACTCTGATTGTTCTGATTTATTTTACATTAGTTTGCTTTTAGGATTAGATTCCCTTTGTGGCCCTTCTAAAAGGTCCCTTTTCCCCTTAATCCCACCCTCTTCCAACACCACTTCCAGTTAATATTCTGTGAGGTGTATTTTGAGGATCATCTACCAAGTACCAATTATCTTGTGTTCATCAGAAAAGCTTTATTAGGGAAGATTGCATTAGATTGATGTTATACTGGCCAAGTTGTCAAGGTTGCTGGTTCCAAACAATTTTGTGCTAAAAAAAAATTGTGGTGATCACCAAAAAGTTAAACACTGAATTTGCCCTGCTCCAGCCCGCTGCATGAATGATTTTGCAGTGAACCTCATGCCCAGGCTCTGTTGTTGGAACCAATTACCTGGGGCCTGTTACTCAAAACCGTCATAAGTCTAAGTTTGTGGACATCCCATAGAAACGTGTGTTAATTCTATAAAAACATAGGATGTCCACAAAGTTAGACTTTTGACAGTTTCGAGTAACAGGCCCTTGAATGATTAGCTAAAATGACATTATTCCTTTGGTATTATATGTTCAAGTTGAGCCTTTTAGAATCCAAAAAATTATGAAGTGTTTTATGTTTGTTTGTATAAATTTGTTATTGTTTATCATTTGTTGTAGCTGTAGAGGGCTGGATTTTATTTGTGACCGGGGTACATGAGGAGGCTACAGAGGAGGATGTAAGAGATAAGTTTGCTGACTATGGAGAGATAAAGAACACACATGTCAACCTAGACAGGAGAACAGGTTACCTCAAGGTTAGTAAGTTATATTCAGTATTGAAACAAGTCACTAATGATGCTCCCCAGGAAGTGGAAAAATGTGCATACATTGTGTTGCGGGTAAGCCTGAATCCAATGACCGGGGTAATAATATGTGCTGCACCTAGAAACAAGGTATTAAACGCATTATAAATGTGAGCTATTAGTATTTCTAATACTGATGGCCTTAGACCAAAAATAAGGTTCAATAGACATGTTTTTAAAGATTAATGAAGAAATGATGGCTGAACACAAGTTTAAGGTAAAACTTCTCACTAAGACTTTGCCAATAACTTTGATGATTATTGTAAGTGTTTGTCCTTTTTTATTTGGAAGATATTGGAGGTTTGGATTTAGGTTATTTTTTTTGTTTTATTGTAGTTTTGTAGCAATTAGTTTCCTCTATGTTTCTTCAGAGAATTGGAAGAAACATGCTCAAACGTTTTTGCTTTCTCTCTTAGAGATGTTCTAGTGAAAAGTACATTTTGCAAATGATATATCTATTTTAACTGAATTTTCTAATATCTGAAGATATTTGGAGTGTTGAGAAAAATATAGGGTTAGACAAGATGTGGAATCATTTACTACCATCAATTTCATCATTGCATGGCTGTTTCATAAAGAATCTAAAACTATATGTTTTGATTATCTAAACTATATCAGTACAATGAGAATGAGAATGAGAAATTATGTATATTCAAAGTGATTTAGAGAGTATCAGTACAGCATTGTAGAGGTGTCTTGATCTAGTGGATATGTTGCTGGACTGTGAATCACGTGGTTCGCTGTTCGAATCCAGCTGCAGCACTATTAAATGTCCTATGGCAAGATATTAATCTACATTTGCCACTCTCCTCTCAGGTTTGTAAATGGGTACCTGGTAGGCAGAAATTCATTAAATGCTTGAGCGCCTTATCATGGTAACTCAGCTAAAGCCTGGGTAATAATATGATTCCAGGGCTCTTAGGGAGAACAGTATTAATTTGATATTGATGAGGATACCCTGGGTAAGCAAAACATACCGTACTATGTATTATTGTTGTTATTATCATTATTATAAATCGCTTTGTTTTAGGGTTATGTTCTGGTGGAGTTTGAAACCTTCAAGGAAGCACAGAAAGCCATGGATGCATTGAATGGTGAAGATATCTTGGGACAGACAATCAACGTTGACTGGGCCTTTGTCAGAGGACCACACGAAACCGGATCATCAAAGAAAAGGTATGTCCCTTGACGCATCGTGGTTCTTCTTATCTGTGGCTATGTACAGGTCTCAAGAAAATTGCTACATTTTCTTTAAAAGGGGTTGATAGTTGTAGAGTATAATATGCAACATGAAAAGATTGTAAATTGATTCCTAGTTTGACGAAATCAAAATTCCTGGAAGAGACACAAAAATATTGAAGGCATCTATCTCTCAATACATGTGGAACAATATAAGAACATGTTCAAGAATTTGTTTTCTACCAGAACAAAGATTATAAGCAGTCTCTTACATTATTTCTTCATTATCTCTAGAGTCGATAAAATAGGGTATGAAAAATGGCTGTTAGATTATTTTAACTAGTAGTGATTGTTTAATTGTCCAGATATTGTATTGTTTCTCTTAGACTGAACAATAAACCATTGATAACTATTTTGTTCACTTCTCTAATATAATCAAATGTTTCTGTTATTTCCGTCTCTTTGTAAACAGAAGTGGGAGAAGGCGCTAACATCTGTAATGAAGCATAGGAGGAGCTCTTGGAAATTCTTGTGAACCCCTTAACTTGTTTACCTGATGTAAAGAAACAAGTCATTACATCAGCGTTTTTGTAAATGGTTGTGAGCAATCAAAATTTAGTCAAATTCTTTGACAGTTCTAAACATGGTTCTTCTAATAGATTAGAGCAAGTCCAAGATATTCTGGTCATCTACTCCACATGAATCAAGAAAATGAACACAAACTCACATTGCAAGCGTTGTTTTGTTATTTGGCCTGATTCAAGCCCCACTAGGGCTGCTGTAGTAAACAAAAATTGAAGATCTTTGTTAAACATGAGGGACCAATTACTATAGACTTGTTCAAAAGAGTTTAATTACATAATGATCACAAAACACTCACCAACTTATTTATAAAACTGTGTTTCAGTTAACATTGGCACAAGTTCAAAGGACATTTGAATATTTAAAATCAGTCATCCTTAACTTCACTTTCAAGCTTTTAAAAGGAGAGGGAAACCATATGATCCGAGATTCGTTCAGTGGTAATCTTCAATCTTGAGAGATTTAATGAGCATGTATGAGTGAAGTTACGATTAACTGCTACAAATCTCATTCATGCCACAGTCCCAGGTAAAAATGTACAAATATGTCCTATAATGATGTAGACAAACAAGATATATATTCAAAAGCTGTCATATTTTGACCAGATCTGTAGTTTTGAAAATTTTGAATTCCTAAATAACATCTGTTATTTGGAATACATGTCATGTTACCTGTATATAGCTGTATGCTTAGTTAAGTATGTCACAATAATTAGGTTTGCCTTGTGTACATAATTGTTAAGTTTTTTTAAATTCCACTATAGGTTGTATTTTGTTGACTCTCTCATTTTTCATGTTATGTTTTATTCAGGTTAATTATGTTGTTCATGTACTGTAAGTATCAACATTACTAGAAATATGGGTCTGAACAGTTAATGCCTGTGCACAACTTTGAAATCATGACCACCTTGTTTATAACAACAATTTTCCAAATTTGCCTCAGATAAGTTAACTTCAGCACCCACAAAAAACTATTGTCCTGAAAATTTTCATCAATACATATTTTTGAAGCAACATGTACAAACTTTTGTATCTTTTTTATGAGATACAAATTTTGTAATGAAGGGATGATGACCGTTGGGGGACAGTGGCCTTATAACTGGGAGTATCCCATGTTTGAACAAAAAAGGGCCCTTTGGTATTAAGACGTTCTTCCTCTTCTTTACCTGGGATAGGACCTAGCAGTCAATGTCGGTCCACCGGTTGCCTATTTGAAGCAGTAACGTTTGTTTTCTTAGCTGTCATGTGCAATAAGAATCAGCATCAAGGGCACTAAGTTAACTATTCTGGCCATATATGACTTTCCTGGCCATATATGACTTTCCTGTTTGAAAATTGTACAAGTCAATTTGTGAAACATATTCAAACATTTTAATATATTTAGACATTTTTTCCAAACTCTACTGTTGATAGTTGGGATGGATATTGGCCCAAACTCAGTTGAATTCATTTCATTCCTGTTCAGTATTTCAAGGGACTTTAACTGAAGGGTAACATTGATGAAGACAAAAAGTGAAATGCAAACAAAGTGCACATTTCGGTTTGCAATGTTTATGAAGTAAGGTGTTCAAACTATTTTATGTATTACATTCAAAGTAAGAAATAAAAGCAACAAACAATTCCTTTTTTTTGGAAAGTAGAAGTGTTGAACATGTTTTTTTATGCCCTTTTGAGTTTTTACATTCATTATTTCATTTCAGTGTGTGTTACTGAGAGAGAGATTGTTAGTGAAGTTAGTGTACATGATATGTGACATATGCAAGATGCTGGTCTAAATTCTTACAGAATTTCATGTGTATGGGTGATAATTTACAGGAAACAAAAAGTAGGCAAAGAACAGGAATACATGTATTGTCATTGAAGGGTCCAATTTTCAGACTATATTTTCTTGAAACTCAAAATACCTCTTGCATCAAATAACTTATTGATTTTGATACAAAATAGTTGGACCCCTCCCTTCTCCCCAATAAATTTTTCAAAATTACAATAATTCTGACCTGAAGATGATAGGAGCTCTGTAAGGTGAAATATATACTATGCAGAGTCTAGAAAAAGAGAACATTGAAAAAGAGGAATGAGTGAGAGAGAGAGAGAGAGAGAGGAGAAGAAAAAAAGGGGAGAGAAAGAGAGGAGGATACCATTTGGTTTGTGGATGTTTTAGTAACGAGAGAGAAGGGGATGAAGAGTGAAATTCAAAGAGATGTGAAAGCAAGTTAATAATGTTCAATTTGTGTATTCTTGTTGACTGTAATACAAAAATTAAATTTTGTAATGGAATATATCACCATTAATCTTGTTGATCAACATCCATGTAATTTATTTAGGGCATCTGGCCGAGGAATAAATGAATGCAAGATTTCTCCCTTTGTATTTACTACTACAGTGCACCAAGGCATATTGTTCATTGATGGAACTATGATGATGATAAAAGTATTCAAATTGATGAAAATCAGAAGGAAAAAAAAATCTACTTCCAAAATGTATACCATTTACTTCTTCAAATCTCTTTCTGTTCGTCTCATTCACTATACTCTCACTCAACCTGCACCTAACCCATTGTCTTTCTCTCTCTCTCTCTTTCTCCCCACCTTCTTCAGCCCAAGCCCCCTCCCACCTCTGTATTCGCCCATTTTCTATTACAGTTATTTTTCTCAGTCTTCTTGTTTCTTTTCTAAATGTTTTGCTTTAAGGCTTTAAGCAGCAAACTGTCCTTTTCTTCACTCTATTTCAAATATATATTCTTCCTTCCTATTTCTCCCTCACTCTCCTCTTTTCTTTCAAACTTTCAAACAAATAAAATCAAAATTCTCTGACTGTTTTTGTCCAAAGCACATTTTATTCTGTATTTATAACTGGTACAAAATTTAAACTTTCTTAGTTAAGTTTCTTTTATGAAATAAAAATAGAGACTCATCTTAAAACATAATGACAAATAAACCGATATATACAAAATAATCTGTTAAACAATTTTTGACATAGAAGAAGTGTCAAAACATAATGACAAATAATCTGATAAACAATTTTTGACATAGATGAAGTGTCAACCATATGCAGAAATTAACATAAAAGTTGCTTCGATAAACTAAAGTAAGGACTCATCTTAAAATATTATGACATATATATATATAAAATAGTCTAGCATACAAGTTGTGTTTCAGTTCAGTTGCTTTAAAGAAATAAAAATATAGACTCATCTTAACATACTATGACATATACTTTGATATATAAAAAATAATCTTATAAACAATCCATGACATAGATAAAGTGTCAACCATATGCAGAAATTAGCTTTGATTTGCTTTGATAAAATAAAAATAGGGACTCATCTTAAAACATAATGACATATACTTAAAATAATCTAACATACAAGTTGTGACATAAATGAAGTGTCAGCCATATGAAGACATCAGAACAAAATAACTGAACAATTTTTTTGTTGAATAACATGTCCTATGTAATATCTTCCTCATGGCTTTCTATACAACACATACACGAGCTTGACTCTTTAAAGGTCTCATGATACATGAAATAGGGTGATTTGAATGAAACTCTCTAATGCTCCTGTGTGAAAAGTATGCATTTCCTTGTACTGGTATAATTGACCTCAGGACCATCCAATATCATATAATCAATTTGCTCTAAATATGTGTATCATCACCTTTTCTGTTGCTAGATTCTAGGGCAGTTATTCCCCATTTTTTAGTTAACTATTTGTTCTCATCGAAGGGCACTCTCTAATGTTCCTGTGTGAAAAGTATGCATTTCCTTCTATAATTGATGTAGCAGGGCAAAAGAGCGTAACTCGAAATTTTGGCATTTTTGATAAGAACATTTCCTGAGTAAGTTCAATATGCTCTTTCCAAAAGCAAAACAGGGACCAGACACATGTCGTCTTCTATGCAGATAACTGTTCAAGCCAAAATAAAAACTGGCTCTTGTTCTCAGCATTTTCATGAGTCATTAATGATTCAACAACAGCCACTGAAGTCATCACAATGAACTATCTGGAACCCGGCTACACCTTTATGGCTGCAGATTCCACCCATGCTGCAATACAGAATAAACTCAACAGGCAAGCGGCTGTGTATGACTTTGAGGACCTCACACGTCTAGTTGCAACTTCACGTCGGAACATCAAATGTACCACTCTCAGTCACACCGACGTGCGTGTGTATGAGAATAATGCGAAGAAGGTTGCTACAACATTGAGACAACTCAAAGTCGTAGAGTTCAGGAGGGGCTCTACAAGTATGTTCACAAAGCGCTCTTTCTCGGATAACTTCCGGGAAGAGAAGTTCTTGAAAAAGAAGGAGGAAGCTGTCATCATAGCCTTAACCGCTGAAGGCAAGAGCACAACGGACACCATCATCAAAATGGAACAGCAAAGGGGTGTATCATCTCTGAAGAAGAAGGAGATTCTCAAGTTGATGTCTGTAGCGCCTGTGCACAAGAAGGTGTTTGAACGATAATTCTGAAGACTTGGAAACACATACCGAGTATTAACCTGCACGTCATTGGCCAACACCGTAATATTTGCTAAAACAAGTCGTACTATTTATCTCCCGCTCTCCTCTTGTAGCTACGTGTCTTTCTTTAATGCAATAACCTTACTTGCCTCAGCCGACGGAGCTACGAGGGTGGGTCCATATTTCTAACATGATTAACATATAGCGCCAATTTTCTTGATGTGATTCATTGGCAAAGAAGAGCAATTATTAATATTATTCCTAAAAAAGCCAGGATCTTCTATTTCTAAAAAAATTGGAGACCGATTTCTATTTTAAATACAGATTTTTTAATAAAAGACAAAGGAGACGCTCCTGTTGAAGCATGTGATGCAGTCATTAAGCTTTTTAAACCTCGGCTGCATTCTCTAAAACTTAAGAAAAATTCACATTTCCTTTACGGATTTGCTGAGTTCGAAAAGGAAATAATTTATTGCCCAATAAAAATATATTTTAAATACAGATTATAAATGATTTACTAAGAGTCTTGCAACAAGATTAAGAAAAGTGTTAGATGAGAATATTAGCTCTGATCTAGCGACCTGTGTCGGAATTTGTCGACGGCCTTTATTATGGAGGCACAAAGATGTTTCGTGGAGAGGTAGAAATCAACGGAAGTTTGTTCGGCCGTCGGTGTAAATACCATAGAGAAGACAAAAGAGGAGGTTCGAAAGTTTGGATCCTAGGAATGGAGGAGAGGGCCACAAAGCGCATCATCCTCTACCCAGTAGATAAGAGAGATGAGGCTACCCTCATTCCTCTCATCAAGAGGCACGTAGAGAAAGGCACCATGATATACACAGACGGATGGATAGCCTATTCAACATTGAATAAGAGGGGTTATCCACATTTCTCTGTGGAGCACAGAGACACACAGAAAGCTAGCGGTGGGGAAGGAGAAGATGATAGTGCACACAAATGCAATAGAGGGTAGCGGGAAAAAGTTCTGAAAGAGATGAACCTGAAATTTCATAATTTGAAGAAAGATCAGTGTGGGATTTGCGAGTCGTACGACCATGGAACACCAAAGCAAAGGGAAGACCTAGAAGATCGATATCAAGCTCATATCAAAGATAAAGTAATATGAGAAATTAAAACTTATGCAAAGGAGGGTGCCGGTCGAGAAAAGACTTTCAATGCAGCTGTGTTTGATCTACAGCAAGTGATCTACTGCCAAAATCTTCACGCTCTGAGCTGTTTTACAAACGAAGGCTTGCTAATTATAATTTCACAATGTATGAAGATGAGATCTGCTCCTTGTCACATGAAGGGCAGACAAAGAGAGGGTCCTGTGAAATTGCATTGTGCCTTCACCACAACTTGAACAAGCTGGTTGAAAGTGCCATTACGGAAGCAAAGTTGTTTGCCATGCCGTTGGCTGTCCCGGACAAAACAAAAACTCTATCCTTCCAGCTATGATGCGAGCTTTTATCGAGAAGGCAAGATCTGTCCAAACTATCAGGCTGCACTTCTTTGAAGTTGGACATGGCCAGTCAGAGGGTGATGCCATGCATAGCGTTATTGAAAGAACTATGCGGCAAGTTGGGGAGATCATATTGCCAGCCCAGTTGACAAGTATCTGTCGGATGGCTAGAATTCACCCTCGCCCATACAAGGTAAATCCTGTTAAGACAAGGGATGTTAACGACTGGAAGTCATACAGTCAGGAGAAAAGAATTCTTCGGACTCAATCAACCGAAGGATATCAGACTATTGATTGGACTCTGCGGCAAGCTGGAGAGATCATATTGCGGGGATACCGATTGCCCACACCTGCTAACGAAAGGAGACAAAGTCAATGATTTTTCACCCAAAATGCGCCTCGAAATGTCTTCAGGAAATAAAAGCGAATTCCAACTCTAAAGAACAATTACGTGTACATCGTGAGATGTTGCTCTGCTATTTTCCTTGTTAGAACCTACTTTTATTGTGTACGAGACATGTTATACTGTGACTGTAATACTCCACTGGATGTCTGGGGAAATATTCAATTGATTCTTCTGACTTTTATACTGCGAATTCGTTGTTTCTTGCCTTGATCTACCAGCTTTTTTAAAACTGCTTATGGAGTTATACCTTTTCTTCCATCCACAGGTCTGTACGTTCGCAATTTATAGCGACGATAAGTATTTACCACAGTAACCCTCTTCATTCTGCGTATAAGCTGCCTGTTGTTTCGAAGTAACTCACTTTGATGTGCGCGATATATTGGTCTTCATCCGTGAATGGGTTTTTCAATCTTCCCTCCATCGATGCACCATTCAATCTGGACTGGATTACAAACGCACTTTGGTGGATTGGGCCAATTTCCTTTGCGACCTGTGTCGGAATTTGTAGACGGCCTTTATTATGGAGGCACAAAAATGTTTCGTGGAGAGGTGGAAATCAACGGAAGTTTGTTCGGCTGTCGGTGTAAATATCATTGAGGGGACCCAAGAGGGGGTTCAAAAGTGTGGATCTTAGGAATGGTGGAGAGGGCCACAAAACGCATCATCCTCTACCCAGTCGACAAGAGAGATGAGGCTTCCCTCATTCCTCTCATCGAGAGGCACGCGAAGAAAGATACGATATACACCGACGGGTGGAGAGCCTATTCCACTTTGAATGAGAGGGGTTATCCACATTTCTCTGTGGAGCACAGACAGAGACACACAGAGAGCTAGCGACGGGGGAGGAGAAGATAGTGCACACAAACACAATACAGGGTAAATCTTAAAGAAACAAATGGAAACCATGGAACTCAAAAGCAAAGGGAAGACCTAGAAGATCGATATCAAGCTCATATTAAAGAGAAGAAAGCAGTACGAGAGATGAAATCTAATGTAAAGGAGCGTGCCGGTCGAGAGAAGACTCTTAATGCAGCCGTGTTTGATCTACATCAGGTTAGCTACCAAAATCTTCACGTTCTGGGCTGCTTTTAATACAAACGACAGCTTGCTATTCATAATTTCACAATGTATGATTCAGGCACCAAAGATGGGATCTGCTACTTGTTACATGAAGGGCAAACAAAGCGAGAGTCCTGTGAAATTGCATCGCGCCTTCACCAGTACCTGAGCAAGCTGGATAAAAGGGGCATTACGGAAGAAAACTTGTTTCCCATACCGATGGCTGTCCCGGACAAAACGAAAACTCTTTCCTTCCAGCTATGACGCAAGCATTCATAGAGAAGGCGAGATCTGTCCAAGCTATCACGCTACACTTCTTTGAAGTCGGACACGGGCAGTCAGAAGGTGATGCGATGCATAGCCTCATTGAAAGAACTATGCGGCAAGTTGGGGAAATCATATTGCCAGCCCAGTTGACAAGTATCTGTCGGATGGCTAGAATTCACCCTCGCCCATACAAGGTGAAACCTGTTAAGACAGGGGACCGAGAGTCATACAGTCAGAAGAGAGGAATTCTTCAGATTCAAATGTGCTATAAATTTCTAATTTTATTTTTCAAGTAATTCTCTCTCTTGAAAAGAAGAAAAGAAAATGTCCACGTTTTAAATACAATCTCAATCAGGGTACTATTGGATAATTCGTTTTTCTGATTCTGTCACGACACAGAAAAGTCCAAAATTCCTTTGTCATTTCTTAATTAAAAACAAAAAATTAAAATCACGAAGCAAAAAACGTGTTGCGGTTTCGTTTCTGGTGTTAAAAAAAACAAATCAGAAATCAGAGAACACAGAATAGAAAAAAACTCTTTCTGATTTATAATTTGTGTTTTTTACCACCAGAAACAAAATCACAGATCGCAAACGCGGTCTCGGCTCTCTGATTTCTAATTTCGTTTTCATTTCACGAATATTAAAGAGCGCCCTCTACGTTTTAAGAAACGGCGGGTACGTACGTACACGTATTTTCTCGCGAAGAAGGTATACTTTTACATGCACATACGTACAGTACGTAGATATGATAGATATTTTTTAGTCGAAGATATATTATTGGTCGCAGCTAGCTAGCTTGTTATAGTTGACCATAATGGCACTTGAACTACATCTGCAAGATATTCAGAGGTGGGTCAGTGAAGGGCTGAGCTACAAGGATATCAGCAACAAATTGAGGATAGAGAAAGGTGTAATCAGGGGCTCATCGGTAGCAAACGTTAAAAAGGTATGCTTGCAGGCTGAAATAAACCCTGGGCAGGAGCGCCAAAGTGGAGCTGAGGTCACACGTGCAGTTGCAGAGGCCGTGAACGAGGTAAATAAATATTAAAAAAGAGATTTTTTATTTCGAAAATGGAATACTGTTGTAAACTTATACGCTGTATGGGCATGATGGCAATCCCGGGCATTCACGTCGAATAGGGGACCGGCAAAAATAACACGAGAAGGGATAGGGTTACGGCCACGGCCGCCGACTAGGGTTAGGGTAGGGTAGGGTGGAGTGTAACGAAATCAGGGGGCAAGAGAATTGTCGCGAAGATCAGTTTGTACAACGTGCGCATAAAATTAAAAAACCACATGCTGGCATGCCGACGTAGAGGGCGCTCTTTAATATTCGTGAGATGAAAACAAAATCAGAAATCAGAGAGCCGAGATCGCAATGCGATTTGTGATTCTTGAACAAGAAACAAAATCACGAAGCAAAAAACGTGTTGCGATTTCCTTTTCTGTGGTGCGAATCAGTATTCAGAAATCAGAAAGAGTTTTTCTAGTTTTAGTTTTCTGATTTCTGATTCGTGTTTTTCACCACCAGAAACGAAATAGCAACACGTTTTTTGCTTCTTGATTTAAATTTTTTGTTTTTAAATAAGAAATGACAAAGGAATTTTGGACTTTTCTGTGTCGTGACAGAATCAGAAAAACGAATTATCCAATAGTACCCTGATTAATCTCCCGTTTGAAGATTTGCTTGTTCAGGAAATCTGATTCTTCTTTCTTGTTTCTATTCGAGTAAATTATTTAGGTATGCTGACTACAGACAGCTGACAGTACAAATCTTTTGCGACGTTGGGGGAGAAGAACTGTGCCAAGTGGAGGCCCTCTTCGTTCTGCAGGATGGAGGGGAAAGCCTGCATACTAGAGTTGCAGGTTTTAGAGAGATGTTGTTCAGGATCTGTGGAGTAGCTACTCAAGCAGAGCCACCAAAGCCCCCATTGAAAGTCAGTGCTCAGTGGAGGCGGATGTGTGCAGCTTCCGTTGGGAAATCAACAGAAAGAAACGTTACCACAGCATTCTCTAAATCACAGGGGTTGATAGTGAGGAGAGCATGCAGGGTTGGGCATTATTAGACGCTACAAAGACAGTAGTCAACAATTTGTACTTCAGGTGTATTGAAATTCCTGCTTTTTGTTATCCTTATAGGAATGGACTTCAAGAAATCTTTGCCATGATCATTCCTGAAATTGGTGAAGGCAGCAAAAGTCTAGAGCGTAAGCCACACCAGGCATAGCCTATTTGATATGCGTTGGACTTTAAGGCGTACTAATCGCGTTATGGATAACAATTACAGGATAACAATTTCTGCTTTGGTATTTGGTCAAAGGGGATACAAATTTCCAGTTTGGGGAATTTGGTCAAAGGGGATAACAATTTCTGGTTTGGCATTCGGTCAAAGGGGAAAATCCTGCTGTATGCGCTGGTATACGCATTTAGGGGTATTTTTCTAGCCCTCAGGGCCAGACTGGGGGTAAAAAAAAGGGGGTAAAAATTGGCCATTGGCGAGACTACGAACACCTCATACCAATTACCATGCCTTCAACTAGAAATCAAGAGATTTATCTTTTATGGAAAGACATACAGGAAATTATTTGGGATGCTAGGCGGCCAGTGCTAATTCAAAGACATTTTTATAGTAAAAAACCTGAAGCATTGGTCACTGCATTTGAGTGTTTATGAATGGATTGAATCCACTCCTATTTATGGAATTGACGAATTTGTAGGGACAGAGCTAGTGTTCGGCACTTTGAAGCCCTCTTCAGACTTTTTGAAGGTTGGAGAAATTACAGACTTTATGCTTGGAACAATTCTACAGGACGGTGAGAACATTTAGATGGGCGACCTCGGTATTACTAATAGTAAGGTAAGTGCATTAAACTTAACACCCCCGTAATATAATAGATATGTCTAGATCTAGCTGTAGGCTCAATCTTTAAATGACCAATGAAATTTGCGTAATTTCATATATGCAAATTAAATGTCAATGATGAAAAATTTCCTCCAATCAGCTTTTGACAGCCAACAGGTAGGTCAGCTAATATTACAACACATGGCCTTGAAGTGAATTATTCGTGATCCGGCACCCCACAGTCACTAGACCTCACATTCTCTACCCAACATGTCGTGGAGTAGGAAGCTGCACGATCCGGCTACGGGGGATTTTTCGCATTGGCGAATTCCTTTTGAATTCTTTCGACTACTAGATAGAGAGGACGCAAAGCTGTACAAGTGGCTCGCACATAACCGCCTCATCGCTTCGGCAATGAACTGCGAAGTATGCACACGACCTTGCAAAAGTGTTGCAAACAGTTCCAAGAAAGGTGGCAGGATATGGAGATGCAAGGGGTCCGTCACTTGGAGGCATGAAAAGACGTACTCGGTTCACAAACATTCCATTTTCGAAGGGACACACTTTGATGTACGCGAGATATTAGTCTTTATCCGTGAATGGGTTTTGCAATCTTCCCTCCAACGATGCGCCATTCAATCTGGACTCGACTACAAGCGCACTTCAGTGGATTGGGCCAATTTCCTTCGCGACCTGTGTCGGAATTTGTTGACGGCCTTTATTATTGAGGCACAGAGATGTTAATACCATAGAGGAGACCCAAGAGGAGGTTCGAAAGTGTGGATCCAAGGAATGGTGGAGAGGGCCACAAAACGCATCATCCTCTACCCAGTAGATAAGAGAGATGAGGCTACCCTCATTCCTCTTATCAAGAGGCACGTAGAGAAAGGCACCACGATATACACCGACGGATGGAGTGCCTATTCCTCATTGAATGAGCGGGGTTATCGACATTTCTCTGTGGAGCACAGACAGAGACACAGAGAGCTAGTGACAGGGGGAGGAGAACATAGTGCACACAAATGCAAAAGAGGGTAGCTGGAAGAAAAACTGAAAGAAATGAACCCCAGATTCCATAATTTGAAGAAAGATCAGTGTGGGATTTGCGAGTCGTACGACAATGGAACACCAAAGCAAAGAGAAGACCTAGAAGAACAATATCAAGCTCATATTAAAAAGAAAGCAATTAGAGAAATTACATCTAATGTAAAGGAGCGTGCCAGTCGAGAGAAGACTTTCAATGCAGCGTGTTTGATCTACAGCAGGTGATGTACCTGCCAAAACCTTCACGTTCTGAGCTGTTTTACAAACAACGACTTGCTAATTATAATTTCACAATGTATGATTCAGGTACCAAAGATGGGATCTGCTACTTGTTACATGAGGGGCAGACAAAGCGAGATTCCTCTGAAATTGCATCGCGCCTTCACCAGTACCTGAGCAAGCTGGATGAAAGAGGCATTACGGAAGAAAACTTGTTTCCCATACCGATGGCTGTCCCGGACAAAACAAAAACTCTATCCTTCCAGCTATGATGCAAGCATTCATAGAGAAGGCAAGATCTGTCCAAGCTATCACGCTACACTTCTTTGAAGTCGGACATGGCCAGTCAGAAGGTGATGCGATGCATAGCGTCATTGAAAGAACTCTGCGGCAAGTTGGGGAAATCATATTGCCAGCCCAGTATCTGTCGGATGGCTAGAATTCACCCTCGCCTATACAAGGTGAAACCTGTTAAGAAAGGGGATGTTAACGACTGGAAGTCATACAGTCAGGAGAGAAGAATTCTTCGGATTCAAATGTGCTATAAATTTCTAATTATATTTTTCAAGTTATTCTCTCTCTTGAAAAGAAGCAAAGAAAAGGTCCACGTTTTAAATACAATCTCCCATGTGAAGATTTGCTTGTTCAAGAAATCTGATTCTTCTTTCCTGTTTCTATTTGAATAAATTATTTAGGTATGCTGACTACAGACAGCTGGCAGTACAAATCTTTTGCGACGTTGGGGGAGAAGAACTGTGCCAAGTGGAGGCCCTCTTCGTTCTGCAGGATGGAGGGGAAAGCCTGCATACTAGAGTTGCAGGTTTTAGAGAGATGTTGTTCAGGATCTGTTGAGTAGCTACTCAAGCAGAGCCACCAAAGCCCCCATTGAAAGTCAGTGCTCAGTGGAGGCGGATGTGTGCAGCTTCCGTTGGGAAATCAAAAGAAAGAAATGTTACCACAGCATTCTCTAAATCACAGGGGTTGATAGTGAGGAGAGCATGCAGGGGTGGGCATTATTAGACGCTACAAAGACAGTAGTCAACAATTTGTACTTCAGGTGTATTGAAATTCCTGCTTTTTGTTATCCTTATAGGAATGGACTTCAAGAAATCTTTGCCATGATCATTCCTGAAATTGGTGAAGGCAGCAAAAGTCTAGAGCGTAAGCCACACCAGGCATAGCCTATTAGATATGCGTTGGACTTTATGGCAAGCGTACTAATCGCGTTATGGATAACAATTACAGGATAACAATTTCTGCTTTGGTATTCGGTCAAAGGGGATACAAATTTCCAGTTTGGGGAATTTGGTCAAAGGGGATAACAATTTCTGGTTTGGCATTTGGTCAAAGGGGAAAATCCTGCTGTATGCGCTGGTATACGCGTTTAGGGGTATTTTTCTAGCCCTCAGGGCCAGACGGGGGTAAAAAAAGGGGGTAAAAATTTGCCATTGGCGAGACTACGAACACCTCATACCAATTACCATGCCTTCAACTAGAAATCAAGAGATTTATCTTTTATGGAAAGACATACAGGACATTATTTGGGATGCTAGGCGGCCAGTGCTTATTCAAAGACATTTTTATAGTAAAAACCTGAAGCATTGGTCACTGCATTTGAGTGTTTATGAATGGATTGAATCCACTCCTATTTATGGAATTGACGAATTTGTAGGGACAGAGCTAGTGTTCGGCACTTTGAAGCCCTCTTTAGACTTTTTGAAGGTTGGAGAAATTACGGACTTTATGCTTGGAACAATTCTACAGGACGGTGAGAACATTTAGATGGGCGACCTCGGTATTACTAATAGTAAGGTAAGTGCATTAAACTTAACACCCCCGTAATATAATAGATATGTCTAGATCTAGCTGTAGGCTCAATCTTTAAATGACCAATGAGCCATGCGTAATTTCATATATGCAAATTAAATGTCAATGATGAAAACTTTCCTCCAATCAACTTTTGACAGCCAACAGGTAGGTCAGCTAATTTTACAACACATGGCCTTGAAGTGAATTATTCGTGATTCGGCACCCCACAGTCACTAGACCTCACATTCTCTACCCAACATGTCGTGGAGTAGGAAGCTGCACGATCCGACTACGGGGGATTTTTCGCATTGGCAAATTCCTTTTGAATTCTTTCGACTACTAGATAGAGAGGACGCAAAGCTGTACAAGTGGCTCGTACATAACCGCCTCATCGCTTCGGCAATGAACTGCGAAGTATGCACACGACCTTGCAAAAGTGTTGCAAACAGTTCCAAGAAAGGTGGCAGGATATGGAGATGCAAGGGGTCCGTCACTTGGAGGCATGAAAAGACGTACTCGGTTCACAAACATTCCATTTTCGAAGGGACACACTTTGATGTACGCGAGATATCAGTCTTTATCCATGAATGGGTTTTGCAATCTTCCCTCCAACGATGCGCCATTCAATCTGGACTCGACTACAAGCGCACTTCAGTGGATTGGGCCAATTTCCTTCGCGACCTGTGTCGGAATTTGTTGACGGCCTTTATTATTGAGGCACAGAGATGTTAATACCATAGAGGAGACCCAAGAGGAGGTTCGAAAGTGTGGATCCAAGGAATGGTGGAGAGGGCCACAAAACGCATCATCCTCTACCCAGTAGATAAGAAAGATGAGGCTACCCTCATTCCTCTTATCAAGAGGCACCTAGAGAAAGGCACCACGATATACACCAGACGGGTGGAGTGCCTATTCCTCATTGAATGAGCGGGGTTATCGACATTTCTCTGTGGAGCACAGACAGAGACACAGAGAGCTAGTGACAGGGGGAGGAGAAGATAGTGCACACAAATGCAAAAGAGGGTAGCTGGAAGAAAAACTGAAAGAAATGAACCCCAGATTCCATAATTTGAAGAAAGATCAGCGTGGGATTTGCGAGTCGTACTACCATGGAACTCCAAAGCAAAGGGAAGACCTAGAAGACCGATATCAAGCTCATATCAAAGAGGAGAAAGCAGTACGAGAGATGAAATCTAATGCAAAGGAGCATGTCGGTCCAGAGAAGGCTTTCAATGCAGCCATGTTTGATCTACAGCAGGTGATCTACCTGCCAAAATCTTCACGTTCTGAGCTGCTTTTAATACAAACGACAGCTTGGTCATTATAATTTCACAATGTATGATTCAGGCAGCAAAGATGGGATCTGCCACTTGTCACATGAAGGGCAGACAAAGCGGGGTCCTGTGAAATTGCATCGTGCCTTCACCACTGGAATTCCTTACCGTATAATTTAAAAAGTAGTTCAACCCTAACAAAGTTTAAATATTCATGTAAACAGTTCTTGTTTAAACACATGATGTGCACTAAGTAGATTTTTCTGTACAATGTTCTGCCTGCGGTGTGTGTTGGTGTGTCTGTGTGCATGTGAATGAATGAGGGTGGGTGTATGTTTGTTTTGATAAGTTTTACAATATTTGTTATAATAATTTGCTTGTATGTTTATTTTTGTACAGGGCCCCATTCTCACAAACTTTGCTTTCTTGGGGTCCTTCCAATTTTGCTGTTAATTTGTTATGTATTTTACTTTGAATTTTAATGGAAAATAAATGAAATGAAATGAAACTACCTAAGAAACCTGAAAAACCTGGATGAAAGAGGCATTACGGAAGAAAACTTGTTTGCTGTTGGCTGTCCCGGACAAAACAAAAAAACTATCCTTCCAGCTATGATGCAAGGTTTCATGAGAAGGCAAGATCTGTCCAAACTATAAGTTGGACATGGCCAATAAGAGGGTGATGCCATGCATAGCGTTATTGAAAGAACTATGCGGCAAGTTGGGGAGATCATATTGCCAGCCCAGTTGACAAGTATCTGTCGGATGGCTAGAATTCACCCCCGCCCATGCAAGGTGAAACCTGTTATTAAGACAGGGGATGCAATCGACTGGAAGTCCTACAGTTAGAAGAGAGGAATTCTTCGGATTCGATCATCTGAAGGAAATCAGACTATTGATTGGACCAAGTTCAGAGCAGTACAGATCATTAAGAGTGAACCAGATTGTATCCGCTTCAGGAACTCACACTTAGATGATGACCTTGCATGACTGCATCAGGTTAGCAGATATGCGAAGAAGTGCTGATGGCAATGAAATCAACATGGAACCCCAATCTCTCTACAAGGCAGGATTCCAGAAACTGTCGCAGGGGAAGTATGATGATCTACATGCCCTCTGCTCAGGAATCACACCAGTTATCTCGCATCCAGACTATCAAGCCTTCTTTTGACCTTTACCATATAATTATGTCTGTGAGTGCGAGTTTAAAGGGAAAAGGGTCAAACTGGGATGCCGATGAGCTCGGATGTTTGCTGCTACTATGGGCAGACCCGATATTCAGGAGGCTCTGAAATCGAAAGTTCGGAATAAACTGATATTCGCCAGAGTTGGCAAGGCCGGGCTACCTCCGCGGGATGGGAATGCATGCCGCAGGAGCTCGGATGTTTGCTGCTACTATGGGCAGACCCGATATTCAGGAGGCTCTGAAATCGAAAGTTCGGAATAAACTGATATTCGCCAGAGTTGGCAAGGCCGGGCTACCTCCGCGGGATGGGAATGCATGCCGCGACAAGATCAATCGGGTGGGAAAGCAGTATAGGGACATTGGGGATCAGACAAGGAAATCTGGCCAAGGGACAGAGGACGACATTCCTTTTTGGTTCGACATCGTCGAGACAATCATGGGCGACAAGCCAGCAACGTTCAATGAGCATGAAGGAGTAACCAGACCATCTTTGGTTTTGTCGGACATCAACAACCACGACGAGGACCCAATTATTCATCATTTTAGGCACCATCATTTTATTTTATTTTACATACTCCACATGCCAAAAGAATATTTGTAGTGTACTGTCATTTATTGTGTCAAAAGAGAAGGTATTTAATATGTGCATGAACACTTTTTATATCTTCAACAGATTCAATGAAGTTGACATCTATCGACTGAAGCATGCTTTGGGGGTGCCACACACATAGAGAACAGGGTCAAAGTGGATGGCCTTGAATCGCTCTGTTTGACACTACAACGCTATGCATACCCATGCAGGTATGGAGACCTGGTCGAGGACTATGGGAAGCCAGTGCCTCAGCTTTGTCTCATGTTTAAATGGATGACAAACTTTCTTTGTGCAAGACATAATTTTCTTTTTACATCACTGGACCAGAACTGGTGGTCTCCGCATCACCTTCAGATCTATGCAGAGGCAATCCATGGGAAGGGTGCTGCTCTCAGCAATTGTTGGAGTTTCATTGATGGTACGGTTTGTCCCATTTGCAAACCCGGTGAACACCAGAGGGTCATGTATAATGGACACAAGCGAATCCATGCCCTTAAGTACCAATCATTGACAACTCCAAATGGTTTGATTGCGTCTTTGTATGGACCTCTTGGAGGTCGTAGGCATGACGCTTTTCTTTTGCGGGACTCGGGGCTCCTGACAGAACTAGAAGTCAGGTCTGGTGATGAACAAGGGAATATTCTTTGCATTTATGGGGATCCAGCCTACCCATTACGTCCACAACTGCAAGCACCTTTCTCAACAGCTCATATTAACAGGGACCAGTAAGCCTTCAATGCGGCAATGTCTAAGGTCCGCGCATCAGTGTTGAATGGTCATTTGGGGACATTATCAATAACTTTAAGTTAACTGACTTCAAAAAGACACAGAACATGCTAACGAGTGCATGTGGTAAGATGTATATTGTTTCTGTACTTCTCACAAATGCCCACACATGTTTATATAAGAACAATACGTCCCGCTATTTTGCCCTTGATCCTCTTCATTGCAAGAATATTTTCAGTAGTTTAAATTTGTAAAGAGTATGTCACTGCCACTTAACATGTACATTGTAATTTTTATTATTTTTTATTGACAATACATGTAGTTTGCATCAGTAATTTAGCACAAGCAAATGACCTACATGTAATGTGATTGGGGTTATTTATGTATTGCTGTATAGACTAAAGAGCCATTTTTCTAAAATATGAAGATTTAATTGATGTTCATCTCCAAAACTTATTGTTTCACTGAATGAACATAAACTTTACTTTTTCATGTATGTTCAACAGTTCAAGTATCATGAATAATATATGTTCACTTCATAGAAATGTAAGATACCATTCTTATTGTTTTCTTTGAATCTTCGAAGACACCATTATTAATGTTAGCATGAAGTGTGCATCATATTAACACGTTCTGGTACGGTTGTCCATTAGGAAACCCTCATGTATTTCTATTTCGATAGTGGGCGTGTGTAACACGTTGGATTAATGGTATAAAACATCATAGAAAAGTAATGTCAAGGTTATTTAGATAATACAGTCAAAAATGCTGTGTGGAATTATTAGTAAATGCCAAAAATGTCAGTAGCAGGATATATAGCATATATTTCAAGCAAGATTGTTCTCTTGATTCATGAGTACTTTTCTGAAGTCAAGATGAATCTAGTTCTTTTTATGAACGTGAAAATAATCAGTTCTAGTTTTACTTGTTTAAATATTACAATCAGAGGTTGAGTTTTGGTATTGAATATGTGATACAATATTACAAACATGAGTTAAGTTCAATTAGCAAAGGTGAATTTGATACCATGCTTGTATAGACTAATAGAAGGTCTAGTGACTTAGTTTTGTCCCTTTGGTTGTCAAGTATTCAACAAATGTGGTAAACTGATGCTTAGGAAAGAATTTTATAACTTAGTATTCATGAGATGGAGGCCATAGAGAAACGGCAGAGAGTGAGCGACGAGCAGGAGAGGCAGGATCGGGAGAGACATTTGGATAGGAAAAAGGAGATAGTAGCGGCGGAGGCGTGAAGATAGGGAGCAAGCCGAGAGACTCCATAGAGATTTTAAGATGGCCATGATGGATCGTCAAACGGCACTGATGGCCACAATGATGGATTAGCCCATGCTTCCTTTATGCACCACCAGGCACTTCCCCACCAGTGACTCTGAAAAAGATAACATTCAGATGTAGCTGAAAGTGTTGACTTGGGCCATTTAGGTTCTTTGTAAATATAGTAAATAGTACTAGTAGTAGAAGTAATATCCAGTAATATTATAGTATTAATGACTGCTTTGAGAGAAATAGTTGTTTTATTACGCTCAAGGGAAGGTTAGAATTGTGCTATTCTCCGAGGCTTGCCGAGGGGAATAGCCCAATTGTAACCTTCCCGAGAGCGTATGAAAACAACTATTTCTCGAATATTAAAGCAGTCATTAATACTTTTATATGCCGAAAAAAAATAGACTAAAAAATGAAAAATTAAAAATATTTATCAATTTTTTGTCGAAGACGGGATTCGAACCCTTGCGTACAACAAGAGGTGTATCGAAAACCAACGCTTAGACCACGCGGCTATGGCCCGCCGTTAACATGCTTGGCAGTTTTCTCCAATATATACATTAAAATGGATTGAAACCGGCTTCGCGTGTGATGAATGCTTCGCAAAAGCTCCATATACGGACTCTTCTTTTACTTTTGCAATGCATATTGGCACGAACTTAGATCAAGATCTATCGGCAGATGTTGTTTTTTTGTTTTGGAAGTTTATTTTCGTCTTCATGTCAACAATGCAAGATAAAATTGTCGGTAAGATCGATCGAGATTCAATTGTATTGAAATTACCGACCAATCCTTCGCACACATACGGCATCCTCCATCGCTCAAACCATTTTTTAACATGTAAACCTATGGGGTAACCATGGAGGCTGACCAACTTTTTTTAATAACCATGGTTATTAAAAATATTGAAATGTTTTATGCATGGTTACCGAGAATTTTACAGGAACAGTTGAAGTTTATGAATGCAATTCGACCAATCAGATGGCTGGATTTCTTAAGTGAGGTATATAAAGCACAATATCTGCATGCTTTGTACGTATGCCAGTTAGGCGAAGAGTAAGGCAAAGCCGAGCTGGGGCATTGCTGTGGGTACTCCCAAATGCAAAATTAGTAGCAAGGCAAAGCCGAGCGTACAAGAAAAATCTAAATCATGAAAGAAAAAAAAGTCAAAAACCTCTGAAAGTACATGTATTGGTAAGGCTAAGCGGAACATGAGGTTAACAACATGAGCAAGGCTATTAAAGCCGAGCTCTGACTCAAAACTACGACAATCAGACATGAACAAGATGCAAGCATCTATGGATCTATCTACTCCATCGGGACTGCAAAATAAAGTATTCATTGATCTGATGTTGTACTTTTGTAACCGTGGACGTGAGAACCTACGTCAACTTAAGCCTTCGGATTTCACTTCGGAAGTGAACGTTTGTATTCAGAGAGCCTTTACTTTAGTTAATGCATCCTATTACTTGCCTCCTCTCAGAAATATTCTAAATGTACAATGCAATAGAGCCAATCCAATGAGAAAGAGGATGGACACAAGTTTTGCTGATGTGGCTAACCGGCTTTGTATTGAAGATTTGGATACCTGCAAGAGAAGATGGATACTCTCGAGTTGGAGTTTGGGCACTCCAAGGGCAGACACAGAGTGGCTTGAAATTGTCAACATCAAAGATGCATCTCAAAAACAGAAATATGTGTGCCTTCCAAAGGTCATGCTCCTGGTGCTCTATATTGCCCACAGCAACGCTACTGATATCAGACCAAACGTGTTTTCAGAGACAGGACGAATCCATTAGACACATTTAATGATAAGAAAAGCATACCTAAGTATTATAGGTTCACAGGACAGGGGGTAATGAGAGTGATTGATTTGTTAGAGGAGAGGATTACACCATTGACCAAGAGGAGTCATGCTGTTGATGGGAGATTGCAAGTATTTATGGCAATAATCTTCTACGTAACCTACATTGAATACTCATGCGCCAAAGAGACCCTGAAAGGCACCAAAACCCAATAGCCCGGGAAGGCCCATTGCAGCTACCTCTATCACTTCAAAAACTTGTTGAGGCTCAATCAACTCAAACTAAAGAAAGTTTTGAAAAAATTTGGAGAGAAAAATTGGAAAAGTCAAGAATATGAAACTAAACTGGCGGAATTAACTGTGTCACTTACTTTTCAAATGGAACAAACAGAAAAAGAGCAGAATTCAGTTTCCCACATTGTTCTCAGAAGCCCCCATTCACCTATGAACATCGCATCCCATATGAACGACATTTCTCAACTCCTGCATCGTCAGCCACAGAAGTCTGTGTTCATTCTTCTTGTGGACGGTGGACCAGACTACAATGTCAACCACCAAGTGAATGAGGTGTTCTATGGTAGGCTCTTCAGGGATAATAATCTGGATGGTCTCCTTGTAACATCATACTGCCCTGGAGATTCTGCACTAAACCCAAAAGAACACCTCTGGGCTCCGTGCACCAATTCACTTGTAGGAGTTCACCTGCCATCGTCCATTGAAGGAGAGGCCAAACCTACCTACTACCAGCATGCCCTCTCAGACCAGGAGCGGAAACAAAAGGAGCATCAAGTTTTCAACTCTGCAATGGAATTAATTCGTGACAAGCATTGGAACAAACTTCAATTTGCTGGCCATCAGGTGTCTGTTCAGTGTGAGCCCAGTGGAGCCCCACCAGCTCCATATGGGGCAGACTATGAGGAGATGAAATCAAAACTTTCAGGCTCTGCTAGACGACTCAAAGAGTCCGAGGATGTTTACTCTGACTATATGTTCACAATGTCACACATGGACAGACAATGGATTGGGACAATAATCTTCAGCAAATTCACAGCTGGGACTCATGAAATAAAAGACTTTCTCCGGTGACATAGATGCAGGGGATACTAGAAGGGCACCATCCCCGCTATTGACGCTTACAACCATTAGCGAGATATCAATATTACACGAAAGTTGTCAGTTAGTGCTAATATATGTATTTAAACAAAAAACGGGATGTACAAAAAAACTAAAAGAAATTCCTGGCATGAAAGGGAAGGGAAAGAAGGAAGAAAAAGAGGAGGGATTGAAGCTTAATACGGTGCACCAATACATCCACTGCATTGGACGACTTTTGTGACTTCCTGATAATGGAAGTTGGGGGGTCCTCCTCTTGGGATTATACATGATAACATCGTACGACTGAAGAAGCAAGTGCGCATGGTACAAAAAGGGGCTGATGAAAGCCATCAGGTCACATCAGCAATGAGACATGGCAATATGCAAGGTAAATGAAATAAAAACAATAAAGAGGAAGGAGGGATCTCCTAAATGAACTTCTATTGTAGAAGAACTCACATTATTCTGGAGATATTTCTCCAGAATGCGAACAGATCATGCATCATTCGGACCATGATGGTTGGGGATGTAAGCGAAATAACAGTCCTTGGATGTTCCCAAATGATCAAGGTGCATATAACACTCCTTTAAACATCAGGTTTTATTTTGTTTTCTTCAATAGAAACAATGAAGACGGAGGGATCTCCTAAATGGTTCGCTCTAGTAGAAGTTAGGAACCATATAATTGTGGAGATATTTCTCAAGAATGCGAATAGATCCGGAATCATTCGGACCATGACGGTTGGGGATGTAAGCAAAATAACAGTCCTTGGATGTTCCCAAATGATCAAGGTGCATACAACACTTATTTTGAAACATCATTGCCTGCTCAGAGAAAGATTACGTCTGTCAAAGTCTATTATCTGCAGGGAGAATTATTTTGGAACACTCTCCCAGTAGCAATCGCTACGCTCCATTACAGATGTCGACGTCTTCAAAAAAAGCCCCTAAAACTTATCTTTTGGATAAGTGTAATTACCATTGATCATGAAATTGCACTTTGTAAGGCACATTGCGAGGGCCGACAGTCCAGAAATGCACTTATAGAAGAACTTATTATTATTATTACTATGATTAATATAATTATTATTTGTATCACAATCATTTTTATCATTACCTCTCAATTACCATCTCACATCGTTTATGTTTGTTGCAGGTAAAAAAACACAAGACTTTAACTAGTCATGGTGCTGCACATGTTGTCCTAGATAGTGCAACAATGGGGATTCTACAGCATTACTACAGTTTCAGAAAGTTTACCCCATTCTATGTGCGGAGCCTAGACGTCAATGAAGAGCCGTTCTTCTTGAGCGCCCATGGGAAGTGCATATCAAACCCTGGGCAGCTCATAGACAGGCTGTGGACAACCAATGGGTTCACCGGCTCCTTCCAGCCCACAATGCTCTGTAAGACAGTGATGTCAAAAGTGAATAAAGTCTTTATTCTTTTTCTTCATAATGTGAGGCATTTGAATGATTTCAGTTGGCTATTTAAATGCAAAATTATGATTGAGAAGAAGCTGAAACAATTAGTCACTTTGTTTCTTACATCTCATTGCAACTTTGTTGCTGCAATTCTATTGATGAACTAATGAGTTCACATTAATTGAAGTTATTGTTTCTCAATACAGGTGATAGACAAAACGATAGTCCTGGACATAATGCTCAGTACTTGACATACATTTTCCTCGAGCATGATACCCAGAACGTGGTACATGCCATCTTCAAAGACAAGCGCCAATGCGACATGGTGAGCATACTTATGGAGCCGTAGGCATTCAAGGAGGGCCTTGAGGAAGTCAAGCAACTGGGCACTGAAGTGAAGGAGGTGGTGACGGACGACCACTCCCCCATTGCCCAGTTCATGAATAAGATTTTGTTCGTCTTGTTGTTTTGTATAGTTCATATCTCTCTGTTGAATTTGAATCTCGATTGATTATGAATGTAAAGACAAACTTGTATAGTGGGGAAAAAATGCCTTAATATCATTAATTTGCACTTGCATTCGATTTGAATGTGGCCATCATGTTTATGAAGAATGTCATGTCCAAGACAAAAATCTTGGTGAAGCTTCATCTATTGATGAACTAATGAGTTCACATTAATTGAAGTTATTGTTTCTCAATACAGGTGATAGACAAAACGATAGTCCTGGACATAATGCTCAGTACTTGACATACATTTTCCTCGAGCATGATACCCAGAACGTGGTACATGCCATCTTCAAAGACAAGCGCCAATGCGACATGGTGAGCATACTTATGGAGCCGTAGGCATTCAAGGAGGGCCTTGAGGAAGTCAAGCAACTGGGCACTGAAGTGAAGGAGGTGGTGACGGACGACCACTCCCCCATTGCCCAGTTCATGAATAAGATTTTTTTCGTCTTGTTGTTTTGTATAGTTCATATCTCTCTGTTGAATTTGAATCTCGATTGATTATGAATGTAAAGACAAACTTGTATAGTGGGGAAAAAATGCCTTAATATCATTAATTTGCACTTGCATTCGATTTGAATGTGGCCATCATGTTTATGAAGAATGTCATGTCCAAGACAAAAATCTTGGTGAAGCTTCTCCAGAGGGATGATCTGAATATCATGGATGCCCTCAAGGCTTCAAGAGCAACAATTCAACTGCTGAGCAACATTCAATCCAATGATGGAGGGGATTAATGCAGAAATAGATGCTGCATGAATGTTTGCCAAGAAGTATGACATCAATCCCCAAAAGAGTTCAGAAAGCACCAAGCTATGTAGAGTACCTGCTAAAATGCTAGGCTAGAAGACAATCCTGGAACACAAGTCCAATGGTCAATCCACCAGTACTATAGGAAGGAGTGCAAGAGTATACTTGACAAGCTCATAAATCTCTTCAACGATTAGATGGCTCCTACACTAAAGAGGGTAGAACGTATGGTATGCTTGCTTCAACCACTAATTCCAGGAGTACCAAGATCAAATCTTGTACAGGCTTTATGCCGAACATTTCCAACTGAGTTAAATCCTGGAGCAGTGCAGACAGAGTTGGAGATATTTCATAAGCTCTTAGTAGAGTATGATAAGGAACTGAAGAACCTTGATAATGCTGCTACACTCTATTCCCATAAACTAACTGGAAGTGGGGTGCAAACTTGAAGATGTGGCTCAAACCTTGCCATCTGTTTCAGCCAAAACCAAATCAGACATCGTGACAACATTGCTTAAGATAGGAGTAGGTACACCAGCTGACCTTCAGTACGTCAATGAAGAGGACTTCAACTCTGAAAAGCTGAAGCTCGTTCAAGTGAAGAAGCTGATGAAGGAATGGAACAAAGGTACCTTCAACATGTCTTTACTAGATGTAATTGGTTTATTCCAGTATACTTTTTGCCATGTCTGGGCATGCAATGGAAGAGAATACCAAAGCATGTCTTAATTAAAACTTTTTCTTCTTATTGACACAAGCACAGAAAGAAATTACTTCGAGAAACTCTACGAATTTGCTTTCTTATAAAAATAAGCAAAAATAATTTTAAAAAACAGCAATTACCCGAGTATATTCCGACTGACGCTTACATGGTCTATGATATTTAAATTAAAGTTGTTGAAGAGATGCCATAGAGAAAACGGCCATCCCCATCCCTCGGATGAATTTTTTTCTAGTTTTAAGCATAAAATATTTAATGTAAATATTTAAAGGTTTCTAGTAGTTCTAAAGCAAAAATGAGATCCTATACAGATGCTTTTTTGCCAATATTAAATGTGCATAGTTTTAAAATCTGTATTTTCATATCAATTCGGCAAACGTACATATACAATTGAATTACTTCAGAAACCTTTAAGCAATTGAAATACAAATTGTAGCAGCTGACATTAAAAAGGTCTAATTTGAGCGAATATCAACTAATGTCCAGAACAAACCTTAACGAATAACGCATATACCTTTCAGAGTATATATGGGGGGGGGGGGGGGGGGTAATACATTCGCCGCCAATTCCCATTTGCTTTAAATGAGCTGAAACTCACATGAAATGTAGATTATTATATACCTCATCGAATACGAGGTGCACAAATTGTTAGCAGCCGACAATTAAATTTTAAAAAATTTGAGCGAATATCAACCAATGTCCAGAACAATCCTTAACGAATTGCGCATTTAACGTGTTAAGTATATAAAAAGGGGGGGGGGGGGGTTAATACAATCGCCGCCAATTCCCATTTGCTTTAAATGAGCTGAAACTCACATGAATGTAGATTATTATATACCTCATCGAATACGGGAATATAGAGATGATGTCATAATCAAGAAACTGGAATGTGTGAACCATGTTCAGAAGAGGCTTTTCACAAATTTGAAAAATTTGAGACAAAAAAACTATTCCATCAAAGGGAAACATTGTTTGAGTGAAGCCTACATAAAAACCCTCAGTAGATACTACAGGAATACTGTGTATCGGCATCAGGTAAAGATCGAAAGTGTTACAACTGAAAATGTTACAAGCCTCCAGAGGGGTCTCCTGGCAGGGCTTCACCACAATGCCAACAACGACGACTCTGAGATCCAGCATCAGTATTGCCCAGATGATCAGTGGTGTAAATGGAAGAATGACAATAAGAATGGCACAAATACATACCAGGACACCAACAAGTTGCCAGCAGACTACATGTATCTGCCACACATGCTTCCAATATATACTCGACTCTCGATCCTAAGCTACTGGAAGATTCTTGTTCTAGATCAAATATTTGTTTAATTCTTTGAATAGCCTACGGCAAACACTGAATAACAATATTTGTATATCATTATAAAATTTAGGGTGGGTGCAACGATTCATATTATTCTCTGCACTATTGTTATTTGTCTGCTTAAAGTCATCTATTAACAGTAGCCAACAAGTAACTGAAGTACTGGACCAAACACGTGGTGAACCATTCTTGGTTCTGTGCACAATCGTGTGGTGGTGATGTGAATCTATTCTTGGGTGCATGCAACATCCGCGCTGAAATAGCTCTATGAATATCATACAAACACATACACACATGTACACACATATTTACTCTCGTAATACTCACACACAGCGCTAGAACCTAGAGATGGCGCGATGATCATATTTATGCAAAACTTGATCCACGCAAAACTTTGCGTGACTCATCTCGTGTCGCAATATCTAGGTTGGCTATTCCCAGGCTCAACTTTTTGGGTATTATCGAAAATGCAAAAATAAATTTTACAAATTCAGACTGACAGACAACTTAGTAATAGTAGAGGTAGAAGTGGAAATAGTAGTAATAGTGGTAGTGGTGATGTAGTATGTATGTATTAGTTATTACTGTCCATGCATTATCTGTCTCTTAGATAGGACATAAAATGGAGGTCCCTGGTATTGAAGAGTATCACCCTATTCAATAAATCAACAAGCAATTATTTAGATGTTAGTTGGATTTAATAGTCAAGGTGGACACTCATTAGCATTTTTGTTAATGTTGATTTAATATGGAGTTTTACCACCTCTGTGTCTTTATGGTATAAGCTCTAAATATGTATTTTTGATAATGTATTGTAAACTTGCCTTTTATGGAGTAAATTTGTTCCCCTTATATACAGGCATCTCAAACTACAATAACGATGCATGACCTGAGGCACCTGGAGGATCTTGTGGATGAGTGGACTGCAATTATAAAGAAATCATTTGTGTGTCTGTGTGATCCATTGGCAATGATTGGCCAACAATACTCACCATGGATAATCTGAGGCAGCTGGAGGAGCGCATGGATGAGTGGGCCGTAATTTTAATCAACATCAACCAGTTTTACTGAGCTCAACAAAACCAGGAAACAACAGGAAAAAAAGAATATGTGCCAAAAGAGAAAGAGAGTGGGAAAATTTCCAAAGCAGACGAAAGTCAACTTACAATTTCCACGCCTGGGAATAATTTGTACTTGCTATCGTCCATTCTACGGATGGCGTAAGCAGCAACATAAAGGCGAATGAGTATAAACAAATCATGCACTTTTTACAAAGTGGTTGGTAAGGAGCCTTTAACAGATTTGTGAATGTTGTTAACATATTCATGATCATTCCCCTGAAAGTGGCGAATTCTACGAGGAGCAGCGTGTCTATCTCGAAAGTAATGGGGTGCTTATCGATCCTTTCTTCACCTCGCCACATATTCAATTGCGACGAGACAGGATAGCCTCTCATTGGGAAAGTGTGTCGCATCATCGCAACGAAGGGGAGTCGCACTGTTAGTGCAGTAGGCTCAAGCAACAAGTCGCAAGTAACTGTGTTAGCGATGATAGCTGCATCTGGTGACGTTCTTCCACCTACTATTGTTCTTGCCGGCCAGAAATTTAAGGAGAACCCACTGGAAGGTGGCCCAGCTGGTGCTTTCTTAGGTCGCAGTGAGACAGGCTGGATGAACAGCGAAGTATTCTATGAATACATTGCCAACAGTTTCTTGCCATTAGTTGAGCAGCAGAACATCCCAAAGCCTGTACTGCTGCTGGTGGACGGGCACAGTAGCCATGTGAGCTACCAGGTTGGCAAGCTGTGTAACGAATCCGGCGTAGAGCTGTACCCCCTCCCAGCCCATGCAAGCCAACGAGCGTCTCTATCGCCAGGACCACCTAGGAAAGTATGTGACAAATTACACATTTGCGAGCATTTGAGAGGAAGGAGCTAGTCCAAGCGGGTTTCCGAGCTGCTAGGATGAGAAGCTGGCTCGTGCTTCTGTATACAGGGACGAGGAGGTCTCTGATGTTACGATCAACGTCCCCGCCTCCGGTCTATAGGGTGATGCCGCTCCGTCATCCTCGTCTTCTTGAGGTCTTTCTCCTGAGAAGCATCTTCGCTATCCTCAGATAACGAAGGCGAAGACAGTGAGGCAAAAGAGGGAAGATCAGCCCAAGTGTATTAGTAGTGATGCATACCTAAAATACCTAAGGGAGAAGCAGGAAGCAAAGGATCAAGAGGAGCGAGAGATGAAGAATAATGTGAAGAAAGGTGGTAAGAGGAAGGAGAAGACCAAGAACACCGAAGAGGATTCTACTGCTACGATTGATGTCAACACCTGTCCAGAGTGCAGAGGAACATATGACAACGACCCAGAGGATTGGGTAGGGTGCTGCAATTGTGAGCGATGGCTGCACATCGTCTACTCACATGGATTGGAGGGTCTATCAGACGAAGAGATCGTGGCACTAGATTTCAAATGTCATTTATGTTAGAGTTACACAGAGAAAACACTGTTTAAAGCTTTTGGGGGGTAAAACTTGTATCACCTGTTTGAACTTTAAACAAGTTGTTTACAATAGGAACTGTACATCTGGCTGTTCAGTTCATATTTCTACAACCTATCTATTTTTTAAACAGCATTTCATCTGTGTATACTATCCAAAGATGAAATGCTGTTTAGGAGTTGGGGAGATGAAGCACCAGCGCAACAGCCACAGGTAGGTGCAGTGAGAATGCCAATGCCATTCAGACACGAACCTCCGCCAAGACTGGATGAGGGTGACGTGAATGATGGGGATGCACCTCATGATGAACATCCAAAACATCTTCTTAATATTGACTGGTAAGTTCCTAGTGAATGTTGTACTTGTAGAACATAATCTTAATCAAAATGAGTATCAAAGTTTGATACCCACTCTGTTGACTGATTGTTTTTACCTGTCAGGGTCTATGAATACGATGCTAAAGCCTAGGCTAAGCCTATGACAGTTTTGTCCAATATTTTACCCACTACCTGTGGAAATCCTGCAACTTAAAAAAACTCCAAAAAGTTCCACGTAAATTCAAACAGTCTATACATAAGGGATCCGACAAAGAAAACACCATCTACTATAAAGCACAAGGAATGTGAGACATGCTTGCGGAAGCTAAAGTGATGTCACTTCGGGCAATGAAATTTACGGATGATATGAAATCGATAACAAAGGAAAATTAAATAATGATTTGGTGCAATTAGATGTAATGACATAAAGGAGATGTTGCATAAAATGCGGCATGAAAGTACTTCCACTTCTGAAAAGAAACTTCTTGCCGGGTGGAACAAGAAGGAGGTTTGGTGGATTAAGGCAATCCGCCCAAACACTGATCCTGAAGAAAAACAAAGCAGGAACTCTTAAACAGAGGAGCACAAAGTTGAAAGTATTCTAGATCTCCAGACAAATGTATGATTAGCAAGAGACCACCTATGTACTACAACTTGATCTACCAGTATGGCTATGGATGGCGATGGTGACTCCCCATGCACATGTCTTCGTCAGAGGGGAGCGAGTATTCCCAATTGTTATGGTCTGTGGTTTGTGATGTAGGGGCAGGGATGAGAGACAAAATTGACCTAAATTAGTACGATCTAAGATTGCCGTTGGGTTGCACTTACAGTACCTTAACTTTGATCCTATACTTTCTTGCAGTTAATTTGCATCTGTCTGTTAAAATTTAAAAAATAGCTACTAACACTACTCATCCTTCCCAAATGAGTGACCAAGGTATCCAAACTCAGAGTTTGATCAGACCGTGTAAATTTGCACTTTGGCATAATTTTGAAATACTAATACAACATGTTTTAGCAAAGTGTATGGTTATTTTTCTTTATCAGGATAAGTACATGGTCCATTTTCAAACTTTATCTTACATTTCCTTCACAGTAACGTCCCAAGTTTCATTCAAATTGTTGTATGGAGTTTGAGACATTTAAAGAGTCTTGATACATGTATGTAGAAACAAACTTAATGCATGAAACCAACATCTGAACAGAGATGTCTACATGTTGATACCACACAAAGACATTTGTGAGATGCTTCAGGGTCTAGTCATTACGATACGTGGGTTTCAAATATCCTACAAATCAGAGAAGCTGAAAGGCGAAAGTCTGAATCAAGAGAGTTATGAATGTTGAGATCCACATATGCAAATCTCAAATTGGCAATTTTGTCAGTTGATTGTGACGTATTGACGGATAACTCTCTTGTTTATCGTGAACAAAAATATCACTAATTACTGGTTTTCTCCCAAGTGCATTCACCCTTGAAGCACTACTTGAAATATATTGTAGAGAGTATATCATTACAGGTCCTCCGACAGAAAAGACCATCCTGAATCATACATTTTTGAAAATTTGAAATAATGCCTGTAACTTTCAAAAATTCCTAACTTTCTAATTTTGGTCTGAATTCATTCAAACTTTCACCAGTACGCTTCTCTGATTTGTCTACTCTCTTCTAAAGTAGTTCAAGTATTTGCATGTAGTTGACAATATTTTGGCACTTCAAGAAGCTCCTATATATTTGTGTTACTCATTCAGAATTAGCCTACTGCCTCCACTGCTTGTGGTCTACCATTACTACGTGATTCTTGATTCTTGTTGCTGGGTGATGCTGTTCTTGTCAGCGATCCGTTCTTTGTCAGATTCAGGATCTCATAGATGTCCAAAGCCTCTCCTGTCAAACACATATAAAGAAGAAATACAGTGAGATAAGAGTTGAGCCAGGTTGCAGAAAAAAATCTGTCAGTGGCTTACAGAATATCTAACATTTATTTACAAATTGCTTAGTATAAAAGCATAACAAAATAAAAGAAACAGATTAGAGAATTTTCAGGTTTGTTTTTAAAGTATTCAGATCAGTCTTAATTTTGGAACTTATGATCCTGTGATTTCGATTGTTTCTATACTCTGTTTTTCGTCTGTGCAGAAAATATCACAATTGCCACTTCTCACTACAGGGACATTTCTTAAATTTATTTTCAACAAATGAAAATAATGAAGACATTCTTTCATATTCTTCTTTTTCCCTCACTCATTCTCTCTCTCTCTCTCTCTCTCTCTCTCTCTCTCTCTCTCTCTCAATCTCTCTCTTTCTCTCCCTCTTTCTCTCTCTCTCTGTGTCTCTGTCATCTTACCTTTTGGTATACCATATCCCCTATGCAGCCCATGAGGGTTAGATGGTGTTTGACAATCCATGGTGACTTCCTTTCTTAGCACAGTATCAATGTCCACAGCACTGAAGAAGGCTACAGACTGTAACAAGATCAAAGCAACAGAGTAATAGTTAAAGGCACTGTTTAACAATGTTAAATCTGAGATGCGTGGCCCTACATGTTATCAGTGCCTGTGATATAGTGTAATATTGAAACCCTCAAAAAATTGTGCTTCAAAATATCATGAAATGCCTTAAAAAAGTAAAAATCTTTTAATGACCGGTTTTACCATACTCATTTTATACCAATAGACTGTAGTGTTATGAAAACCATTAGGAAAATGCAAAATGAAATTTCCATTTTCAATCATAATTATCTTGAAAATCAGACAGGCGATCGGCTTGTACTAGTCATGGGATTCCTGAATGACCTGAAGGTTTATAATTATGATTGCAGCATGAGCTAAATCAAGGATATTGTTTAAGGATCTGAGACAAAGCTACCGGATCTCTTTAAAAGAGAAATTTCACAGGAAATGTAATTGTGTAATATGTTTCAGTGATAATAACATAGTTGGATGTACATGTATATAATAATTCCCCCCCCCCCCCCCCTAGGATACAAATCCGGCACTGAAAATCATTACTACCCTGGCTTAAGCAGGGCTTCCATCAGGTGCTATAGCATTCACGAATTTGTTTTCTTTATTGTACCCATTTATTTTACCTGTGTTGATAGTCTTCATACCCTGCCAAAGGATACAACTGCTGTAGCAGGGATTCAAATCCTCTACTATATGGTCGGTATTCCTATGGCTTATCCACTGGACCACACTGTTTTGTATGAGCCCACATCATCATTATAGACGGTATTAAATTCAATGGTCTACAAACTTCCACTCAAGTGTTAGCACGACACTTGCTTCATGTTTCCAATGTTCAACTCGACAAAAACTTCAGACTGGGATCTTTTTTTCCCTTTGTAAATCACAACTTTAGTCCTCACATCAAGTTGAACAGAATGAATAAAATACGAGCCAAAGTGATACTATGAGGGTTTTACCTCTCTGCACTTGAGTTACAGGATGCCTTACCTATGGATAACTGCAGGTACATTTGTACTCTGTCAGTAATTTAGGCAGATATACATGTACATATATGAAACATATTAAGATATACAGTAGGCTTGCGGGTGCACCATGTGAGAGAGAGAGAGAGAGGATTGAGGAGTCCTGAAGAGGACTCTCGGTAATCTTTCTTGAGGGTAAGATATGTCTGGTGAAAAATCTATCCCAACAAACATAATGAATAAAGATTAACTGAATTATGAATGAGATAAGTTACCTGTGGAAGATCATTCATGCCCATGTTATATGCAAAGACAGCTCTAGTTAGGAGGTTGGTGATCTGAAGAGCTAGAGCGGCCCGATATCTATCCTCGCTCTTGACTAGATAACGCACTTCATCGTGGATGCTGATACAGAATCGTCCATCAATGTTGTACATCTCAAACAGCCAACGCATACATACCAGCATCAGATGGAGGTAGTCTACTGCAGAACTCTGAACCACCCAGTTCACTCGACTCGTTAGAAACTGCCAAGAGATCACAATAAAGAAAATACGTTATTCAGGTCCCTCGTACAATATGCCATATACATTTAACTCTAAATAACTCCAATCTGTTGGGAACACAACAAAATATTTCCACTTTAATAGTTCAGCTTTCCAAATGCGACTTCAGGTTGTGCAGAGTTAACTGTACTTGGTGTAAAAAGGCATTACTCCATTTATCTGTCAGGTTCAAGTTTTGCGGTTCAAGTTTTGCAGTTCAGGTATCTTTAAGATCAGGTGTATTAGGAAGCAGCCTCCTACACTGTATCATTGTATGTCATTAGGAAGGTGAGCAGATGAATGCCTTTAGGATAATACACATACAGACTCCTAAACACTACATGGACCTTACAGTGGGGTACAGCTAAGAGGTTAGAGATAGAGTATTGGAAACTAGTTATTCCAAGTTAAGAGAAAAAAATGTGCAATGGTGCACTTGGGTAGTGGGAAAATCAGTCATATTCCTTTGACAAAAGTGCCAAGTAATGTTCCCTTGAGCTCACCTAAAATTTGTGGGTTTTTTTTTTTATTGCATTCCAGTAAAATGAACAATCGCTAACAATCACCTGTATATCCCTGGCCTTTTTCTGACAACTCTCAAAGACACAATTATGATTTTAATAAATAGGTGACATTTACAGTGAAGATAACTGCTCCATGCTTTAATTCTTCAAAAGATAGAGGGTTAGAGCTGCAACTGCAGTTAGGGTTAGGGTTCAGGTTAGGTATCTTATTTTGCCCAGGGTTGAAGTAAGGAATTTGATCAGTAAAGGACATAGACCATGGAGTAATCGTCAGGTACATACCTCATTATTGACTGTATCAGGTTGAAGAGCTCTGCTGATACTGCATTGTAAGACTGGTGTCCTAGGATTCTCAGACTGCGCTATATCCTCCAGCCCATTGAACATAGCCGACTCACTAAACAAGAGAGAAAAAGATCCACCGTAACATACAGAGTGTTCAAGAAAGAGGGAATCCAAACTTGAAAGGATGACCTTATTTGGCATGTCCATTGTATTTTTATCATGGATATAAATGAATGTCAGAAATAAATCATACAAGTATACTGGGATCAGTTAAGTTAAAAACCTGTCCATACTTGGATTAATATTTCACTAGGTTAAGATGAACTGATGGTTCAGTACCATAATGATGACGAAGACACATGCTCCCCAAGTTACAAATATGCAGAGCAAAATATGTTGGTGAAGTATATTTCCATCGACCATTCTCTTGTCATTAGAAATCATGTATGATTTGATTTTTAAAATCACCAGGGGAGAGCCAGTTATTAGTTAATAAGGAAATAGACTTTCATGAAAAGATGCATCCGGAATGCTGAGAAGCAATGTTTCTTAATTAAAATGTCTTTGACACGTATCTGAATGAAGTTGGGCTAACATTAAGCCTCATCAAGATGGTATATGTATTTACCAGCTCCATATCCTTACAATGTGATTATACCTTTCTGTGATAAAATTATGATTTTTAACAATTTTGCATTCAGGATGCGTCTTTTTGTGCCACTACATTTCACTGAGGTTCCTAAGGCTGTGTTAAATCAAAAAAGAGTCAATGCTCTTTTGGCTCTGAGCAGATAATATCTCCACTTACCTTCCACCTTCCCATTTTCTGCCATCTGTGATCTCGATATTTTGTGGACTGGAATAGATAGGCCTGAATATGATCAAAGTAAGAGCAAAGGAGAAATACAATTTTAAAATAATGACTGCATAACAGATGGAAGGAGACATTAGAAGACTATATCTGGCCTCATCCAAGCGGATGCTAAAGACCGGAAGGAAAATGAAATGTCAATAAAGCATGAGAAAAACAGAATGATACCAAACGACGACGACGACGGCGGCGGTGACGACGACGACGTTGACGATGATAATGATGATGATGATGATGATGTGATAACATAAACAATGGTGGAATGACCCAGAGAGATATACAACATATCCAAACACTCATATTTTGGAAGAGATCTAGATATTTTACAAACACAACACTGTAAAGAACAATAAGAAATATAATCCAACAGTACTGAGAGAGGGGAGAGCCCGAATAGAGTCTAAGAGTGCTGTGGCAAAAACATCTGACCCTAAACTAAAGAAATGGGGATAGTACTTTTTCACTCACTCTTTGATTTGTGCTTTCTTGGACAATATCTTGAGTTCTTCCAATGTGACCCAACCATCGCTCTCCTCTGCATCCAAGTCAAGCTGCTCAGCTAAGCTCTGACCAGTAGCTGAAAGGCGATACCTGCACCAGAGACATCAATATATAACGTCTTATCAATAATCAGAAGGGAAAAGATGCTGAAAGAATACAATTATTTTGTTTAATGACAACAGACAGAAAAACAGACAGAAAAACAGACAGAAGAACTTTCATTTAACCATACTATTTCATTATTAAACAGATACTAGATTGCTCTGACCATGCATTTATCTACTATGAATGATCTATTGATAACAATTGATATTAGGTGCTTATACCATATACATGAAGCAAATGCCAAAAATATGCAATATTGAGACTATCTATAGGGATATAGGAAAACTATTTAAAATTACATATGTGACATAGCAAAATATTCCAATCCAGAAAAAGAAATGTAAAATAATATTCTTTTTTTTTAGAGTTCTAATCACATTTATGTGACGGATACTACATGTTTGGTGAGGGGGAAGGAGAGGGATAAATCAGAAAGATTTGTAAATTATTCCATTGCCTCAAATATATCCTACTTCTCGATCTATCGCTCCTGTATTAAAACTATTTGAATGAGAGAATTCAGTAGTGAACAAGCTAAAAGAATAGCTCGACACTTCATAAACAAACAATTTAACCCTAATCCATTTGTTAGAATTTGTTCAATGCCCAAAGATAATGGAAATTTAATCATCTTTATAACATCCAATAAGGAATGCAGGATTGAACTCACAATCGTCTTCCTTTCGTTGCTATGTAGATATCTCTTGCTTTCTGACGAGCCTCATCCTGAGTGAGTCTGTGATTGAATTGGATTAAGAGCCTCATGGCAAACTTCTCTCCTGCTCCATAGATACGACCATAGTTGATCACCTGTACAAAATACAACAATGTAAGATGCTGAAACAGCTAATTTGTACATCAAGACTATTACACACACAAAAACACTGATAGCAGTAACATTTGCAGTATTCGCAGTACAGGGCACCCGTAGCAAGTGCAATGGAAAGGCCATACTCTGTGATGCCTTATGGGATGCAGTTTATCAAAATCCTTCTATTGTTGATTTAAAAAAGATAAAACTCTATACTATAAAACATATTTCAGAAACACTTCTCTTTATACAGCTTTCAAACTTTGGTACTTGAAATTGAATCACTTGTAAAGAGATCTCACACCCTATTATACAGTGGACAGATCTGTTCCTTCATTAGCATTTCTTCGTCACATCATACAATTCTAACATGAACACAGCCTTACCTTAGCATCGTCTCTGCTGATGCCTACAGTGGATGCTGTCATGCTATGCATATCTGTTCCTTCATTCTTCTTGCTTTGTAACATCATACTATTCTAATATGAACACAGCCTTACCTTCTCTGATGCCTACAGTACTATGCATGTTTATTCCTTTATTCTTCTCGTTTGTAAAATCTTACAATTCTAAAATGAACACAGCCTTACCTTAGCATCGTCTCTGCTGATGCCTACAGTGGAAGCTGTCATGCTATGCATATCTGTTCCTTCATTCTTTTTGCCTTGTAACATCATCCAACTAAATGCTGTACAACCTGTGTAGAAACAGAGAGACAACATGCTTTGAAGATATATTCTGCATTATTATTCAGAGAAAGACACTAGAACCCAAATATTTCTGGCACTTCCAATCAACTTTGTCCTACTTGAGGCTGCAAAAATTTTCAAACATTGGATGAAAAGATGAAAGAAAGGGACCGAAACAATGGACTGATACAAAAAAGCACATGTAAAGGTTGATCAAATATATACTTTCTCCAATATATTTAAAAATATTTATTTGATCCCCTTAAATCTACTGAATATCTATAAAGTTGAAGGAAAAAGTAAATACCCGGTAGGTCTTTATCACCAAAGAATTAAGAACTAAAATGAAAAAATATTTTGATATTAAGGATGTCACTTATTACCATGGAAACCTGCAAAGTTTTTATCTCCAACGAGTGCTGCAATCCAGAGTTCTTGAGAATCCACGTCTGCTCCAACGAAATGATATCCAGGAGGGCATTGGATCATGGACTTCAGCTCACTCCCTACTCGATCAGTCTAGTATGAGAGTAGATTAGAGAAAGACAACCGCTTGATTACTCTACTTAAATTCTAAGTAATGATAGGATATTTAATGTCAAGAAGGTAATCAGGTCAACTGCACGATAGCAAACATTTTAAAAATGAATTTCTTTCAGCAAAGATCAATTTAGATAATAAAACTGAATGATACTAGTCTAAAAGTAGGCTCAAATATAAATAAACTGAGAGTAAATAGCCTCTGAGAGGCTTTAAACAGAATTCTTAATAGAAATTCAAACAACTCAGCATAATAATAGTTTCCATACAATGTCCAAATACAACTCGTGATGATTGGACAAGTTAATTTGAAGACCTATAATTCTCTGCATGAATATTGAACTCACTCTGGCATTACTAGCAGTCAGCCATGTTGGTTCTACAGCTCTCCTTGTGACTGTTCCCGCAGTGATGACCCTTGGTATGATTGCTCCATAGAAACCATCTTCATCATAATCAGGATTTCTTCTGACTGACAATGGTAGATCACCTCCCTCAAGGTGCACAACCATCTGAGAACTACAAACAGTAAACAGAGGGAATTATTCTTTTTAATTTCAATGTATCTGGGGAGAAGATCAGTATCCTCAAGAAGCGGTTACTTTTGTCCAGTCAGGGTCAGATGACTAACCCCAATAATTTAAAATTAAAAAAATTCATAAAGAGAAGGTTGAGTTCCGGGAAATGTGAAAAATAATCTGTGAGAGTTTTTTAATCTTGTTATGTTTGTGAAGAAGTTTGTGTAGAAATGGAGTGCTATTTTCAAATGCTCTCATAGTTGAAAAGAAATAGCTAAAGTGTTTCAGCTAAACTTTATGCCACATGTTTGCATAGTCATAAACACACATTTTTGTGTACAGTGCAAGTAAATTTCAGCAAGAACACGTCAACTTCTTATCCTTTTGGAAGTTCAAAACCTCACAGTAAACGTCAATTTGTGCTATCGGTGGTGTCTCCAAACAAATTCAAAAAGTTTTTGATTAGCAATATCTTATAAAGCATTTAACCATCCTCATTGAAATTTTGAAGGTGATTTGTTTTTATAATCCTCTAAACTCTGTGTGAATTTCACAAGGATGCACGCTAACACTACAAGAATCTGATCATTTTTGTAAAAATGTATCAATTTGCAAATGTCACAAAGAGAGCGTGTTGATTAGCATCGTGAACATACAGAGGGTGTCTTACTGAGCCTTACGAGTCATAGACTTGGGCATTGTTTGTGCATACACATGTGTAGCTGGTGTTATACAAAGATAGGGGTGTCAGAACGTAGGAAGAAAGCATGTTGTGACATTTCTGGTACCTGATTCTCTTCTGAGCATTCCTCCAGAAAGAGATAAACTTATTAATCTCCAGGATCCTGTTGGCCTGAGCCCCGCCTCCAGATCCAAGGGTTCCGTCTTCAACCTTGTTCAAGAAGTCCTTGGCAAGGGGATTACCAACATTAGAATCAGCTCCATCCTACATTGTATTAAAAGCATTGGTAACAATTGTTCAGATATGCTGCAGGTAACTGGGGAGGGTTTCTTTTGTTTAATGATGCAAGTGTAATTAGCTTGACATTTCTGTATCTTATAACACAGCTCAGTGAATACACATCTGACAATTGTTACAGTGAATACACATCTGACATCTGACAATTGTTATTGTGATTAGCTGCCGGAAAGTAAACGTAAAGTCAGCCTTTGCTTTCTGTATTGTTATTTTAAGATGTTTTGATCATGTAAAATACCCCTCCTTATTAAAGTCATATATATTTCAAGATAACCTTGTTGATACCACAGACAGGTAATAGTCAATGGCATTAAAAGCTTGTGAAAATGAATATGGTTCATACCTTGTGAGGTAGTTTGTAGAACCAGCATCCTGGAATGTTGACATCTTTGACAGGAAGTCTACCACTGTGACTAGGGGCTGATCTTGAGGTCTAAAATAGGAACAGAGAATTTTATTTGGAGAAATTTCTCTTCCATAGCAATTTACATAATTCTAGCAATGAAATGGCTTATACACTCAGTTTAATATTAATTGGGTGATACATGATTTCAAACATAGAAAAGATGAGTATTATTAGGTATCACAGAAGAGCTGCATTGAGTGGGGACACAGAGCTCAACCACGCGAATTCTCTCTTTATCAAGGAAGATTTTCATATCATGGAAAAAATCAATATCATAAAATTATATGTCTCTCTAAAGCTCAGGATTCTGTCTTTCATGTCATGTCATTTTCATCAAAATCCATCAATTACTTACGACACAGTTGCTTGTGATTTAACCTCTAATTCGTACCGTGTCACTTCGTTTGTCCCCATTTCTATTTGATCGCCGATTTGCATCGCTAGTTTTAGCTCAATACGCTTGAACGCCATTTGTCTTTGAGTTTTAAAAATCCACTGGTTGGAAAGAGCACATCTTAAGCTTTATTTTCATATAAAAAATGATGGGGGTATGTTTCAAAAAGATCGGTTACCACAACATGACCACGAGGTCATATAAAGTATTTACTTCATATGTCACGCATCTTACTCAGCATCATGCAGAGTTTGCTGCAGTAGGGGAAAACATACATGTACAGGTACCAAACACTGCAAATGAATTAGAACAATTAAATCCACAACCCCCTGAAACAGGAGAAGAAGACGCACCTGTTTTACAAACTGATGATGCAACACCCTTCAATGTGCGACGATGAATAGCTTTGTTTATTTTGTCCATTCAAGTACTTTGTTTCCTTTGCATTTGGACATTCAGTAATAAAGAGGTGTTTTTATCTGTAAAATTTGTGTAAATCTATCCCTTTATTTTGGAGAAAGGTACCGGTATATTGGTTTTGCAGTTATGCTTATATTGAATTCGCAATTTGTGAATTTTCAGCAATTTATTGGTTTGAGAATTCAAGGTCTTACTCGGCATGCAAACATTACATAAATATAGGACTTCCATTCTTACAGTGACAAACATACAAACTCACAATTTTAGCTCACACCTATATGGTAGCATGCAGGGAAATATCTTATCATTATTTGAATGTCAAATCGCAATTTACTCACATTTGGTTAAATAACTCACTAATTTAGATTACTCATTTGCCATATAATCACATGTGATGAGCCTAATAACCTGACTGAATGAGTAATTGAAGAATTACTCACTAGTTGAGATGAAGCGATTTACTCACAACATTAGGTTAAATAACTCACTAATATAAAATACTCATTTGCCATGTCACTATCATGTCAAATTAACAAAACTCATTCCTGTGCATTATCAATTTAAATTTAATGAGTTAATGCATTCAGTTAAGTGTGTCACCATTGTGTCAAAGTTTATTTCCCTATTTGAGTAAGATTACCCAAATATTTTTTGTGTGCTTCTGGAACTAAATATCCCTCTGTGCCCTTATGCTTTTTTTTTTTCTGATTTGATTACATAAAATATGTACACAACATTCCTGAACATAATTTATACACTATGTTGTGGTGTATATTAGAAATGAATTGAAGTCATTATCTACATGTACCTTTGTAGAGATTACCTTGGCTGAGCTTTCATTGGTCCTGCTATCACTCGGAACATCATCAGATTGAGTAGATGATTGCTTTTCTTGTCTAGAAGACATCATGTCTTGAAGGCTCCTTACAGTCAAACAGGAAGAGGGAGGATGATGATGATGATGATGATGATTCTATGTTACATTTGATGTTAATCACTGAAATTTGATGCTTCAAATGACCCTGAACATTCATTCAAAGATATATTACTTTTGAATTCAGGTTCACTCATTTAACCTCAATCTAAGATGGAGAAGTGTCCCTTTCTCACATGCACAAAGAGAATATTTATATCAAGCTCACTTTAACAATGAAAAAAAGAAAGAAAGAAAGAATCCATTAATATATCAATCCATCAAACAAACGATCGATCCAATCAATCAATCAATAAACAACATGGAAAATGTCCTTTTCTCAATGTACACACAGAATACTTCTATCAAACTCACTTCAAAGGGAAGGAGGGACCAGGCTCAGTCCTCTGTTGATATCTACTATCAGGTTTGCCTGGTACAAGGTAGCCCCATCCATGCTTAATGGTGTAGTGTAATGGGTAGCCATCCCATGTAAGACGCAGGAGCTTGGGTGTAATCCTGGTCTGTGAGCTGATTAAAGAAGGCCCAGGGGACCAATCCACGTGGGACTTCTTGGGGCACAGCTCTCGAAACCAACTGCAATAAAAAACAGCAATGAAAAGAAACATGTGAACATGAAGGACATGGCCTCATTTCACAAAACTTGTCATCAGTGAGAAATTACATTTTCTGTATAAGCTAGTGATATCCTTGCTTCTGATTGGTTATCAGCAGATTTGTCACTGCTTTCTGTCATTTGTCATTGAAAAAAGGTTTTGTGAAACGGATCCCTGGTATATAACATTCAAATAATCAAAGAGGCAACTCTGACATAGGACTGTTCCTTCACACTGAAGCAGAGATATATTTTCCAAAAAAATGATTTGATCAGATTCTTTGATATTTCTGTGTTAAGTGAAGCAAATTACCAGACTAAATCTTCCCTTAAACACACTCTATAGCAGTCATTTCCTTATATTTACAATAAAGGGCACATATTTATTCATTTTCTCTTTATCTTCAGCTTACTCTGCACATTGACAGGACCACAGAAGATAAATGCCACTTGCTCAAGCAGTAATTATATTAAGCTCATCCACCGAAGAATTATTAATCAGACTACTTTAGACTCATTAAGATATTTCAAAGGAACTTTGTTCTCGGAGCTAGAAAGATGGCATCTCGTTATCCCCATTCACAGGGATTCCTCATGATTATAATATCATCATTTTAAAGCCAAAACGTCACATACTAATGTTTGAGGATATCTATAATAGGTTGCTAAAAAAAAAGTTTGAAAAAGAATCCAGTATTTAAAACAGACATCAACCACATAAAATGTCTGTTGATTGGACCAGTGAGCAACATGATCTTGATCAAGAGTTTATAAAAGTTACACAACGTTAACTTGTATCTTCCAAATGACTACCGGTACCTTCTTAGCATATCAAAAGTTTGTTGTTTCTATCGGGGTCAAAAAAGAATAAAGAAGGGTAAACATATCTATTCTTCTGAATAAGAAAATTTCTTTAAAATATTTGTTAAAGCTCTTCCAACTTACACAGGGTATCCTGTCATATGCTGGTTCACTTTAGGGATTCTTGCTGCTGTGCTAAGCACATCTTCAACACAAGTCTCTTCCTTTACTTCTTCATTTTCTTCCTCTTCACTCTCAACTTTTTCCTTCGAACATTCCTCATCCTTTTTCTTTTTCTTTGCTCTCTCGGAAAGAGGGATAGTCTTCCGGAGTCGGTAGTCATCCACAGACCAGTCTAATTCCCATAGCCACGGGTCCTCACGATACCTGCATCATAAGAATTCAAAAAGTTACATATGTACGTAAAGCTCTTCATACTTGCATCTTTGGCACTTCACAGTTATCAAATGATATTGTCATTAGTTTTCAAGCATGTATACAACATAGGGCTACAAGGAGTAGTTGAATGCTCGAGTACCCGCACGGTTGACAACTACTCGAGTACGATTTGTCGTACTCGAATATTCGGCCGCAAAAAAAAAAATCCTGGTCACCTGGCACTGTCCACGCCAACGCTTAGCCGTGCCAGGAAGAGCGGCGGTCGCTGGCATGGTACCGTCGGTAAAAATGTTTTCCCAACTCGAGCACTGTCAAACTCACCACTCAGAAACTGGGACCAAATGTCCGGATTTCTGTTTGGACTCAGAGGAAAATGGATTATTCTGCCATCTTTGGTTTTTAAAACAGCATTGTTTACTCTTATTATTATTATTAAAATCGGCACCTTCAACTGCAACTCGAAGTAAAATTGCATGCGTTTTTCGGCGACAGACCTGGGATACTGTTCCAGTGGTATGGTGGTGGCAAAAAAAAAATTCAACAAAATTATAAAAAAACATGGCGTCCGAATATTCAAGTATTCGCTTGTAAGCCTGGGAGTGTACTCGGGTACCTCATTACACTGTTGTGCACTGCCTTAAGTATTGTGTACGATTAAATGCAAGATTACTGAAAATCACAATAACTCTTGGTGATCCCAAAAGTGTTACATTCTATCCCGGATGCAGAGTGGGAAATGAAGAAGAATGCCTTCAGTGTCTTCCTGAAGACATAAGTGCAAATATGTGTGTTGACCTTTTCATTCGCAGTGCAAATTTTGTAAGTGTTCGTGTTATAGTCAAAGTTGATGTTTATACAGAAGTACACACCTGAAAAAATAATAGAAAAACCCAGAAAGTAACAGTATCTTTAATACACGCCGATTGACAATGCAAATAAGAGACTACAGTGTGAGAGTGTCTACTTTATTTCAAGCAATACTGTACTTACTTGTCTTGGTGGTGCATGTTACAAGCATCATTGGCAATGTGCATCAAAGATTGTTTCATCTCCTGCTGCAGGTTGTCAAAGGTCTCCTGAGCGTCTCTCAAGTATCGCTCCCAGTTCTGGTTGATCGGCAGGTAAGCCTGTCCCATCTCTAGCATGGCTGCAAAGGTCACAGGGTGGGGGAACCTGCAGAATGTGTCATTACAAGAAAGGACATTAATGGGACAGTGGATTGCACTCTTACACAGTCGCAAATGATATATCCATCTTATTTCAAGCATTAGCTACAAAGATACTATCGATACTATCATTTTCTCTTTTTTTCAGAGGTGACTGGCTATATACATGAGAAGGAAAACAGTGATATTATCAAATATCATGACATTGTTATATGCTCAGGGGTGATAGTGAGCACTAAAAAAAAAAAAAAGGGGGGGGGGTTTTTTCCCCCTCAACCCCCGCCCCCCTTTAGTAAAAAAAAAGAGAAGAGGAATCACGGGGAAAAAAATGGCATCTAACAACATTCCCCCCTTTCGAGTAGGAAAATTGGGAAAAAATAGGGCAAAATAAGGAAGATTAGAGAAAAAAAACAGGGAAATCAGTAAAATCAGGATACAAGAAGGAAGAAGAAGTAAAAATCTGGTTAAACATTTTTTTTTTTTTTTTTTAATGATTTTTTTTTTTTTTTTAATTGGGAAGAAGAAAAAAAATCAGGAAAAAATCAGGAAAAAAAAAAAAAAAAATCAGGAAAACAATTTAAATCAGGTTTTTATCAGGCCTGTATGCTAGACATCATGAGGGTTTATCAATTTCATAAATCTTACTAAATCTTACAAAAAACAAAAATCTGAATACCTGTCTTAGAGTAACTAAGACAGGTATTCAGATTTTTGTTTTTTGAACTCAATTCACATGAAAATCAAGAGCACAGTTTTAGCATATCTGCAAACTACAACAATCATTGCTGATTCAAAATCTGTAAAAACAAAATGCTGAATTACAGTAGAAGTAGATTGCATTGAATCATTTAAATCTTTACACACACATAAAATCAACAACAACAAACAAAAAACAAAAAGAAAACAGAGGACCGTCGAACTGTTTAGATCAAGCTCACATTCAAACCAACATGAAACAAATCTTAGTGACTCATAGCTGTAAAATCCTGTACATGGTGGCATACATTAGTTACCTGTCACTGAACATAGGAAGAAGCTTACTGATGACCTTATGTGTTGCAGCTACATCTTGAGCACAGTATGTCATTAGAGACTAAGATCAAAGACAAATAAACATTAAGTAAATTTTTTTTAAAGTCATTTACATTTGCAGCTTTCAATTAAAGCCAGTGTCATGATACATTATAATATGATTGCAGGGCCTCAAGGGAAAACAAAATCAATACTGATGAGGCACCCTGGGTAAAAAAAGACATATTCTTAGTAGTAGTATTATATCTGTACCTGTAAAAGTTCTGAGTATATCTACAATGTATATCTTATTCAGTCTGAGCTTTGAAAAATTTGTTTCTCCGAGGGAAGGGGGTTATTGTTGATATCATTGATCTGACATTGGCTTCAGCGACATTTGCCTGGTGCTGTATTTTGTCCAGGTTTAAATTACAAGTAAGGGTTAAGGATCTGGATTAAGTTATGGGTATCATGTTTGGTCTTGGGTTGAAGTCAGGAATTCATTCATGTAGGAGTTGAGCACAGAATACTTGTTGCTGGAGCATGCATTATATAAATACCCTACCCTCTGTATCTCACCTACAATAATACTTATACAGATATAACAATGTTTTTAAATAAAGATATTGTAGCTCCATGTTTTGGCAGAAAATGGTTCATTTGTTATGAATAACGTTTAGCTAGCTAAATGCACATTTTGTGCATACATTGAAAATTTTTCTCAATGAAAACAGGCCAATCACTGTACAAATAATGGTTAAAATGTTGTGCAATCTACTGATATTCAACACATGCCTTCTGAAAGACACCAATCGATTAGAAATCACATGAGTATAAAGGATCTTAAACCAGTTCAAGCTCAGAGATATAATACAAGGCCTAGTATAATCACCTGAAAGTCAGCTCTGATATCAGCCATACTCCCATGCACAAAGGTATCTCTCTTGGTCTTATCAAGTGTGCTGCCATCATCACTATACAGGCTGTACACATCAGCCAGATTGTTGGGACTACTCTCTGCTAACCATGCAGTAGCCTGTATATCAACAAATATGGGTGTCTGTCAAATTCACCGTCTCTGATTACTACATTCCTTGAAATAAATATAAATGGGTATTTGCAATTCTTATGTTACAAAGTATTGAAGAAAAAAAAATTATTTTAATTATCTAAATGATTACAATTGATCTTTATCAATGAGTAATACTAAACATAACAATTCCATTAAAACAACTACAGCTATAAACTTAATATCCTTAAGTTTGGTTTCCTCAAACTTCTTCACATAAAAGTAAACCGCATTTGAAAGAAAAGAAGAAAAATACAGAAAACATTAGTATTCTACCATTCAGGATTTATTAAAAAAAACAATGTGTTTCATGCTTCAATAAGTACATAACGTACAGTTTGATTTGAGGATTGACATGTCCACTGACAAGGGAGAAATGTCAATGAATTTTTCCAATTAAATTCAATATAATATTTGCTGTTTAACATTTCGAATGCATGAAGTCACGTTCTTCTTTTTAGTTATGTCAAAGTCTAAATGTCAATGTACATTTTATAACCTAATTTCATGTTTTATTTTATTTTACTGTAAATATGACAATATTAGTCTCCAGACTTTTGTCATGTTATTTTTTTTTCTTCTGACTAAAACCGAAATTGAATTGAAATGAATTGAGCTGTACTTACAGGAGCACCAAAGGATTTCTTGTTATGCTTTTTCTGGATCCAGGGTGCAGCAGTGGCACCCCCTCCTCGTGCATTGACCTGCCAAAGCGCCCTCTGGAGGGTGGTCTGCCCCGAGACACACATGTGAAGGCTCAAGGTGTCTAGGAAACGAGTCTTTGTACCCTGTCATCACATGCAAATCATAAAGAGTTATTGTGCATTGTGTTCTCTCCTTTAGAGTGAAGCAACATCAATACAAATGAGCAAAGAGTAGAATACATGTGTATACCCTGTATCATGACTAAATAAGTCTTTTCTACCTTTCAAATGATTTTTTTCAATTTTTTTTTTTAACCCTTTGATCCTCAATTCTAATCCGTTCAATATTCCATGATTGCACATAGGCTATTTGAGCAAGATTTTGCAAAAGTATATTTCAGTCAGAAGTTGCCACGATGACAAATAGCAGGATGGATGGACAGACTAATTAAAAAGTGATGCTTCTGGCTACAGTGCAGAGAAACATAGTGAGTATTGGCAAGGAACAGAAAGAGGGACAGATAGAGGGTGGAGGGGGAGAGAGGGAGAGGGGGGAGGGGGAGAGAGGGAGAGGGGGGAGGGGGAGAGAGGGAGAGGGGGAGGGGGAGAGAGGGAGAGAGAGAGAGAGAGAGAGAGAAAGAGAGAAAGAGAGAGAGAGAGAGAGAGAGAGAGAGAGAGAAAGAGAGAGCTGCTTAAAAGAGCATGACATGTTTCTAACCTGCAACAGGTACTGTTCTTTGACAAAGCTCCGGTCAAAGCTGACATTATGTCCAACGATCAGTCTCTCTGTCCATTTCTTGTTGGGTGGTTTGGTAGAGCCTTTCTTAGTCTCTAAAGGAATGAGGTCTGGCAGTGCCAGCTTCTGAGACAGTGTAAGATGATCTTCAATCAGTCGATGACTACACCATGAATACCTGGAACAAAGCAAGGTAGTTTAAACATAATATCAACATATGGGTCGGTAAACTTTGGTGGGAACAAAACTAACCATGGGTTAATGTTGGCAGAGGTTAATTAATGCAATATATCATACCATTAATCGTTAATATTTGTTGATTTAGTACGAGTGTTCAAACAAGATATATTGTATTTTCAAACAATTCCTAAAATGTAAGCAGACCATATTGCCTTTAAACTATAGCAATTCATTCATTCATTGTTCACTTTTTCCGTCTTTACCATGCATTTGTTGAAACTGCTACAGCCAAAGTAGGGAAATTCCCTTCAGCCATGCAGCACTCCATGTCAAACACAAGACTTTGGTCTTCAGGAAAATCAACAGGAACAGGGCTCTCGTTTTCAACATACCTATTCAAGACAAAAGAGGGAGAAAACAGTTCATATTTTTCTTTCACAAGTGTAATAACATGATGTACAAGTTGTAAATCTAAAAGCATTTATTCTTTAACAGTAATGGAGATTAAAAACATGACTGCATCAAAAACCAATATCCACTATAGCTCATTTTGAAACATTCCGTCTGCTGAAAGTGTTTAAATTAAAGGAACTATATAGATCAACACCACAATGGCAAAGTCTATATATTGTTGTCTCACATGTTAAGATGGGTGCACCAGATGAGAGAAATCAAACATGGGCACAAATGGTCACTGTCTGGTCCCTGTTTTAAGTATAAATCTTTAAATGAGAGTATCTTACTTCATCCATCCCTCTTTGAAAACCCAGTCTTCAGGCATAGGAGGAGGGAGGGTTTCTGCCAGTTCATGAGCCATGTCTAGATATGAAGCACTCTGTTTATTGGCAAGAATCTGGAAATGTTCATCGATGCTACTCCCAAAGAGTCTTGGCAGTTTGAAATCAACATCAGGTAAGATGGAACCTTCTTTGCCCCATAGTCTGTGATTCTCAAGATGTTCCTTGGTTTTCTCTAGGAGTTCATCGTTTTTAGTTTCTGTAGCCTGTTTGACCTTTGACCTGCTCGAAGCTTTCCTGTTGAATATCCGTTGATGAAGATTCTTTGAGAGCATCTGAATGTTGATTGCATTCATCCTTAACTGAGGAGAAGTATCTAATGTTGAATCTACTGATACTGATGATGACGAATGTGATTCCTCTGGTTTGCCAACGCTGCTGTCATCTTTGGATAAATGATTCTGGTCAGATGTTGAGAATGGTGATGATGAAGTTGTGGATTCATGTTGCCATGGTAGTGTTTTCCTAAACCTCGCCGAAGGATAGAGAGGTCTGCCATGGATCAATCTGCAGTAACTGCACAAATGAACCACAGACTTCCTACATCCTTTTCCAACACCAAACATCTTGAACAGGAAGAGTGCTCTGAGAAGGAGTATTGCTGATCAAGTGTTCCACAAATTTTTCAGCCCTGCTGAACAAAAGCAAAAAGAAAATATTAAAAACTCACAAAAGTTCACATTTTAATACACTTTTTCACACAAGTCATGCAAAACACTGGTAAACTCAAAACATTGAAAACACTGAAATTGAAATGAGAATGTCCACTTATAAATGAGCCTGTCCTCCAATGGACCTCGATACACAAGGAATATTTTACATTAATTTTCATCTACTGGTATATGTTTGAGAAAAAACATACAGGTATTCATTTTACAATGCATATACTATGGACAAATTCAAAATATGCTGAGAGCCATTTTCTTCCTTAGATTCCACTTTTGTTGATCTGATCTGCATCAAAATTGGACTGAAAGCTTCAGTTTTTTATATTGACGGTTGTTCTGCCGAGACAGCGTCTAGCTCCATTGACCTCCTCAATGCAGTTAGTGTGTGATTGCTGAGCTCATCACATTCAATAGCTTAAAAACAATGGACAGATTACAGATTAGCTGAGAGTAAGTTCTTTAATATATTTTCATGTTTTACAATGATTTTTGATGTTTTGATGCTTTCTTGAACCAATTAATAGTATTGTGCACGATGAGATCAGCAATCAAACAGTAACCACTAACTGCATTACATAACCTATGATCACAAATTCAATGTACTGCAGTCTCCGACTCTGTATAGAGGCGGTCAAAAGAGCCAGACAAAGTCTCGGCAGAACCATCAATATTAATAGAGACTGAAGCTTCCTATCTATATTCAAGGCTATATGCCAAATAATAATGCAAACACATCTCTGAAAAACATAAAAAACATATGCATATATGCAGATTTTACGGCTGTATCTTTTGATAGAAAAATCTGTGAGTCTTGAAATTTGAAATATGTTATTATTATTACATTATTTATTCTTATATTTAAAAACAAGGGAAACGCTCTTGGCGGTCTCGCTTGCATTACGCAATTCGACATGATGAAAAATTGAGGTTGGGACATTATTTATAGGCAGGGTGGCCCATTAGCAGGCCCCCAAAATTGAAATCCTCTGTACATAATCAGCATTTTGAAGTGAATATTTACAAAGAATTATCTGGAAAATTACTTAATATTATTTTTACGAAGACTGATAACTTTCATGAAATATGAACAAATAACAAAAAATTATTTATTAAATCTCATATCAAGTTGTGAAAACAAAATCCAAGTCTACTGACCTAAAATGACCTTAGACTTTGACTTTGTGATCTGGAATTTGTGTCATATGATTTGTGATACTTGATAACCCTCGGGTACAAGTTTCATGGAATTTGAACAAACACTTTTGAAAATAGGCTAAACATTAAAAATCTTGATATTGATGCCACAACAAAGTCTAAGTTTGTTGACCTAAAATGACCTTTGACCTTAACTTAGTAACCTGAAATACTACTCAAATGACTGGGGATACTTGATAACCCTATAGTCCAAGTTTCATTGACTAAGAACTTAAACTTTCAAAATTATATCAAAAATTCAAAAACTTAACCTTTGATACCACAACAAAGTCTAAGTTTGTTGACCTGAAATGACGATTGACCTTAACTTAGTGACCTGAAATACTACATGATTGGGGATACTTGATAACCCTATAGTTTAAGTTATATTGACTAAGACCTTTTCCTTTCAAAATTTTATCGAAAAAATTCAAAAAGTTTTTGATGTCGAAGCCATCGCCGTCGCCACCGCCACCACCGCCACCACTGCCACCACTGCCACCACCGCCACCGGAAAAGCGGCGCCTATGTCTCGCTTTTTTGCTACGCAGGCGAGACAAAAATGGTGAATAACGATCCCAAATTGAAGATTGAAAAATCGTCCAGACACCCTATCCTTATCTGCAGTGCGCGGAAGCTTTGATGTTTCTTTGACATGTAACTTTGTAGTCTGATTACCTTGTTAATTACTATAATCATTTTTTGTTTATCTGTATTATATTTGTGAAATATAGACCTATGTGAAATGTGAAACCAATATTTATAGGGTGTCTAATCGCGCATCCGATGTTGTGTGCTAAAATTCTTTCCTTAGAGATTGCATGCATCCCTAAGCAGTCTACGTGCATTGCGCGACCGTGCAAAATTGGTTAATTTTTTTTTTTCAAATCGAGATTCAAACCTTTATTCTTTGTGATCCTGAAGGTGATACTCAATATATGAGGCGTCATATGAAAGAGCAGGTGAATCCCCATATTTCCAAAGGGGCTGCATCTCGGAATTCTAAAAATATCTTGGTCAAAACAGTGATTTAAACATTGTGTCCTGGCTAACTCCAAGGTTTGACACTTTTGAGATATGCAGCACCGATCGATTAAAGTAGTCCCAGTCCTAAGGAATATATTTATGCGCTTTTTTTTCCGCTAGCCCCCAGGGATCACAAAGCAGGGCATAAATTAATTCAAGGACCCTTTGATTGGCATCAATGCCCCTCTCATTGGCCTTGGAGATTTTTTGTGCCCCTTCCAATTCTTCCTATTTGTGCTGTAATATTTAAGTGCTGTAAGTGGCCTTGCCCTAAAAGTATTAAAATTTAAGGATTACAGTTTAAAAATACCCTTCCCCCTATTTGTTGGATCAGCTAATTAGGGAGACGTGCGCTCCGCTCAGTCCAAACCATGGTTACATCGTGTAATATCTCCGCGTACGAACAAAACCCGAAAGTCAATTACACATTATAGTGAATGAAAGTATGGCTAGCAGCGTTGTCTCCGCGATATTTCCATTGACTATAACGTGTATTCACTTCCGGGTGTTAATGTGCGAACAGCTAGCCACACTAGTCAATGGCAAATATCGCAGAGACAACGTGGCTCGAGCTGCAAGTTGCGCATTCAGCCGAGCAACATGCGTACGCTTGCATATCGCGCGATACAGGTGTTTTGCTAAATTCAGCAAAACAACATAGCTCTGCATGTACGTCTTTTTCATCGATTCTGACCAAAATGATATGAATATTGCAGCGTTTTGGAGGGGCTGTATCTTTTGATAGAAACATCGGTGAGACTTGAAATTTAAAGTGACTCGGTAACATTGTTGAAGGTTGATGAAAAAAATTGCTTAATTTTTGTATAAAATGTTACTTACTATATTCCTTCTACTATACTAACTAGGCCTGAGTCATGTCGGGATTTTCATAAACCGGGTCCCGACGGCCTTGCACCGGTCGGGACCCGGTGTCCCGAAATCAGCTCGCAGGATTTGTCACTTGCCTCTATAAAAAGCGCATATCATCAGTATGTCCCTTAAAAGTGACATTTTTATCAGTCAAATAAATCAACACATGCATACCTCGGCACAGATTGGTATATTCTTCCATTTGACATTATATTCATCCATGATTGGCGATGTTTAGTGCCATTATCGTGCCTCTAAAAGTAAAAAAACTCGAGCAAAAATATAAAGACTACAATCGAGCCGCCATTTTGATTCATGCAGGTTGAATAAATCTGGTCAAAAAATATGAATGTTAGAATAATAAAACGGCTTTCTAAAAAATTCTTCTGTACAATATACCGATCATATAATATTTTAAAGACAAAAATAAATATTTATCTCTTATTTTAAACATCGCATGCTTTTTTTTTAAAGCTGAAAATTACTTGGTAATCACAAGAAGTTTCGATACGAATAGCTGTTGCAAGGCAAGTTCAGACTAGTCTCGGAAAAATGCGCAGTGCTCCTCGTTATCTGTAATGCGTGCCAGAACGAACCCAAACAAAGACGTGATCGTAACGAGAAAAAAATCATTAAAAACTACGAGAGCACAATTGGAAAGATATACTGCTCAAAATTACCATAATCAGATACATAACTTGGACAATGAATTCAATAATCGCCCAAGACATGCCACAGAAATTGTGATAATCGAGGAGTAACTGGGTACATTTTTATCGCAAGGGGCCTGCTGCAAATACTCGAATCCTTTGTTATACTGCTTTTTACCGTAGAGGGCGGTATTTGCCTCGTGTTCAATTTAAACACGTTTAGATATATTGCAGCAGGCCCTTTCGATAATGATTGTACCTATAGTAACTCATTAAATATCACTATTTATGTGGCTTTTCTTGGACAACTATTGTATTCTTCCTCCAAGTTATGTATCTGCTTACGATAATTTTGAGTAGTTGTCTTTCCAATTGTGCTCTCGTAGTTTTTAATGATTTTTTCTCGTTACGATCACGTCTTTGTTTGGGTTCGTTCTGGCACGCATTATAGCTAACAAGGAGCACTGCGCATTTTTCCGAGACTAGTCTGAACTTGCATTGCAACAGCTATCCGTATCGAAACTTCTTGTGATTACCAAGTCATTTTCAGCTTTTAAAAGAAGCATGCGGTGTTGAAAATCAAAGAAAAAATATATATTTTGTCTTTTAAAAATTATTCGATCGGTACGTTGTAAAGAAGTACTTTTTAGAAAGTCGTTTTATTATTCAAACATTAATGTTTCTTTCAACCTGATTTATTAATTCTGCCGAGAGACCTGGCCAGTACAGTAGCTAGCTAGCAGCTGGCAACAACAACCCCATGGGGCGAACTGCTTTGCAACCCATATTTATATCAGCAGTTCGGATTGATTCTGGATGAGCTAGAATACGATTGGTAACAATTAAATACTTAAGTTTTAGGGTGGATCGATTTTAGTGGTGTGCAAAACTGCAATTTCTTACATATTTCATTATTTTTTTCGGAGCGCCGGTTCTCAAAAAACGAAACCGGGACCCGACGGCAACGGTCGGGTCCCGGTGTGATCGACCGTACCGACTCAAGCCTAATACTAACCCTCTGACATGCAAAAAATCCTGAACAAATTCTCAAACCACAAAGATATCTCTATGGTTTTCTTTGAAGGCGTCGATGTGAGGCACCCTCTAACAGTGATTAACAGTAAATTCTCCCAACCATTTTTGAATTTTCCCAACCGTTTTTCCGTGAGAAAAATACATAAAACAGGCTATAAAAATCTGTCAACACTTAACTGTCTGGAATGGAATGTAGAGCCATTTTATTGCTTTGTGATGATTTACATTCGCCTAAAATGTAATTAAATTGTCCTTGTCTTGATGCTAAACAGGCTTTGACAAGTAGCAGAATAGAAGTAGAATAATATAGTTGGGAGAATTAAGGAATCGATCAGATCATTTTTTCCCAATTTGTACCATAAATAATGATCCGTTTTCACTCAAATTTTCAGATTATCTTTAATTGTACATCTAGCATTGAAGTCACTACCTTAGCACCACTATCTCTCATCTGAACAATGTTACAAAGTCCCTTCAAAATGTAGACTATTATTCTGATTAGTCTAGATCTAAATTTTTTTATACAAATATCAAACAAAAATGGTGAAAAACGATCCCAAATTGAAAATTGAAAAATCGTTCAGACACCCGAGATACCAAATAGATCTAGACCTAGGTCTAGATCTAATGTTAGATCTAGATTTTTTCTGACTCAACTCAACTCCACTCAAATTTTTAGAGAAAGAAGATGATTCATTGTAATTTGTAGGGTCTACCGTTCTCGACTCTTAATCCTTTTCTGCCTAATCCTAGATTCTAGATCTACGTCCTCTTCCTTTCTTTCTCTTTTCTTTTCTTTTTTTCGGCCGTCTTTTTTTTTTGGGGGGGGGGCGACTGCGCCCACCACCCCCCCCCCCCCCTGGCTACACCCCTGCACTCTCTCACTCTCATACCCCATTCACAGTGGTTTTGAAATTTGTAGCGGCGTTGTAGTGGAGCGGCGACACCGCCATAACACCGCTTCAAATGCATTCACAGTAGAAAAGTTATCCCGCTGCAGCAGCGGGATAAATATCATGTACCCATTCACGCTGCAGCGGGTGATTTTTATTACCTCCGTAACAAACACGTGTAGATCTATGCATGGGTCAAAATCGAAATCCATGTTGAAAAAGATTTTCAACATGGATTTCGATTTTGACCCATAAATTCCTAAAAAGGGACTATTAAACTGATTACTTCAGTCAAGTTGGTAAGTGGAACTGATTTATTATAGCCTAGAATCTAGATCTAGGCCTAATTTACAATATAACATGCACGAGCCTGACGAGGTAAAATGACATTTTGGGGGATTTTGGGGGCAAAACGCTACGACCTGAAATGGCCGTGGCGTTATCAAGGGAATGTGTATAGACGGTTTCTGTCTCTAAAGAGAGAGCCGGCCGACCCTACCCCAATAAGAGGCTAACGAACGAAAGAGACGGAAAATTCGGTCTAGCGCTGGCTGTGATACTGGAATGCGCAGGACCAGAGGCCCGAGACTCCGGGGCGCAGAACTCCGAGCGTTCGGCGAGAGGCGCCATGCGTCACGCACGCCGAGCGAGGCGACGGATTGTATTTTCCAGGGTCTGGGTGATAATCATAACGAAGGAAAGCCGCTGTCATAAGTTTTCATACAAATAACAAATTTTGGAAAAAGTACTTTTTACTGTAATCTTACCCATGAATCACCGTCGGAATAGACACTAGACCTAGACTACTTCAATTTGTAATGAATTCACTGATAATGATATCGTCACCATTGGTTGAATAGACTAATTATGTCGGCACATAGCTGTCGTCTGCATGCACCCTATACATATCACATGTGTGATTTTTAAACACTTTTCAGAGAGCGCGCGCGATCAATGGTATCTTCGAGATAGCAAAATAGAAAATATTAACTTCTTTTTGGTATGACAGAGGAACATTGATTTTTTGTTTAGATTTTTTTTTAATCAACTAAAAATAAATTAATAATATTCTGCAGTATAGAAATCAGGTGGAAATTGTTTCATACATTCTTTAAGTAAACAAAAAAGCCTCTCTAATTTTCTCTTTTTTCGATGGAATCAGTGCTCCTCTTGAGGTAAAATTGGCCCTTAGATGACGTACACAACCTTCTTTCATACCCGCTTTCATACCTTTTATTATAACACGGATGCCCTTTCTGAAATCAGATATAAAAGCAAGTTTTGTTTCTTCCGTTATTACCAAACTAAGCAAAATAGATTTTCTCCGATGCATTTCATGCTATTCAAATATATATAAATTCAGACCATCATCCATGCCTGGGGGGCGGGGGGAGGGGGGAGGGAGGGGTTCTTATGATACGTGTTAATTATAGATGCCAGAACATGCATATTGACAGTAAAGATTAATCAAAGAGGGCCCTGGGAATGTTACAATGCAACTTGATGAAGCCGCTGGATGAAGTGGTGATAGTCACCGCCGAAGGCGAACATGTAGTTTCTTCATTATTGGAGGGCTCAGTTAAGTAAGCAGATTGAGTTTTAAAATGAATTTCATTATTTCTATGGACTATTTATTTCGTTAACAAATCTTTTCGGTGGTCATGCAACATCTAATCATTATTCCTTCATAGTATTTGCTTAGATCTAACTTTGTGAATAAAGGGTTGGGAATAATGTCAGAGGTAAACAAAAGTTACCTCTCAAATTTGTACCTGTTACATTTTACCCTAAAAGTTTTTACCTCTGTCATTTCCCCCCTACATAATCTTGTTATGCAGGAGCTCTATGCTAAAAATCAACTTGACCCGGAAAACAAAAAATGAATAAAAACGAGCACCTGACTAGCCCCCCCCCCCCCCGAATTCAAGTGGGTGTAATGGTCTCAATATTCATTTTTTTTGCGAGCGAGCAAAAAAATACTGACTTATCAGGTCGCAGTGTGAAAATTCACAACTCATGAAAAGGATAAAAAAAAAAAGAGAACCTTGATGAGTTTTAAGCACAATCTAATGAAGAAATACTGAAAAGGTCTTTTTTTAAATGCGAGTGAACGTAGCGAGCGGGCTCTAGGGGAAAATGAAAGCAAAGGGGGTTCTAAGTCGTTTCAGGGTGCATGTTATTATTAAAAGGGAAGAGGACAATTATTGAAAAAGAAAAGTTTCACGTGTCTAGTAAAAAGGTCAATTATGAGAGGTGAAAATGGGGCACTTCTCGCACCCAAAATGAGGCACTCAATAGAGATGAAAGGGGCACTTATGAGAATGGAAAAGGGGTGCTTATTATGAGGGAAAAGGGATACCTGTCAGGTGGTGATAGTGGTAAATTATTGGGGGGAAGGGGCATTTATGAGAAGGAAAAGGGGCACTTTTTAGAAAGGAAAAGGGACATGTATCAAAATAAAAGAGGAACTTATCAGAAGTGAACGGGGGCACTCATCAAAGAAAACATAGATAAAAGCTTTTAATAGAGTACCAATAAGAAGAAAAAAACGTGGCTTATCATATAGCAGAAAAAATAACTTATAAACTGGTAATTTTTATTCAATTTCAAGTTGAACTCAATGTTTTGACTCAATAAGACATAAAATATATATCACAAGGGGGTGAAAACCTTCAGTGGGCAATCCCACATAAAGTGAGGAAATACGACAAATCTGTATTGATTTAAACAAAAATTGTATCTCACCTCTTTTATTAAATAAGTTTTAGAATTTGGAAACAAGCTTGTTCTCTCTCTCTCTCTCTCCCCCCTCTCTCTCTCTCTCCTTCTTTCTATCTCTCTCTCTCTCTGTATATTTTTTCCCTCTCTATCTCTCACTCCAAGTCTCACTTTCCGCCTTTTTTTTCGTAAACCTATCTCTTTTTATGAAAAGATAACTATAATTACGAACTTACACCAAGTATGAAATTCGGTTTTACCTCCAAATATCTCTCCCATATCAAAGAGGATACGGCCGACTGAAAACACATCTGAAGCGATGGATGTTGGCTGCTCATCTAAAACAACCTCAGGTGCTATACAGTGCGTCCCAGAAAAAACAAAACCGAGAAGTATCGATGTTTTATCATAACTTAATCACAACCATAATTAATGAATGATACATATTTGGAAAGCTTAGAGTCTCCTCTTTCAGTTGATGCTACTCACGTGATGCATATTAACGCACGAGTGATTAAAAGCAATTTGAAGGAAGGAAACCAAAAAGTGATTTGGCGGGCGGTATCTGAATTTCAGAGAAAAATTCATATTTCTAGAAAGTTCATTTTCTGCTCTTTCATATGATATCTCAATCAAGAAAAATGAGCCAGGAATAACAAAGTTCTGTTTGTTTAAAGTAGCCCTTACATTTTCATAATTTTAACAAACGAATTCGTTTTCACTGGGTGCCTGCCGTAGCAAAAAGCAGATTTGACAAAAGATTTAACTCCGTTTCGTTGACAATCAGCCATGCATGAAGACTCTCGTCTACGGCTGATTGGCAACGAAACGGAGTTAAGTCTTTTGTTAATTTCGTTTATTGATACGGCAGGCAGCCAGTGAAAACGAATTCGTTTAATAAAATTATGGAAATGCAAGCACTACTTTAAACAAACAGAACTTTGTCATTCCTCGCTCATTTTTCCTGATTGAGGTGTCATATGAAAGGGCAGAAACTCAACTTTCTAGAAATGTGAATTTTTCTTCGAAATTCAGATACCGCCCGCCAAATTACTTTTTGGTTTCCTTCCTTCAAATTGCTTTTTATCACTCATGCATGAAATATGCATCACGTGAGTAGCATCAACTGAAAGAGGAGACTCTAAGCTTTCCAAATATGTATCATTCATTAATTATGGTTGTGATTAAGTTATGATAAAACATCGATACTTCTCGGTTTCGTTTTTTCTGGGACGCACTGTATAGTCTGTCTCTCCTCGATGTACATACGCCATTTTGAGTTCTTTGAAAACCCCGACCATTTTCGCTGGGGTGGTGATCGTACTTGCCATCCCGAAGTCGATGATGACGGCGTTGTATCGATTGCCGCGTTTTTCCAGGAGCACGTTATCGTTCTTGAGGTCATTATGGAGAAGTCCCTGATCATGGAACTCCATCATGCCCTTGACGATGTCCTCTGCGATCTAGACAACGTTGCACATCGACAGCGATGGCGGTTCGTGGGGAGGGTAGCCGGTACCCGTCTTCTTACACCCCACGAACTCGACGGCCTGGCAGAGTTCGTTACCTAGATCAAGGGTACCCCAGAACTTGGGAAAGTAAGGGCTGCCTGAAATCAACTGTTAGATCATTGCCTCCTTTGTTGCTCTGGTCCTGGTTGCCTTGAGTTCTTCAACCATTTCACCAGGCGAGGTGAAGTCGTCTGACCATGACGGCTATTTGATGGCAAGAGGAACGCCTGTGGAACGATGACGTGCTACCACAACCCGACCATAGCTGCCCCTTCCAATTTCTTGGAGCGTAATGTTGCTCTGTGAAAAGAAAAAAGTATATTGAAATCTAAAGCAAACTTCTTATGATCAAAATAAGACAGCAGTAAATTCCATGTGTTTGTACTCAGTGTTCCAACTTTGCTGAGAAGGGATGAAATATTGTTTACCAAAATCTTTAAGCTTACACTTTATAATTTCTGAGGGATTTTGTTAATGAGGACTTAAAAACTAACCAAATCCATCCAATGTTTTAGTGGATATCTCGGTTCTTCCTAAGAAATCTCCCCCCCCCCTCCTTTCTCTCTCTTTAGGCCATCATGGAACATGATGCAACTTTTCTATCAAAAAAAAAAAAGAACTTTGACTTTCATACCTTTACAGTCCATCCCATGTCAAAGGTCACGAGGTCGTCCAGTATGAGAGTCTGACATGAGACTTTAGGTTTCAGCATGTGGATGACCTCTTCATCAACACTCTTGTTCTGGTAGGCCGATATCTCTGGCTCAAGAGTATAAATGTTTTGAAAAAAGAGACAAGAAATTTTAAACTAAAAGGTTATAAAATCAAAATGTTTCTCTTTTAAAATGAATACAAGTGTATTAAGGGTGGATGCTAAGGCATTTGAAGATCCTTAAGTGCATGATCATCGAATTTATTTCATGTAAAAAATGTATTGAGATAATTTTACTCAGCAATATGCATTATGGCTTTCAAATATTGTGGGCATCATTATTCTTAATTACAACAATAATACTCGACGGTAATTCATTTATGTATCATAAACAAATTGAATTCCGAATTTACATGTTTAGAAGGGGGAAAGGAAAAGAATATTTGCTGCACCTTTGTATTGGGATGAACTTTGAGATTGCAGAAGAATCGGTTTGCTGGTCTTCCGACTCCTGGGGGAAATCTCCGCCGGGGTAAGCTTGGGCTTCTTGCTTAGCTTTGAGCAGTACGGCTTTGACTATCTCAATGGCTTGAAGGATCTCATCCCCGTGGTCGGACACTGGTCCCAGGGCAAGTCTTTGACGGCGATTTGCCATCCGTTGAGCCCTCCGCTTTCTCTGAGCTGACATACCGATGTCTACCATTGTCAGAGACTTTACGATTGATCTACCAACAAATTGATATTCAGTTCTGGAGTGAATCTTTTTTTCATTGTAGCTAATTTTAAGCTTTTTTTTAAAGAACAGTTCTCAAATATTCTTCATAACTTATTTCATCCATATTTTCTTTGATTTTAGTCTGTACACAATTTTTTCTTAATTTGGCATAGGCCTACCAAGTACCAGTCATAATCATTATGGATTTGAAATTGAAACAGGTATATCATTAAATTCGCATAACATTGGCCTTTGGATAAAATACATAGAACCGTCTTATGATATCAAACTTATGAGAAGTGGAATAATATGGTAACTATTGCTTTTCATTTCTTTCCAAACCATTGGTGCTTGGGAGAGATGGAACTTTGACTGAATTACCTGTTAACAAAGTAGAAATCTCGGGAGAAATCTCTTTTGAAGAAAGTGATTGAATTCGCTGATTCAATGAAAAAAGTTTTGAAAGCACTTCAAAAGAAGCAACATGTGCACTCGGAAGCTAAATCAAAACTGAACACAAAGCGCAACGGTTTGTTGACAAAAGAGACCATTCAACGCGCACCCATATCAACCATCGTGTCGTCATCGAGGAAAAACTTTAAGCCAATCAGAACGCAGTAAATCTCTACCCAGTGAAAGCTAGAGCGTGAATATGCATAGCGTAGCATCACGAGGTCACAGTGGTTGCGCGACTTCCACGCATGCGCTTTGCATCTATCAGAGCTCAATTAGCAGGTTGAATAGAAATTCGGGTAGAAATACCCAGGGTAATTGATTATTGGATGGTCGATAGGGCAATGTGCCCCTCTTGATTTAAAACCAATTAAATCAAGGCAAATCTCTCGATTGTCAAATACAGTGCTTCTGATTATACTAGTCTATAACTATATGACAAACACATAGGGGTCATGACCAAGATAAATCTAACATATTTATTTCTTCTAATTAAATATTATATTTATATGTGCAAATTTTAAAGAGAATTCCCCAGTTTTCTAGGTTCTAAAGCATATATTGCTACATCTAAAGATCTTGAATACCGTAAAGCCAAAGAAGAATACTAACTAGTTACTCATTTTTGCTAAATGGAGGTTTGAAATAAAATACATTTTGTGGCTGAATTTATGTTTACTTATCACTTTACGATTAACGTTCTGATATATTTGTCTTATTTTATATTTTGTGTTACTCTCCAATTATTTGTAAATATTGTGATTCATTTTGACTCAACACTGTATGTATCACAAAGGGGTGAAAATCCCTCGGTGGGCAATCCCACATTTGAGGGAATTAGACAAAGTTCTGTTGATTTAAAAAAAAAATTATATTTCACCTCTTTAAAAAAAAGTTTTAGAATTTGGAAACAGGCTTGTTCTCTTTATCTCTCTCTCTCTCTCTCCCTCTCTCTCTCTCTCTGTATATCGATTTTTCACTCTCTATCTCTCACGCCAAGTCTCTCTTTCCGCCTTTTACCCTATCTCTCTCTTCTCTGTCTTTGTATCGTTCATCAAGATAAGTATCTTTGAAAAGCAAATACACACATAAATATTTTTCGTTTAGTGATATGATTTATTTAAATGAAAGTTACAATAAATTATTTTTCCGAAATGTTTTTATTTCCAGATTATTTTCGACGTAGATGCAGTTTCTTAATAGCAACCCATCGCTTGACACGCCTCCATCTACTGTGCCGTTGGAGTTTGATGATTTGACTTTGGATGGTATTGAGGCTATTAAATATTAATATTGATATTAAAACTGAACAGATTATATGTTTATTGAAAATGTAAATAAAAATGTAACTTTCATCACAACTGTTTTGGTTGTGAGTTAATTTCATCCATATCAACACTTTCCAAAAAATGTATACAAATATTTTATGCTATAATAGTGTCTTCCTCAAAAATGTCATTGCACATATGTAAAGAAATGCATTACCATTACATCACACGATAAAATTACATTTCAATGAAAGATAGGCTTACAAATATAACTGTTTAAAAAAAAAGACATGGTCAGCTTTGACATGCATAACTCACTTCTGAAATACATTTTAATAGCTCCTCTAGTATAATGCCATGTATTTCAGCAGTTATGAATAAAATGTGACAATTAATTTCGTTGGAATTTCGAGAGTTTCAAAAAGATTTTTTTTCTTTTCTAAGAAAGAAGATGAAATAGTTGGTTTTTTTTATTTCATTCATTGTCTATTTTATGATTTTGCATCATATTCATTTGCAAGCATCATGATTAGTATATCTTTACAGGTTCTCATATCTTACAGATACAATTTGTCGGTAGAAAATGGAATGTACAAGGTATAACTGAACATATGCCTCATAGGCAACTTTACACAAAACAAAGACAATTTCATAATCCATTAGAGCATATTCAATTAGGAAATCTTGGTGAAGAAGTGAGTTTTTCAATTTCTATCATGATTGGCTAACCCTTGATTTTGATCTAAAGTGATAAACTAATGAATTGCTGATGTTTGTTATGGGTTATTGTCATACATAATTTACATTGATACTTTCCAAAAAATTTGTATAAAAATATTCTTATGGAAAATAAGATGAGTGACTTTTGGATAATCATAGATACACATACCTTTAAATTAATTGTATGTAAGGATGCTTTTGAAAAGACATTATTTAATTGTGTTTTTACAGACTAGATCAATCAAATATGCTTATTTACGTCCGGGGATTGACTTTAACGTCACCATCCAAAAGAAGTGACTCAGAACTGTGGTCGCCTGGCCAGTTTGTAGGCGAAGACAGAGAGCTGACCAACTGAACGTGGCCTAATTATGTTCACTGTTCTTTCCTATAAATTCGATAGGAAATAACATTTAGCAATAAGCTACTAATATTTTCTTTAAAACAAATTGTTTGCGCATCACTTTGTGCAGATAAGAGAGTAATGTACACAGATTATCTGAAAATTCACACTAGCTTGAGCATATTACTAAATTCGATTACATACACACAGTTGATATGCACATTATAAGTAAAAGTACTAATTCCTACATACAGAAATAGGAGATTGACAATCAAACATCTAACAAAACTAGCCAATTTATACATATATACATACCAACCCGATTGACTTACAGATATAAAAGTAATAATAGCAAGGTCATGGTTGATTCAGTTAAGGTCAAAGTTTTTAGAGACAATCGCAACTTTATTGAAAGACTGAAAGACTACATGTATATGATCCCACATACAGCATGGAATATGAATGTGATCAATTGAATATAATCAATCTTCTTTTTATTAGTATTCCAGTATTTTGATCCTGGGTAAGAACATCTGATAGTGAAGTTGAAAAGTGTAACAACTTTATACACCAATACAAAAACATAAAAAAAAATCACTTATCAATTTAAAATGCGTTCAGCTCAAAGCTTATGTTACTATACATGTATATGAAAAAATGACTAGAAAAACTTATGCTAAGGGGTAAGGAAGAAAATACTTTGAAATATATCTATTTTTACAATCTTGTTAATATATGGTCTCGTGAAGGATTAAAAAGAAATTAAAAAACACTTTAAAAATGATTTACAAGTTAATCAACTTCAGCCTTCAATAAAATATTCATTTATTTATCCCAACAACCATTTGTATTTTCAAAGTTCAAGCCTCATTGCTTAGTATAAGCAACTGATACATCCATAAAACACCACTTCATACAAATATAACTCTCTACTGAATAATAAAAACCCATACGAAAAAAAGGAAAAAGATATATCATACAATTGTAGTTACAAGAGTACACTACATGTAAGTTCCCAATTGAATTACTATTAAAAAAAAAGCAAGAAATGGTTTCTTACTTCCATATTTTTATCTTCAAGATATCGTCACATATTCGGAAAAATATAGTCAGCGTGTTAGTTTATGAGATAGGGTTTTGTGAAAGAGAGAAATTATCATGCACTCAATTTGACGTCATCTGGTGTAAAATGGCGAAATATGGTGCATATTCAAACAATTTGATTAAAAAAATATAAATGGTTTAGTTACAATATTATTGCATTAGCACTGTTCATTTCCTCAGCCTTATTTCTCATCATATATCAAACCTCCAAAGGAAGCGGGCAGGAGTTTTAAAGGAAGCAGATACGGTTTGGCAATTCATTGGACATGAGAAATGTCACACTACAGTGTTTGAAGATATCATCATATTAAATAATTGTTCACATACTTATTAAAGTTTAAATCATTTACAATTGGCAAAGTATTCATAAAAATATAGGTAGAATTTAATTTTTTGTCGTTGTTATTTTCTTGTTTAAAGGTACTATGTCCCATTTGCAGGCCAAAAAAATGAAAAAGTTAAATTTAAACTGCATTTGAAAGATAATACTAATTTAGAACTTCCCTAAAAAAGTTGGGGCTTGAAAATGTCTTCAAGTGGGAAAATAACGAATATTAGTTGTCAAATCGACTTTAGGGCTATAGAGCCCAAAAGTAATAGTCTTGATTTTCAGACAATTGTACCGAATGGTCATACGTTTTATGCTGCGCAAAGATTCAATCAGTTTAATCTTGGCCATCACAAGAAGTGGGTTATTGATGTAGACAAATGCTCATGTATCCTTTACAACTCTTTTCATGTATGTTATCACCAAAGAAGAAAAAAGCCAGTCAGACACTCAATAGTGTCTGACAGTGAAGTCTAGCAAGTAAACGGATTTCCTTGCATAATTTGAATATGAGGACACTGCTAACGTTTAAATTTCACAGATAGGACATACATGACATATTCATAATTCCTGCAAAGTTCTACAGCATTTGAGGTTGGCTGCAAAAGGGACATAGTACCTTTAAATGTTCATCTCAATGTATTGTCAAGAATGACAGATATTGTGTAAAATTGTAATAACACAATTGCGCAGCATGGGTGCAAAGATTAATAATAAATTGAATACTTGTTAATATCGCAATGATGTGAAAGAATACACTTGTATATTCATAGATCTGTGGATTCCCTTATTCTCGTCCTACATTGATTATTGATGGTTTGAAACTGTTCAACTTGGACCTGTCCCCAGTCCTCCCATACACACATCTTCTTGATTTGACTGACACTGTTGTCTGACTTCTTGTTGTCATGGCAAGAAACTACCCTGTTAGAGCCTGTACGATGTAGCTCTACAACCCTCCTATTGTCACCTTTGACTACAGCATCAACATTCAGTACAGTCACTACTTCACCTACTTGGGCAGCCATCCTTTCCTCATGAGACCCTACATTATCTCGAATGTTGACGAGCACAATATGACCATTGGATCTACCAATCCATAAGACATGATCCATCACAAGGAGAGCGCTGACTTTGATGGATGACTGACTCTGAGATGCCAGTATGTTGTGTATGCTTATCACTCGTTGACCGCTGCGCCGTTGTCCACCTAGCCTTCGAGTGTTGGCCCCATGTTGCAGTGCTGCTTTGTTAGCAGCTCTGGATTGATCAACAACTATGGGCAGATCTCCTTGAAGCAGAGCATCTTGACTTGATACGTGCCTATCCTCTTCATTGCTATTTGTTTCACATACAGCTGTAGCACTAGCAAGCTCTTGCTCCTTCTCTCTCTTCTCCTCCCAGCTCCTCACGAGTTCCTGTCTCTTCTCCTGGTACAGAGGAAGGAAAGATCCTGGGACAAGGATGCTCTCCCTGCAGTCCAGGATAGCCAGACACGACCTGGTCTCAGTACTGTACTGATAGACATAGAGTGCACTTGATGTAAAACACCACACGCTACCTTGACTTTGCACAATGCCTTCAATTATTCCTTCCATGCCAGCAGCCACCTGAATCCCATCTGGCTCCAGAGTGATGTCATCCAACAAGATGATTCTCAACTTGTTTCCACAACCAACCCAGACTTCTGTTCCATCTGCTTCATCTCTACTGCCTCCTGTCCGTTCTCTTGGTTCAAGACTGTTCCTTCCTCCTCTCATTTTCCTGGCAGTAGTTTCATCTCTTCGTTCTTCTCGTGTACCATTGCTCTTTGCTGATCTGTTCCATACGCCATTGGCTCCATTATAGACCACTTCTTCATATCGTCTTCTTTGCTCAGCCATAGAGTCACCATTCTTCTTCCTGGATACAGCCACAATGCTGCTACAAGGTAGATTGTGCTTACTAAGTTGCATCCTGGTAACCAGTTTTAGATCATCTGTGATGTGATGACCACTATCTTCCGTTTCATGACTTAGGACGGTCAAGACCCCATTGGCTTGACCAACAAACAGCAAAGAATGTTCTTGTCCACTTGGCTGCATATTTAAAAAAAGAAAAGAAAGGAAATTCATGTTTCTCATGGTTTAAATATATTTTCTAAAGATGGGAATATCTTTTTTTTTTCATGGTCAACAAGAAGCTCCTAAAATATATTTTTGTTAAATTAAAAGAATCGCGCTAATAATAGAATCAGAAATCAAAAATCCAACTGATTGTACATATACACATGTGAAAAACTGAAACATGATTACTCGGAATTTTAATTTGGTGGATGAATTGCAAGTTTGCTTACACAAGAGGATCAGGTTAAATATATTTGATGAGGTAAAATAGTAATACCTCAAGGTTTGTTGTAACATAAAGATACACAGCAGCTTCTAAAACACTGAGAGTTAGGTTGTATGACGGGGAGAGGGGGAGGTTGTATTCGGCTCTAAACAAAAATAACGCTGTCCCTTTTGCCTCTGGACTTTAATTAAAATAATGCATCAAAAAGCACCAACCAATCCTATACTTTACCAAAATGTCTTACATAAGTCTTAAAGTTTTAAGAAATATTAAATTATATGAATTGTTTCAAATTACTTTTTCAAATTAACTGTCCGGATAAAAGATGTGCATTAATCTTCATTTATTACCAAGTCCCTCGCAGAGGACACAAAGCTGTCACTCCCCTGGGCCCTGGTTGCTTACTTACAAGCATACACATGTTTTCTTAGCAGTCAGGTAAAACCAACCGACTTACCTTCTGGATATAGTGGAGTGAGGTAGGTTGACCAGCCACTCTAGCTTCTACCAGAAGACTTGCATGAGAAGAATGTGACGACGGGAGATGATACAATTGAACACAGTCACCCTACAAACAACAATCATAGCTCAACTTTAATCTCAGTCAAGATATTGACACATACAACAATAGTAATATCAAAATTTTCCACAACTATAACAGCATCAGCACCTAAACCTAACAGTGATTTCCCTGGCTGGTTCATGCCTGACACGGTTATATATATCTCATACATGTACGTGGAATATGTTTGCAAACATGTTTTTGAACAAGCACATCTATTTGAAACCAGGAATCTTGTTTCGTAATTTAAACAAAAATGGACACAAAGTAATGCACATGTATTAGTAGTAAACTGCTCTACGAAAGACTGGTCAAAGTCTGAACAAAATGTGACAAAAAGTAAGAAAGTTACTAATTTTGTTGAGAGTTGCAAATGTGGAACATCAAACTGGCTGAATCATCACCCGACAACTTTTCTAATTGCTCCAACACACAAAATGACTAAAATGTAATTTTTTCAAAATGTATGATTCAGAAGTGTCTTTTCTCTTTTGAGGACTTATAATAATATGCAACCTGTAATGTATTTTGAGTATTGCCCTGAGGGAGAAGGCACTTACATGTAGGAGACAACAGAAATTAATCCCAAATGAATTTTTCAAACTTATGTTCCCCTCTTTTTGGTTCATTTCCGTACAAACAATATTTCGATTACATGTATTGTCGTTTTAATCGTATTAATTTCAAGATGACAAATTTTCTTTGTCTAAACATACCCACTCTTCCATTATAAGGGGAAAGGGTGGGCATTTCAAAATGTCTTTGTCACTGCACAGGATATATTAGATCTCTCTCTATAGCTAGTCACCTTGCAAATATTCTAGCTTGTACAAATTACGGACGAAATCATGGATTTTTATGACAATTGCTCCCTATCCATTTCCTACACTAAACTGATTCTTAACTTCAACCCCGGACCCACACTAAACCTAAACCTATAACCCTAACTCAAAACACAATTTAGAAATCAAAGTACAACCCTAGATATAACCATATACCTTTGATGACGTAAAAGCTGGAGCAAGTGCTGCATAAGCAAATGCTAGGTTTATACTGAAAACATGACATGATATCATCAAATAGAATATAAAGCTACATACCCCTGTCCCAACTACAATTTTAGTTCCACAAGGTGTAGCTATGGCAGTTCTGATCATGGGGCATTGGAGTTCATTCAGAAGACTAGATTTATAACAACCATCTTCATCGACTTGGAATGACCTCACTGATGTGCCTCGGCCTGATTCAACTATCAGATGAACAACCTTATCCTGTCAAAGAAAACATATAGGAGAGATGAATTCATATAATCTTTATATGCCACACAAATAATCTCCCTGAGCCAAATTGTCTAATGCAAGATTAATCTATAACATTGTTATAAGGGGGATTGTCATTCAGTTCATCAAGACTGAAATTAGGTAGTGATGCACAAAGCAATCATTCCATCACTTGGGGTCTACCGTTTTGTGCAAAATTGCACTTATGTCACATAGGCAAAGAAAACAACAGCAGAGTTAAAACATAATAATTCAAATCCAATGAAATGCATTGGAAATAGAATATTACACCAGTTTCCATACAGCTAGATGGCCTGCAGCAGTTGTCGAAGTCTGGATGTCAATTTGTTTCCGCTTAAGGTTCGGCTTGACCGTGTCCTTGTACCAAAGCCGTGGTCGATCAATCCCTCTTTCGCCTGCGGGAAGTTGCGAGAATAGTATTTGCTTTGGTAAACTCTCAGAGGGCATCCTGACGACATGGCCTGTCCATCGTATGTTCTTCCGGATATGCAGGTCCTCCATATATAGATGTTAGGGTGGCAGCTCTAGTATCTCTTTGTTGGTCACATAGTGCTTCCATGTGATTCTCATCATTGCTCGGAGTTTTCTCATCATGAATGCGTGAAGTTTGTTTATTGGACTTTTGTAGAGGGTCCAGCTTTCCGCACCGTATAAGAGAGTGGATAGAACGATAGTCCTGTAGATCTTACACTTAGCTCTTGTATAGAGACATGACGATTATTCCATAGCCTGGTTCGTAGTCTGCCAAATGCACTGCTGGCTTTTGACATTCGTTTCATCAGCTCAGAGTCGATGCGTCCGCCTTTACATATAGTGCTGCCAAGGCAGGTGAAGCCATCTAACTGGTTTAGGGCTTTCCCATCCACGAGGACCTCCTCTTGGTAGTATGTACCTGATTGGAACAGTACTTCCGTCTTTATTATTTGTAGACTGAACTTCTTTGATGCTGTTGAAAAATATATCTATGACATGTTTTTTATTTTATTTGTGTGTATCTATGACATGTTGATATCTGCTCTGGTGTATGGGCAACGAGAGCACTACCTGACATCTCCAAAGAGGAGTTCCCTCACGTGAATATGTGGAGACTTCGTCATAGCTTAGAAGTGTGCGACATTAAGGTCAGCGTCTTGAAGTGATTGTATGTATACACCCTCCTCAAAGTCCACAAATGCCTCATCCAGAATCGCCAATAGGAAGATGGAGAATAGCTTAGAGGCCAACACACATCCTTCTTTTACATTGTTACTTTATACAGGGAAGCTATCCGACTTTTCGCCTGCTTCTTTGATTTAAGCCATCATACCCGTGTGTAGTGACTCTATCATTCCGGTGAAATTCTCATGGCATCCATACTTCCGGAGTAGTTGCCATAGACCTGTCCTACCAACAATGTCAAATGCTTTGGTGAAATCTACAAAGATCACATAATAAAGATCGGTTGGGCTCGATACACTTTTCTATAATTTTCTGAGGCAGAAGATCATGTCTACTGTACTCCAGTTGTTTTGGAATCCGAATTGTGTCTCTGGCACTATATCTGGTGTTATGTGTGCATTAAGTAAGTTAAAAAGGATCCGTGTTAGGGTTAGGGTTATGGTAAAAGCTTTCCTTCTATCGACAATAGCCATATTCCTCTGTAGTTTCCTCACTGAGTTGTATATCATTTTTTGAAGATGGTGACAATATTAGCGTCTTTCCATTCTTGAGTTACAGAGCCTTCTGCCAATACTTGTATTGGCAGAAGTAATATTTTAGTTAGTGTGGCTCCTCCGTGTTTACATATCTTACTCGGTATCCTACTCCGGGGACTTGTCATCAGCCAAGGATGTAACTGCTAGGTGTAGATCTTCTCTTGTTGGAATATCATCTAGTGCAGTAACGATATAGCTACAGGTCGCTGGTTAATCCTATTACACGCCACAGGGGGGGGTATCTCCTGGTTTTTGAGTAGTGTCTCGAAATGCTGCTGTGAAAAGGTTGTGTTACCATCCAAGGACTTGAAATGAACTATTGTATGTCTTGACTGGGGGCCCCAGACTTCCTTTAGTCCAGTGTAGAAGGACTTCATGTAATTTGTTTGCCACGGAGCGCCGCATGTCCTCTGCTGTTTTCTTCCACCAGGTGGTTTTCAGTTTCCATGTGTACCTCTGCAAGTCATTGTAGTTATTCCGCTCCTGTCGTTTTTTTTTGTTGTTATTGTTGTTTACTTTCTAGCATACTTGGCACTGTCGACGGAAGTCCTGATCGAATACCGCGGTCCTTGTTAACCTGGGCGACGACTGAATCGGTATTAAGATTCATCATCATGAAGGCTGCTTGCAAAGGTGGGTAAGTACCGCGGTAGCTCTTGCAAATTAATATCGGCATCTTCTCGGGAAGCTGGTGTAAGTTCCACACCGGCGCGTCGCGGCGAGGACAGGCCAGGACGGGTATGAACCACTAGACCCTGCAGTGACTGGTCGAAGAATGTCGGGAGTTTCGTAGCGTCAATCGCCCTCGATGCTGTCACGGTGGCATGTTTTTCTGTTAAGGGGTATCTCTCTGAGCGGCGAATGCTTACAGGAACGTTGCGAATTAGGATTTCTGACGAATGTTGGTGAAAATCAGGGTTCGCCTTTGCAACATTTAGCGACGATTAGCAATATTTGAGCGAATGTTCGTAAAAGTGTTTGCGAAAAGCAGTTGGCGACTATTAGCGACTGTAAGCAAATGTTAGCGACAGTGTCAACGTTTGAGACCTTTCCCTAACTCCTGGTACTCAATGGGCCGATTTTATAAAGGAACCATATGGTAACGTGGTCGCTAGCATTGGGGAAACAAAGAGAACTGACGATAACAAAGAGCGACGCCGTCTTACAACCGTTTGCATTAACGGCTAACGGCTGTTTTGCAAACGCCTGCAACTGTTTGCGGACAAATACAAGATAAAGGGTTTGCGACAAAGAAAACTGTTTGCGAACTTTCTTGCAACCTTTTGAAACCTTTTACAAACCCTGGCGAAACCCCAAATTCGCTACGTTCGCAAGCATTCGCCGCTCAGTGAGATAAGCGGCGAATGCTTGTGAATGTAGCGAATGTGGGGTTCCTCTAGGGTTCGTAAAAGGTTCCAAACATTCACAAATAGTGGCAACCAATAGTCACCAACTGCCAACCTCGGCCTCCCCCCCCCTACTCAGTGTTATTTAAGGTACGCATATGCGTGTTCCAAGCACCCCCCCCCCCCCGTTCAGCAAAAGTCCGGTGTGTAAAGTCAATACGGGTCGACCTTTTTCTTTTGTTATACGAGCCTTTTTCAGCACCCCCCCCCCTTTCAGCAAAAGTCCGGGGTGTAAAGTCAATACGGGTCGACCTTTTTCTTTTGTTACGAAAAGGACATTTTGATAACACGCATGGGGTCCATCCGTTCTCGGAGTGGGGGGGGGGGGGGGCGGGCTGCCAACATTCGCAACGTTCGGAAGCATTCGCCGCTCAGTGAGATACCCATTTTAAGGGTTTGCTCCGTAATGGCCCGGTCTCACTATAACGTATAGCAGTAACGTATGCCGACGTATGTAAAGTTCACTAACACGCTAGTGCACGTTGACATAAGTTAGGGGTAGGTTTGGTGTAAGTTGTATACGTTAAAAGCACGATGGTATAAGCTGTCATACGTTGTTGTACGCAGAGGCCGAAATAAGTTTTAGTGCATGCTCAAAAATTTTGGGTGTATGCCGACGTCCTCTTCATAGGTTAGGCATACGTTAGGCATACGCTACACATAAGCTAGAAACCCGTTAAATACGTTAGAGGTAGATAAATCATACGTCGACATAAGTTGGCATGAAGGTATACATTATAGCTAACCTATATCTGACGTATCTGCAACGCATATTGACGTATGCAGACGTGTTCGACGTACTATGTCTGACGACGGAGTAAGTTATTAAACGTGTTTCCAGCGTACAACTGGCGTAGTATAGGCGTTTTTCAAAATGCATGTAATGAACGCGGTTCTGTAGAGATCAGCGCCGTATGAACATCACGTGATCTTCGGCAACACGCCGAGTGCGCTACGCATAGTTTTCTCATAAGCTACTCATACGTAAGGCATAGGTCGAGAACGCTGGACATACGCTGGCCATACGCTGTGATTCGCTGTCATACGCTGTCATAAGTAATGATAGGTTACTAATACTAGGTTAGACATACGATATGTATACGTTCAATACGTTATGCATACGCCCAAATTATTCATGCTGCAGAATTTTCGATGTTTTGGAGGGCGTATGCCGACGCGTTGACATTATTTCATGATTTGTTTGTATACGCTAGCTATAAGTTTCTCTAAAACGTCATAGTGTGACCGGGCCATTAAAGGGGGTATCAAGGGGGTGTTAACGTTTTGAAAGATAAATCAAGAAACATCAAGTTTCTAATAGTCGGTCTACAATTGGTATCTGGTAGAAGAAATGCTTGTATGGCCTATCAATCCAAAGATTGGGGGGGGGGGGAATATATCACATTCACACTGGAATAGTTTAACAACATATATGTGGTGCAATGTTGTCAATCAGACAATCACACCATTATGTTCACATATTTACACTCTCGGATACAGCTTTCACATAGATGTAGAGAGAATTTAAGATCAGCTGAAATTCTGGGCATTTTCAAATGAACAAACCCTGATTATTTCTGACTCATTGGTTACTGGTGGTGCATATCGATAGGATAGTTTATAAGAACAACGTTTGACAATGATTCTATCTAGAAAACGGATCTTGGAAATTCTCCCTCTCTGCTATGTTATATGTTGTTATCACATCTTGAGCTAATTGATGTGTAATTAATTATGGCTAGTCTAAAGTTCTTACCTCATCCTGTGACCCTTGACTGAATGCCAGAGAAACCACTTCTTCTTCTACCTCCACCACTCTTCTGAGACACAAGAAGCTTGGTTCTGATAAGAGCTGGAGAATGGTATTACCATGGGGTCTCTCTTTAGGTTTATCCTGCCAGCAGGATTCCATCAATGCACCCAAGGCAGGGAAGACTTGTCTAGGGAGCATCGTATACTCATGGAAGTTGAAGGTTGGTTTGCGGCCCTCGTTGACGGCCAGCTCAATCTCAATGCGACTGTGTTGATCATAGTATGGAACCAAGCCGGTCATCAGATGATAAAGAAACATCCCGTAAGAAAACCAATCCACCTGGTCAAATAACATCAACATCAAAAAATTAGCTCAATTTTTTTTTTAATCATGCATGATCTTCCTTAAAACTGACTCTTATGTGACGGTGCCATAAAAATGAGTAAATTTAATTTCTTAACTTTTGGATTTCCAATGAGTGGAAGCTACAGTGTACATATTCAAAACCAAAAACATCAAACCAAAAAAAGGGTTTAACCAATAAAAAATAAAAAATTATTAACTTCTTCCCAGTAATGACAAAATTGTAATAATTTTACAACTCAGCTAATCTGATAAAAAGTTAAAGCAAATATTACAAAATAGTAAACATCGCCGTATCAAAGGTTTTTCAAACTTCAGATGTTTTAAAGCCTATATGCATGCACTAGTTTGGCCAGGAGGGATTAGACAGCACTGCATGGTTACTGTAAGGTGATTATATCTCATCAAATCAGCTCTCAATTTAATAACAGAAGAAAAAGGGGACCATGGGGGACCAACGGGTACCTCTTATGCATTGTTGGCTATATAGAGGGTGCCAGTAGCTACACATAGTGCAGTCCCGGTTTAAAAGAATAAATTAGCTATAACAAAAAAGTCCATATGATCAGAATCACTTGAAATGTGATTGAGATTTAATTTGAGCTGAATTGCTAACATTCAATACTAAAAAAATTGGATTGTGGTATCAAGATTGGTACATCATAACAATTATGAATTAACAGCTGGTACAAAGAAATCTATGTGCATTTACCATATACTGATAATGATATGTGATTCTAGTACTTACCTTCTCATCAAACGTCTTGCCTTGTAGGATCTCTGGTGCACAGAACCCTGGTGTACCTGCCATTCCCATCGCACCCATCAAGTCATATTTCTTAGATATACCATAGTCTATTAGCTTGATATTCACATCTTCATTGACATCAGATGAGAAGAGTAAGATATTGTCTGTCTTCAGATCGCAATAGATGATGTTTTTGCTGTGCAGGAACTCTACGGCTGATGCAACCTGTTGGCTGATCTTGTATGTCAGCATTCTACTTAGAACAGATTCTAGTACAATGTTCCTCTTCACAAAGTGTGGCCTTGCAGACTGGTGCTCAGCAAACAGGTAGCTTCGGAGATCACCAAGAGGTGCGTAGTCCATTGCAAAGCAGATGTGTCTGATGGACACACCGACAAGATTGACGATGTATGGATGATCGAGTTTAGCCATGATTGCAACCTCGTTTCTCAGCTTATGGAAACTCTCCATCAACATGGCTGCCTCTAAAGAGTCATTCTCCGTTGAAGTGGATTCTCCCGTCATGTTCGACGTAGAGGAAGATGTAGATGCGCATGATGCATACCCTTCACTAGCAGAAGAGAACATCCGATTCTTTAAGAGTCGGGATGGAAGCATGGTCTTGGCTGCTACAGTCTCTCCACGGAACTTTGCCCTGAATACTTCGCCAAAGCCACCATGTCCTAGAGATTTTCCCGACACCATGAGCAGCGTGAATTCTTCCTGCTTGAGATGCCTGATGCTGAGGTCTTTCATGAACATGTCAGGTATAAGAACGGAAATTGGGATGGGCTTCTCCTTAGAGTTGGCACATGCAGTAATGTGAGTCTCACCACGGACACATTTCTGTGCCAGTTCCTCCACTGTGTAGCAATGAGGTAGATCCTCTGTCACAGGTTCAAAATCATCAGGTCCATGAATCACACAGATTGGGCAAGGGACCAGTCTCTGGATCTTGGGCTGAATGCTTTCATGGATTGAAGTACACAAACCTAGGGAAAAGAAAAAGCTGCTGTCAACTGATGCATGAAATTGACCATACATATTGTTTTATATCATAGTAAATTAGCCATCATTATGTTAATGTATGTTTATATATGATTGTAACGTTGTCATAGTTTTACCCCGTTATTTATCTTGTCCCACTTACTCCGTCTATCACCAACCTAGACACCAATCTAGTCTACGACACACCCCATCTATGACTCACCTGGATACCAGTCCTTGATAAGACCCTCTATCTGGTCCACCACGCATCCCATGGCAGAGAAGTGGCCCTCTTGGCAGCTGATGAGGATGTCCACTCCTGGAGACTTGTCAGTAGAAGGAAAGACCATTGAGCGCACCAGGATCTGTCCAGTATTGTGCCTGAAGAAGATTCCTTCCCTCCAGTAGATAGACTCTGTCTGGTGGAAGCTGATGGCCTCCGAGATGCTGCTCTTCCTTTGAAATCGAAAAATGTCATCATCTGTTAACCCTTTTAAAATAGGATTTATTTATAGGGCTAAATTGATCACATATTGTTCTTGTAATCGGTAACAATAATATTTCTCTTTCATTGCTACATTGTTGAAATGAAATTTAATGTTTCTAAAAACAATTTGCATTGGGCGAAAATGTTGTTGATAAGTTAAAAATATGACAAATTATATCGATTTTTTTTAAAGTGAGTTCAAGCAGAAATACCCTAACTACCCAAACACAACTTTGCATTAATCAGAATTCTATAGTAGCTGTGATATGAGGAGAGAAGGTCAACTTGACATATAAACTTATTCTTAACAGTCGGATCATGACATATAGTCACTTGAATCACTTTACCCCAGTAATAAAATGAATCTCATTTTAATCATGGATCAATTCCCATTGTTTATTATTATGAGACGATTCTAACCTCTTTGAAGAGCCGAGATTTCTCTCATTTCCTGCTGAACTAATCTTCTTCGTATCACGCATCTGAAGATCAGCAATAAGACGTGACACCAGTCTGATCCAGAATCCTGGAGGGAGATAGGGCATCTTGTAAACCCTTCTCAGATAGTGGAATGGTGCATCGCCTGTGTTGTGCGGTGACAGCATCACACCAGGGTTGTCACGAGGAAGGCGGGCAGGTACCAAATACCTTGATGTTTATGATAACAATACAACTGTGAATGGCTTCCATGCATACATATATCATTTTAGGTTTTTTTAGTCACTTTCTCATGGCTCTATGCTGTATCAGTCATCTATTTGTAGCTATTCCATTGTGAAATTTGAATCTTGTATCAATTGTGTAATTCAATTTTTCCAATTTTAGCTGAAGACTTTTTCAGATATGGAGCAGTAAATCATAAAGTGATATACGCTTCACACTTTTTTTTGTCTGTGCCGGTTATATATCTGAATGAGCTTTAAACTCTTTTTTTTTTAACGCAGACAAATAGTAAAACTATTCTTACGTTTATTTTCTTACTTCCTTAAAACCAGGATGATGAAAGTTAGAATATATTGTAATTTTAACAAGTAAATCAGTACTTGCAGTGGATGGTAAATATATATTGAACATGAAAAGGCCTGTTTTCAGATAATATAAAAAGTTAATCAATAGTTGACCAGAAAATATATTATGCTCCGGTTACTATCGAAGAGCTAATTGAACTCAGTACTGGAAAGTTTACTATTCATATATACACTATACTTGAGAGGTCAGATTCCTGTTCAAAAGCTTACTATGTCTTACCAGTGATGTGAGATTGGAACCACAATCTCAAAGCGAGCTAAGAGTTGAAGATACTGCTCAAACTTATCCTCTTCAATGAAACTCTTCTTACTCAGCTCTCTAAGGGTCTCTACATGGACCTTGCCTCCTTTAAGACTCCCTATGGGTAGCGCAGTCACCCTCTGTAACGTACAAGCTAGCCATACTGGATCAATGAAGTAGAGGTCATTCAAACCGTTCAGGTGGTCAGTGAAGTGAACAATGCTCCCGATCTCATGCAGGAAAAGGATTGCTGATGGACAAATAAAAGAAGTATGTATTTATGTCAGTTGAATAATAAGCAATTTTGGAAGACACATACATACACATTTACATGTTTTGGTGTATATTTAGGACTGGTATGTACACATCAACATGTTTTACATGTTCAAGGATACATGTATGTAGGAATATTACATCCCGAGGTCGATATGGAAATCGACTGCATAACGAGGACCCAAATAAACTAACCAGAAAGGGCCTCCACTTTTTAACAATTTACTGTGTTCTCAAACCGAGGACGTCCTTGTTTTTCAAGTGGTTGTCAAAGTGTAGGTTCAGTTCTTTCGAGTGTCCTCGGTACACATGCACAGTCACACCCTTGCACCCAGCATGCGCAGTCATATTATACATACAAAGGCAACCTCCACAGAAAGATAACATTATATTTGGCATGGATGGGAATCCAGTACTGCTGCAAATGTATATTGTTTGGAGTATACATGTATTATAAATAATCCGTATGTGTGCAAAATGTCAACTGTGGCTGTCCAGTGTGTGTTCCATTGGTCAACCAATGCTGATAAAGAGTTAACCTAGCTGCTTACAATGGATGGACAGCCTGTTACAGTTCTAGATTGACTTGTATTAAACCCATTCAGAAGAGTCAAACCCGCTACAATGATTACTTTAATAGAAATGCAGATGTTTGGACCCCAACTACACCTTGGAGTGTTTCACAAAGACAAATTTCATCTTAAGTTGGACTTGAAATATGGAAGACCGTTTATACTCCTGTCGCTCTCACCGTTCCTGGCATTGCGTGGTCTCTATGGGGATCTAGACAATTAATTTTTTTGACAGTTTATTATTCAAGAGAAAAAATAATCATAATTTTACCTCTTGTTCATGACTTTTTAGGGGCATAAACTGCCTATCATATAGTATAAGTCCAAATCAACAATGAACTATCAACAAATGTTACCTCCATTTGCCCGTCCCCAGATAGACTAATCGTTAGAGCTACCAGCGGAATGGACGGCTTACCGTATTTCAAGTATTGTCTTTTTGAAACACTCCCATTTGCATAGGCTACCAATCAATACACAAGAGAAGAAGTACATTATACAATATGAGAAGGCATACTTGTACATTCCTGCATGTGAGTAGCACTTCATGGGGCTAAAATCATGATAAATGAACTGAAAACACACTTTAGAGAATCCAGCACGATGATAGATTTTCAAAATTAAATGACGAAGAGAGATCTACCCACCTTCATCTTTGAATAAGTTGTCAGAAAACATTCCTTAAAGAATCCACTTCCATTAAACATTTTTTTACAATCAAATGTGGAAACACAGATCCCGCAAATCTTCTAAAAGTTGTAACATGAAAGTAATATTGAGTTACCTTCCTGTAATTCAATGGGTGTACGCAGTCCACTATCAGGTATGAGCTTTACTATATCATCAGCTAGCTCAGTTTTGGTCATGATTGGTAGAATAGGAGGATCGGCTTTCTGACGCACTTCAACCTCCTGCGATATACGCTTCTTAAGATTGAAGTATGGCTGGGGAACCTGGGCAGTAATAACATTCAGTTCTATTCATATAACACACTTTCATGCAGAAGAATCCAACTTCAACAGCAACAAAAGTCTTGCTATAATACCTTCAAAGCGGTCAATAGCCATAGAGTAATCCAATTTTGTCATTGCATTCAATCAATTGCTTTCAAACTAATGCATTAAAACAAATGAAGATGTTGGTTCACAAGCAAGTTTTTTCTGTTTAATCATAAAATTTGTATCAGTACATTGTTTTTTGTATTGCTTTCTTTGTGTAACACATCATAACCATATGGCAGTCTATGTTCACATACTACTAAATGCCTATAAATCTTAAATGTACCGAATGTATGTACGTAGTGGACAGTGGGGTCCCGATCTAGCTAGCAGCAACCTTTCCATCCATCTCTATCAAAATATTTACAAAGGCATAATCCACACATTATGTATTGACTGGTTTAATCTATCTTAGGTGGTAGACAGATTTTTGTTGGCCATGTCACACAATGCTTTTGATTGGAATGCACAGCATCTATAAGATTTCGGATATGAGTGCTTAATCTGTGTTGAAGATCGAATGGATAATCAATGTAATAAAATGATGACGTAGATCCTAATCAAATGATTGGTTGAAAGCATACATGTGACCATGCATTTTTATAACCTAACGCGAAATTTGGATAAATACCGGTCATTATCCTATGGTAATGACCGGTCACTGGCAATCACGTTTTGTGATCGTAACCATTGAGATTTATCGTTTTACTTTTAATCGCGAAAATGGCTGCCGCGGAATTTAAACCGCATAGATCAGTCAGATGTAGACCTAGAATTAATGTGCAGACTTTGAGATGAGGGTGATTTATCAAATAACAAGGATCCACGTCCAGGCGCGCCGGAAGCAGTTTGGGATTGGGGGGGGGGGCAAACATTCTAAGGGGCTCACCTTCCAGGGGCAGTGACGTAACGAGGAAATACGTTTAGAAGGGGGGCAGAAGAAAAATCTGCATAACATTTACCACCGATTGGCGGAGATTCCATGGAACAGAGCCCCCGTGGGCTCGTTTTTTTTTTTAGGTATTTAATAACGGTCAGATGAGCATCCAGGGCCCCGCCTTAGGGCCCTTGGTGGGGTCCAGGGGGCAGAGCCCCGGAAGCTGAGGGGTTTTTAGGTATTTAATAACGGTCAGATGAGCATCCAGGGCCCCGCCTTAGGGCCCTTGGTGGGGTCCAGGGGGCAGAGCCCCCGGAAGCTGAGGGGTTTTTAGGTATTTAATAACGGTCAGATGAGCATCCAGGGCCCCGCCTTAGGGCCCTTGGTGGGGTCCAGGGGGCAGAGCCCCCGGAAGCTGAGGGTTTTTTAGGTATTTAATAACGGTCACATGAGCATCCAGGGCCCCGCCTTAGGGCCCTTGGTGGGGTCCAGGGAGCAGAGCCCCCGGAAGCTGAGGGTTTTTTAGGTATTTAATAACGGTCAGATGAGCATCCAGGGCCCCGCCTTAGGGCCCTTGGTGGGGTCCAGGGGGCAGAGCCCCCGGAAGCTCAGGGGTTTTTAGGTATTTAATAACGGTCAGATAAGCATACAGGGGACCGCCTTAGCGGGCCCTTGGCGGGTCCGGGGGCAGAGCCCCCGGAAGCTCTGGTTTTTTAAGTATTTAATAACGGTCAGATGAGCATCCAGTGCTCCGCCTTAGAGCCATTGGTGGGGTCCAGGGGGCAGAGCCCCCAGAAGTTCAGGTTTTTTTTAGGTATTTAATAACGGTCAGATGAGCATACAGGGGACCACCTTAGCGGGCCCTTGGTGGGGTCCGAAGGGCAGAGCCCCCGGAAACCCGGGGGTTTTAGGTATTTAATAATGGTCAGATGATAAGGGGAGCGACCAAAGGGCCCTTGGTGGGGTTCAGGGGTGAGCCCCCATAAGCTCTGGAATTTTAGGCATTTAATTACGGTCATGAGCATATTTTGCGACATTGGCAGGTCACTTATTTTTTCTTTTTCTCTTTAAAAAACTTTTTCATAAAGTGAGGGGGGCTCGAGCCCCCGAGCCCGGCCGTTCTGCAGACCCTGACATACAGGCTTATCAATAAGCATATTTTTCGCCCGACTGTAAATTTAGGAATTTCTAATTTCCAACAAACGCATAAAAAGGTATGACTTCTTACAAAAAAATTGAGAAAAAATACCGGAAAATCATGTCATTTCAGCAACATTTGTAAATCACTGGTATCGAATAAAAATTACCCCCCCCCCCCCATCAGTACGCCAGCGTTCAGGGGCTCATGAGCTTTTCACCCCTAAAACAAAAAACTGACACGCTTTCCCATTCTCTCACAATATGTCCACGATATGCGCGCGCTAGTATAATAATAACCTCCATTGATAAATATAGGAAGCATGCGCAATGTTTAGGAAATTTAATTCCTGTTAACCTTCCTTTTCTTTGAATAAAATTGTTTACGTCATTTAACTCAGGTTTTTATTATTGTTATGTTCTTTTGGGTTAAAAATACAAACCATATTTACTCCTTTACTGTTTTGTTTTTTGAGGGGGGGGGGGCGTTTTTGGGGGGCAAAAATGCGTTTTGCCCCCCCCCCCTCCCCCCCTCACACTTTTTTGACTGGGGGGGGGGCAACTGCCCCCACTTCCGGCGCCTATGTCCACGTCATAATTTTATAAAAACAAATAATACACAGCTTTTCGTTCGGGCATTAGTAAAATTACCCACACTTGGTACCTTGTGTGGGTGATTCTTACTAATGCCCTCACTGAAGTGCATTATTTGTATATTACCATAATGGAACTTTACCTTTCTCCCAATAAGCTTCTCCACATATGCAGGTCTCGTATGACGGAACTCCATCTTCATAGCAGTCTCATAGATGACCCGTCTCAGCTCAGCCATACCAATGTTCTTAAAACCTCTAGCATCTACCTCAACTATCCCTGCAACCGATGGGAATCCTGGTCCAACATTCAGCATCTCATCAAGCTGACTCCGTAGGTCAACCATATCAACAGGAGAATTCTGAACCACATCACGATGGGTACCAACGATGACGATACCGAAGTCTGAAGATCTCGACTATACAGAATAAAAAAGGAATCAGCGTCAATTCATTGGAGGTAGGTAGAAGACTCGCTTGAAAATATATTATGGTATGTTTATGATCGAGAGACCAGAGTTCATACAAACGAAAGTTAAGAGAATGGTGAGACTAACTAGAGGTGATGTGGTCTAGTGGATAAGTCACCCGACTGCAGATCACAAGGTACGGGGTTCAAGTCCCGCCGCGGAAGTACTGTCCTTTGACAAGACGTTAATCTACATTTGCCACTCTCCACCCAGGTGTAAATAGGTACGTGACATGCTTGAGCGCCAGTTACTTTGGCAGCTCGGCTACAACCAGGGTAGTATGTGTAAAGCGCCATGAGCGCCAGAGTCTGGCTGATACAGGCGCTATATGAATATCCATATTATTAGTAGTAGTATTATTATTATCAACAGCAAGCATCTCAATCGGAGGGACTATAGAGTAATTGAAGACTGAAAGAAATAGGTACTGAAGTTTAGCTCACGCACATATGTCTTCATATAAAACCTAAGTGGTTCTAATTATACCATTTTACCTGGCAGGAATTAATCCCTTGAAATGCTAGAGCGCCATAATGCCAGCCGTGCTTAAGCAAGGGTAATAATCGGGAGCGCCAGGAGTGCCAAGTCTACCAGACAAGAGCGCTAAACAAGAACCCACTGTTATTATTATTTATTTAGAATTAACAGTATGGAGAAATATCAACTGAATGGTTTCATTCTTGACTCTGTCCTACGAAGACGATATAGTTTCAAGATTCCTCTGTTCACATTGATCATGATGTATATTTCATATGTATTGTAATTTATAGGTTTCTTTATAATTTGTGTGTTTTGTTTAAATATGTGATTGTTTTCTCAGTGAATTTTGTTTTTTATAGCGCTTAGAGACTTCGGTGGTAAGCGCTTTATAGGCACCGTTTTTATTGATATTGTTATTAATATAACATAACTACATGATCTAATTCAAACCAACAAACCAAAAGAATGAAAGCGTAAGAGTTCACCACTCATGACTTACACTGATATTGAGGAGAAGAGAGGAGAGTTTATGAGCTCCATCCATGCCTTCACTCATATCTCATACTTACACTGATATTGAGGAGAAGAGAGGAGAGTTTATGAGCTCCATTCATGCCTTCACTCATATCCCATACTTACACTGATATTGAGGAAGAGAGAGGAAAGTTTATGAGCTCAATCCATGCCTTCACTCATATCCCATACTTACACTGATATTGAGTAGAAGAGAGATTATGAGCTCCATCCATGCCTTCACTCATATTCCATACTTACACTGATATTGAGGAGGAGAGAGGAGAGTTTATGAGCTCCATCCATGCTTTCACTCATATCCCATACTTACACTGATATTGAGGAGGAGAGAGGAGAGTTTATGAGCTCCATCCATGCCTTCACTCATACTTACACTGATATTGAGGAGAAGAGAGGAGAGTTTATGAGCTCCATCCATGCCTTCACTCATATCCCATACTAATAGATAGAGAGTCTTAGCCGTCACAAAGCACTGATGAACATTCTCATACAGATCACCACCTTTCATATCCCAGGAAAAGAATGTGATTGCTGGCCCTTCCACTGTTTCCTTCTCCTGTGAACAAAAAAAAAAAGAAAAAAGGAAAAGACTTTGGGTCAAAACTTTTCATTTTCTCTGTACTTTATAAAATCTATTTTTTGCTACAGTGGTGGATAATTTTAACATAATATATACACATGACTGTGTACTGATTTTAATTTTTGTTGTTGGTTGGTTCGAATTTATTTCTTTTTAAATCATATATAACAACGCAAATTAAAATAATATTTACAGTGTAAAAATAGGTGTGAAAAATGGAAACTACTAAAAAGTTTGCATTTTTTTTTTTGAGGCGTAGTCCCAAAAGTATACACAATACAAAAAGCCAAATACATATTAAACACAATTTAAAAAAAGATAAAGAAAAGAAAATAAAAACAAACAAAATCTACACTCATTAAAGTTGATCTATTATCGTTCGGCATGCACTAAAAAGCAAACAAACACCAGCAAACATACGGGGGAGGGATGGTAATGGTAAGTGTACATCATTAAAATAAGGTTCAATTTCCATATCGATCAACATATAATTTGTTCAACTTGATATTGATAGATATCATAACTTCATCTGAAAGCCTGTTCGTGGATAATCCCCACGACAAGAACAGAAGTACATTATAGCCTTTATTTGCTATCTTCCTGAAGCAGAACATGAAGTGAATGCACAGTTAGGTTGAAAAGGTATTCTCTATATCATATAGGCAACTGCATTCAATGTACTTGGATCAAAGAATGAACTCTAACACGACAGGATTGACTGCTTCTTTAACTGGCTGTTCCAACATACACACAGTCTTTTCTGTTCATGATCCGCTTGTAATATTGTGCAAATATGTTTCTGACATACCAGTTTTATTATGTGAAGTTTAAAATTATTTATGAAGTATAAACAAGTTCATATTAATTACCTTTGAGAACTTTTCTTTCACCTTCTGAGTGAGACTTCTTCTTTTTCCTTCTATGACAGGATCATGTAGTTCCCATTCCGTGACGTGCAGAGCCATATCTGAGACACGCCCTCCTGTATCATTCACTAGGCTTCCTAGTAATGTTGTCTTACCACTCTTCTGTAAACACAATCGAGACACAGAGACATTGGATATCATTAGGCATAGGACAGTTAATCTTTCTAAGAAACAAACACAAAAATCTATGTGAATAAATATAACAACTAATTAAAGATTGAGGGAAATTTAAAACACCGTTGGAAAAAATAAATTTACTGACTAAGATTTTTTTTTAAAGTTAATCTAATCTACAAGGTCAATTCAGGCTTTAGTTTAAGTACCAGTACGCCCCATTGGATTTTCTTCTGAATGTGGGCTAATTGTTATTCAATTTTAATTTCTGTTTATGATTGTAAATTAAGCTATAAAATGCATGTCTATCATGTACAACAGAACATTTAACAAATTAAATTAAGATATGAACTGAACTTTGATTTTAAAAGAAAAGGATTTTTCTGAATAAGTAGTACAGAACTGCCAGCATTAAAATATATAGTAATGAAAAAAGGTCAAAATTTCTTAATTTCTTCTCTAATTTAAGCAGTTGGTGACTACAATGTATGTTTAACAACATCAAGAAAACTTATATTTAAAACTTGTTATCAATGATGATAGTTATGATAGTTGGCCTCTGCATTTATCTTGATTTTTTTTATTTACCTCCATACTTCCAAATGTTCAATTATATCAATGTATTCTTTTTTTTATTTCAGTTGTCCCATTTTATATGTAAATCAATGGTATTATATACTACACGTATTATTGTTGTTTTAATATTTTGAATTTCTGGGGGAAATTGAGATTAACCCACCGCTGGACCCATTATCATAAGCTTCATGCTGTGATAGGGCTGACTATCTAGAAGCTTCTCATGAAGTATCTTGAGAATCTGACCAGTCTTGCATCGTTCCTCTGGAGTCAGCTGACTGACCTCTGACGGAATCTGAATATCTAAGCCCTCGATCTTCAGATGGAAAAAATGCTTGAGAGTACTCAGAGCTTCTGGCAGCTTGTGAAGATCAGGATTACTTGAGAAGTAACATAAAAACAAAACAAAACAAAGAATGGCAGTGGGCTGAAAAGTGGTACAAAGACATAACAAACATTATCTAGAGGTCTTAAATGTTGCATGCATGTATATATATTCAATTTAGCATAACCTCTGCTTCAAATGAAATTTGAGACCACATTTTATATGAAAGTAGAAATGAGCATGCTAAATTAAAAGAAATTCTCTGTATAAAAAAAAGGCTTTAGCAATTATTGCTGTTCAAAAGTACTTAAAAGATTGGGTGACATTCAAATATAATTGATCCCGTTTTAATTGCAGGACTGCAACCAACTCATATTCTGTTATTCAAACATCTAAATAGATTTCATAGCATTTTAAATATTTTTTAGAGTAATTTACTCAGACCTGCTGAATAAGCTCCAATCTAAAATAAATCTTAAAATACCCATCTTGTGACACCTTCTGTCAATTATTAGTGAGCTAATAACAAGAAACAGTGGTATGTGACTTCTCCCAGCTCAGCACATGCTCACAAAAGAATTGCATATATTATAGTGAAGGGACTGTGCAGTTGGAGGATGGACATTTTTGTACTGCTCCTGGTAATATCGGATTGGATCTCTTCATGGTGATTTTAGTGGATTGTGGTCAAGCTCTGTATGTATGCCTTTCACACATGCATGTAATCTCTACAGTCCTGGGTATTCTTCTTCATGTCATTCATGTTTCAGCTACTTCTGCTCATCATTTATTTTCAGGAACACACATGTAGACTAGCTACATGCATGTATTGAATTGCAATTTTCATCAATCAGTACCTATCCTAGTCTATGTATTTGAGGTTTTTGTTGCTGGGTTACATATAGGCGTGACAATACTAAATTTAGACTTAGTTTGTGTTCTGGTGTCAGAAGCTCAATTCAATTAGAAATGGAGGTTCAGCACTAGAAGAACAAGAGCTGCCAAAATATTATCCCTAGTCCTGATAAATTTCAGAGATCACACAGTGCAACAAGTAGCACTAGTACAAACATCATTAGTGACTCTGAAGATATTAAAAAGAAGAACCAAGTACTCAAACGTGGAAACAAATCCAGAAAAGATCATTCAATATTTCAGAATTTGAGTGAAACATCTAGTTCAGATGCCAAGCATAAGACATAATGGACCATCTAGAGTGATACTAACTGACGATAAGTGTCAGTGTGAGAGGTGCAGCAAATGGTTTTGTCTACTATGCAGTTCACTTTCAATAGAAGAATTCATAGTGTTTGATAGGATCTCAGTTGATCACTGGTACTGCTCTTGAATCAGCGAGAACAAACCAAATAGTCGAGGAGAGATGTAATAAGTTTCTAGATGAGACAATGCAAAGACTTGACAGACTAGAAGCTATTAGCAACAGGCTCTGCACTCAGCTTGACACGGATATGAAGGACCTCAAAAAAAACTCTACATGAGGACATCATTACCAAGCAGAACGAACCCAAAGAAATCATAACTTCTACTCTACAGTCGATTATGAAGTATCAATAATTTATCACTGGTTCTTCTAACTGGATCGATTTACCAATTGAATCCCCATTGAATGCCCCCATTGAATCCCAATTCAATACCAATTGGCTTGATAGTTGATAGTTCTCTGTGGTCATGGAGGAATAGCAAGAAAAGGAGAAGAGGAAGGAGAACATTATCATACAAGGTATGGCTGAGTACAGCTCCGATGATCCAAGTGAAACGTTGTACCATGATAATGCTAACGTTCGAGCAGTATTGGAATACTTGGATGTGACCTATTTACGAGAGAAGATTTAGCCAATATTCCAAGCTGTGATCCGAGAAGAAATGTGGCAATCCTGGATAACGTTGAATTTACATAACCTGTTGTTAGGGAAGCAATCAAGAAGCTCAATCAGACCAAATCTCCTGGACCTGACAATGTACAAAACCGTATTCTGGAGGAACTTGTGGATTATATTGCTAAACCTCTCGATGTCAAAAGGTAAAGTTCCAACATGTTGTGAGGGTGTATGACACCTAATACACAAAAAGGATGACAAGAGGGAACCAAGTACTGTCCTGTGAACTAAACCAGTACTTTGTGCAAGATGATGGAATCGTCCATCAGAGATGTGATAATTGATCATATGGATAGCCATAAACTGTACCTTGACAATCAACATGGTTTTAGGAAAGGCAACTCTTGCGTCACATAACTACTCCATGTATCTGAAGCTTGGTACAATGAACTAGATACTGGAAGAAGTATTGTCATGTATATACATTGACTACAGTAAAGCATTTGACAATGTCCCACATCATAGATTGCAAATTTGATTCGTATGGTATCTCTGGTAATCTGTTGAACTGGATCCAGTCTTTTTAAAGTGGAAGATCTCAACAAGTGCTGGTTAACAGAATTAAATCTACGGAATCCAACGTTATGAGTGGCGTACCGCAGGCCTAGGGAGTGTGTTAGGGCCCACCCTTTTCCTAATCTACGTGAATGACCTGCCTGATGCAATATTCAGTCTAATGAATGTAAAGTTAAGCTCTTTGCAGATGACACCAAGCTGTACTCGTCAATTACAAACATCGACGACGGAAAGACTCTTCCATCAGAACTAAATAACCTTCTTTCCGTGGTCTAGAACACGGCAACTCCCTTTCAACATTGATAAATGCAAAGTCATCCATTATGGGAGAAGTAATCTTTGTCATTACACAATGTATGATGTGAACAAGCCATTACCTGCAGTTCAACATGAAAAAGTTCTGGGAGTAATATTTGATGATAAAATGTCTTTTTCAAATCACATTGACACTGCTTGCAATGCTGCAAATCAGAAATAAGGAATCATCAAGCGTACTTTTCCAACTATGGACAACAAGGGACTCACACAGTTATATAGGTCAATTGTGAGACCAGCACTAGAATACTGCTCTACCGTTTGGCACCCTTATATAAAGAAGAAACATATTCTCAAAGTGGAAAAAGTTCAAAGTCGTGCAACTTAACTCCTTCGACCTCTCAGAATCCCTTAGTACAAGTTACGGCTAGAGCAACCAAATCGGCCTTCATTATCATGTAGACGTCATAGAAGCGACATGCCGCAGGTATATAAGATAATGCATGGAATCGACGACCTCCAGTCAACTAATTTCTATTATCGTACTAAGTACTGTCAAAGTAACTAAAGGTCACCAGTTCAAACTACAAACGAAACACGTAAATTCTAAATTGAGGCAGAGCTCTTTTTTCACATAGAGTAGTAAACGAATGGAATGGTCTCCCATCATAATGTAGCAGAAAATTCATCACTCAATCCTTTTAAATCAAATCTTCATATGTACTGGTCACTGAAGAAAGACAAGTTTAATCCTAATGAATTATTCAACTGTCCATGTACATCCGTAACTGCACAAACAAATTAAAGAATAACCTATTAGCGGACACCGAGGGGCAAAAAAGTTTTGTTAAACTTTATGCCTACTTCCAAAATATTATTCCAAGGTATGATTCATGAATACCTCCACGTTATCTTTCTTTTCCTAGTGATGCTACAGCACGTGTGACATAACAACTCCTATATTGGTATTGGATAGTCTATTGTAAACAGGTGGTCAGCTCTGGTGAAGCTACATACCACTGTCTCCTGTTAGCTCATTGATGATTTGGCAGATGATGTCACAAGATGAATGTGATCTGGACCATTTTTTTACGGTGGAGTTTATCAGGTCTGAGAACTTTATTTTTTAAATATTTAAAAATCTATTAGATATATTTAGACATTTTAATTACAAAATATGAGTTGTATTCATCCCTGCAGATCAACAGGAATTAACTTATATTGGGATGTCAACCGACCTTTAAAACCAGAAACTTTGGCAACACTAAACTGATGGTCACTTTCAAAGCAAGAAACTTAAAACGAATTTTCTAAAAAATTTGCAGTTTATCAACTGTGATTCAATTATGTCCATGAATCTCTACCATTCACAACATTTGCAAACATTTTAAAGCAACCATTGTTTCTGGTTTTACATATAGTATAACGCATGTTACTTTTCCTCAGCCCCAAGGAAACACTAGCTTCTACTCTATTTGCTCACCAGCTGATATCTAGATCATACAATGCCTCCAGCTTACAGACGCTCGGAGGCACATCCTCTAGAGCATTGTGGGAGAGCTTCAGGACAGAGAGACTGTGCGCAAAGCATTCTGGGAATTCAATCTTCTCCAATTCTTCCGGACGACTGCTGCCACCATCGGCGTAGAATTTCACAGCACCTTCCTTCTTTGGTTGAGGACTGGTTGGTGATTTGGGAGGAGTGTCTTTCTTCTTGTACATCACAGAAGATATCTTCACGGAAGGTCTCTTAATAGAAGATCTTTTAGGACTATTGAGATATAATTCAGGAGAAATTTAATGCATATTCTCATTCTCATAATCCTTACGAAACTGTTGGAAACTTAAAGAAGTGCACAATTACATGGATGCTTTATTGATTTCGCACAAAAACAAGTAATGTTGTGTCATCGCAGAAATGTGTGAAAATCACTAATTTACAGAATGCCTCTCTCTGAATTACAATCTCCTCATCTACATGTATTTAAATGTATATTATTCATCGTAAAAAGACATTTCATCACCATGTTACTTTGATTTTCAAATACACATGTATATTTAATCTTTAAAACAAAGTGGTATTTAAGTTGATGATTGACAAAATGTAGTTGGGTTGCCTTGGTTATTTTAATTCATGCTTATCCTAAAGCTATTTATTGTTTTGTATATATTTTTCAAACTTACATGTAAGGTGGTCTGAGTCTGTATTGGCATCAAATTATCAATACTACATCTTACTCCCTTTTGAACCATTAAATTGGTCTATTTTCATTATTGAGTACAAACTCACTTGTCTTGCTTGGTCTGTGGTTGTGCCTCTTTATGCATGAGTTGATTGTGAGCCAAGTAAAGATGCTGAAGCTTGCATATGCTCCATGTTCCTGGTAATGGAAAGCAATGGAGTGCATTATGGGAGAGATCCAAGCCCGTTAGACTGCTCAACTGACAGATGGCAGTGGGAATCTCTGTCAGACGGTTGTAGCTCAAGTTGAGGAATCGCAATGTACGGTGCCAGAACCTTGGTAGGTCACCCGAAACGGACTGGACCATGTTCTTAGACATGTTCAGAATCTCCTGTAAGAGTCAAGTGAGCAAATTAAAGTAATTATGCAATAAATGTGGAGTGCCAGGAGTGTTCAACTTTATTGAAATTAACATGTACACTGCTTTACTCGTGGCCCCCATGATACCAAACTAGTTCTCATTACGTTATGGAACCGTCCTAGAAAATCATTAAACGGGTTGTGGTCGGGGTAGAGTGTGTAAATGATGTCTATAATACCATCCTAGTTCGTTCATAAACAGTCCTCAATACATCCATCTCGTCTATAGGCTACCCCGTCCACAGTCAGTTCATATCAAGTTCAGATCGGGTAAATTTGCCATTTCCAGGCAGTCCAAGCCAGTCCGTAGTCAGTTTATACCCGTTATTAACTGGTTCTACCGGAATCATAATGTCAAGTTATAATTTAGCAACAAACTAATTTTGAGTCCAGCAGAATAATTTGTTGGTGCTTCAAGTACCAAATCGATCCAGCTGGTGAAGTCATAATGAACTAAGATGCAATGCCAGCTTATTGAAAACTTTTCAAGTACATATTATAGATGTTAAGGTCTAGTTAATAGGTTAACCGACTGCAGATCGCAAGGTACGAGGTTCGAGTCCCGCTGCGGGACTAATGTCCTTTGCAAGACGTTAATCTATATTTGCCAGCATCTACCCAGGTGTTACATGTTACATGTTACTGAATAGGAAAGAGAGAAAGAGACTAAGATAGGTAAAGAAAGAGAGGGGGAGAGTATATTGAAGTGCAGGAGACAGAGAGAGAGAGAGAAAGAGGGAATGACAATACAATAGACAGAGAGAAAGAAAGAAAGGAAGGGGGAGAAAAGGAGAGAGGGGGTTGGGAGAGGGGGCAGACTTACCAGTGGACATGTCCAAGGTTTTGGTATCTCATAGAATGAGTTATCTGATAGATTGATAGTGATAAGTGATGTACAAGCATCCATCTGTCTCGGGAGAGAGCTCAGTTTGTTTTTGGAGAGATTCAGATTGACGAGAGACATGCAGTTCCATTGTCTTGGGATCTCATCTTAATTAGAAGAGAAAACAAATGATACAGAATTTAAAATGAGAAGCAATGACGGACTCAAAATAGGATGACTCACTGACAAATATAGTCATTCAAAAAATCAATGGATTTCACATACTTCACGAATACATATATACATTTATACAATTTTAGATGATTAATTGTAATTAAGAATCATTTTTGTATCAGTGCAATCCACCAACTATCCATTTTGTGATGAAGAAATCATGTACCTTATCTCAATCTGTCAAGGAATTATCAGCTAGAACACCTAGAATATCATTACTAATGTCAAAAAAGCTTCTTGCCTTGCAAGTCCAATGTGTAATATGTTTCAAAAAACATGATTTGACTACATTTGCATACATAGGAAAGGCTTATTCCTTTTACCTCTCATTTTTAACAATTCCAATTTGATAACAAAACAACTTTTAATGCATACTGAATAAATGTACAAATTTCTACCCCAACTGACTGAGCAAATTATTTAAAATTATCTATTCAAAGGGGTAAATCAATAGGTACATTGTAGGCATTGCATGGTTTTGGAGATAATGAAATCAAACTTACTATAGCAACCCTGCATATACAAAGATTACCTCTCTATAGAGGCCATTTTTGTTTTATATGTGATTTAGATTGAAAAACATATTACATAATGACCTGTACATAGTGACTACATACACGTAAAGCTCACTCTTCTTGTCTCCCTTGGGTGGTCTATATATGAGGCCCTTAGATGGTCTTTGAGGTTTCACTTTACTTACTCTGTGTGGATTCCTTAGCAGGTTGTATAAGCTCTGTCATGGAATTGTTGGCGAGGGACAGGAACTCTAATTCTTGTAACATGAACAGTTCAGCTGGTACAGACACCAGCTTATTCTGATACAGGATCAGAGTCTTTAATCTGTATAAGACATAATCAATAATACCCATTCTCAATCATTTCATAACTAATTGCAGATATGCAGATGGACGTTGAATTTGTATAACACTTTGAATAAACAATATCCAAAGTGTTAATGACATTAGCAGGACGCTAAATGTCAAATAAAAATACCAGTTTCTAATTATATAGCACTTTTCCATTAACTGACCAAGTACATACGGTTTTTCTATCACCAAAGGCACTGAATTCAATTACTATTCTGCACATTACAGTGCACATTCTCCACTCCCTGGTGATTATTCCAGCTAGTCACCTTTTTACGGGGGCGCACATGCTAATCCAACCAAAAGTTTTTATCAGCTTGCATAGAATTTGTTGAACAATAAACCCAATAAACAAAATCACGTGAAAATCACGTCAATATCAAGGTATCGACTTGAGGAGAGTTACGTTCTTCAAACTCCTGACATTTACGTAAATGTGTTAATACGTTTATTGCACTAGGTAACTTAAAACGCACGTACACTAAATCACGCAATTGTCACTGCAATATCACCATTATAATAACGTGATTATCCCTACCTTGGAGACCATGGTTTGTAAACCTAATACTCCCGTGTTTGTTTGGTTATGAAATTACATCTTCATAAACGAAATTATCGCGTCACAGAAACACGTGAAGCGTTAGTGATAGTTTTAGTCAAAATATCTGCGTGAAATTCACGTGAATATTACGAGGCTGACCTGAGATGAATCATGTTCTTCATTCACGTGAAATTTACGTCGAAGAGGAAGTATGTTACTGTAACCCGCGTTCAACCAAATAATTACGCAAATGTTACACAATAAATTAACCAAAATAATAATAATCATCCCGTTTCTGAACATCGTGTCTTGGATCTTCCATAATTACGTCCAGGCGCGCTGGTAGCAGTTTGGGGTTAGAGGAGGTTGGGGGAGGGGGGTGGGTGCAAACATCCCAGAAGAGAAAGCTAGTTGCAACTGGTCCAGTTGATGAACCATTTAATGCCAACTGGTAATTCTGGAAATTGAAATGGGCTAAATGATCCAGTTGATCCAGGCCAGTTATACTTCAACTGGTCTAGCTGAGCCATTAGAACCATTTGGTTAACTTCCAACCAGTTGAACAGCAAGAATACTTCAATACTGGTACGTCTGTATTTCCAATTTAAAGGCATTGGTAATAAGTAGACTTACATAATTTAATTAATCGAAAAAAATTCGTATACTTGTACTTTATTGAAATTATTTTAGTTCATAGTTAATGTTTCCCTTATTCATGTTTAACTAAATGTAATTTATACGAAGTAGCGAAATGTCCTAATAACTGGTAATTTATATTTGTAGTATTTTCGAAATGAATTGCATATAACTAATTCATCAGTAATTAAGAAATATGCTGTAAATTAAGATAAATTGTTTAAAAAACATAGATCTGCACGCACCCCATTTTCAATATGCAAATTAACTGGTGTCAGCTGGTTCAATTCGAAATATGCCAACACTCAGTCATCAACCGGTGCAACTGGAAATATGCACACTCCAGTTATCAACTGGTGCAATGAAAATATGCCAACAGTCAGTTATCAACTGGTGAACATAGAAATATGCCAACAGTCACGGTATTATCACCACGGAACTTAAATGGTAACTGTGAAACCATCAAGACATCCGAGAATAACTCATTTTCACACCTGGCAAACACGGAATACCCAGCTTATATAAATAATCCGTTTGAGTCACGAGATCATCACCGCGGAACTGCTGGCAACGTTGACTACCATTTAAATAGGTGTTTTAAGACACCTAATCATGACTAATTTATTCACACCTAAAAGTCACGTATGCCCAGCTTAGATTAATATTCCGTTTAAGTCACGAGATTATCACCGCGGAACTGCTGGCAACTTTGACTACCATTTAAATAGGTGTTTTAAGACACCTAATAATTACTAATTTTTCACACCTACATATCACGGATTCACAGCTTAGATTAGTAATCAGCTTGAGCCACGTGATCATAACCAAGAAATTTATGGTAACTTTGAAACCATTTAAAGAGGTGTGTAAGACACCTCCGAATTACTAATTTAATATAACCAGAGATTCACGGACAGAACAATAAGACGATTAGCCGGTGTAAGTAACGTGATTACTACCATCAACCTTGGATAACCTGTGAAACCAATCGATAAAGGTGCTTACAAGACCAAATAATTACGTATTTATCGCCACCATCGGTTAACGGACAAAAAACTCGTTGCTTGGTCAAGTGGTTATTTGGTCATAAACACTTTATTAACAGAGGTAAGTGGAATCACGTTACTCCAGTCGCGTGATAAACTGGTGGTTTTTAGGTTATATGAAAACGTGAACAGGAATACCTTTTTTGTTTAAATGAAGGCACGTGTCGATAACGTTTAAATCTAGTTCAAAAGGCACTATACTTTAAAATCACTTAAAATACACTCCCAAAAGAGGTTACTTTTTAGTGTTCTGTTTATTGGGAAGCCAGTTCAGGTATCAACAGATCATATAGTTGCCAGCTGGTCACAACACTACAAGGAGAGCCTCAAATATGCCAATCAAAATTGTTCACTGCTGCTCAGATAATGTTATAGTACAGTGTGAGTCAACAAAAAGTTTACACCTAGAAAGTTGCTAATTATTCTTAAAAGCATCTAAAAACAGTAAGTTAGTATACATCTTATGAAAGAGTGTTTTATCCCAATTCATTTGGTATCGTCTGCGTGTGGTATGTGTTAACGCTTGGATGAACAGAAGACATTGTTTAAGAGAGTGCACAAATCGACTTGCGCCAAAATAATTGGGATTCGGTCTTTGCAGATCCAAATAACATCCATAACAAAATCATGCCACACATATCAAATACCAAAGAACAATTTTGCGCGTGTGTGTGAGTGCGTGACTTTGCTTCTGAAAAAAAGCATATGCAATGCATCTCTTTTGATACATTCTCTCACTTTAATACTTTTGCACAAGTCGAAATTTGCACTCTCGCAAACAATGCCTCCTGTTCATCCAGGCGTGAACACATATCACATAAAAATGATACCAAATGATTTGGGATATAACACTCTTTCGTTTATAGGTGACTTTTAAAATAAATGACAATTTTCTGAGGGTAACCCTTTTTTTTTTTTTACTCAAAGGCACGGTATATGTATCACTGATCGACAAAAACAAAAGTAATTATAGACATTTATAACACACGTGGCAAAGGAAATTTGTGGAACACTCAAAGTAATGGTTTGGAAGTGTGCACTAATATTGGAGAAAAGCCACATTGCACGACACAAAAATCAAATAGATCTAAAAGCAAGCCTTACCCTACCTGGCTACCAGAACAATTTTTTTCTAAAGAATAACAAATTAAAAGGAAACAGCACCAGTCATTACTGCACTGTTCTCTGTTAGTTTAGGGATGAACTCAAGCCAGCACATACATGTCTGCCAATTAAACGATACGGTTAATCTCTCAGAGTTTAAGGCATCATATTATTTATAAAGCAACTGATGACAAAATAAAATTTAAAACCATAGCATACCGACACTCGCTCAAGTTTCGATGGCTTTTCGGGGACGGCAGTCTCTGAATTGAATTCTGGGATAGGTTGAGATGACGTAGATTCTGTAAACCCCATAGGAGACCCTCTGGTACAGAGGAGAGAGAATTCTGGGAAAGATTGATGGTCGACAGGACTTGATGGGTTGAGTCTTGAAAACCCTGAAGCCACGATGGGTCAAAGGTATTGAGCTGCTTGTGGTGCCAATTTGCAATGAGTTCCTACAAGGAGAATGTAGATTAAAATAAACACCTAATATATGAATCTATAAGTAATGGTTAATGGTACTAGCTTTTCCATCCGAGTGAATTGAAACCTTTCTTAAACAGTTATCAAATTACATTATGAAGTAAACTCAAATGATAACAATTATTTAATGAGGTAAAATTCAGAAAACTATTTTACACTCAACTCCCTCACAATACCTAGATGGGAAGCCAAAATGTTAGTTCCCCTCCCTCAATAGTTTGTGCTCTAGAAAGAAGAAGAAACAAGTAAAAAAAAAATAATTTAAAAAAAAAAGAATGTGTTATCGATCAAAGCCATTTCCATCAAGTCTGGTGTCGGCGAATTATGACCTTCTGCACATGGAAACTGACGACCCTCTCCCTTTAATCCCACTTTAATCTCCCTTTTAGTAATTATGTAACAGTTTTCCTACCTTTTTGTCGTTGTCGGTATTAGTGCTGGAGTCATCAGGTACAACCCATTTCTTGAGGAGTGGCAAGATATCAGCGCCCATCATATAGACTGCTGCTTCATCAATGCTAACTAAACCTCTCTCAATCAGATCTGCTACTATGCTGTAATGCCCACCTAAACCATGTTAAGTAAAAGAAGACCCACTAAGGTATATGGTATAAGGTACCATGATGCTCTTTCACTATACTCAATCTTAATTCCAGTCAAACAGCCGGCATACAGGAATAAAACAGATACATCCCCCCCCCCCCCCCCAAAAAAAAAAAAAAAAAAAAAAGAGAAAACATAAAGCTTGATCCAGCTAGGTTGGGTGATAATCCTAAAAGTTAGATTCCAATCAACATAAAATCATTGAATAAATCTTCGAATACCCAACACAACGGGTTATTTGGTTTCTGTTTTCTAGTGCTCACTTCTCATTTCAGACTCTGAAGGTAACAAACCAGTTTGTTAAAGGGGAATCTAACCCTAAAAGCAGCAAATATAAATAAACATACTAGCGAAAGTTTGAAAGAAATTGAACCAAAAAATGTGGTCACATGTGAATTATACGATAATATGGAGTGCTTAATCCGCAGAAAAAGCTCTAATTTTTTAAAAATACAATATATTGTATTATACAAATAATACATAAAAGTAAGGGCATTAGTAAGAAATACCCACACAAGGTACCTTTGGAACAGTCTAACACGCCCGAGGCGGTATAGCCGAGGGTGTTTGGACTGTTTCGAAGGTACCGAGTGTAGGTAATTTTACTAATGTCCGAACAAAATGATGTGTATTATTTGTTTTATAAAATGATGTTTTATAACATGAAATTACGTGTTAGGCAGACTATAAATGCATGGTCATGTGTACGTTCGATCTCAACTAATCATTCGATTGTGATCCGCTTCCTCATATTTTGTTTACCGACAAATTGTTCATTCCCACATATTTGAACGAATTTCCAGTTCCACTTGCTCTTTGGAGCTCACAGGGATTTCATGCTTCATTGGAGGGGGACAAGCTACGTCACGTCAGACCAGCAGACAAGTGCGATTGTGTAGAATTTGAAGCCAATTCAGGTTTTATTCTGACTAGAAGAATTAAATGCACGAAAATTATGGTTCTCCATATTCTCATCATTATTTAGAACCTAAATCAGAAGGACAGTGGTTGTTTAGACATCTATATTAAATATAACTGCCTTTTCAATGAAAATCGGATTGCATTGACAATCGTGTAGTGTGCGCCAGGATTGTTATCCTGTTCAAACTGGAGGAAATTTATACAACAGTCAGAAACATCTGAAAACTTTTTGTACAGGTTGTCCAAGAAAAAACAAAAACGAGGATTATCGATGTTTCATCTTAATCACAATTATGATTGATAAATGACACATATTTGTAAAGCTTAGATCGTCCTCTTTCATTTTATGCAACTCATTATGATGCATATTTGACACATGAGTGACAAAATACAATTTGAAAATATTCATTTAGCGAACGGTATCTGAATTTCAAAAAGAAAATCACTTTCCAGAAATTTCATTTTCTGCCCTTTCATATGACACCTCGATCAGGAAGAATGAGCCAGGAATGACAAAGTTCTGCTTGTTTAAAGTAATGCTTGCATTCAATAGACGAATTCGTTTTCACTGGCTGTCTGCTGTAAAGCAACAGACAGCGAACTCCGTTTCGTTTTCCAGCAGCCTTGCGTGAAGTCTTTAGTCTTTTGTGTTGTTCGGGCAGACAGCCAGTGGAACGGATTCGTTGTATACATTTTTTGAAACGCACGCATTACTTTAAACAAACAGAACTTTGTTATCCTGGCTCATTTTTCCTGTTTGAGGTGTCATATGAAAGGGAAGAAATGAATTTTCTAAAAATGTGATTTTCTCTTCGAAATTCAGATACCGTTCGCCAAATGACTTGTTGGTATAGCTTTCTTCAAATTCTTTTCCATGACTCATGCGTGAATTATGCCTTGCATCAAATAAAAGAGGAGGATCTAAGCTTTAAAAATATGTGTCATTTATTGATTATAATTGCGATACATCGATAATTCTCGTTTTCGATTTTACTGGGATCCACTGTATATTGTAAGGGGCCTACAGACTAGATAACAACATCGTATAAAGAAGCGTTGTACTTAGAAATAGTTTTGAAGAGACACGGATCATTTTATAGACAACAATCATTAGAGTGCACTCTGGATAATTTGATATTTTGATAAGTTTGAAGCGATGTTCAAACATGCACTTCACTATACAACATTTCATATTTGTTTGGCTTGGCTCTCTGCCGGTCTCTCTCCCTCTAAAATTATCTCTCCCCCACACTCACGCATTCTTGAATTGTGACAACACAATCATGTTATGTCATACCTTTTTACTGTAGCACGCATGCTGTACCCTGGTAATGATTTTCTTTAGGTCAGGTATCATATTTGATACATTGTTTCATAATATGAATAATTCATTTAATTTAGTGATGTTCACATAAGACTAAAGTATTATTGGTTGCCACCAGAAATTAAATTTTAGAAGTGTTGAAGCTCTATTAAACAAGGAATTGCCTAATTTGGAATGTCTCATTAGTGTATTTCAGTACAACTGCTCAATAATTATTGACATGAGGCATATGAAGTAAACCCTAGCAGCCCCCGCTGCGTACAGTCATGGTTCAGTGACAAAGCAATGACCTCGTAACCGGGAGGCCTCAGGATCAAAACCGTATCGATGGGCTATATTAGTGCCCTTTTGTGGGGCATTAACCCTCATTACTGTCATTTATGACTTAAGGGCGTAGGTCCCCTAGTTGATAAGCATAGTAGCATACACATGTTTTAGCAGTCACGCAAAACACACATTGTTAAATTGTTATTCAATAAAATCTGAGAATGTTTACTATTATCTAGATCTATTATTTTTAAATTATTTTTTAAATAATTCCATAAATTCGGGTAAAACCAAAATATTCCAAATTTATGAGCGACAGTGTAATATCAGACTCTAATATATCACATTCTCAAGAAACATAAATTGGGACAATTCAATTTTTCACATATTCAAACAAATCACAAAATTTGGTAAGGTTGTATGAATTATTTTGTTACAATGTATTAACTGTATATTATGACGATATACAATTTAGATGATGTTTTTACCTTGACATGCAAACAGGAGTGGATTGGGTTCATGTTGCTCGAAGAGTAGATGCCCATGTCTTATCAGTTGATCAAACCAGTAGTCTATAATTTCCTTCTTCCCTGCCTTGCATGCACGACAGACAAGGAGTTTCAACTCGGCAACATCCTCTAGTAGTCCTGAAGTGTTGCGATGAAAGGAGTAGAAGGAGATGGAGAGGAGAGTGTTAACAGATGAATGAATCATGAACCAAAGAGATAGTAAAAACAAAGGAAGAAAGACAATTAAGGGTAATAGTTAACAATAAGAGGGAAGAAGAAGAGAACGGGGAATTAAAGCAAAAATCTGAATGGCACATGTATTAATTACAACTAAAGTAAGTTCTATTCACACAATGTCCGCTGAGAGCAAAAAGGAGTTAACTCCTTCACTTTTAGATGGGAGTAATACTAAGATATTAATATGGTGAATTAATTCTCACACCAAAATGCCTACTCTGGACAGGAAGACTCTGGCGATTCAATAAGTCCTACCAACATGATGTGCCAGTGACATTAAGCAGGCTAGTATTACCTACCAAGTTGCACATATATGTGCACAAGATCTATTTTGATGTAAGTGCGCTGAATTTGAGACTGCCAGACAGAGACAAACTTAACATGAGAGGAGAAACAGAGAGACAGCGACCGATAGAGCGAGGCAGAGGAAGAGAGGGTGCGATATATAGAAAGATAGATATATATATATATATATAGAGAGAGAGGGAGAGGAGAGAGAGAGAGACAGAGACCGATAGAGCGAGGCAGAGGAAGAGAGGGTGCGATATATAGAAAGATAGATATATATAGAGAGAGAGAGAGGAGAGAGAGAGAGAGGGGAGAGAGAGAGAGAGGCAGACACACACAAAGCCATAGAGATCGAGTAAGAGAAAAGGAAGAATGATTCAATGTGTAGAGAGAGAGAGAGAGAGAGTATTCCCAAAAAAAAAAACCAGAGAGAGAGAGAGTATTCCTAAAAATCCCCTAGAGAATCAAACAATCAAACGAAGAAAGACAGGGGAAGAGGCAGTATAGGACCAAGAAACACACATACACAGTGAGAAACGTTAGACTTTCAGTGAAACACACAGACAGTCAGACATAGGAAGAGACAGAAAAATACAATTGGCGAGAGAAAGAGACAGTCAGATGGCGTAACGAATAGTACGACACATAATCAGTCACAGAGACAGAGACTTGTGTAGTACGTAATACATAATAAAAGACAGGCAGTGAAAATACAACAATTTACCTTCATCTATTTTCACCAGTTCAGTAATAATGTTGAGATGACCCTCAGTGGTAGCTATTTCCAATGCACTTCTACCCTGTATCAAGCAAACATACCAATGTTACGGTCCATATTTCTCTTATAAATGAAAGTAACTTCATCATTAGAAGTATAGTGGAAACCTAACCTTGACAGACCACATCTGTATTAAAGCATGTATTAGTGAAATATAAGTTCTCTCTCAGTTTCTCACATGCTGATTAACAGCTAAACAGTAAATAGTTCTTTCGATGGTCAAACAAGTATTAAATACATCTTCAATATATACAGTAGGTTTGCGGTTGCACCATGTGTGTGAGAGAGAGAGAGAGGTTTGAGGAGTCCTGAAAAGGACTCTGACTCGGTAATCTTTTTTGGAGGAGTGTAGTCCTGAAAAAGACTGTTTGTTATCTTTCTTAGCATATAGTTCTCAGGAGAACTATAGCGCTTGGAGAGGATGAGTGGCTCGACGTTTCGAACAGGTTGACTATCCGTCGCCAGGAGTCTCCTGACGACGGATAGTCAACAAGGCTAGACAGAAGAAGAGGGTCAGACTAAAGGCTATAGTCACCAATAACGAACTGGAGCAGGTACAAACTGCTCCAAGCTCGTTTCAGATCTATGAACAGAAAACCCCACAAGATCGACCTTACAACGATCTTCATCTGGCAGAAAGGTTTAGCAAGAAGGCTTTTTCATATTTCAAAACCAGGGGAAGGGACAAAGTTGGTACTCCTACATGTATACTACTCCGAAGCATCTCTGCCATGCGAAAAGGCCCAGATGTTAAAAGATCACTTCTGTCATGTCTTTACCCTTGAGGATCGTATACGAAATACTTGGCATTACTCGCCGGTAATTCTCCGGTGAGTCTCATCAACATCCCATCTATCATCTTGATGATCACAATTCAATTTCTTAAATGAAAACCAACATGGATTTCGGAAACACCGAAGCTGTGAGAGCAAGCTCATTCTTACAATAAAAGACCTGATACGATCATTCGACCAGGGTACTATTAGCAGGACGTTATGATTCTCGACTTCAGCAAGGCCTTTGATAAGGTACCCCATCAAAGACTTCTCTTCCTACTTCGAAAGTGTGGCATTCAAGGTCGACATTTGGTTGACGACAAGATCACAGAGAATAATCGTTGGTGGGGAATGCTCAGCCTCGGTTGACGGACTATCAGGTATCACACAGGGGTCCGTCCTAGGCCCGCTCCTCATCCTCGTATATATCAATAATATCAATATAAACATATCGTCGAGTATGAGGCTATTTGCAGATGATTGCATCCTCTACCAAGTGATTAAGACGATCAATGACAGTGTAATCCTTCAGGCGGATCTGAACAGACTATCTACATGGGCAGACAAGTGGCAAATGAAATTCAACGTCACTAAGTGCTACTTTCTTCAAACGTTAAGAAGGAGACGTAACCTCATCAGCCAAGCATACTACATATTAAGTAGTACCACCCTCAAGGAGGTGAACAACCATGATCACTACCTCGGAGTGGAACTACCAATAACTTATCCTGGGAGAACCAAGTGAATAAAGTAGTCACACATGCCAACTGTATGCCCGGCTGAAGGGTGAACTAAAATGGAAACCACTACAAAAAGTCGACGTTTTGTGGCTAGGCACATCAAAGATCAGGTCGCCATATCCATACCTGAATACATTACACCACCCCAGAAGATACTCAAGGGACACTATAATTTCTCCTTCTCAAACACAAGATGCAATACGGATGTTTATCGGCTCATCATCTTTCCGAGAACTATTCGGGCCTGGAATCTACCTTATCTTTAGTTTTTATTTAGATATCGTGGTACCACTCTTTTTTCGTGTTACCATGGTTGTACCTTGGTATATGTACTTTGGTCAAAATATCGTGTACCGTGGTAATTTTTATAAGGGTTATGTTAAGTATGTATTTAAAAGGAAGATGTCTCACCTCTGTATTCTTACAACATGGTTCAATCCCCCAGCACATTAACATGTGAGCAGCGTCGACATCTCCCTTCTTGCAAGATGCATGAAGGAAACCAAACCTAGCGTACAGCTCTTCTTGGTCTGATCTACCAGGCATTTCCTTCAATGTTTGGTTCCCACACATCGCCCTCTCTATTCCAAGACTATGATGACTATAGAATGGGAAGAGCTTGTCTCGTACATCCTCAGGAAGGGCTTGCATGTACTTGTATGCTTCTTTCACAGAGTCTGAACTCTTCTCCAGAATTTCTAGGAGGGCCGTACAGGCATCTGCATGCAGAACAGGAAACAAGATAACACTCCCATTAAAAGAATTGATAATGCATCTTTCATTCGCGACATACGTGTACAAACATGTGGACCTTACTTAGGAAACAACCTGATCATTGATTTGATTGCAACAAAAATAAAATTGATCACGGATATCACATATTAACATAATGCAAAATTAACATTTCGATCCTTTTGTGTGTTGAAACAAATGGGCAAACTGTCCGGCACTACGTCACAGTGACATTACCAATTCACCTAAAGTACCTATACCTATAGGGATCACAGCTTCTTCTTCTTCTTTTTTTTTTGGGGGGGGGGGGGTCTGATTTAATTCAACTTTCACGTTTCACCAGTTCGCTTTTCTGCTTTCTGTTGGAGTACTAGTACTTGTCTCTGATCGTTGTATTTCAGTTAAAATCCTGGTCTCACCACTTACCTTAACCCTAACCCTAAATCTTGTTTTATTGCAACCGTAACAGTAACCATCTACCTTTAAATACATGCAGCAACAGGCAACTGTTGTCAGTGTAAATGTTAGATCAGCTACTCAAAACACTACTTACTTTTCACTCATATAGCAGGCACACTTCCAGGGGGGGGGGGTGGGGCTGTAATTCAATATTCTATTGTGAGGGGTGGAGCACCCAAGTTGTTTACATTTACTTTCTTGAAAAGGGGGGGGGGTAATTCAATATTATATTATGATGGGGTAGAGCAACCAAGTTGTTTGCATTTACTTTCTTGAAATGGGGGGGGGGGGGAAAGAAATTTGGGGGATCTTGAGCTCCCCCTCCCCCACCCTCTATAATCGCTACCAGCCTATACACCTAGACAGGCAAGCTCATTAACATAACTAGGTCAGGCTCAAGGGTAAACTAACTTAGACATATAGGACTTCACAAATCACCTTTTTAAATGTGTTGGTTTGTTTGAACAACTATCAGAAAATGCAAATAAACACAAAATAAACGTGAATCCAGACTAAATGTCAAATATAAAGTCAGTGATAAGTACAAATCGTTTAGAAGGTTTAGCTATGATAGAATAGGTTATATACATAATGAATGACAATAAAATCTAAATTCCAATAAGAAAAGTACAAGTTTCATGGAATATTTTCTGTGAAGAAAAGGACATTCATGAAATCTTTAGTGCATGATAAAAAGTACTCCTAACGTAAAGTTGAAAACACTTGTAGCTACTTGCGCCCTCTATCTAACAAACAATGACTAATCGGTGACCATTGGTCCCCAAAGATCCTCTTTTTCTTATGTTAACTGAGAGCTGAGTTGATGAGATAACCACCTGTCCAGTGACCTTGCATGGCAGTCTAATCCCTCCTATAAACTACGGCAGATAAGCTTTAAATCATTTTTTATTGCAAACAATAAAACGTCATAACTTTTTTAACCCCTTAAACCGATATTCCTGCCCCTTTCAAATGATTTTCTAAATTCCTGCTAATATTTAAGTCACATTTTGTGTTAACTGCCAGTCAATGTGATACGGGGTCAGTAGCTTACAGGGGTTTGAACGATACAAGGGGTGGCTATCAGAGATGAAATTGTTTAAACTATCCATTGACATTAGGTGATACAATTTTAGTCAAAATGATAAACCTCAGTAAACACAACAAAGAAAATTTAAAGAAATTTTGGAATTTCAAAAGAAAAGGAAGTGTATTTGTATCCATTCTCTAAGCATATTAGACTGATTCAAGAACATGTTAACAAATTATAATCTATCGCAGAAGGTGATAATTCTTATGGGGATGTGAATATCTTTAGATAAGTGTTTTTTCCTAACCTGGGATCAATTGCCACTATTTTCTTCTGGAATACGAGAATACATTATAATTTGATAAACTGACCATTCAGGAGCACATTGAGATGGTGAAATAACAACAACATAAAAGCATATAAAAGCTTTATAAACAAATCTATTTCACAAAACAAAACACACACTCAACTGATACCAATCTGATTGACAGACAAAGTACACAAACTCTTTTTAGTGGGGAATCCCAGAATACTTGGATCAGTGCTTGGAATAAAAAGGGTGCATTTATGAGATTCGCGTGATATCAAAGTGATATCAAAGTGGACTTTGCGCTCCGTATGCTGATTGAAAAGGAAAAATGTATGAAAGGACTAACCAGGCAGCAGGCGCGGATCCAGGATTTCTTAGGGGGGGGGGCCCAAATTTGAAATTATGCGAGCCAAAAATTGGAACGTAATGGTGACCAGCAGTGACGTAATGCGGGGGGGGGGTTGGGTGCAGGGAAAGGGCGAGTTTCCCCCTCCCTCCTCCTCGAAACGCGATAGCTTTGACGTTTAATTAAATTATTAGAGAAAGAAGACGATTCATAGTACCGTTCTCGAAAATAATCCTCGTCTGAATTCAGGTTCACCCCTCCCGCGCGAAGCGTGGAAACTTTTACGTTTCATTAAATAATTAGAGAAACAAGACGATTCGTTGTACAGTTCTCGACTCTTAATCCTCGTCTGAATACAGGTTCCCCCCTCCCGCGCGAAGCGCGGAAGCTTTTACGTTTCATTAAATCATTAGAAAAACAAGACGATTCGTTGTACATTTCTCGACTCTTAATCCTTGTCTGAATTCAGTTTTCCCCCTCCCGCGCGAAGCGCGGAAGCTTTTACGATTCATTAAATCATTAGAGAAACAAGACGATTCGTTGTACATTTCTCGACTCTTAATCCTCATCTGAATTCAGTTTTCCCCCTCCCGCGCGAAGCGCGGAAGCTTTTACGATTCATTAAATCATTAGAGAAAGAAGACTATTCGTTGTACCGTTCTCGAAAATAATCCTCGCTGAATTCATTTTCACTGCCCCCCCCCCCCCGGCCCCTCCTGCGCGAAGCGCGGAAGCTTTTACGATTCATTAAATCATTAGAGAAAGAAGACGATTTGTTGTACAGTTCTCGACTCTTAATCCTCGTCTGAATACAGGTTCCCCCCTCCCGCGCGAAACGCGGAAGCTTTTACGTTACATAAAATCATTTGAGAAACAAGACGATTCGTTGTACATTTCTCGACTCTTAATCCTCGTCTGAATTCAGTTTTCCCCCTCCCGCGCGAAGCGCGGAAGCTTTTACGATTCATTAAATCATTAGATAAAGAAGACTATTCGTTGTACCGTTCTCGAAAATAATCCTCGTCTGAATTCATTTTCACCGCCCCCCCCCCCCCCGGCCCCTCCTGCGCGAAGCGCGGAAGCTTTTACGATTCATTAAATCATTAGAGAAAGAAGACGATTCGTTGTACAGTTCTCGACTCTTAATCCTCGTCTGAATACAGGTTACGCCCTCCCGCGCGAAACGCGGAAGCTTTTACGTTACATAAAATCATTTGAGAAACAAGACGATTCGTTGTACATTTCTCGACTCTTAATCCTCGTCTGAATTCAGTTTTCCCCCTCCCGCGCGAAGCGCGGAAGCTTTTACGATTCATTAAATCATTAGAAAAAAGACGATTCGATGTACATTTCTCGACTCTTAATCCTCGTCTGAATTCAGTTTTCCCCTCCCGCGCGAAGCGCGGAAGCTTTTACGATTCATTAAATCATTAGATAAAGAAGACTATTCGTTGTACCGTTCTCGAAAATAATCCTCGTCTGAATTCATTTTCACCGCCCCCCGGCCCCTCCTGCGCGAAGCGCGGAAGCTTTTACGATTCATTAAATCATTAGAGAAAGAAGACGATTCGTTGTACAGTTCTCGACTCTTAATCCTCGTCTGAATACAGGTTACCCCCTCCCGCGCGAAGCGCGGAAGCTTTTACGTTTCATTAAATCATTAGAGAAACAAGACGATTCGTTGTACATTTCTCGACTCTTAATCCACGTCTGAATTCAGTTTTCCCCCTCCCGCGCGAAGCGCGGAAGCTTTTACGGGTCATTAAATCATTAGAGAAACAAGACGATTCGTTGTACATTTCTCGACTCTTAATCCTCGTCTGAATTAAGTTTTCCCCCTCTCGCGCGAAGCGCGGAAGCTTTTACGATTCATTAAAACATTAGAGAAACAAGACGATTCGTTGTACATTTCTCGACTCTTAATCCTCATCTGAATTCAGTTTTCCCCCTCCCGCGCGAAGCGCGGAAGCTTTTACGATTCATTAAATCAATAGAGAAAGAAGACTATTCGTTGTACCGTTCTCGAAAATAATCCTCGTCTGAATTCATTTTCACCGCCCCCCCCCCCGGCCCCTCCTGCGCGAAGCGCGGAAGCTTTTACGATTCATTAAATCATTAGAGAAAGAAGACGATTCGTTGTACAGTTCTCGACTCTTAATCCTCGTCTGAATACAGGTTCCCCCCTCCCGCGCGAAACGCGGAAGCTTTTACGTGACATAAAATCATTTGAGAAACAAGACGATTCGTTGTACATTTCTCGACTCTTAATCCTCGTCTGAATTCAGTTTTCCCCCTCCCGCGCGAAGCGCGGAAGCTTTTACGATTCATTAAATCATTAGAAAAAAGACGATTCGATGTACATTTCTCGACTCTTAATCCTCGTCTGAATTCAGTTTTCCCCTCCCGCGCGAAGCGCGGAAGCTTTTACGATTCATTAAATCATTAGATAAAGAAGACTATTCGTTGTACCGTTCTCGAAAATAATCCTCGTCTGAATTCATTTTCACCGCCCCCCGGCCCCTCCTGCGCGAAGCGCGGAAGCTTTTACGATTCATTAAATCATTAGAGAAAGAAGACGATTCGTTGTACAGTTCTCGACTCTTAATCCTCGTCTGAATACAGGTTACCCCCTCCCGCGCGAAGCGCGGAAGCTTTTACGTTTCATTAAATCATTAGAGAAACAAGACGATTCGTTGTACATTTCTCGACTCTTAATCCACGTCTGAATTCAGTTTTCCCCCTCCCGCGCGAAGCGCGGAAGCTTTTACGGGTCATTAAATCATTAGAGAAACAAGACGATTCGTTGTACATTTCTCGACTCTTAATCCTCGTCTGAATTAAGTTTTCCCCCTCACGCGCGAAGCGCGGAAGCTTTTACGATTCATTAAAACATTAGAGAAACAAGACGATTCGTTGTACATTTCTCGACTCTTAATCCTCATCTGAATTCAGTTTTCCCCCTCCCGCGCGAAGCGCGGAAGCTTTTACGATTCATTAAATCAATAGAGAAAGAAGACTATTCGTTGTACCGTTCTCGAAAATAATCCTCGTCTGAATTCATTTTCACCGCCCCCCCCCCCCCCGGCCCCTCCTGCGCGAAGCGCGGAAGCTTTTACGATTCATTAAATCATTAGAGAAAGAAGACGATTTGTTGTACAGTTCTCGACTCTTAATCCTCGTCTGAATACAGGTTCCCCCCTCCCGCGCGAAACGCGGAAGCTTTTACGTGACATAAAATCATTTGAGAAACAAGACGATTCGTTGTACATTTCTCGACTCTTAATCCTCGTCTGAATTCAGTTTTCCCCCTCCCGCGCGAAGCGCGGAAGCTTTTACGATTCATTAAATCATTAGAAAAAAGACGATTCGATGTACATTTCTCGACTCTTAATCCTCGTCTGAATTCAGTTTTCCCCTCCCGCGCGAAGCGCGGAAGCTTTTACGATTCATTAAATCATTAGATAAAGAAGACTATTCGTTGTACCGTTCTCGAAAATAATCCTCGTCTGAATTCATTTTCACCGCCCCCCCCCCCGGCCCCTCCTGCGCGAAGCGCGGAAGCTTTTACGATTCATTAAATCATTAGAGAAAGAAGACGATTCGTTGTACAGTTCTCGACTCTTAATCCTCGTCTGAATACAGGTTACCCCCTCCCGCGCGAAGCGCGGAAGCTTTTACGTTTCATTAAATCATTAGAGAAACAAGACGATTCGTTGTACATTTCTCGCCTCTTAATCCTCGTCTGAATTAAGTTTTCCCCCTCTCGCGCGAAGCGCGGAAGCTTTTACGATTCATTAAATCATTAGAGAAAGAAGACAATTCGTTGTACCGTTTTCGACTCCTAATTCTTGTCTAAATGTAGTCCCAACCCCCAACCCCCTCCTGCGCGAAGCGCGGAAGCTTTGACGTTTCATTAAATTATTAGAGAAAGAAGACGATTCGTTGTACCGTTCTCAAAAATAATCCTCGTCTGAATTCAGTTACCCCCCCCCCTCCTCCCGTGCGTAGCGCGGAAGCTTTTACATTACTTTAAATCATTAGAGAACCAAGACGATTCGTTGTACCGTTCTCGATGCTTAATCCTCGTCTGAGTTCAGTTTCCCCCCAGCTCAGACGTTTAAGGCAATAAATTACGGTCAGACAAGCATTCAGGGGCCCGCCTTAGGGCCCCTGGTGGGGTCGAGGCGGTGGAGCCCCCGGAAGCTCGGGGTTTTTTGGCGTTTAATTACGGTCAGATGAGCATTTTTTATAATCCTTATTATTTTGTCACACTGGCAGGACACTTAGGCGTGGGGTCAAGGGGACAAAGCCCCCCAAAATCAGAGGTTTTAGGCATTAAATTACCGTCAACTGAGCATCGAAGGGCCCGTCTTAGGGCCCAAGGTGGAATCCAGGGGGCAGAGCCCCGGAAGCTCAGGGGTTTTAGGCGTTTATTTACGGTCAGATGAGCATTTTGTTATAATCCTCATTATTTTGTGTCACTAGCAGGACACTATTTGGCGTGGGATCCAGGGGGCGGAGCCCCCCAAAATCAGCGGTTTTAGGCATTAAATAACCGTCAGATGAGCTTCGAAGGGCCCACCTTAGGGCCCTAGGTGGAATCCAGGGGGTAGATCCCCCGGAAGCTTAGGGGTTTTAAGCATTTAATCACGGTCTGATGATCATATTTTGATGCCTCTTTATTTGTTAACACTGGCAGTTAACTATTCTTTCTTTCTTGCTCTCTTTTTTTTTCTTTCTCTTTAATATATTTTTTTTGTTAAAGTGTGGGGGGGGCTCGAGGCTCCCGATTCCCGCCGTTCCTCGGGCCTTGACATGTTGGAATCTCAATATTTCTTGCCTGGCTGTAAATTTAGGAATTTGTCATTTTCCAACAAACGCATAAAAAAGTATAATTTACTAAAAAGTGAGGAAACATCTCGGAAATTATGTAATTTCAGCATTATTTGTAATCCACAATTATGGAATTAGAAATAAAACACGTTTGAATTTGATTTCCCCCAAGCCCCCCCCCCCCTCTATCAGTACGCCCCCCCCCCCCCCGATCTCCTTCTTCCCCCTTTTTTTCTTCTTCCTCTTCTTTCTTTCCCTTTCTCTCCTCTTTCCCTTTCCCTTCTTTTCCTTTCTTCTCTCTTTTTTTTTTTTTTTTTTGCCGGGGGGGGGGGCCAAGGCCCGCTCAGCCCCCCCCCTGGATCCGCGCCTGCCAGGCAGTAGGCAAGATCTCGTTAGCAATAATCGTCATTGTCAACAAGACATAACAACATTACTTAATGAACATAATTATTTGATCGGCTGAGCAACTTATTATTAAAAAGTCATCATATAAAAGTGATACATAAAGAGTTATGACAGCGTGTCTGAACAAGAACTAAAGTGCATGGTCTATTCATGGACTGTGTAAGGTCCATGGTCTACTGCACCCCACAGACAGATACTAACATAGTTGGCTAAGTTTCATGTTTTTTAATGGAATTGTTTAGAGTGTCAAATTATAACCTATGCCTGAAAATTAGCACGCGCTTTGCAAATACGTTCTGGCAAGTTTCATTGATCATTTTGGATGGTTTGAGCAAGGACCTCTAAGCCTGGATGAAATTTATTATATCATAAGCCAGCATTATTACAGGTAGCATTTTATGATCTGACTTGTTATCTTACTGACCAAATGTGTCAATTTGCCAGAATTAATTCAATCATTTTCTTTTTCTAAATCCCTGCCTCTGGTAACTTTTGGCAAATGGATATAAATGACCAAACCATGTCTCGAGGCATTTTAAGAGAGGTTCTGAATTCCGACTTAGATGTAAGCAGGGGTCTAAATTAGGATTGATTTTGGTTTAGAAACCAACAACTCTCTTGGGATATTCTATAAGTATGCACATGTATATCAAAAATGTATCCAAGGGTTTGAACAAATTTGAAACCTTCGATTCTGGTTGCAATAGGGTGAATATGACATGGTTTGACGGTTTAAATAGGCCTTTCCTCATATGGATGCTGTTTAGTGAATTACCTGGCATGAGAAAAAAATCATTTCTTACAAAAGTATGAGTCGTACAAAGTTTTGGTATGGGGCCATAAGTTTGGTTCAAAATAATAATAATAATAATAATATTAATCTTTTAAAGTCCACTCCAAATTTTATTAAGTTAAACCGAAAATGAAAATATTGGAAACATATGCGATCTTACAATATTCAAAGATCGTTGTCGCGGTTGAAATCGAGTAAGAAGTGATGAAATTGTATATAATAAACTCTTTTCGTTGTATAGTTCCCTCTCAAGGTCAATATATTGATTTAGCTATAAAACAATGTTTTGTTGACTAAAATCGACCAATTGGCCATTCCCGTTTGGAAATTATATATCGCAAATACATATTGTGAGATGTTCATGGTCGCAGCTCCCATTATATGGCCGTAGGTTCTTTTTGAAAATTATCGAAATTTACCCGGGAGCACCGGTAAATTTAGATATTCAATTTTTCTCGAAAGCAGAAGCGTTTTATGGGCTAACATTTCTAGTGCTTATATTACATCCACAGGGGCATCCAAATATTTCAAAATTGTTAAGAATCTTTATCCAGCCAATTTTTAAAATTCCCAAAAACTATGTATTACCTTTGAAGAGGATGCATATGATTTTATTAAAACTAAATCAAATGTATCTCCGAATACCATTAATAAAAGTAGTCTTAAATACCTTTATAAAAATTAAGGTCATAGAAGTTAGCTACTACAAGTAGTTTAAAATAAATTACAAACAAATCAATAGTTTAATTACAGTCTATCACACTTGATACTATAATGTAGTAGGCCTACTTTTACTTGTTTCAATCTCAGTTTCATTTTGTTGTCTTTTCTTATACTACATTTAGTGTCACTGAGTTTTACACACAGCCAAGGGTACTGAAAATATCACTTTTTGGCTACTGCTTCCAAATACTTTGCATTTTTAACACTTGAAATCTGATGAAAAATACATAAATACAGATGCAAAAACGACCAAGAATATTACCTTGCAACATGTCATAGTTGTCCATTGTTGTCTGCTTCAATCACTCTGTCCTCTTCCAAAATACAAAGTACCTGTCATGTATCCTACTTACATCGTTTTCCTATATTTTTGACACTACGACACTTCTAAGTTCCAATCGCAGTGAAGAATATGAAATTAACCGTGGTTCTATTAAGCTGGTCGTAAAGGTGTAATTTGACATGCAACACTTCAACTATATGACTGTTTCGAAAATCGAACCTTAATTGTCTTGACACCCACTAGTGAGGGAGCATGATGCTAGTTTGTCTCACTCTGCATCGGAGCCTCCTGCCTAATCCGTCCAATACAGATTTGTCAAGAAAATCCTTTATACTTTAGTTTTAACCGTTCATAATCCCGGTGCATGAATTTACAAATTCAAATTAGCATATGCGGAGGGGTCATTATTTTGTCGCCTGATGCATATCTTCACTTCCCCCAAATCAGTATGTAGGCCTAGGGTCTACCTCCAAGATGAAATTAGGAATCTCTGCCTGCATCCATTCGAAATTCAACGTGTGCAAGCTCTCTGGATATGCACGCCCGTCAAACGTCGACTCAACCTCATTTGTGTTTTGATTTCGAATTCCAGTCGATCTAATTCCTTTCAAGTTTCAGAAGGTCTGTTCTATTACTTCACATCTTATTCCATCTGGCATCCTTCTTGACTCTGAATACACACAAATAACACAATAATACACTTCAATTAGTGTGGGGTAGCTTGACAACAACTAGAATGTTTCAATTTCACACTAACTGATGCCACGCCCTAGTTTCCGTGGCGGCCCTAGCTAGCTCGCACACCTGTACTGCACGAGCTGTCAATGCACCTTCTACCAACGGCCCCGGACCCAACACAAATTCATTAACGACACAGACAAGTTTGCCTGCTACGTACACATCGTACTGCAGACAAATAATATCGTTCATTGGCCCGGGTCTCATGTTAGAGCTGGGTAATCTATAATAATCCACTCTTTTATGTTACCAAACTTTTCAAATCGGTTCTAGGACGATTACCCCCTTGGACAATCACCCCCGGCCAATTACCAGCGGGATAATTACCCCCTCCCCCCAGGCCAATAGTAGCAAGAAGTGGCCAGTAGAAAGATACATTGATTAAAGGTATCGTTTTAATAATGTTTCCAGTTTTACGAATTTGAGATGCATGGCCCTGCATGTTTTCAGTGTTTGTGATTTAGTGTAATATAATAACTGTATAACAGTCAAAAAGAATATTACTTCACGTAGATTCCCAACAAATAATACATCTCGCCTGATTGGTGATATTATGATAGAAACATAGGAAGATATACTCGCATATAATAATGTAAACTAAGAATATGATTTATTTTGGTCTGAGATTTTTGCATATTTTGAGGAAAATCTTACAAAGGTTAGGAAAAGATCAAGACGTAATAATAAGAATGCAAGAAACTGCATATCTTCTTGGAGTGCAGTCCGTCTTACTAGTAATCCATTTATATGCATGACTGAATTAAAATCATACTTTCGGGGGAATAAAGACAATGGTCTTTTTTGTTTCCCAACCTCAAAAGCTCCTTTATAGACTGGTCTCATTCAGGATCGTCACAAAGGTGTGTGAGACACCATTGACTGTTCAATTTTGTGTGTATGTTGAAATGCTAATGTAACAATAAAATTACAAAACTATGTAAACTGCAGTTCTAATCTCGACTCTTGATGCAGAAAATGAGTTCAGGAAATTGATCATGCACGTACAGATCGTTCCTCTTGTGGTCGTGTATTCAAAGTTGTGAATACAATGAATGATCGTTCCAAAGTTCCCTCAATCTCTCATTTGAAAAGAAATTCAGCCAAGTTGAATGGGGAGAGGTATGCCAATTACTATACTCATACATGGGCGCCTGAGGCGGGGCAGGGGGCAGGGGCCGTCCCCCCCCCCCCCCCCCCCAGACGAAGAAGTAGGGGGTAGTAGGGGAGTAAAAAAATCAATAGTAAAGGAGTAAAATGGTTTATCTTTTTTAACCAAAAATAAAATAAAAAATAAAACCTGAATTGAATCACATAAAAACTAAATTCCATTCAAAGAAAAGGAGAGTAAACAGGAAGTTTAGAAGCCTTCATGTCAGGTCCTGCAGAACGGCGGGGATCGGAGGCTCGAACCCCCTCTCGTTTATGAAAAAGTATGTTAAAGAGAAGAAGAAAGAATGAGTGTCCTGCCAGTGTTTCAAATAAAGTATCAAAAACATTACATATTTGGATATCTCATTTGTGACACTGGCAGGTCAGGTGAGCATAATATTATGCTCATGTGACTGTAATTAATGCCTAAAACCCCTGAGCTTACGGAGGATACGCCCCTGGACCCCACCAAGGGCCCTAAGGTAGCCCCTGGATGCTCATCTGACCGTAATTAAATACCTAAAACTCCTGAGCTTCCGGGAACTCTACCCCTGGACCCCACCAAGGGCCCTAAGGAGGGCCCCTGGATGCTCATCTGACAGTAATCAAATACCTAAAAACACTGAGCTTCAGGGGCTCTCCCACCTCTCCAAACTCCAGTTTGCTGCAAAAAGCAAAGCTCATCAGACCGCCAGGCGCTTCGCTAACGAGTACTGAATACAACTGAGCGAATAAATTTAAACTGCTACCATAACCGGGAACATAAGAAGAATGTACGATGGTATCAAGAAAGCATTGTGACTAGTCCAGGGCAAGACAGCACCCTTCATATCCTCCACTGGGAAAGTAATCACAGACAAGATTCAGCAGATGGAGAGGTGGGTGGAACACTACTCTGACCTCTACTCCAGACAGGACACTGTGTCGATTTCAGCTCTTGATGCAATTGATTGTCTACCTACCATGAATGAGCTCGATGCCGAGCCAACTTTGGATGAGCTCAGCAAGGCCATTGACAGCCTGGCTGCAGGAATGTCACCAGGCAGTGATTGAATACCACCCGACCGGATTAAGCACTGCAAGACAACCCTATTGCACGAAGTCCTCTGCAGTGCTGGCAAGAAGGTGCTGTACACAGAATATGAAGGATGCCAAGATCATCACCATCTACAAGAACAAGGGCGCGCGAGCGAAGCGACTGCAACAACTACAAGGGCATCTCGCTCCTCAGCATTGCTGGCAAAGTCTACACACGTACCATCCTAGTTCGCCTACGGAAACTAGCCGGACGTGTTTACCCTGAGTCCCAGTGTGGGTTCTGCACCAATTAGAGATCAACGGTAGACATGATTTTCTCCCTTCGCCACCTTCAGGAGTAATACAGAGAACAGAACATGCCCGTGTCCCTCGCTTTCATCGATCTCCCCAAGGCATTCGATCTGGCTAGCATTCAAGATGCCCCCCAAACCTACAGAGCCTCATCGATTCCTTCCATACAGACACGAAGGAGACATTGTAATGTAACGGCAGCACCTCAGATCCATTCGACATACGCAGCGACGTCAAACAAAGCTGCAGCCTTGCTCCGACTCTCTTTGGGATCATCTTTGCCTTTCTCCTGGAGCATGTCTTTAGCGCAGTAACAGAGGAGATCTACCTACACTCTAGATTAGACGCTAGCCTCAAAGCCAAAACAAAAGTACGGGAGATTCTGGTCAAACACATGCTATTGCCAGACGACGCTGCTGACAAAACCCATACGCACCAGGAGCTCCAGACCCCACTGAATCGTTTCTCCAAGGCCTGCAAGGACTTTGGGCTATCAGTCTAAAGTAGACGAACATCCTGGGACAGGGTGTAGAAGATCCGCTATCCACCATTATTGATAACTACGAACTGGATGCTGCAGATGATGCAGATCACGTATCTTGTGTCCACCGTTTGCAGCAACCTCTCCCCGGACGCAGAGCTCAACATTTTCACAATGATTTATTCCTAATAGATCTAAATAATAGTATACATTCTCATATTTTATTGAATAATAATTCGCGAGTGTTTGTTTTGCGTGCCTGCTAAAGCCTGTGTATGCTGCTTTGCTTACCAACTAGGGGACCTACGTCCTTAATTCATAACTGACAGTAATGAGGGTTAATGCCTCACAAAAGGGCACTAATATAGCTGATCAACACAATTTTGACCCTGGGGCTCACAGTTACGAGGTCATTGCTTTGCAAATGAATCGTGATTGTACGCAGCGGGGGCTAGGGTAGGTGGCATATCAAGATAAAACTAAGAAAATGCAATAAATTTTCAATAATTCATTCTATTTTCCCCCGGTCTCCAGCAGGAAAAATTCCTCTGTACAGCCATGCAGTATGGTTCAAGGCCTGGCCACACAGAGGATTTGTTCTGTTGAGGACCGGGAGAAAATGCGATGAATTATTGATAATTTATTGCATTTTCTTTGTGTTTTTAAGATGCAAAAAGCGTGTGGATTTTTTGAAATGCCTAACATGAACTTGGCTGGGTGCAGATACAAAAACGCTACTGTTACAACACCAATTTTGTATCAGATAGGCACTGTTTGCTATATAGAGGGCGCAAGTAGCTATAAATTGTGCATTGGGGCTGTAGTACAAGTAAAATACATGTTTATTTCATAATACAGTATTCACTGGGGTGGCTCTATAACCTGTACTTATCTTAAATTTTGGAACGTAAAAAGCTGCACCGTTTAGACCATCATGAAGTTTGGATCCATCTGTATATATTTTGTAATAGTTGTTCCATTTTATTGATTTTTTTTCTAATGTGCAATTTAACCGCTGTATTGGAAGTAACTCTTTTATTTCTTGTTCACAATCATGCACACTGAAAGACACATTTGGCTTCACAAAATGCCAAGGAGGAGTATACGTGGAGTACAATCCGACGCCTGTTTCTCTGGGTTTGGTTTGTCTAAAGTGCAGGCTCGATTCATGAGGGGACCCTCATTCTATTTCCATTTATTGCATTCGTATTGCCAACAATAATTGTGTAATACATACGTTGTTGCGCTACTAAGGATGTCATGCCGTATAAACCACAAGTGGTAATCCTAAGCGCTTGGTATTGTCCAGTGCGTCCCAGAAAAAAACGAAACCGAGAATTATCGATGTTTTATCATAACTTAATCACAATTATAATTAATAAATGACACATATCTGTAAAGCTTAGATCCTCTTCTTTCATTTATTGCAACTCATATGGTGCATATGTCACGATTGAGTGATTGAAATCAGTTTGAAAAAGCATAAACAAAGATTTGTGCTTCTAAGGCTGCGTTCATGCTTAAATTTTGAAGGCAGAATGAGCGATCTGAAACGCTCATCGTAAACGCTCATCGTGATCGCAGTTCCACGATGTAGTGTTCATGCTTACTTCTCTGGCTCCCCCAGGCAATTCTCAGTGTGTGGCCTTAATTGGTCTTCCAGCTGGATTCGCAAACCTTCACTGTGCATGCTACGTAGACCCACTAGAGGTCAGTGCGTTGACCCCATTTAAACGCGTTTACAAATTGTAAACGCATCTTTTTGTGAGTTTACGATCGGCGATCGTGATCGCCGTTTTTCGGTGATTCTACAAAAGTGAGCTAAGACGCAACCGTGTTTTAAACTAAACGCGTAACAGATGCCTGATTCTGGCCGTCAAAATCAAGCATGAACGCGCCCCAAGTTCATTCAAAATTGGAAAAGATCGAGAGCTTCAAACTTGGCAACTTATTGAGATCAAATTTTCGGCTGAGAAAAACTTGGGATTTTTTTAGTGTTACACCTTGATTTCTTTTCAATGGAATAAGGCCCCGAAAAATGGGCTCATGAACATCATGAAAGGGCTCCAGGTCTCAATGACAGCTTTCAGGTTACTCCGTGCACTGTCTCCTATTATATACAGTATTTTTCCTTTATTTCATCCAAAACTGAAGAAGCTCTGAGCCCACTACTGAAAATAATGCGAACAACAAAAAAACTCTGATATTGTGGATCTTGTCAGTCAATTTCAGTGTACTTATTCCTTTGAAAGGAGATACATGATATAAGCCCTTTATTAAGGTGTTGCTTCAGCACAGCATCATTAAAGTTGTGTTGGTGGTCAAATACAGTTCTCAGTGGAAAATAAGAGAAAGTCCCTCAAAATTGAGTTGACAATTCTCATCACTAGGGATTATCAGGCGGAAGAGAAAGTTGGATGAGGAGATATATTTATATATGAGTGCGAAACAAATTGAAATCATTATTTTTTATAACTTGATTTTGTTAAGTCCTTTCAAGCCAGTGCATATACAATTTGTGTGTATACATGTACTAAAGAATCAAAAAGTGTTACTTGATACCTGACTGAATATGTCGTTTCTCCTCTTTCTTTGTTTATTTAATGTATATTAAAGCTAAGAGTCCTTCTTTTTTTTCTTTTCTTTTTGGTACTGTAGTTTAATTCAATTTTAATTTCATTTATTTCCACAGATTCATAAAAGACAATATAAATTACAGTCAAATATAAAAGCATTAAAACAAAAGATGAACCTGCAGAGGGGGTGATCAAAAACCATAGAGATATATCGGGGATTCATCCCCTGATTAAAATTAAAATATTAAAATGCAATAAATGTTTTAATTAAACAATAAACACATACAAAAGCATATATCAATTTTACAAGCAAATCTAGGTGTGGGGTGAGTAGTAGTGGGGTGGTGGTACCAATACATACATTATAGAGGAAATGAATGATATAAAGAAGAAAAAAATAAGTGAGAAAATAGTCAGAAACACCATACAAACTAAATCTTTAGAGTTGGATACGAAATCAAATATTGTTTCAACTTTGGCTTAAAAGAATGAAGTTGGAACTGATGAAATTAGGGTTATGCTGTATTGGTTTCTTGCATTGGCTGTCGCTCTATGAATCATTTGACTACTGAGTTATCTCATTCCCATAAGCTATACAGCAGGGCTTCTCAAAGTCAGGATGGCCTGGGAGGCTCTGCTTCTTCTTTTTTAATTGTAATTACTCCCTTAGATCAGATATATAATTAAAACAAGCCTCATTTTCTTCATATGTAGTATTACAAGGCATTACTGTAAATTTTAGGAGTACATCGTCTGTGTCTGAAACAAAATGAAATGATGAAAGCGTTGCATCCTGCTTTTCAGCAATTTATTATAGCTCATGTACATTGTTCTGCTACATTTGACATATTCTAATGACCCTGAGAATGGCATCCCATGATTTTGACCTTAAGCTTTCCTGGAAATCACCTCTGGACCACCAAGGAAAATGTTTGAGATCCGCTGTTATATACAGGGAACACCCAGTTCCTGTCTAGGAGCCACCAACCTCATTTGAATTAACTACCCCCTCTATGGCACTTAAAAGCATTAAATAACAATTTGTGCAGTCAGTATAGAGTGAGATGTGGGCAGCAATATGACAAACAACTAAGATATGTTCAGTAAAGTAATTTCTAAAGTGTGAAATTTGCGGGAATATTCAACCTGTATTATTGTCCTTTAATGAGCCTTTCATTTTAAACTGTCCAATTTGTGTCTAATCTACAATGCTCTACTCGTGGATTGCTTCTACTATTATAGTGTAGTATTTGGTTCGTATATTGCTATCTCCCTGTCTCACACACACACACACACACACACGCACACACACACACACACACACACACTCTCTCTCTCTCTCTCTCTCTTTCTCTCTCTTTCTCTCCAATCCCTTCTTCCAAAAGTGAGTCCAATTATTTCAAACATCCCTCGAGTTAATTTGTATTTACAATTTTAGTTACAATTTCAATGATCATGACATAATAAGCCTCAATTCATTCTTAAAGATATAGACCGGTTTTGGTAAAATTGCGATTCAAGGGTTTTGAGTGCGAAATATCCATTCAATCTTGTTTAAATATTGCCTTCAGAGGCTAAGATGGCAATACTTCATCCTAAATTCGCAAAACAACAGAAATATATGCCCAAATTGCATTCGCGATATCTATCCCTGCAGGCCGGATCAATATGATAATTTACCAAATATATCAATTAGTAGGCGATTTTCCGGCAAAAATGTGTATCATCACGTATTAGTCTAAACATATTCTTTCACATGATTAGTAATAAGAGCTTCCATTTCATTTTTTATGAGGGGCCGTTTCCGTTTCTATGAGTACTGGAAATGAAAGACAGCACTTGGTTCAAGTACAAAAAAAGTTAAAAATACATCTCAGTAAACAAAATTCTAGATTTCAAAACCACACAGTTTGCAAATTATTTTATTTCAGGTATTTAAAAGAGAAAAAACAGTATTTACTACAGGCATTGGTTTTGTCTTCAAGGCTATTAACGCGACCCCCCCCCCCTTCCCCTCCCCCTCCCATTTTTTTTAATTTTTTTTATTTCAGGATATATTTATAACCAATAGAGGAGTTTCTATCACAACATGCAACCGGATCGATATGATAATTTACCAAATATATCAATTAGTAGGCGGTTTCCCGGCAAAATTTGTATCATCACGTATTATTAGTCTAAACAAATTCTTTCACAAGTCATGATTGGTAATAAGAGCTTTCGTTTTATTTTTTGAGAGGGGGCCCTTTTTCGTTTCAACGTGTACTGGAAATTGACGACAGCACTTGGTTCTAGTACAAACAAAAGTTAAAAATACATCTCAGTAAACAAAATTCTAGATTTCAAAACCACACAATTTGCAATGTATATTTCAAGTATAAAAAAGAGAAAAGACAGTACTATCTACGGGCATTGGTTTCTGTCTTCAAGGCTATTGATTCTACATTAAAAATTCTGAATTGACGCTAACCAATCTTCCCCCCCCCCGCCCTTCCTACTTTTTTATTTTTTTATTTCAAGATATATTTATAATCAATAGAGGAGTTTTTATCACAACATGCAATATTATGAAGTGTTTGATCTCAATCAGAGGTTTAGAAGGCAATACTTCAACCTAAATTCGCAAAACTGCAGAAATATATGCCCAAATTTACATTGTTGAAGTGCATTCGCGATATCTATCCAGGCCGGATCGATATGATAATTTACCAAATATATCGATTAGTAGGAGGTTTCCCGGCAAAATTTGTATCATCACGTATTCGTCAAAAATATTCTTTCACATGATGGTAATAAGAGCTTCCATTTCATTTTTTTGAGAGGGGTCCGTTTTACTTTCAACGTGTACTAGAAATTGACGACAGCACTTGGTGCAAGTACAAAAAAAAGTTAAAAATACATCTCAGTAAACAAACTTCTAGATTTCAAAACCACTCGATTTGCAATGTTTATTTCAAATATACAGTGCGTCCCAGAAAAAAACGAAACCAAGAATTATCGATGTTATATCATAACTTAATCACAATTATAAATAATAAATGACACATATTTGTAAAGCTAAGATCCTCCACTTTCATTTGATGTAACTCATATGATGCATATTTCACGCATGAGTGATTAAAACAATTTGAAGAGATGAAACTTAAAAGTCATATTTAGGGCGGTATCTGAATTTCAAAGAGAAAATCACATTTCTAGAAAGTTCATTTTCTGCCCATTCATCATGACACCTCAATCAGGAAAAATGATTCAGAAATAACAAAGTTCTGTTTGTTTAAATTAATGCTTGCATTTTCATGATTTGATTAAACGAATTCGTTTTCATTTGCTGCCTGCCGTAGCAACAAACAAAGTTGACAAAATACTTAACTCCGTTTCGTTGACAATCAGCCATGTATCAAGTATTTCGTCTGGATGGTAACAGATGGTTACCGTTTTTTATGAAATTAAATCATAAATATTCATGATCAAATCTTATACAGGAATAATTGTCAGTTTCATAAATATTGGTAAACTTGGAGAAAAATAATGAGTATTTGTAATTAAGCGAGCTGCACGTTTCTGTAACAAATAAATCTTGAATAGTTTTGTTTTGTAATTATTACCCCAAATAATATTGCAATAATTTAAGCGGGGAAGAATCGTTGCATTGTAAATATTCATTAATATGTTCCTTGGGAGAAAATTCTTCAGTCTAGACAAAATACCAACACTTCTAGAATTTTAGAACAAACGTAATCAATATGACATTTCCAATAGAGTTTCTTCAATATTAGTACCTAAAAAAATTACACTTAGTTCTCGTTCAATAGTTACATTCGCTACTCTAACAGATTCGGTGAAAATTGGAACTTTCCTTTAGTTTGTGTGAAAAATTACATATTTAGTTGTGTCATAATTCAAAAATAGTTTATTAAATTTAAAGTAATCATTAGGCGCATTTATACTGTCAAATACCTCATTTTGAAAAGTCGCGATGTTTCGCGCAGCCGTTTACACTTGTGCGGAAACATCACCGACTGAAAAGCTCAGTGATGTTTTGGCGTGTTTCAGTTGGTAATGCGCATGCGCGGCACTCCGATGCAAACCCTTTCCTCTTTCTATCTTTCTTTGTTATTCTTTGTTTTTCCTTCTATCACCTTCTCTTATGTTATTCTTTATCACTTCCTTCTATCACTTTCTCTTTCTGTGTTTCCTTATGTTATTCTTTATTTCTTCCTTTTATCACCTTCTCTTATGTTATTCTTTGTTTTTTAGTCATTCTATCACTTTCTCTTTCTGTCTTTCCTTATGTTATTCTTTGTTTCTTCCTTCTATCACCTTCTCTTATGTTATTCTCTGTTTTTTATCATTCTATCACTCCCTCTTTCTGTGTTTCCTTATGTTATTCTTTATTTCTTCCTTTTATCACCTTCTCTTATGTTATTCTTTGTTTTTTAATCATTCTATCACTTTCTCTTTCTGTCTTTCCTTATGTAATTCTTTGTTTCTTCCTTCTATCACCTTCTTTTATGTTATTCTTTGTTTTTTATCATTCTATCAATCCCTCTTTCCGTGTTTCCTTGTGTTATTCTTTATTTCTTCCTTTTATCACCTTCTCTTATGTTATTCTTTGTTTTTTAATCATTCTATCACTTTCTCTTTCTGTCTTTCCTTATGTAATTCTTTGTTTCTTCCTTCTATCACCTTCTCTTATGTTATTCTTTGTTTTTTATCATTCTATCACTCCCTCTTTCTGTCTTTCCTTATGTTATTCTTTATTTCTTCCTTTTATCACTTTTTTTATGTTATTCTTTATTTCTTCCTTCTATCACTTTCTCTTTCTGTCTTTCCTTATGTTATTCTTAGTTTCTTCCTTCTGTCACCTTCTCTTATGTTATTCTTTGTATTAATCGTTCTATCATTGTCTTCAAAAGGACGACATCTAGCTAGCCCCGCTCCTCAAGTCACTTTACCTAACATCGCGATGTTACAACTGCGAGCGTTGATACTTGCCAAACACGCCAAAACACGCCAAAACACGCCAAAAGATCGCACTTCGTTTTGGAATGTTTGGGGCTTGGCGTTTCTGCCGGTAAAGCGTAGTTGCCCTTGGTAACATCGCGGCCAGGCTCCGGTTTGGCATTTTTTGGCGTGTTTGGAAGACAGTGTAAATGCCCCTATTCAATTTTATTTATTTTAAAATAGAAACTAAGCGTGTTACATTGGAATGAGAATGATATACAACCGTATGATTTATGATAACATAAGTAATTTGGATGAACTAATAATATCATTAAATAAATGTATATGATAAATTAAAGTGGTCCAAAAACCGGTCCTCGCAGAACTCCAGTATTTATATCCATATAATCAGATTCGCCACCATCGACCACCACATATTAAGGATATATTGACTGCTTTGAGAGGCATAGTGGTTTCTATAGGGTCAAGGGAAACTCACAACCTGCTATGACCCCAAGGCGCTTGCGCCGCGGGGTCATAGCAGGTTGTGAGTTTCCGAGACCCTATAGAAACAACTATGCCTCGAATATTAAAAGCAGTCAATATATATTTTATATACCGAAAAAAAGGAAAATGTTGACTCACCCATTTAGGTTTCCATCTCTTTGAAGTCATGAATATTAACACCAACAATAACTTGTGTACAGTATGAAATCCAACAAGCTGTGCTCCAGTAGAACAGGGAATACCAAACACGTTTACACGAACAGTAACTTTTGTACAGGATGATATCACCAACAAGCTGTGCTCCAGTAGAACAGTAGAACATGAACAGTAACTTTATAAATTCACAAATTCGCAACATATTTACACAGACTGTGCGTTTGAATTTTTGAAGGATCTTGTCCAGGTCTGCATTCGGAAGTCTGTTTACATCTCCGAGGTCCGTGTTGACATTTCGCAAGAACTCTTCAAATATTTTAATGCCGTATTTTACTGCATACTTCGTATTTTTGCTATCAGCAGAATCGATTAAGTCTTGCAGCTGAATGTCATCCATAAGTTGAAATCTTGGCATAGCTGTGTCCTCCATTTTGCCTCTTTATTGACAAAAAATTGGAAACAAAAAACCCCAGTATTTTGCGATCGAGACTAGTACACAAAATGGCGATCGGTCGTCTGCGCTGCGTGGATTGGTAGATTCGTCGCCTGAATGCAGCGATCAAACACCGTTAACGGTATTGCGCATCGGTCATCGCACAAAAGAAACTTATACGGTAACACGTAAACCAAATTGGGGATCGCAGCAAAATGACGTCACGTTTCACAGCCATGGAAAAAGTGCTATGAAAAATTGATATAAACCGGTAGAGCCGGGAAAAATGACTATGAATTTCAATTAGCGGGCATGGTTAAGAACATGACTGCATTTTCAACCAATCAGAAGACAGGATTAGAAAAGAATCTTAAAATGAGGTATATAATGTTTTCTATTATACAAATAATCAGAAAACCACTGATGAGGTATACCACGTACACCGTAATGGTACAGTTTTTAAAGTAAAATATGGTGGTCGATGGTGTCAAAATATGTCTTATGGGGTGTTGCAAGAAAGTTGCAATCAATTGCAAATAACCCAAATCAAGCGCAAGTCTTGCGATTAATTGCAAATTTGCAATTGATCGCAACTCAACTTTCTTGCAACGTCCCATTAGTAAGAGAGGGAGAGAGAGAGAGAGAGGGGGGGGGGGGATGAATAAAAGCTAGATCTAGTTAAATTAATTTAATTGTTCAAGATTAAATCCTAACGAAATCCCAGGAAATTTAGGAGACTAGTGAGGCGTTGCAAGAAAGTTGAGTTGCAATCGATTGCAAATATCTGTTGCAAATTTTGCAACTTGCAGTTAAACGCAACTTGCAATCAATCGCAACTTTCTTGCAACACCCCATTAGATAGATCCATAAATAACAAAACATTCCATTATCAATTGCATGCGGAATATTTGTAGAAAAATTCACTCAAATCAGTGTTATGATTTGTGCGAAAACCAAACTGCGCTGAAATAAGAATATTGCATTTGAGTAAATAATCCTACAACCTTTCATGAATTACTTTTTCCAACAGTTTTGCAAAAACAGAAAGCAAGGCAAGGGGTCTATAATTTTCTATATTAACAATATTCTTTTTGTATAAGGGTACAATTTGGGCAACTTTTAATTCATCTGGGACGATTCCACTATTCAAAGATTTATTAAAAATATGTCACACAATGGATTAACAAAATAATGAATAATTTTTTTAAACAACTTTAGGTGAAATGGAGTCAGGTCCACTTGATTCATCTATTTTTAACATAGATGACAATTTGATAACTTCAGGAATACTTGTTGCTTTAACATAAAATAAATTTTAAATTGGGTTAACAAGACATTTATCAAATAGTAATTACGTGTTTGAATTGATTTTGTTTTTTTTACCTAATAGTATGTCAATATTTTTTTTTTATTAAACTCTCAGTTGTGCAACATTTTTTCCTACTAGTCATTTTACATTTCCGTGATACATATTTTGAGGTAGTTTATTCTGTTTCTTTTTACCAAGTGTCAAATTGATCTGCGACCATGTTTTTTGTATCATTCTTTAAGCTATAGAACAAAGACTCGTAATATTTCCTCTTTGATGCTCTTATGATATTTTTAAATTTATTTTTAAAATCTAAATATTTTCTTGTATGATTGACAGTTTTACACTAGGTCTTTTTAAGCTATTTTCATGTAATCTATGTTTACGTTTCACTGAATTCAATATTACTTGCGTAATCCAAGGTTTCCGTAAATTACCATTGATTTGTTTGACCAATTGAATTGGAAAATAGGTATTATAATTGGAATAGACTTTTGTAAAGAAAATATCCCAAGAATCATTTGAGCTTTCTTAATTATAGACTTCTGACCAACAAAGGATGATAAACTCTCTTTAAACATTGACATTGTTGAATCATAGATTATACGTCTTTTTATGTATTTGTTACCAATCCATTCTTTACAATTTTTTCACTTGCAATTGAAAATACTGGGAAATGATCAGATAGATCACTATAAATGAGTCCTCTGTATTTTTCTTCCTGTATGGTATTTTTAAAATGTTATCTATCAATTAGGATGCTTTATTTTCAGTAATGCGAGTTGGCTTTGTTATTAAGGGATGTAAATTAAAAGAAAAGATCAAATCTAAAAGGTAATTTGTTTTATTATGGATTCCATAATCAAGCCCCTAAAATATATTTCTTCTCACTTTCCAGTATTTCAAGAACACTTTGTATTTTCTCATTAAAACACTTGTGTATGACAGTGACCCCCTCCCCCGGGTAATGTGCTCACTCAGTAGTCAGCACCCCCTGGGTACGGTTGGACATGCCCCCCCCCCCACCCCCACTCCCCCACACAATAGAGATCTTATCTTCTTTTTTTCCTTTTTTTCTTCCTTGTTCTTTTTTATCATTATTCTTCCTCCTCTTCTTTTTAATCATAATTTGTTGAATCTAGATGAATCAAATAGATTTTAAAAGCGTTGGAGGTGCATATGAGGAAAAATATGTCGTAGAGAACACAAGTCATGCAGTCATTCTTATATTATATTTATATAGGCCTATATAAGCGGAAAATGACTTTCGCCGTCTATCGTGGATAGAGTCTGTTCTTTACAGACTATCCATCGTGTTTCGCTTTGTTTATATTTTCGATCCTCGAACAGCTGATATGTGCAGAGTCTGTACGACACGACGTACGTACACGCGCGTATATATCTACACAAACCTATGACACAAAGGGTGTAGCCATATGACAAATCTAAGAAGAGCTCGAGGATTACTAACCCATGGCATAAGCACCTGAATGGTCCATCAACACTGGACCGGAGTACTAGAATAGAATCGCCGACGATTCTGACATTGGGTCTCTGTAGCAGCTAAGTAGTGAAACATGTGAACAAAAATGGGCAGAAATAACCAGCGAAATTGTTGCACTAGCCAGGTAAGATTTGGTCTAGTCTGACTACTCTGACAATGGGTCAATGAGGGGTCAATGACAAGTGACATTCATCTTTTGTGTGTGTCAGTGTGAGTGTGTGGTGTTATTGATTGGTAACTTTCACTGGTGAGGTTGGTCATCAACATTTGCATAGGTACTGTAGGTGTACTTCAAGTACTTGAGTCATGTCATCGGTTAGACAGAAATAAACGTCTGGTATTAGGAATTTTGAAATAAAAACTTGACAATTGTCAACATTAATTCCCAGCACCCCCCCCCCCCCCCCCCCCACACACACACAGACAGACAGTTGCCCTTGCTATTGATATTGATAACACATAGCGCTATAGCCTAAGCTTGGCACCCATACGCCTGCATGAAGAGGGAGATATAACAAAACCTAAAATGCATTTGTGATCATGATCTATTGATTTATCCTGAATTACCCAGAGATTTCAAGGGTCAATTTCATTCAAACTGTTTGAAAATGTAAAACTTGAAGAGGGATGATACAAATATCCCAGTTTCGTGAAAAACGTTTGTTATTATTGACATCTAAGATTTAATCATATAGAGTCTACTCAAGGCTGCTTTTGCAATCATGAGCAAATCAAAATTTGTATAAGAAGACCCTGATTTTAAATAAATGTTTTTTTTTTTGCAGGTAGCATGTTGCTGTGGGAATGCATCCTGTTCTTCACCATGTTTACCGCCTATCAAAGAATCTACCAGTACAAGGCTGATGTATATTCTATATTACCTTCTTGGAGCTATTCTCTCAGCTGTCATGGTCACAGAAACCATACGAGAATCATTGCATCGGGTAAGAAAATACACTTCAAGAGGGCTCAATTAACCTCAACATACAGATAATAATAATAATAATAATAATAATAGCCTAATAGTCCACTCCAAATTTTATTAAATCGAAACGGAAATTCTTTTTGCCCAATTGATCGTAAGCCCGGCAGCCACTGAACAGCGCCAGATCGACGTTGCTCTATCCTTTATTGTTGAACGCCAAACAAGGTAGCAACAACTCCCATCTTTTAACGTCTTTTGTATGACGCGGCCGGGGTTCGAACCCACGACCTCCCGGTTGTGAGGCGGACGCTCTAGTGACTGAGCCAACACTCAATCCACAATTTCGTTTTTTTATGTGGGGCTTGTGCATTCAGATTCTAAAATCTTAATTTCAAACCCTCTGCCAGAAAAAAGTTAGTGTGCATGTGTGGACGGATGGGGGAGGGGGGGGGGCCCTAATATTCCAATGGTTTACAAAATCAGAAAGTGTTTTTAAATTTATATTGCCACATGTAATGAGAATGTTTGTGTTAATTAACTTCAGATTTTCTAGCAATCGGCGTACACCTGTATATGAGGGATTTTTGCCTTTCTATTGTTCTTTGGATAAACAAGTTGCTGTCGATGAACCAGGAAATGTGCACCTCAACCAAAATAAGTCATGAACCTGTACAGTGTACTTTAGATCTTAGCCTATTATTCACAGGGCAATGATTTAGCTGAAATAGAAATGTGGGTGTCAGAGTGTACAGTGACTGTGAATTCATAGTGAAATACATGCACACACCCAAAAAAGGGAATGTTGTCTATATTCACTGTGAAATGTTGTTTAGAAAAAAAAGTTGAATATAGAAAAAACAAGAAGAAGTGGGAGTGTGTACATGTACATGTACAAAGTACATGTACCTGTACAAGTGACTAATACTTGCTGTTGTAGCCTACAATGCACGTACATGTCTTAATCTCAGTCACTGTGTCTCTTGCTATTTCATGGTGGCATATAATTGAGCCAATAGATCAGCTCCATAGTCCACATTGATTCTTACAGGTAATACAAAGTTTTGGTGTGAGGTCATGAATTTGGTTCAAATGAACATATTGGAAATATATACGATACTAGAATATTCAATGATCGTTGTCCCGATTGAAATAGAGTCTAAAGTGATGAAATTTTGAATAATAAACTTTCTATGTTGTATAGCTTCCTCTCAAGATTGATACTACTTTGGCTTCAAAACAATGTTTTTTCGACTAAAATAGACTGATTTTCTTTTCCCGATTGAAAATTATATATCAGAACTGCAAATTCCAAGATTTTCATAGTCACAGCTAACATTTTATGGCCGTAGGCACTATTTGAAATTTATTTGGTTCACCGATCAATTTTAATTTCTTGAAATCTTTTTTAGAGCCCAATTGTGTCAAAGTTGTTTATCATAACTCTAGGTTTCACAATGGAAATGGAAATTTTAAATTTCATAATCCAAGCCTGTTGAAGTATTACCAAATATTTGCATTACCTTTAAAAGTTCTTCCTCTTTTTCAGACCAAATAGTTCAGAATTTGATAGGCTTTGCTGTATAGAATAGATTTCTGGAAGATGCAGGCATTTCCAAAGAGATTATTTTTACCTTGATATAAATGTATGTGCATAATGTAGGTGTCTGAAACATTTCTTTCTTTTATCCCCATAACCAGGCTCAAAACTAACAGGCACCCGGGACCCATGGGCCCCCAAATTCTAATTCTGGACCCCCAAATTGCTGAATTTTTGGTTTAAAATGATTTCATATATTGTTTCTCTATGGGTTTTTAAGCCACATTTTCTTTAGCAGAGACTTCATGGGGTTAATAGTTCATGTGCAAGAGTTATTATTGCGCACAATTCACCCACTTGAGCATGTGATTTTAATCATTCATGCAATGTTGATCACCAATCATATCCTTTCACCTAGGCTCCATGGCTGGTAGATTTCTGTGAGAATGTCGGTGCCGGGACAAACTGCAGTAGCCTGATGGGATATGTAGCAGTGTATCGCATCAACTATGCCCTGGCTGCGTTCTTTCTAGTCATGGCTGTTTTGACTATCTGTGTAGGCAGTAGTAACTCCATCCGAGGACAAATACACAATGGGTAAAGAACAGCATGGAATAAAACAGATTGAATGCTACCTGGGGACAGTTACTCAAAACCGTCATAATTTCTAAGTTCGTGGACATCCCATAGAAACTTGTGTTAATAATAATAATAATAATAATAATAATGTTTTATTTACCCTAAAACTGCTCTCCCAGCGGGCCCTGCATAACATAACATGTTACTATTACCCTTCTCCAATCTAATATGCTGAGCGCCTAGCTAGAAGGCAGAAGGTTCCATTGTTAATAAGTCTTTGGTATGACTCGGCCGGGGATCGAACCCACGACCTCCCGTTCATGAGGCGGACGCTCTAACCATTGAGCCACCATGTCCGGTCATGAAAATTCATGTTAATTCTATAACACACCTTTCCATGGGATTTCCAAGAAGTTACTTTTGAGTAACCACCCCCTAATGTACATGTACTGTACATGTAGTAATGTGAATTAACCAGAGTATAGGGAATAAAATGAATACCCTATTTTTCCAATATATAGGTAGTAAGTTCTTGTACGATATTACACAAGTTTCCAAACATATGAGCCAAACACATGATGAGGTGTATGTTATATATTGACAGATGGATTTAATTTTAATTTCCAATTCACAAAAATGCTTTCAATCCCTGGAAATTCCAGAAAAGTTAGCGTACATTCAGTCCTACAGGATGCTTTTTTTTTTTTTTCTTATGGTATAAAACACCTGGTACCAGTATAATGGATTATCCACATGACTGTTAGGAGTGAGGTTCGGAGTTCAAATACTTTTTTGGTACATACATGTATTATCTGTTAGAGAAGGCATTTTATTACCAGTTATCTCTCTTAAATAATCCAGGTATAGACAAAATTAAAGGTTCCTAGTATAGATACTTTAGCCAAGACAATTTTCCAGGAACACAATGATAATAGTAATACTGGTTTCTTATATAGCACTTTACCATTAACTGACCAAAAGGCTTACAGTATTATTACTTCCCAGAATTTAATTACTATTCTGTTTATTACAGTGCACATTTCCCACTCTCGGGGGACCATTCCAGCTTGCCACCTTTTAATAGAACATAAATACCATGCCCTTTGAATTTCTAGTCAAGTGATTAAACCAATCGACTTTGACACCTCTTAATAATTCTACATTCATCTGAATATTTTCAGATCATTATGTGATATGAGCTACACAAAAAAGGTATTATTGTCTTTATACAAAATGCAGGGGTGCTTACATGTATGATATGGGGGGGGGGGTGTCCAGATGCTTAATAAAAGTAAAGCCGTATTTATAGAAAAGTATGCATCAGTTAGCACTTACCATCATAAATATTTGTCTTTTTTATGATATTGCCTAGCATAAGATTTATAAAATATTGCATGTAAACTCTACAAATCACCAAAGGCATTTTTTAAAATTCATTTTCATATGTTTCATTTGAATCTCATGCATTGTCCAGGTTCTGGTTCTTCAAGTTACTCTTCTTGATTTTGCTATGGGTAGGTGCATTCTTCATACCTACCCCTAGTCAAGCTGTAACAGCAGGATTGGTGGTGGGCTTCACGGGGGCGTGTCTCTTCATTCTCATGCAGCTATGGCTTCTCATTGACTTTGCATCATCCTGGAACCACAGTTGGTGAGCTTATAATGGTTTAGAGTGGCTTATACTGGTTTAGAGAGGTTTATTCTAGATTGATTGAGTGATGATTACCATGCTCCATTGTATTAAACATAATTGTAGGGACACTGATTTTTCGCGTATTACGTAGACGTAATACTAGGCACACACACGCCAGCAATGGGCGCTAAGTGCGGCGATATTGTACACGCTGTTGTACAGTTTGAAAAAGGGGCTGGCATGTGCGCCTAAAATTGATCGATTGGATCGCTGACATGACAGCCAAGACTGAAATGTTTTCGTCGACATCGGTACTACTGTATAGTTCCGTCAGGAATATGTCGTGTTCTGACACATTCCGCTGACTTTAGTCTGCTTGTCTAAGTTCGAATTTGAAGTACCAAATTTTTTATTTTTTATTTTTTGTAGGTCTGGCCTAGACCATAGGGGTCTATATTTTCACTAGTATTTTGCATCAAGTTTATCCAGTCCTGTCCGTATGTTTTTGAGTGGTTATCAGTGGCTTGTCAAAGGTGGCGGCTTTAATAGAACATTTGTACCCTACAAGTTCATGTTTTAATGAAAATCTTTAATGTAAACGGAATTTTAGTTTTTTCATGTGTACAAAGTCTATGGCAAACGGAAACGGAAAATCAGTGCCCCTATAATTGCTAATGACATTGATGTTGTAATCATTGTAACTTGAACTAATCAAGACTATTGTTTATATTATCTTTCTTTGTCTATATATTTTCTTATCCTGATATTTTTTGTCCTTATTAGCTACATATACAAACAGGCAATCTTGTCTTGTTAAATGTAAAAAGTTGATTACAAAATTGATTTCAACTGAGAGATCCTAGTGCAATGCTCAAGGTACACATATTTATAGGTTTGTTTTGGGGGTCCAGAGAAGAATTTAGGTAATTTGGGAAGTGTAGGAAATTGACAATGGGGCAATTTTTTGTTGGAGACTGGGTTGTAAAATTTCAGTAAATACGTAGTACGGTATAGGGTAAACAAGACTAATGTGTGTGAACAGGCTTCAGGAAAGATGTCTTTTAGGTTGACAATCAAGATGTGTAGGATTAAGCCTTATTTACACGTACGGGTTAAACCTCATCAAAAATCTTCCATGGCAAAAATTAAAGAACAACTTTACATACAAATGAATGGCAAGTGAGAGTAGAAATGGTGTGCTCAACAAAGGCCTCTTTGCATACTCTGTGATCTGTTGCACTTGGATGAATGAGGCTTTAGAGTGGATGTGTTTCATATCAGGACTCTGTGGGAAGTATTACTTCCTATGATTCTTGATATCTTATATTGTTTGTCTTGCAGGTCAAGGAAGTATGACGGAGGCTCTAAGTGTTGGTATATTGGTAAGCCATTGTTTACAAACTTTCAAAACTATCCTGTGCTGAACTGTTATAAAAGGTAGCTCCTTTCTTCTTTAATGTTGTATTTGAGCAAGTTTTGAGTGTATTTTCGAGTTATTCGGTCAAATGAAGCTCTCGGTTGAAATAGAAAGTAATTGTGTTTTTTTAGATCTATTTTAATATTTTGAGAGCTGCAGGCCTGAATACATGTGTATGTTCAAACTTGCCTGCATACTGTGATGCAAATGGGATTTTATCAAATGTAGGGTTCATAAAATATATCAACAAGAACAGATTTCATAGAAGTTGATGATTATTTCTAAGACTACATACATGTTAATTATTCTATTTAGCAGGGATCTTTATTTATTAGTTTATTTATTCAGTCTTATGTAAAGGGGTAACTTTGGTCATTTGATTATCATTGTGCACCAAACCTACACTGGACGTAGCAAACATGTTATATATCATCTTGTTATTTGATATGAATACATCAAATACAAATTCAATATGACCACATTATGGTCCTGTTTTCCAAACATTTCTTTCTTTCTTCAGGCCTTATATTTTTCATCCTGATCTTCTACGCAATATCCATCCTCATCACAGTGTTTACTATTGAGTTGTACGGCAAGCCATTCTTTGCATGTCTCAGGAACACACTCTATGTCTGTTTTAGTGCCACAGCCTGCGCCATTCTTTCCGTTCTTACCATCCTGCCATGTATATCAAGAAGTAAGTATAATCTTAGAATTTCGTGCTTCCCAATGACGATTACATACTCAGGAAATTTATATGAATCTGTTCTGGTCCTGATCTTCGCAGTGGGATATTGTTGATCAATGAGAACATTAGCGTTAGAGATAGATAGAGTGTGTTTAGTACACTTTGGAGTTGAGTGCTATCACTTTGCAATTGCAGAGAGGGACCGTGTTTATATTCCCCCTTTGGATTGCATCCCAGAGTCTGGTTTTGAAGGTTTCTACTCAATTGCATATAACAATATTGGGGGGGGGGGGGGGGGGGGGGGGAGTAGATTCCAAGCCAGAATGGTTCTTTAACATACACCTGTAGACCAATACCACCATAATACACTCTTCCATATTGAGTGATGTGTTTGTAGCGTACGTATGAATTAGTGCTGTAGTCAAACGTTTAACCGTCCTGTATCCGACCGCCCATGGCGGATTCCGTTTTCAATTGGACGGTTTTGTTTTCCCGTTTTTTTTTTTTTTTTTTTTTTTTTTTTTTTGAAAGTTTCGATTTATGCCTCTCCACCTGGCACTATGCCTGGCAATATCTCCCAGCTCAGTAATCGGTGTGATGACTTACCACTTGGAAACTAGAACAACACTCCAATTTGTCTGTCATCTTGGTTTGAATATATATTCATCCAAGTGTAACACATGGTGTACCACAAGGTTCTATCCTAGGTCCTCTACTGTTTTTAATTTACTTTAATGACCTTACACATTATTCTAAAACGACATTGTTACTATTATTTGTGACTAGTTCACAAGCACAAATCGGCGCCTTCAGTTAAATCACCTTCCTGCTTTTTCACACGGCCAAAAAAAAAAAAAAAAAAATAATAATTTTTTTTTTTATTTTATTTTTTTAAATAAATCGTTTAACCGAAACCGTCCGGTTTTGACAGGCGGTTAAACGGAATTGGAGATATCCGTGATGTTACAGCACTAGTATGAATAGTAATGTTCATTATTTCATGTACATGTAGGTGGGTGATAATCCAAGCTAGTTACTGTCCAGTGGTAGTGTCCAAGGGTGGGGGTCGGGGTTGGGGGGAGGAGGGTATCTAGGAGCACCTGTTCTCCATTGGAATATGGATAATTATCCCAAGTGAATGTTTGTCCTGGGAAAGTTGTCCACAGTGGATTATTGTCCAGTAGTTCATAGTCCTAGATGTCTGATTGATCCGTTGATAGTTGTCATAGTATGATTATGAAGTGCTAACTATCCTAGATATGTTAAAGATCATCTGGGAAAACTTGCCCAAAGTGAATAATATTTCAGGGGTAATTGCCCTATCTACATGTACATGATTGTCAGGGAGATTGGTTGGTGAGTCTTCTGGAATAAAATGTAATTGTCCCCGGTTCATGATTTGATCACAGGAACACTTGTCCAAGAAGCAATTACTTTGAATATGGTATAAATCGTAAAATTATTTGGCTTTCTGACCAGCATATGACTGGCATCTAGCCTTCCAAAGTTTATTGAACTTCATTTGTCATGTATTAAATGAACACTACATAAGCTGCAGTGGATGAGAAAGGATTTCCTGTCATAAAGAGTTAAAGCATCCCGCATGAGGTTAATAACCAGTGGGATACGACTTCATTATTTATATGTATTTCCTATATACTCCAGCCCAAGTTAACTCATGCATAGCATTCATTCAACAGTGATTCTTTGCCTTTTTGAATCCAGTCATAGCCATATTTATGTGTAAATGTTAGGCCTGATAAATTCCCAATTCAAATCTGTTTCCCGATTTTATTATGTTTTCCAGATTATTTCAGATTATTTTTTCTCCAAAAATAGATAGTCCCTGAGATCAATGTATAAATCCAGTTTAAAATTTCACAACTTGCTGAAACTCCTCGCGCAAGTGCTCTGCACCTTGCTTCCCTCGGATTTCTAAAACCTTTCTTTTTTTTTACTTTCAATAAAACTTTTTTTTTTAAATCTCACTATATTATTCCTGATATGTTCAGATCATCCAAGAGCCAGCTTACTCCAAGCGTCCATCGTCTCGGCATACGTCATGTACCTAACATTCTCAGCAATTGTCATCGAACCACCAATGGAAAGTAAGTTCTTTATATACATGTATATTTGAATTATTCTAGCATATACTGTTTTGTATAGTGAGGTACATCTATGTATGAAAGAACCACCAAAGTGTTATACAAATTTGCTAGGTCTGAGAAGAGATCAATTTCAATCAGCTTCTATAATACTAATGTAGACCTTTATATGTCTTTGATGTTGTTCTATGGCCTTTAAAAAAACTCTTTTTGGGGTCAGACCTGGGGGGGGGGGGTTGTTTCACAAAGAACCTAAGTAAAACTTAACTCTAAGTTGGAATTAAACATTATGGAGAACCATTTGTAGCCTTCAAATTAATTATATTCAAAGCAAAAATTCAAGTATTTTAGACTTCATAAATTCCACATCAAGAACATGAAATCTCCTTTATAATAGAAAATATGAAGGATTTAAATCAACATTGTATGCCTTATAAAATCACTTTTACGTCTTAAAAAATAACTTTTACAAAATAGTTTCAAAGATACTTACAGCTTTCCAGAATTGTTAACTCCAACTTAAAGATAAGTTCAGCTTAGGATCATTGTGAAACACCCCCCAGTGTAGTCCAAACATATTGCTTAACACTCGCGTTCATGGGCAAGATTCACTGACCATGGTACAGGAAGGGGTTAAAGCTTCTCATTTGAATAATCACCTTCATAATATTATTTTCCCTAGCCTTAACTGAAGTTGGCTACAATGAGACAACGAAAACAAGAATCTATAACACAACGTTGGTATTGTGTGCCCCAACTAGTATAACATCAGCCATCTTGGTAGATAGTTCCTACGGCGAGCTGCTTAGTGCTGCAGTGGCCACCATTCTACTCCTTGGCATGGTCCTATACGCATGGTAAGCAGAAAAGAATCCTTTTTATCAATCTTATGGATTAATTACATGCTATGAAGTTCTATGATAACAAGATATAATGATAAATTGATGATAACGGTGATGATGATGATGATGGTTATGATGATGGAGATCATAATAATAACAAAATTGATAGTAACAATAGTAGTGATAAAAATAAAGTAATAATGATGATAATAATAATGATGATGATATTTTAAGAAGAATGATAATTAAAATTATAATTTATGACTGTATTTATGTTTAGTAGTAGTAGTATTATGACGATGATCACGGTAATAAAGAGGATGATAATGACAATAATATAACATAATATCATTCGGATACAACATATAAAACAGCATTTTTTTTTTATCTGAGTGAGACAAATGTACTGGGAAATGGCAATGTTAAAATCTCCATCCTGTATCAAAACAAGTTAAGCTGTGTTTCTATTCAGTGATGGTGACAATAATTAATGATTTATAAGCCTTTGGGTCTACTTAAAACCACTTAATAGACCTTCTAATATCTGTATGGAGCTTTTATCACCTTGACTGATGCGGTAGATACTAATGTGCTACTGAAACCACAGTGAATTAAAATTGAGTATCTATGAACTTGTAATGACCTTTGAGGCTTGCAGAAACAACAAACAAATGTTTAAAGATGGTGTAAAATGACTGAAGATACTTATTATTTAAAAAAAAAATATAGTTCTATTTTACTTGAGTGATAAGAAATGGAGTACCGGTACAGCTTGTACCTGTTAGTTGCATTTAGGGGATCACGCAGAGTAGTGTTAAGTAACAGTACTCTTTAGAAGTTGTACATGCTCTACCTAACCCTACCTAACCCTAACCCAACCATACGCAGAGATTTTACCTAGAACATCTAGCAACCCTGGCCCTATCCTCCTCTCTTTGATGAAATAATAATAAACCATTCTTATAAAGCATGGAGTAAAATATCACCAGACCAGATCACTGTTGAAAAGAGGATGCATAAAATAATGCCTTATGCAATGCTACTAGTATTTCATCTTGAACCTTAGATTACCCACTTCAAATGAGCTGCCTCTCTGATTTTGTTCACTCCATCTGCTTAAGTACCTTTAGTTATGTGTACCAAAATCTCAGTTGTCTTGCCACACCCCCCCCCCCTTCATTGCACACATGTGTTCTATTTACTGTAGTATAAACAGCTATGCTTTGTATGATCTCTCACAATTGGGAAAATTTGTGCTTATTGATAAATATTGATGAATTTTTGTCGACACCTACATGTAAATTGCTGAATTTTTTGTAAGTGCCAATTTTTAATATGGAGACAGTGGCGTGCATTTCAATTTTGGTTAGGGATTTTAAAGTTGGATCTGGATTGGTTTTCAAGTACATGAACACGAACATAAAATTTGTACATGTATACTTGTATGATTCACAACAATGTTCTCCTGTGAACACCTTAAGTTTCAGTGGTTTGTTAGCAGGAAGTACTTGTCATTTTCTAATCAGGTTTTGTTTAGTGAGATCTCAGAGTGATTACGTGCTACCCTGGGAAAAAAGATCATACAATTGATACCAAGCTAATTCTTAAACTCAAGAGGTTTTAAGTATGAAAGTCATGTGGTGTATAGCTCACTATAAATTAGTTTCATTCAAATAGAATAACATCCTGCTGCCTTGACCATTATTTTTAAAGGGTATGGTCAAGCTATGGAATGAAAAATAATTGTTGATGTATTTTAGAAGACCGATTTTCTTTGATTTTTGTATAGATTTTTTTAAAGTTGAAATTAAAATACCAGTTCTCTGACAGCCCTCTGGAAGATTTTTAAACATCTTTTGAAGAAACTTTTCTCTTTCTTTCATGTGTAGCAGTTTTCACTAACATCCTGAAAATTTACTAGTGCTTCCTTTTATGCTGCCATGTAATCACTGGAACCATCCAAATGTCTTGAGAGATACATGAAGACACATTACCTTGTGTAAGGGCACAGGCACTAAGCCAGGCTTTAAAAGTTGAACCTCAATTTTTTCTGATTGGAAGTCAAAGAGTGTGAATAAGTACATGCTTAAAATATACAGAGCTTCCATAGATCCGGTTTAGTTTATACAAGAGAGAGGTGTAGGAGGAGACGTCATACATGTATCTTTTATTTTCCATGATCGACTCTTTTAGAAAGTTGTTGCATCTGAAGTTTGTACCTAGATGTTTCCACGCATTAATAAGTTTGAACAGCGATATCACTTACTGACATATATATGTCATTTCACTAGCAATGTTAGCTGGTTCATAGTCAGGAGAAATGAAAAGGGGATGAGCAAATTAAACCAAGGTAATGTGCCCCGAAAATGAACCACAGTACAACATTTTTCAATGTTTAGACTGATATCTCAACATCCCCTTCGTTTTGCTAATATTTTAACTTAATTATTAATAAACATGAATTATTAAAATAGACCTATAAAAACTTATTTTGAAACAGTTAATAGAGATAAGTAATGATATGAGTTGGATTGAATGTTCTTACAGCTATAGGATGACTGATACGCCTAGACCTCTACAGATACAGGTAAACATGTGGTCTACTCCATGTGTTCCTTTAATCAACACTTCCACTGATGTTTATTTCACTGATGTTTATTCCATTGATGTTTATTTCATTTCCTCTCATTCAGCACTATGGTTCATGCATGACAAGGAAACACTCTATATTACATATCATAGAAAGTTGTTTATTTCCTAGATGTGCCAGGAATTGGTAGAATATGGTAGCTAGTCTTGGAGCCATAGATTATTGATCTCCTTAATGGGTTGTACACTTGTATCATTTGCTGCTCATTAGTTGAAATATGAATGGGAGCAGGAATTTCTTATCTATTGAACTTCATTTTTAGTTCAAAGATACAGTAAAACATAAATTTCCGACTGATTCTTGACAAAGGCAGATTAGCTTTTGATAAAATACTACTCTTTGATATGAAATACTTGTGCTAAATGTAGGTTATGTAAAATAGTCACCATAGAAATATATATGAGACAGTCATATTTCACACAAATCTGTTTGTGTGATCATTATAATTTTATTTTGTGGAAGACTCAATGTACATGTATATTGTGAATATTTGGTTTTGTATGCAACATGCAATTTTGTTTGGTTTATTTTGATTATTATTTACTATTATTTGCTCTATCTTATGCACGTTTTCCTTATTCTTTACTTGCTTATACATGTGCATGCCACGATCATCATTACTATTTGCAGCATACGCTCTACAACCACTACATTTGTTCCTGATGAAGAAGTGAGTGGTTTCTTGTAGCTTGTGATTTTATATCGGCCTTTATTAAAGAGGCTTTGCAATCTGAGCATTTTGAGCACATAGTATGATGTGTGGTAAAGTTGTAGAATCTTTTTTAGATATAGATGTATGGACCAAATATTTAAAGCCTCCCTAACCACATGTGCTTGTATAGATACACTGTTATGATGAAGGCAAGAACATGACATGTCAGGAACGAACAAGAGTCATAATAGTTTGTGATATTTGCTCATTAGAAGTTCTTTTTAACATATCTGAATGTAAGTTTAGGTAATATGAAGCCTCATCGAGATAGAACATGTATTTACCAATTGATGTAAGTCTACCTGTGTGCGAGAAAATAGTAATTTTCAACAATTGTGCGTTTGTATTGCGTTCCGGACGCATCTTCTCGGTCCACTCATTTCGCTAAGCTGCCTGAGAAAAACTTTCCATGATATGGAAAAAGATTTATATTTTTTGATCCCTCAGAAGATATTTTGTGTGGATGAAAATCATACATGTATCACTTTCAATCAAATTCAACAGTTCATTCATATTCTTTTTCTTTTTTTAAAATCAGAAATGATTTATGCACTGAATGGTAGTTGTATCACATAGACATTCTTTGACAGTTTAAAGCAAAGGACCTTTTGTGGAACTGATATAGATAAATCTGGGGGTTGTATTCACATGGACATGGACCTAAAAAACAATGAGAAAAAAATCCAATACTTGATTTAAAATACCACTAGGGTACCTACAATTCTACTTTCTACAGTTTCAGGTAAAAGATGCACTTATATCAGAGGCTAGTAAATTGTGGTCAAATTCAGATATGATGGTGAATGGTGTTTTTCTTTTCTTTTCTATTTATTTTGATAATTTTTAAAGGAAGAACTTATAAGGAACCTATCTCAAGTATTCTACCCTGATCATTCTCACACTATAATGCATGACCTAAATGTATTTCAGTGCCTGTACAAAGAATATACTATACAATATACTTGATGCTAAATGTACCTGTAGTTACATGTATGTTTATGCTTGGTTGCATTTCAGTTGATGTGGCTTTGTGTTTGTCTATATTTGTTTAGATGATCAGTAGTTCACAATTGTCTGGAATGTCATTTGTGGTTTTTAAGGGGTCACAGTATGGTCATTATGAAACAAAAACATTTCAAGTTTTATATGTTTATGTAATAAAGCATTGAGAGTTGAATTTCTTTGTAGCCTTCCCATCGACTAAATAGTAGTCTTGCAGTTTCATTAAACAGACCACTTGGTATTTTAACATTTTATTTCTCCCTTCCTTTTCTTTGTTTCATCTTTATCTCTCTTCTTTTTTTTTGGGGGGGGGGGGACCATAATAGTGACCGAGATTGTCAAATGGAGATAATTGGTATAAGCAGGTTTTGAACTCAAAAGTCTTCTTGAATGATCTCATCAAAGTAAATTGTAAGACTTAATTATGAAAGCATGTTATGAAAATTCAAGGCTTTGATTACATTTAAAGTCATAAAGTCATTATCGTCAAATATCATAGACAAGACAGGAATTTTAAAAAGATGTAAGGTGTACATTTGTAGTAAACATGTACATGTATTACTGGTACTTCAAATGTATTTCATTCTTCTTTATCCTGTTGTATTTTAAGGGCACTGCCAACAAGAACTTTTGGTGCTGCTGCCATAAAGATACTAATGGGGATGAAGTTGACGGTATGTATCAAGTATGATGTACAGTAAATGCCGTTCTGATTGGCTAAGTGACTAAAACAGTGTGGAATGAACTCACTTTCTGATTGGCTAGGTATGCATGGGCAGTTACCAAAGCACTGTATTACCAGCAGAAAAGGCTTCTCTTCCTTGTAATTTACTCTGGTTATCTACTTGCAATATCAGTTGTCATCTTTGCTGATTTATTCAACATACTTTGTGTGTACTTTAGTTGATATCTAAATTGAATATTCTAATTTGCAAGCAATGATTTCTGTAAAAATTGTTTTCCGTGAAATGACTTTTGAATTGACTTGCCTGCACATGTAAGGCAGTCACAAACCTACGTGTATAGGTATGTTGGAGCATCTTAGCAAGTGATACAGACATGTTGTTCACATCTTCTCTTAGTGTAAATTATCTAAACCTTGTGCTTGCTTTTCTTCATACCAGTAGTTTAATGTTACTATTAACATTTCTATTTAGAGGGATGTTGACAATTCTATCATGAGTAGCTTGTTTGTAAAGAAGATTGAATGTAAGCTTGGTATAAATAAACCATCTTCCACAAAGGGTGTCAGTTTAGAAACACATCAACGCCGAAAGTCTCCGCAACACGATTACACGATTTGATTGCTCGATGGAATTGTGTCATTTTTTTAAAACATGATTCGTCATTTGCCAATTAAGCGAAATTTGAATCGCGTATCGTGTAAAATTAAACAATTTCTCAATTCAGGTTGACGGATATTGAATCGTTTAATCGGGCTGTGTGCGAACAAGCGAGACATCGATCGCAAAGTTCATGACAATGACACTGTACATGTATGTTATGTTTTTAATAGGCGCAGCCCTTAATGAAATGTGCAAGAAACAATATCCTGTCGGAATTTAAATGTTTTGATTAAAGTTTTAATAATAGGTTGTCATTGTTCTTAACTCCCCTGCTCCAAAGAGAATCTAAGAACACAAAAGATTGAATCACTGTCTGTCGGTCAATTGATATGGTCCTCCAGTCTTCAATCCTGTAAATCTACATGATTACATGGTTACGCATTTGTTGCAGCTTGTCGAATCATCCCACCATTGCACTTAACTATTTACACGATTCGGAGCGACAGTCTTCAATCGTCTACACGATTACATGGTTACATAATTAAGGTGAATCGTGTAGAATGTGTTTTCAAAAAAATATATTGTGTTATCGTGTTGCAGAGATTTTTGGCGTGTACTGTATGTAAAGAGTACATTTATACTTCTTTCTTTCTTTCAGGACCACATCGTAGTTGGGGAGCCATTGAAAATGAAGCTGAGGGAACTGTATACAGCTATTCATTCTTTCATTTTACATTCCTCCTTGCATCACTTTATACCATGATGACCTTCACCAACTGGTACAGGTGAGTTGAGTTACTCGTTTGAAGAAAGAAGAATATTATTGAAAGAAAGAGAGACATTGATGTAATATACAGGGCATCTCCCAAAAAGGAAACTATGCGATAATCTCAATTTCTTTTTGGTTAATGTACACATCATTGGAAAACTCATTTTCTCTTCTTTCATGTGACACAAAAAACTTCAAAAAATCCCACATGACTGATTACAGGCAGTCTGAAGTGGCAATGTCAGAAACCCAGTTGTCCAAAATATTAGAGGATGGCTGAAACGTTTGGTTTATTATGGTTCAGAAAACTTTGATTTTTTTTTTGTTGTGTTTTTCATTATTGAAAATACACATCCTTTTAAAGCTCATATTATTTTCTTCTCTCAAGCAAGATCTTAATCATGATTGAAGGATACGCATGACTGACCAGGCATCACATTGCAATTAGAAAGGCACAATGTCATTTTGTTTGAGCAAATAAAAGTATGCAGCTGAACATTGTCTATGTGTCTTACAAGTTGTGCCATGCATGATTCTCCCATCATATTTGTGGCATCAATCAAAAGATGAGAGTACACAATTTTAGATAATGTGATAATCAACAATTAATTAGTAATCCCAAATGATTTCATTCCTTTGAAAACCATACTTAACCAAACATATCAGCCATCCACATACTTTGGACAATTGGGTTTCTTACACTTCAAACTGTCTGGAGCCTGTCATGCATGATTTATTAACTGTGTAGACTGTTTAATAGGCATACTATTATAATTTATGGATTTGTGTTCTTTTTGTAGAATTACATAAAACAAAAATTATATTTTATAATATAGTTTTTTCCTATGTTTGATAACATAAATACTTTATCTATTCAATATTATTTGCTTCTCTTTCTTGGTATATATTTCCACCCCACCAGCCCTGAGAATGCCACTTTAGAGAACCTTCACCGAACGTGGCCCCCTTTCTGGGTACGTCTTGTCTCTGCCTGGGTGTGTGCCCTTCTCTACGCTCTCAAGGTCATTGTCATCATGTGTCGCAGTGATCCTGATCCTGATGAAGAGCCTAATAGGTAGTTAGACATGTTATAATGCATGCTCTACATGTAGTTCACCCACAGTGAGTAAATACATTATTAACACATTCACTCTCATGCGCTCTTGTAATGTAGCTCAGCTTATAATCTTGTTCTTTAGTCTTTGTATGCTGTAAAATGTAGACAAACCATATGCTTTTTATACATAATGTCTTAACATTTATTACTACAGCAACTAGATATATCACCATCAATCTCTGTTCTTGCTTGCTTATCTCCTCAAAATTCACATCTCATGTTCATTATTTATTTATTCAAATCACCAAGATAACCAACTATATTATCATGATATATGTCTTGCCACCCAGTAACACCATTTTATGATCTAAATTGATTGTGCGTCTCCTTTCAAGAGGCAGTTATTTAGATCAGTACAGCCTTTCTATAAGATGGAGCCTAGAAGTAAAAGGGAGAACTTTCATTGTTAAAATTCCTGGGTATTCAGATAGGTTGGTAAGGCTCATCAGAATATCTTCAAGGGGGGGGGGGGGGGAGGAGGAGGGGGGGGGGACTAATGGTAATTGTTTAATGTCCTGGCATTTCACTATATATTGTGCAAAGAACATGCATTTGTTTTTTGATATCCAGAGAGATAGAAAGAGAGAGAGAGAGATGCAGGATAAATGCTCATGTCATGACATTGTAAAGATAGAACATTAAGGAAAGAAAATTAAGACAATGAAGAAAAACATTTTGAAGGTTATGATTTTATTGGAAAGTATTATACAGCATGAGACCTCCCCCTCCCACCCCCCCCCCTTTCCCCTTCCCCTCCCCCCCCCCCCCAGTTGGGCCAAACAAAAACAAAAAAATTAGTGCTCACTACCCCTTCGCCCCCCGCCTTTTCAGCCGGCCGGCTGAGTCGTCGCTAAATATTTTCTCATAACAAAAAAGTATGCCTCTCAGGTGGTCATTGTAGACAGGTGGTCACTAAAGCAGGTTTGACTGTATATGTCTATATATATTTCAATGATGTAAACTAAATGTATGTACAATTCAACCATGTATGAGGACTGTAACAAATTTGTCATATACTTATTATCTTGTTTGTTTGTTTTTTAAATCTTCTTTCAGGAGATCAAGAAGAAGAAGAGCCCGTCACAGGAGTACACCTTTGTGATTGCCATTCCTTCATATCCTGGTACTTGGTCAATTTCTTAGCATGCCAGAACACTAATAGAGAAGCGCCCCATCATTTTCAGGAAATGTTTTTATTATAAAGAAACTTGTTAGTACTTAAAAATATATTGCAAACGAATGTACATGTATGCACAAAGTTGGATTGGAGATTGTAAGAGTGCAAAAATATATAGAATACATAGAATATATCAAGTGAGGAGAGAGAGAGAGAGAGAGAGAGAGAGAGAGAGAGGAGGGGGGGGGAGAGAGGGGGGGAGATGGTGGAGGGGAGGGGAAACAGACAGATAAAGTGAGAGAAAATCATGTAGTGAGAAAAGTAGAAATAGAGAGAGAAAGTGAGAAAGAGAGGGGGAGTCAGACAGACGCAATGAGAGAAAAAGCATGTAGTGCTGGAAACAGAAATAGAAAGAGAGGGGGAGTCATGGGGAGGGGGGAGAGAGAGAGAGAGAGAGAGAGAGAGGAGGGGGACAGACTATAACAGATGGGAGAGAAAAAAGAGAATGAAAATGGGGACATCTAGAATATATTTAATTCAATTTGGGTGTTTCACCCATGAGTGAACAGCAAAATGAAGGAAATAAGGAAAGCCTAGATGTAGTTTGAGGATAGAACTATATTTATCTTATCAACGATCAGTCCTTTCGATTGTGTGGGTGCTAATTGAAATATTTAACTACATGTACATCGATATTGATATATTGATGAGTACTGTTATCTTATCATATATTTCTGTATTTAAGTCTTACATTTGTGAACAAATGCTGCCCTAATTTGACTTTTCTGACATTTTTTAAATTGAATTGAAGGTACTTACTTGTTTTTTATATTTTTTATTGAAGTGAAGTTGATTTCTCATTTTTGTCAATGAAAGCTAAGGTATATGATCTTTTTTATTGAAGAAAGTAAAAATTTGTCATATTGTATTAAATTATGCTGTTGATTGATCAAAGAATATTTTGAAGCAAAATTTTGAACTTGAATGAACAAATGTGTGTGAATTATATCAAACAATTCTATGTACATAGCACTATTCTCAATTTAGTTCAGGATAATTCTGATTATACAGAAATAAGGATCAACGATTGAACTTATTCAACACAATTGTGAAAAATAGAAGTAATCAGACATTTGTTGATCTATTACTTTTTTTGTCAATCACTTTGTTGATGGTGAATTGCCTCAGACCAAATTTCATGGTCCACATATATTTTGATACTTTTTTTTATTTCACTATTTTGTATGTACATGTAGTACAGAACTCAGTTATGATAAATAACTCCTTTGATTCTCTGGTATATTTTTATATTGTCTTCTATTTTTGGAATCATTGTCTCTCAAGGATTGAATCATACCTCTGATAAATCAACAGTCTTTCATTCTAATCAGTGTCTCAATAGACTTAAATGATATGATATGACAAAGTATAGATACGCTTACAGAGAGTACTGAAATTGTTTGCTCTGAATACTTGCTTGGTATAAATACTTTTCCACTCATTCTCAAGGTAAATGTTGTAGGCTTTTATGGTTTAAAAATTATTTTTTATGCACAAAGTGAAATGGGGAAAATGCTTGGCTGAATGATATATTTGCTTTTTTATGCTGTGCAGTGGGTTGATATCAAAACCAACAACTATTTGATGTGATGTGATAAGAGAAAATGAACGGATGTAGCTTGATATCGAGGCAATGTTTTTTTGTTTTGTATTTCATTTTTTAATGATCCTTTTCATTTCAAATTAAACATCACTTATTATCAATATAAATTATGATGGATCATAAGATGAAATATAAATGATGTGAAATTTGCACATGTTGATATCAAATTATATTAGCGTATGGGTTATATCCAAAGTGCAACATTTATAAAGACACACAAAGAAACCAACAGTATTGAAAATACTTAAAACTGGTTAAGGTATTAAAAACATGAGTACCAGTTTATGTTTATTGTAGACTGCCCCTTGATATAGAAACATATATGTACTTCATCTCCTTTTTTCTTTCTTTTTTATCCTTACTGTTACTCTGCCTTGGCTTCTTGATCTATATCTTGTTTGTTTTGGATATAACTTGTTATGGCAACTTTAATATTAACCTTGTATTCACATATAATGGAACCTGTGTAAAGTAGATGGTACATCATTGTCATAATTATACCAATTAGAAATATGTTTAATGCATCATAGAGCTATTGTATTCCTATTTATCGCTAAAGGTGTATACTTATTTGTGTGAAAACAGTACATGCATTGAGAAATATATGTAAATGTAGATGTACTCTATTGTTGTGGTACTTATGTGATATATGAAATGTATAATTTGTGTAATGTTTTGTGAGCTGTTATGCTAAACAAAGTACTACTAGCATAACACCTCTAGTGATTGGTTGCACTAAGGATCATAAGTTTTGTAGTAATGATATATTTAGAGAATGAAGCTGATTTTGATATAAAGTATTTCTCTCAAATCTAATTCAAGTTATTAACTTCCATGATAGAATTTAATCTAATCTTAAAATCATTCCACAATGATTTTGAGGAAAAAAAGGGCATTAATGTTTATCTCAACAACAACAAACATAATATTACCCTATATAGTTAGCCAACTGTGTACTGAAATTAATTACAAGGAAGTGTATCTCTTGTTTGATGTACTGCACTTATACAATTTAAATGTAGAAGGCATCTTTACTTTGAATTCTTTCAAGCATTGTAACAGAGTCTTTTTTTTCAAGGGCACTGTGAGGGTAAATGCTACGCACTCTCTCAGTCGATGTCAGTTTCCTACTACCTTGTTTTCTCTTTTCTTGTCTCTGTCTGTCTCTCACAAAATCTCTCCCTTTCACTCAGTCACTCTGTCTCTCTCTATCTCTCTCTCACTCTCATTCTCACTCACTCTCTCTGGCTCATCTCTCTTTCTCTCTCTATCTGCTTATCCATTTTCCTCATGCCTTCTGTGTTTTAGGTTCTATATAACTACATTGTGCTAAGTGTGCAAGAATATATATATATATTTAAGCCACGTTCATGGCATTCAAGTTTCTAATACCAATAGTTATATTTTTGAAAAAAATAACATCTTTGTGCAATTTTCCATCATCACTACTCAATATGTGTTAAAATATGCTGAATTATGTATATTGTATATTCATGTAATATTTCACATGATGAACTTGATATCAAATATGCTTAAAATTTGAGTTAGATATGATTGTTCATTTGGGAAGAGGGTCAATCCGACTGTTTTTATTAATTCTAACATATTTTAGCCAAGTAGCTTTACTGAAATGTCAAATAGGCTGACTAATTTTCTGCAAGAATAAAGTGGGGCAGACATATGTATGAGTTCGATACTAGTTAGTATAGACACCAATCCAAATTGCCATTTGGAGTACTTAAATCAGTACTTAATAAGCATTTCATGTGCCATTTTGTAATTTTTTGGTCAAATTTTGTTAAATTTCACACCACTGTATAGGAAGAGCTGTGGAGCTTTAGGCTTCTCTAGGTATTTTAGTTTCCATGCTCTTAAGTGCAGGTACACCCATCCCAGCTACAAGCTTTTGATAGTTTACCTAGTAAGCCTTCTTTACAATCTTCTTTACAACACTGAAAACCTCTTTTTTATTGGAGACAGGCTCAAACGTTGGAAATCATGATAGAGAGTGAAACGTGCGTTAGCGACCACTTGTATAGAAAGACAACCCGTCTATAAAGACATTTTCTGTTTTCCTTGAACAGTGTTTCTCTTTGAAATGTGTACTAAAAAAACTGCCTACCAGGTATAAAGACCACTTTTCTTGTCTCTTGAGCAGTCTTAATATACAGGTGTGACCGCATAATTTAACAATGTATAATTGGTTGTACATGTAGCATTAGATTTAAAATCACCAACTGTAAATCAAAGATTATAGTACTCGGTTATCTTCAGTGAATCCATTCTCTTTTATTTTATTGAAAACATATATGTACACTTCACAAAAGAATGTCATACAAAATAACAAGTATAGAAATCTGTACAACTCTTATATACAAATCAAAGTCGATGTAGGCACTAATATCCCAACTCTGCCTTACAGCTTGTGTAATTGTATTGTTCTTGTTGGTATCTACATGAGGCACTGTGTTAGTGCTGTAGCTCGGAACCCAAAACCCGGACCCGGCCCGACCCGGCAATTTTCCAAATTTCTTAACGGGACCCGGAAAGGTCCGGTAACCCGGTGAGAGTTGGACTGAAATAATATTGACTAGATTCTATTTGAAAGCTACTACAAACACATCTTGTGTGATCTACCGACCTTGTCCTGAATAGAGGGCACATCGCTTCATTTTGTTTATCATGCTGTCTGTGAGTCCAGACATAAGTCCCAGGTCGATCTGCATAAATTATCACCCTTAATCCACTCCCTAAAAAGATGAAGCATAAGGCTAGCTACATGTATGTAGGCATCCTAAAAATAGCTCATTTCCCTGTCAGAGTGCCCATACAAGATGCTCTACTATGATTGGTCTGTTTGTCTGCCAATTAAGACAATGATCACATGTAGGCACATGCTACATGCTTAACTGATATTTGCATAATATTTGGAATGTGCGCGATAACGCTAGCTGGACAAAGGCTGCATGTTGAACCTTTGAACCTTTGAACCCTGTTCAAAGAAACCGCGGTGTAATGTTACACCCAGTTGGGCCCAAGCTGTCTGGCATGCATTAATCTTTGACAGGGAGTGTTTTTGTATTCTAAATTTCTGCGACATGATAGTGAAAGAGATAAATCAGATGTGAATGAATTTTTTTTTTGGGGGGGGGGGGATCGAGAGACACAATGAAAGAAACTTAAGAAAGAAAAGAAAAAATGAGAAAAACTACATTACGTAAATAATTCTGTACTTTTATTTTTTTTTAAGAAAGAAGATCAAATTGATTTGAGGGGGGGGGGGGAGGTTTAAAACACATTCGGAAGATAAATAAATAGAATTGAAAAAAGGTAGAGATGGAAGGAAGAATGATGATGAAGATAACATCGTTTTCCTTCTCATCTCTAAATACTATCAACATTTCACAAACTTATCATTTTTGTTCTTCCTTTATTCTTCTAATCTGGGCTAAAAAAAAAATTGTTCAATTTAGAGACAGGGGAATAAGAGAGAGGATGGACCCCAATAATTATCTTGAGACAACAAATTAGCTAAATGATTGTTTGCTAATTAAATCCGTTTGTCAGGAAGTATTTGGGTGATGGAATTACTCTTTAATTTAACTTAACTCTCTGTCGACTTCATCTCAGCTCAGCCTCCACCTCAAGCATAACAAATTTTCACATACACACTCTCATACACATTATGTAGATTTGCCACTCACTGTCTATCAGCTAGGTCAACAAACTTCATAATTTATGAATCGTCTGTTCTGTGCCAGCAATCACTGAACTTTAATTTATGCTGGTTTCACTCTCCGCCCCTTTGGGGGAAACTTTCTGATTGGTCAGTACAGTAAGCTGATCAGTCATATCAATTGCAGGCAGGGCCAGTGAGATACATATACACACTTGAACACACAACACAAAATCTATGTGTGCAGTGTGACCCAGTGTCTATTGCAAAGACAGGTCAACAGATGTAAAAGATCGAGCCATCATGCTGTTTGTTTACAGTTACTTTTGAAGGTTTTATCGTGATGAAAGATAAGTAGATAACAAACAATGAGCTATTTAAAAACTCTTTTTTACTGCCGGGTTTTGTTACCGAGTTGATCCAATTCTTGCTGCAGTTCGGCCCGGAACTGGTCCGGCCCGAAATGCTCAACCCGGCGGGTTGGAACCCGGTAAGCCTTCCGGGCTACAGCACTAGAATGTTTTGTACTAGTTATGCTGATATAACTGTTCATATTCTTCTTTTTAAAGGGGCAATTTTTCCTTTTGATTCTTGTCGGTTTGGATGAATTTACGTATCAAACAAGAAGTTACAAATCCAATATTTGAAATGATTTTGAATGCTTTTGAAGATGAATTGTATATAAAGGTACTCTATTATAATCACTGATTTGAGTGGGGAAACAATAAATTGCTTGATCAATGTGGGAAATTTTCTATTGAGTCATACTTTATTTATCTACAGAAGATGATGATTTCTACAAACAATTTATTGATATTAAATTTGAAAAAAACTCATCTTTCCTTTCCGAGCCTTTATTTGTGGTTTTGTAATGATTGTCATATGAACAATTTGATTATTTCAGAAATGAGATTTTGGGCAATGCCCTACATTATGTCCCATGCATGTTTTGCTTTTTCATTTATTTCATCCAAAAATGAAAATCTCATGATACGATAATTGACTCATAGTTCCCTCTGATATATCAGTAGATATTTTATGTGATGATATAATAATAATAATAATAATAATAATAATTGCCCTTTTGAGGAAAGAATGATAGCTCACCAGAAGCAAGATGAACTTGTTTTTTATGGAAACTGAAATCTTAGCTCGACAAAATATGTAATGTTCGAAGAACAATAAGAGAAATTACTATCTTCAGCAAATAGAACCATTCTTCATTTGTATATGTACAATCAAATGAAAATCAGTGAACACTTTTCAGAATGAGAAATAGCCCTCTATGATTTTTGCATTAATTTCCAATATAGCAGAAAACCTTTGGAGTTATGAAACTTTGCATTTCCTGCATATTTCAGAGTACTATTGATAGATGGCTTGTTGCAGTAATTACATATTTACCATATGTTTATTTTTTGTTCTGTACAACGATTGATCGATAAATAATGAAAAGCAATTCTAGAAATACAGATCTAATCCAGAAGATAAAATAAAATAACCATTTTCACCATGGAAGAGGCACATCAAATCAGGGTGGTTTCTCAAGTATTATGATGATATTGAGCACATCAACAAGAAGTAAACAAATCAATTTGCATCATATCCTAGCAGCATGTTATACAGTTTCTTTCCATTTTCAGAGGAATTTAGAGCAAATTGACTCTTCTTTCCTCTGTAGACGATTCCAAGATTCTCTTAATCCTGGTTTGTACTTTACGACCAAGTTTTCCCGCTCTAACGTAAGTCTACTCTCGCCTGACTCGAGGCTTGTGACTCGATCACCTGTTGAGATGTATCGACTGCCTGTTCGAAGCTTAGGGCAGGGACATGAGTTGGTGACCCATAGATACTCGCGACGGTTCAGTTGCATGTTGTTCTTGAAGCTCTCCTCGATGGCGACGTCGTACCGCGTTTCACCGTTGATCGCTGTCTGGCCGACCACCTCGAATAAGATTGCTGGAAATTAGATGGGAAATAATTTGTGTTTTAATGGTTTATGATGATGATGATGAATAATAGCTGATAAACAGGAATAACGTGTCAAAATGATTTAACAATCACGACTGTTTATTAACGAACTTCTTTTTTAATGCTAAATAAATAGTAACATGCAGAATAAAACCTGAACAGATGCTCACCATATGACCCTCCGCAATAGTGCTCTGCGCGGCCTTTCACCCGTTTGCATTTACCGCACTTTTCTGAAAGTGCAAATGACAGAGAAGAAATAAAAACATTATGAGGAGAAGAGCAATACATTACAAAAAAGAAGAACAAATAACAAATAAATATTATCAAAAAATGGTGTTTATAAGAAATTGTTTCGACAGTGTCATCCTTAACCATCTTGTTTGCCTGCAAGAGATAAGTAGACTTTTCTGTGGATGTTTGTTCAGTAATAATTATGGTGACAGTAATCGTTAAAAATTACCAGGAAAGTTTCAACCAAAATACATCTAAAGGATCGTTTTCTCTTTATTTATTTGTTTGTATGCTTTTTTGTGTTTTATTTTATTTTCTATAAAAACATGGATTTTTATCAGTGGAAAGTATCTACCATTATTCCTTTCATATACATTACATATCCTATTTGTCGCCTATACATGCTCCATTCTATGCTGATATGAGTTCTCACCTTTTCTTGATTTGTTGTTCTTGTTCTTTCCTTTAGTCTGTTTATCAGAACTCTTTAATGCTGGTCTTTTCTCATCACGTGCTGGTGAAGATGGCGGAGTTTCTTCTGGTTGAGGCACTTGCTTTTTATTCGTCGACTCTGTTCATATTTTATAAACAATCAAAATATTATGAGAAGGATGGGTCTGTAATAGTTCGGATTGTAGAAGGCCCATATATTTTCTCTTTCTTGCATCAGATTCCATGCATAATTGGAAAAAAATACCCTCAGAATAAAATAATACTCTATTATGAACGATCATCCCCGGACAAATATATAAAGCGATTGCTATACCTTTTTAATACAATCGTTCCCTACCCTGTTTAGAAGGGACAGTGTGTCGGTGGTGCATGCACAGGGGTTAATTAGTTCAGGCGCGTAGCCAGAGAGGGGGTGGGGGCGGTCACCCCCAAAAAAAACGCCGGCAAAAAAAAAGGAGAGGAAAAAGAAGAAAGGCAGAGGACGTAGGAAGAAAAAGGATTAAGAGTCGAGAAAGGTAAAACGAATCGTCTTCTTTCTCTAATAATTCATGAAACGTCAAAGCTTCGGTGCTTTGCGCGGGAGTGGGGAAACTGAATTCAGACAAGGATTTAGAGTTGAGAATGGTAAAACGAATCGTCTTCTTTCTCTAATAATTTTATAAAACGTCAAAAGAAACTGAATTTAGATACGAATCGTCTTCTTTCTCTAATAATTTAATAAAACGTCAAAGCTTCCGCGTATTCAAATTCTACTAGGGCCTCTCTTAAATTCAGGGGAAAATGTTTGGAGACCCCAAAATAATTGTGAGTGGCATGAGCCCCCCCCCCCCCCAACTGCTTCTTGTTTTTAATCTCAAAGATCATTAAAGGTAAACATACCCATTGTTCCAAATTTCTTCTTTTCTGGTGTTGCAGATAGCTCTGGTATGAATGGAAGCATCTGTATCTCATTGTTATAGTTGATGCTGTGTATTTCATTGTCATTAGTCTTCGGTGGAAGCCAATATTCGTACTCCACGCCGGGGTTACGCTCTCGAAATATGATCTGTAAAGGGCGAACCAAAATGAAGCATTCAAAGAAAATAATACGTGATCAAACTATCATAATGGAATACGAATAGCTACCAAATGATGTTTGCCATTGATTGTGAGGAACCTATGTTACTTTGATATCATACAGAAATGCATAAAACTACTTTTTTATTTGTATGTGAAGAATTGTAAGATAAATAGATAATGTAAAACTTATTGTACATAAACAAGACAGCAGATTTAGCCATTGGTATACATTTAGCAACATAACTTTGATATTTTCCCTTTGTATTGCCGAAATATCCAACAAATACATGATATAACAGGGCAATAACTGTAGAAAATATAACAAATAATATACTTAAAATGTATCAAAGTATCAAAGTGTGTATGGTGTTAAAACTTAAAATGCATGTAAATAATCCTAATTTAATGCATAGTGACCTAATCCTTCAAAACAAAACATGAGACAACCTTTTTCGGACCGAAATTGAGAGAACAAATGAATTGCTAGTGTAATGTACAAATTTAAAAAGGCAAGGGCAATGATAACGATAATGTTAAATATGTTATTATGATGTAAGGTGAACAAGTGGGTACGTACCATGAGGTTTAGTGAACTGTTTAGAGGACCATCCGCAATCACATTTTCCAATCCATCGTTCTTTCTATCATATAATATAGATGTACCAGCCGCTTCGTAGCTTCCAGGCCAGCTGATAGTCCAATCGCCATTCAATATAAAATTATTCGACTCGTCCTTTAAAGCTGTGAAAGAGAAGAAAGTGTGTTTCAAGAGTTTTATCAGAATAAGAAGTAATGAGGAATTTTCGGAATATACTTCTTTTGTAGGAATGCATGGCATTCACAATCAAGTATTAGGTTTACTTTCACCAAAATAATTTGCAAATGTTTTTAGTCAAACGAAAGTTTTATATATCTGTTTTTAGGGGTGTTTGTTTTTGTGATTTTTGTTTTGTTTTGCTTTGTTTTTAGTTTGTTAGTGTTTGTTTTTGTAAGTTAACGGCCCTCTCTCTTCCTATAACGTCAGCAACCACCCTCCTTTTTCATGCATTGCCATGCCATATTATATTTTGGAACACAATTGATAGCCATGATGATGTACCATCATTGAGTAATGCGTATCATTTATCTCTCCTTATCCAATTCTATCCAATTTTTAACAAATGAATTGTGTCACGGAAAAATCCAAGCAATTTTGTTCCATACGCTATACCGATCACATCAATTTTGTTAGCATCCATGATCATTGTAATAAGTGAAAGACCAGATGTGAAGAGAATGATATGATATGCAATTACACATTTAGTTGAAATTCTTTTATCCTGATTGTCTGCTCTCTATATATGTATGTTACTTTTGTTAAGTGCTTTGAGAACTCACTCTGATTTGCTTAGCTTCACATACTTGGTAACATGACTTGTGAGACACACAATGACCAAATAATATCGACCTGCCCTTGCATGTTCGTGTCGTCATAGCAATAAGGTGTAAATTGTGAGCATTCATCACGGATACGGGGAGGGGGCCGGGCGAAGTAATTCTTGTGATCATGCTCATTATCATGATACTAACCTATGTAATTGAGTCCACTCTTATCGTTGATCCTGATGTTAGTAGCTCCAGCTGGTATCGAACCAATCTTGCTATATCTGTAGTAGCCTAGGTTAATAAATGAAATGAAAAATATGGCTCATCATTTTACACGGCTGTTATCATAATTTCGTTGAAAGCCACATTGTTGAACACAAAACATAAAAGATAATACAGACACTAGACTACTAATACGGGCAGTTTGTAGCGTTAGCATCGTTTTATCAGTGAGATTATACCTTTTGTAGAACGAAATAATTGGGCATGAACAAAATTATTCTTTGAATGATGAATGTTTGCCCCCACAATAGGCTAGTAAATTTCATAGATTTAACTTAAATTATAATAAAGCTGTCCATAGCTTTAAAGGCAGAGTGTACGTATAACACAAGTTATATTCTTGTTCTTTTTTTCGTTTTATTGTGAGAGCATTAAGGTCTCATGTAACCTACCTTTGACTGGATATTCATCAGTGTATACGTTTCTCACGTATCCACATGTATCGTTGAGTCCTCCACATACACCACAAGAATCCTTAGTCAGATTGGAGTGTAGCACACCGTCACATCCAACTTTCTATGTCAAAAACAGAAAGATAAGATTCAGAAGAGAGATATCCGAAAGCATTATGACTGAACTGCAAAGGTTTAAATTGATCAAATGTTAGAAAAACATATTAATCAAGGTTATTTGTTGATTGAAAAACGGATGGTGTACCCACCCCCCCCCCCCCCCCCCCCCCCCCCCCCCCACCAGTGCAACCGAATCTTCTTTTATACTCTGAATAGCAGATGATAACAATATTTTGGAACGAATGGACTTTTCTATCACTGCTTGGTTTGCTTTTTACTTATAATTCTGTATTATTATAAACTTACAACACATTTTCCACTGATACACATGTCCCGATCCTCAAATCGACAACGCGTTCCATCCAGTACTCTGCCGAATGTATACATGTAAGCTCCATCAGATGTATGGCATACTAACTCACATTCCTCTTGAGCTGTAACGGGATTAAGAAAAATAAATATTTATGGGATCATTATTAAGACCAAACACCGTTACACAGTTGGACTTTATGTTGTAGTAATTAAACCTGTCAGCCGTAAATAAGACAGACTGAGATGTCACTGTGTGCCCACGAGAGCTAAAGAATGGTTAGCTAACGGGGCTAGCTATATTGAAACGTTAGTTACGCCTCTTCCTATTGAAAGAAAACTATGATTAAGAATAATTAATAAAAGTATTGCTGATTTTTTTTTTATAGCGCTCAAATCCACTAGGCAAGCTGCTCAAAGTGTTCAAGTTTTACAGGCTATATAGGCTACCGATTTCGGCGTTCAGTTCAATTAATACCTTCCTACCGGTATTTCATTAATTGTATTTGTCAAAAGGTCATTAGTGCCGCGCCGGGGCTCGCATCTCTAATCAAGTGTTTAATCCACTAAACTTCGACATCACTACGAAACCGGTTATACTTGATATAATTCAGGTGATAATGTGAAAGCTCTTTAAGTAGGTCCTTTATTAAGTGAAATATAATTAGTATTGAATGGGGTTTTCCTGCAAGGCAAAGACGATTGTCGATAGAGTCCATGGAGAACTCGGTTTGCGTCATCAGGCCAACCTTATCTTTTAAAATCATGGTACAGATCCTGAAATCTCACCTGTACTCAATACAGTTTTTATTTGCCATAAATGGAATTGTTTCTCACTTTCTTAACAATCATGGCCCAGGAGTACTCAGGAAACCTTAACGGCACAATAACCAAGGACGTCAAAATCTTACTTCCCACCTCAAGTGTTTCAAGTTTCAAGTTTCAAGTTTTATGTATTTTTCTTTCATAACACACATCACAAATATGACATGAATATAACAAGTGAACAGAATATGGCGTTACATTTAAATGCTTACAAACTAAACTAACTTAACAATTGAGAAAATATAAACATAAATAAGTACAATAAAATCTACTGACTACTAAATAATGGCTATATAGACAAGAGAAACAGGAATATACTACGAGCAACAGGACTGAAACACAGACAAAAACAAAACAAGACAGACAGATGAATAGATGTGAGAAACGGGAGTAGAATCATGCTGACCTAAATAGCAAATCATTTTCTTAAATATTGATCACAACTATTGTGTATACAATTCGACGTGCTGCATAGTTTTTAAAGAGGGGCTGCGGAGCGTTGTTCAAAGTGGGGTGGTTTTGATTTGATTTGTTTTTATTTTTGGGGAGGAACATTCAGGAGCATAAAGTGAATATTTTAGGGTTGATTAATTAGGTCTCATTGGTTGGTGATCGTCACTACGATACGGTATGGAAACCGAAAAAGAATATACCTATCAAAGAAAGGACATTTTTTGTGACGAAGAGGAATACCCCTTTTGTATTAAATCACGGTACAACAATAGGGACGATGGGAAATCTTATCTCATCTCCGCGGATGGGGTATTTTCTTATTTAGGTACTTTTCTCGCAAAAGGGGCATTTGTTATGTAACCCCGAATAAGAGGCACGAACCCCCCCCCCCCCCCCCCCATCCCCCCTCGCTGTCCCTGTAAAGTAGGTGCAACTATTTATTTTTGAAAGATCGCGTACTCGTTTGACCTGACTGGTTATATTTTTGATGGATTACTATGGTACACAACTCCTGAATGAAATTTAATGCTCATGAGTATTAAACACAAAATGGATTAACCTACTTACAAACATGAAAAATTCCTTTCCCTTTTCAATTTGGCGCATGTTACTATGATTCTAATTTTCTCCAGGCACAGTGACATGAAATCAAGGCCATTAAATGGTTTTTGAAACATAACCGGCCTTTTGAATTTCATCACTGATTGCATGGAAAACGAAATATCAAAGCAAGAAAAAAGGAAAGGTAAGTCCTAAAAAAAAAATTCTGTCAAAATCAATTCCTAAAATGGAGGTCAGTTTTCAGAGGCAGTTTGCATGCACCTGCATTCTGCACTATTAGTTTGACTGCTGCTATTCTGCATCGTGACATTTTTTACACATTGATCATTTGAACAATTGAAATTGAATTTTCCTTTGAAATCAGATAACACTTGAAAATTGTAATACGAAATAAACTTATTCTGAGTACGTGATTATGTGCTTTTACCGTGCCTTTTGACTTACTTCAAGAGGGGAATTGGGGGAACTGAAATGTTTCAAAACCGGAAATCTTCAAGATGACTTGGGTATAATAAATGGAGGTGTAAACTTCTCAGTTGATATTGTTTTCATTCAAGCTTTTACAAAGGGGGGGGGGGGCTTAACATAATTAAGAACGACACTTTAAACGTTCTGCTACTTCCTTCCTTAGAAAACAAACCATGTATTAATAAATCAAAGTCTTGCTCTACACAATGATATTTGGATACCTGCATGGTGTAACAGTCACGCCGTCATACCAGGCATACAAGGCAGGGGTGTGGGGGTGGGAAGGTCTGCAGAATTTAGTATACTTTGGATCGCAAACTTTCAACTTTGAATGCAATAGGAATTCATAGTTTTTTGTCCATGCACGTGCCTTTAATAGGATATACCAACAATCTTTCAAAATGAATGTGAATACTTACAGTTGTATACTGGAAGCCATTCTCTGATTATATTCCCCTGGACATCACGCTGGTTGAAGACAGCACATTGAGCAGATCGGTAGTCCAGATGATGATCGGGACATTCCTATGAATACCAGATACGAAGGATAGAGGATATCATTTGTCACTTGTTAGAATATCATAGCACTTATTATTTGTGAAGTTAAACATCGTTTTCTTTTTCTCATGTATTTCGTATGTTGCAGCAGGGTGTCATTGCAAAGCAGTGTTTTTTAAAAGAATGACCCACCCTACTTTTTAAAGAGGACATGAATAAATAAATAATTAATTAATTAATTAATATTTCGCAGTAGTCAATGGGTTAACAATCACTATGAATATGACGAACAAAGAAAGAGGACAAATAATTATACAGTTCCTCAGGTAGACAAAGGAACATCCCTTCACTGCTATTATATAAACGTGTAGAACAGGTGTAGCATGCATATTCACCTGTTCTACTCATTTGTACATTTTAGCAGTGAAAGGATGTTCCTTTGTCTACCTGAGGAACTGTTTATTTTGTCCTCTTTCTTTGTCCGTCATGTTCATAGTGAATATATCAAGAGCAAATTAAAGGGCTCCACCCTCTGCCCGCAAGACGGCCGTATAAGAGCGTTTTATTGTCAATGAACTGTGATTGTATCTTTATGCTGAATCATTAAAGGAATCTTGTTTTCTGATTTACTCAATATGTATTTTTCTAAAAATACCTTTTTATAATCAGCTGGACGAGTATCGCGCCAGAGCCCTGTGTTAGAAACATATGCGATTGAATAAAATTTGATCATAACTTGGTATCAGTCGCAACCCTGAGCTAAATAGATAGGAGTTTGCAAGCATGCGATGAGCTGAAGGATCTACGATAAATTCGGATCAATCGCAACCCTTCTTAAGACGGGGGGCCCAGGTTTACATCGTTAAATGTGTTACATATAGATTATTAATCTGAGTATAACATTACATTCAAGTTGTTTGGAGTGTTTTGTTTCTTGACTTCATTAAAGTCTAGCAGATATATATAGGCTACAAAATAATAATAAATGAAATAAGAGAGACTTTTAAGTAGTTTAGTATACCTCAGTGTTACATGTTTGATACTGTCTCCTGTCCCCCGGGCAGGTAATGGCTCTCGTCATGTACCTCATCGGAAGCCTGATCATGGACCAAACAAACAAACAAACACAAATGTATTTTAAAACATCAGAAGTTCAATATTACATTCTCACTACAACATTAAACCTGTCTGGAAATAAAGTATTTTCAATGACATTATTAAAGATAATGTAACTGTGACATCCCTTTAATAAACCTAACATTTTTCATTGTTCGTTTGTTGTTGTTCTTGTTGATGTTTTTTGTTTGTTTGGGGGTGGGGATGTTTTACATCATTTGTCGGGGAAAGTTGTTGTACGAAATACCAGTGTAGCAGTTGACTCATTCTTTTAGGACAGATTGGCGATGAAAATGATTCAGATTATTTCGGTGTACAGTTTCATCGATCACAGAATGTTTCACAGGGTAAACTTCTAGGAGAAGAATGAAAGGGGCTAACCATGTAATCTTCTCAGGATCTTGCGGATACACGTGGTTACGCCCCCCCCCCCCTCTCTCTCTCTCTCTCTCTCTCTCTCTCTCTCTCTCTCTTCTCTCTCTCTCTCTCTCTCTCTCTCTTTCTCTCTCTCTCTCTCTCTCTCTCTCTCTCTCTCTCTCTCTCTCAAGGGGGTAACAAGAAAAATGTAATCACTTGAGAGACTATGCATGCGAATAAAGTCTTCCTGATTTTTGCGAAAGATTTCCTTAAATAAACCTCCACTTTCGAATCCTGTTGATGTATTGGCTTGATATCTTACATGTGATTGTCGTTTGCAGTGGTATGTGAAGGTGTGTCTGGAAAGGGGAAAGGCTGAAAGTGAAGAAGTGATCACGGTATTCAATTCATGTGCGCGCAAAGAAATCGAGAAACCAAAAAACATTCCCTGAATTTGGTTTAAAATCTTCAGTACTAAATCAATGTTAATCCTGTGTTGTCATTTACTTTTGATACCCGACAAAGCAATACTTCTAGTTTTGCTTTCGCTGTGATTGATAGCACATAATAATTGTAGGTGCATTACATATAGATTCCCGTTTTGAGCGATCATTAGGGGATATGTTTCAACGGGAATTTAATGTGCTCCCAAGGTAAAATAATTTCACTTTCAATACGCGGATACACCTGCCGTCGATCTATTAAACTTCAGGAATGGGAGCAATTATGGAATGAACGTATTGAATTATATCAACTGAAAGCGGTAGAATTGTCTGAATGCCTGAAATATTGTGGTAGGTTTTCGACAGAGAGAGCGTAAGATGGAGAAGCATGGAGAAGAATGGAGATGGAGAATAATATGAATACAATAAAATAAAGCATGAACATGGAAATGATAGTAGGGAGGCAACTTAAAAAAGAAACAAAATGATGATGATGATAATGATGATTATGATGATGATGATGATGGTGGTGGCAGGGGCATACGCAGGGGGGGGGGTTTGGGGGTTCAACCCCCCCCCCCCCTTTGGTATTTTTATGTGTGTAAACCCCCCTTAAAAAACTATAAAAAAAAAAACCCTTTTTTTTTTTTTTTTTTTTTTTTAATTAAAAAAAAAAATATATATACCCACGGCTAACGTAAAGTGACCTTACCCCCCCCCCCCAACGAAAAAAATGTCAAATTTTCGAGACCCCCCCCCAAAAAAGTGTCCGCTTCCCCCCCCCCCCCCCCCCACTGAGCGACTTTTCGGCCGGCGCGATTTTCAAATTTTCGGGAGCAAAAATATTTTGGGCCAGATCTTAAACCCCCCCCCCCCCTTGAAAAAATCCTGCATACGCCCCTGGGTGGTGGTGATGTTGATGGTGGTTTTGATAGAGGTGGCTTCTAGTATAGCGCCGATATCCGCCTCTGGTGGGCGCTCATGGCGCTTGCTCTACAATGTCTCACAAATTCAGCGTTCTTAGTCAGTAATTCAAATTTATCATTCATTTTCCATTAATCTAAATGCATTTATAAGAGTAGTTACCCGATACAGATGAAAAAGGCCCGGGGGAAAGGAAGAAATAATGTTAAAGAAGAAAGGAGATACGTAAGTGGAAGAACAAGAATAGTATATGCATATTCAGGTGTTACCCAACTAAAAAATATTCCTAATTCTTTCGTTGATTCGTAATATATTATACACATATTACATTCTTTGTAGTTTGTTCGTTTTTGCTTTATTATGAAATTTATGTTATTGTTTTCACATATGTATTTACTTTGTAAGACGTCCATTGAGATGTATATGTGAATGAATTCATGCCCATTGGCTGTTTTTATATTGTTAGATTCATGACAGAAAACTGATAATGACGCTTGACCTCTCTACTAAACGTTGAAACAGTGTTCGAGTATGGGGCCACCTACCTACTCATACAATGTCTAGTCCGAAACTGTGCCCCTCCCCCACACGTCCTCGAACACGCTGACCAGCCACTCCATGATGACCAGACACTGGTCAACGATGCCCGTCGTACTCGATGTCGCCAGTCAGTCAACGATCTCGATGCGCTTCTCAGGTCGACCTTCTCTTCGTTAGACACCTAGGTGATTTAGAGGTTTAACATTCAATTTATATAATTTTAATACTCATTCATTTTAATCGGAGTTTGCTCAAATTGCAGAAGTTTATTATCTCTTCATTTTGATACCAAAGAATAGGCTAGGACTACGGGTGGATGGATATATATGAAACCCTTGCTAAAAGTAGTACTATATTATTATTATTATTAGTAGTAGTAGTAGTAGTAGTAGTAGTAGTAGTAGTAGTAGTAGTAGTAGTAGTAAATGTAGTAGTACATATAGTAGTAGTATTACTTGTTGTTGTTTTAATAGGCTTCTACCAATCATTCACTCCTGCAGACGTTTTCAAACCAAATGGTACTACACGCAGTCTCTTGCTGTCGGATGCTTCGAATTCATAACTGTACCGTGTGAGTCAAAACAAAGTTTACACCTAGAAAATTGCTTATTATTTTAAAAAATCATCTATGAACAGTAAATAATTATACATCTTATGAAAAAGTGTTTCATCCCAAATCATTTGGTATCATTTTTGTGTGGAATGTGTTCACGCTTGGATAAACAGGAGGCATTTTTTGCGAGAGTGCAAAAATCGACTTGCGGCAGAGTGATGCCTACAGTATGTAGTGAGTGAGAGAATGGATTGAATGTATCGAATGAAACGCATTGCTATGCTTTTTGCAGAAGCAAAGTCACACACACGCGCACACATGTTGTTTGATATTTGAAATTCGATATTTGATATGTGTGACATGATTAAATTTATTAGGGATGTTATTTGGATCTGCAAAGATCGAATTATTACCCAAATCCTAAGTGTTTTATTCAAACATCACATAAGCAACTTTAGCGCAAGTCAATTTTTGCACTCTCGCAAACAAAGCCTCCTGTTCATCCAAGCGTGAACACATACCACACAAAATGGTACTAAATGATTTGGGATAAAACACTTTATTTTTCGATTTATAAAATAATTAGCAATTTTCTAGGTGTAAACTTTTTTTGACTCACACGGTAGAGAAGATAGGTGATTATCACGGTGAATAGCTAAATCCCTATTCAGTGAATTAGGATTAATCATTTTAATCCAGTTGGATACATTCACCTTTCTTGACCACTGGTGTGTTTCAAATTCCCTCCAATGTTATGTCCAGTATAAAGGGCGTGTTCTATGACTTCTGAATGAGATGGGTTATTCAGACTCAGTGTTGCTTTCAGAAGCCCAATTACCCTAAAAAGCAATAAAATCACCCACTGAATAAAGGACAGGCCTTGTATGTAAGATCGTTTGCCTTTAATACTAAAATTGGAAGGGATGATGCCCATAAATTTGTCTTTAAAATACACATTTGGATCAAAATTAAAGGATTAATACTTTCCTGAACTCTAGTTTTCACCTGTCTTCGCTCCCATTATCTCGAGGGAGCGGACAGTAAGAAAATGTGTGAAGAATCACTTTAGGTTAGCACAGGGAGATTGCTGTCATCTCCCTGGTTAGCGTAAATAACATTATTAACATAAATATAAATTCCAGTAAATTTCCAGTAAATATTTCAATGGTCAAAATATTCCACCAGGAGGGGCGATATCTCAGTAGTAGAGCAGTGGCTTCGTAACCGGAAGGTTCCTGGTTCTATACGCTAGTCCATGCGCTAGTCATTACCAAGTCCCTAGTCGAAGATTTAAAACCGTCGCGACGGTCCTCTAGTTGCTAACAAAATTACAAACATACACATGATTTATTAACAGTCAGATAAGACAATCGTCATCATCATTATCATCATCATTACGAAACAAATTTTCCCTAATTGCACATACAAAATAATGTAGCGTATGTGACTATGTGAAGTGCACATAGTACTCATACTTACATCATGTTGTAGGCCTATACCTTCTTCACTCTTAACAGCACACAGCCAGAGAAGACAAATAACAGCAGGAATGAAACAGGCTCTTGAGTAATAGATCCCTACCATCATGTCTCTGTAGGATTGAGATAGGAAAACAAAATGCCTTAGTCTGTTAGTTGTTGTGTTTAAAGGCATCGTTTAACAATGTTAGATCTGAGATTCATGGCCCTACGTGTTATTAGTGTATGTGATATGGTGAAATATTGAAGCCCTAAACAAAATTGCGCTTCAAAATGATCGTGAAGTACCTCAAGAAATTAAAAATTTGACCGGTTTTACCATACTCATTTTCTCCAATAGACTGTAGTGTTATAAAACCGTAAGGAAAATGGAAAAATTGATTTCGATTTCCAATCATAAAATCTTGATAATCAGACAGGCGATCGGCTTGTAAAAGTCATGGGGTTCCTGACTGACCTAAAGGTTTATAATTATCATTGCAGCATGAGCTACATCCAGGATTTTGTTTCAGAATTTGAGTCAAAGGTACCCATCCCTTTAAGTTGTAAAGATACATTCAAAGAAAGAAAAAAAATACAACAAAGAGTTATTTCGCAAATAATTTTTTCACATGTGTTTAATTATAGCAATACATCAACAGTTACACGGTAGTCTTAACAATTAGCATATTCATAACTGAAGGTGATTTAAAACCTTTTTTTCTCTCTCTCGAAAAGTGACGATGGCCTTTTGTTTTCTAATGTAATGTAGCACACGTTCTTTGAGTTATAAGTGTTGGTGTTTCTGGTTACAAGAAAGATAAACATATACTGTACCTCATCTTGTGAGAAGAAGCAAAACAAGTACGTGGAATTACGTTAATAAACAAACTTATCTACATACTAGTAATCAGAAATTATTGTATGAAGCAGAAGCAAAAGATAATATCTACAGCTATCATTTGTACATAAAAATTAATTTACTAAATCATAGATATCAAACTACCGCGGAGTTTACTTTTCTCGAAGAAGGGTCATATAAAACTGCCCCTGGAAAACTGCCTTTTGGTATACAACCAGTTCGTCTACTACCCAATTGGTCTATTCCCATATGGTCTACACCCAGCCCGTATGCTATCCACATGGTCTAATAATCATTTCGTCTACTTATTATTTGGTCTATAGACCATCTAATACGGCCATTTGGTCTAATTTCCATATGATCCAATCTCCAATTAGACTAACTCCCATTTTGTATATTGTTCATTTACTGTAATACCCAGTTATTCTAATTTCCAGTTTGTCTAATTCCCGTTTCGTCTACCATCTTTTAGGTCTAATAATCAGTTTGATGATTATTTTTATTTATATATGATTGAATGATTATTAAATCATGGGTAGTAGACAAAGAGGGCATTAGACAAACTGGGAATTAGACCGATCGGAAATTAGACTAATTGAGCAACACACCAAATGGCTAGCAGACTTATCGGAGATTGGACCAAATGGAATTATCCTAATTGTCATTAGACCAAATGATATGTAGACAAAACGATTCTAGACCATGTAGTAGACGGACTGGTCGTAGATCATATAGGAATAGACCAATCGGGTAGTAGACGTACTGGTAGTAAAAGGCTATAAACCATAATTATAAGAGGGTACCTCTGAAGGGGCATTCAGAGATAACACTCTGTGATATCATGATATAATATGTCAAAACAAATCATCGCAACCCAGACTGTGTCATTATCGGCTTATCTGTAGATGAATGGGAAATGTTACTACTGACTTCTTTGCAAGTTGTCTGTAAATGCGGTAGGTCGTATAAGATTTTGTAGTTATTCTACTCTACGTCACCAAGGACAAAATAACTTCTTGTAAACATACACAAATAGGAAACGAAATAGCGGTGCATGTATATCTCATGGGAGTACTTCAATTCCTTTCCAATAAAACTTATTCGACGCATCAATTACTCAAACAAAACATCAATTCGAGGGTAGTCATTCTATCAAACTGTGCTTACTTTGTCAAGCCTCCTGTTTGATGTTTTCGATTAGTTACAGCCAGCCTTACTTTATTCTACATATATTCTTTTGTCATGCCTAAAATTTGCAATGTTTTGTTTGTTATATATTTGTAAAACTGCAAAAAGAAAAAGAAAAATCAAACAGAAATAAATAAATTAAATCAAATAAAATCAATTCATTATCTTCGTATTAAAAAAAAAGGTTGACACCAACATTGATTTATTGTGTAGCGCTAACACCACACAGACCGAGAGACCCCTGGTGCCGTATTACAGTCCATTTTTAGCCAACATTTCAAGGCATTCCTCCCTCCAACGTAGCACCTAGCAGATGCAGCCTGACAATAATATAATTGGCCGTCCACCCCTTTAAAAAATAGCTTTATATATCGTCGCCACGCCAGTGCCCCGTAAAAAAAACTTAGCAATTGATCGTACAATTTATTTTAGCGATTGATTGCATTGATCACTATGTGCAATCAATCGCAAAAATCAATTGCTATCAACTCTTTGTGGTAAGGGGCCATGGGTTGCTACAATGCAACCATGATCAACAATATATTATTTGGGGGGGGGATTGGTAAAGCGCTGTGAAACTACAGTTAGTTTGTAAGAGCACTATATAAATGGTTTTATTGTATTGTATTGTCTTGTTATGTCTAATTGTTTTGGTTGTTATTAAAGTCAATTATTTTGTGGGTATTATATGTTGTTTACTTTGTTCCATATATCAAATCAAACTGGCAAGTAATCTCTCTCTCTCTCTCTCTTTCTCTCTCTTTCTCTTCAATTCAAAGAAACCCAAGAGATCAATTACGTTCCTTTATTCCACTATTGGCCAACATGTTCCTCTCCACGTATGGTCTCTTATTTGACAAGTGTCGCCTCTTCCCTACTTCAAATAGAATCAAAAGATAAAAGTCTGTAAACATACACGTGCATAAGCACAAAAAATGTGACTCTTTAAGTACCCTGCATCATCAACACATTCAACATTGTTATTCCTGTGAGACTGGCAATCACATTACACCACCCACATTAATTCACCATAGGCTGGAAGTGGAAGAAACACATTATAACAACAAATATTTGTCAAGCTGCATTGAACAACAATAAAAGCGATAAGCTTTAGCTGCAAAATTATGTACAGAGTAAAACAAAAAAGAATAAGCACAAAACCGATCCGGTCTTGTCTTTAAGTGAAACTTAAGAAAGGTAAAGAGACGAAAAGTTGCAAAAGATAAGTGCAAGACGGCTGAGAACAGCGAGAAAGGAAAAGAAAATGACAAAGGATACAAAAGAAAAGGGGGAAGAAAAAGAAGATAAAGAATAAAAGAGGAATAAAAAGAGGGGTTGCGAAGGAAAAGAAAATCAAAGGAAGTAAGATTAAATAGAAAGAAGTAAGAGGGGGAAAATAAAGTATAATCAAGAGAACAAGAGGGACATCAAATGAAATACTGAAGGCCGGCTAATTGGATTAACAAATTGGATTAACATCACTCTAAAATTATCAATATCGAAATCGCCTATAAAAAAGTAAACTTTTGTATGGTTCCTCCAAAAAACATCAATAACGTTCAATTTGCCACATTTTGCCTCATTTTGGATTACTTGCTCTCATAAAAACACAATTCTTATTGTTTGGTTCTATTAACGGATTGAATGCCAATAATGAAAGGGCTGTACTCACCAGTATGTAGATTAGCGTTAAAAAGGGTTCTTTTTGGTATTAGTAATGCAATGAAGATTGGAATGTTTCATTAAAAAATGTATAGGATATAGTAGCGACAAGGAGATTAACATTTTTCGACTTAAGATAGCAAATTGGAGTCAGTGACATATATAGACACTCCAGGAAGAAAGACAGACAGACACGTATTCATACAGACAGACGAACGAGGAGGTTTGTGTGTCTTAAACCACTGTTTTTCTTCTTCTTGCAATGACAACTCGTTGTCCTAGGTAAATAAGAAGACGATGAGTATGTACCCATCTCTTCTCATTTCCTCGCATATTTGATTAGTGTCGCCACTTCCAAAGAATCGAAAGATAAAAGTCTGTGAACAACATGTTTGTATACTCACATGTATAATTACGACAAATCTACAATAATCGGATCTCAAACATTTTCAACAAAACGTATTTTCGATCCACTCCTTTACATGAAGATGACATATTTGAGACAGACTAACTACCGTATCAATCATTCGATTTTTGTTAACTCTCCTGGGCTTTCAAACGAAAGAATGTTAACAGCAATAGCTTATTTTAAATATTTGTCGAGTAAATGTAGTTCAATAGAAACGATTTTCAGAACCAAATATCTGCAATTACATAATAGAAGAATTTAACGGTATATTTCACTTTTAACTATTAAAACGTCTCGTACTTGCTTTTCAAGTTTTCTCTTGCTCTTCATTTCATTTTCACGATATGAAAAAACATACCACAGTTGCTGGTGTATACTTCCGTTAATGACGTTGTCCTGACCTTGAAACCTCTCTTCGTGCAAATAGGATCATTTTTGGCGCGTTTAAATACAAATGCAAGTACACCACTTTACGACCATCCCGGGGGAACTAACGCTAAACTACAGCCCCAACAATTATAAATATTTGTTTCTCTTTCGCGAAAAGCTGTGGGGGGGGGGGGGGTTCTGACAAAATGTATTGTCGCTTTCTTTCTCTTTTGTATTGTTACATTCTTAAAGATTACAGCCCTCGAGACCTAGAGCTCACGATACCGACAACCCACTATAGTAACGGCCACAAAACCGACAGAATATAGTATCGCAGACCTTCTTCTGAAAAATTACCTTATGATTTCGAGACTTGGGACACACAAGACTGACTTTGGTGGTCTCGTGGACTGGCGGTCTATCGTTATGTCCCGTCTTAGAGAAACTATAACTGTTATTGTTATTTTAAGTAAAGAAAAGAGGAAGGACATTTTACCACCAAACTGCTCTTGCGTGTAATTATTCTATTTCATGCTTGGTCTCAATCAATTAAAAAATCAATTGACAAGTTGTTTTTTGTGTATGTTTGAACTGACTGATCACAGAAGTAATTAACAAACGAAGTCCAATTAATTGTTGCGTTTGGTAATAGGCAAAATCATTGTCCCGCTTTTAATAAAAGGCATTGTAAGGAACTTGAACGGTGAAAATCACAAAACTCGTAAAAGGGCCAAAATGTTGAGGGGGAAAAAAAATCACAATTGACAACATTGATGAAAAATAATGATGGCAACGTAACTGTAAGGGCTTACTAATCCCTGGTAGATATGCTTTCACGTTCTGAATGATACAGTAATAGATCATCAAGTATTCCGATAAAGTTATCTCTCTAGATACGGCCTATGAATTGTCCTTGCATTTTTTTTTTAAATAGAGGAGACAATAGTTGTCACTTCTTCTATGATAATTCTTGTCACTCCAATTCGATGTTTGCTTTTTACACATTTTGTGTTACTTGAAAGGTTTCATGTCCATGAACAGTGCTCATTCATCGTAGACTTCCGTTTCTTTACTCCAAACATAATCCTTCACCATGCTCACAATGACATGGATTAACCAGATTAAATATAGCTGTTACTAATTTCACATCCACAACCGTTTCTATAGTGAGAGCGGGATCATGGAACTAAGCACTTATCTCAACATACGTCTTTTCTCATCCGTGTTAGGGATGAGGCCATTCCATTCTTAACGAACATAAGTCGTACAAATGTGATATCATCCTGACCTTAGTGTCTGGAAGGATTAGAGAACTACACACCCCTAATTAGGCCAGGGCGGATCTAGCCGGCGGCAGGGGAGGGGGCCAAAAAGGGGCCCAATTCGTGAGAAAATATCTAGCGGCGAAATAGCCAGCCGGTGAAAAAAAAGAAGCAGGGGGGGGGGGGGGGGGGGGGGCTGGTGAGCACTAAATTTAATTTTTTTTTGCCCCCGAAAATTTAACAATCGTACCCCCCCCCCCTTGAGCACCAGGGGAGGGGGCCCGTCTTCTTTTTATTTTAACAAATAAAAGTAAAAAATAACGTGTTTGAAATGGGCTTCTAATCACGAATGAAATAAATTGTGGATTGTAACGAAAAAGTAGAACTAACCGGTATTTAAACGTGTCTTGAATATCACTCTTACATGGATGTAAATGTTTGTATGTCTTGATAGAACAGAACCGAGTAACAAGAGTGGCGCCGGCTGGACAAACATGGACCAAATGATGAACCATTGATGATGGCGAGACGCGGCATGTTTACTTGATAAGATAATCATTATACAATGTTTGTGCAGTTTATATTTTCTTCTAATTAACTTTGCGTCTTCCAAAATAAGGACATTAGACGAGGGGATAAATGCAGATACTTGGTTGTATATCCAAATTACGACCGGCGGAAAAAAAAAACGAAAATGACGTACAGACCAGAGAGTGACATACATTATAAAGGGAATCATCTCGTGCTTACATTAATCATGAAAAGTGACAGATTATTGACCTTCAAATGTTTTATATTTGGCGCCTCAGTGTAAGCTGTTCAGCATGCCACACAGTGAGATTAACTCAAAACGGCGTTACCAGGGTCGTCACCAGCGGGCATGTATCGTGGGTGCATTGGGAAAGCTCTTATGACTATATAAAGCTGCTTACTATCCACTCACTGACAGGCTAGCATCTATGGTTTAAAAAAAATGATGGGAATGGCTGGAGGGAGTGAAAGAAAACATGAAAGAGAAGAGGGAGGAGGAGGAGGAGGATAAGAAGAAGAAGAAGAAGAAGAAGAAGAAGAAGAAGAAGAAGAAGAAGAAGAAGAAGAAGAAGAAGAAGATGAAGAAGAAGGTGAACAAGAAAAAGAAAAAGAAAGAGAATGGAAAGCAGAAGAAGAAGGAGAAGGAGAAAAAGAAGAAGAAGAAGAAATTATTGCAAAGATTATTCCTTACAACACAATAAATGACAGTCACTCTGTTCCTGAAATACATTTCCCAATTCATTTGTTTATGTAGGGACCCAAGTCCTCGATACGGAGTACTATCCAATGAATGACAACAAAAATAGAAAATGATAATAAAAATAATAATACCTTATTCTATCCAAGTATATTTGTTTCGTTTTGATTGGTAGACATATGTATAGGCTTGCAAAACGCTTGAAGCTACCTTGAAGGGACTAATCAATTTTTCATTTTTACGCGAAACAGATTTCAAATGTTGTTTGCGTTTTATGTCACACCATAAATCATTTCAAAGCTCGTTCTGTTGCATCAAATGTTTGTGTGATATAATTGAATTTAAGGACACGTTTTATGGCGTCCTTTGATTGAGCCGTCGCAAATGTAAGTGACTCTGTGAGTTAACAAATTGGAAACCATTATGTCAGTCTTTTCTATGCTTCATAAATCAAGTAGATACTGATAGATTAGTAGAAACGAAGGAAATAATCTGTTTATGATCCTATCAACACGAACAGGTTCCGCTGTATAAGAGGATGACAATAGAAATACTATTTTTGAAGTAAGATCTGTATATGTTTATGATCTGTAAAATCTTAATGTGGCGTGCCCTTCCTTGACCTTTGAAGCAGAAAAATGTTTTTGTTGTCGCAAACGAGATGTCTTTTGAAAGTTATATACCTGTATAGTCGAAAAGAAGATGCATTTCGAAACATTGCAATCGCTGCTCGTACGTGCGTGATGCTTATTCAAAGAAATTACTTTGCGTTTTAGTCCGTTGATCATTGACAATTGTTTTTTTTTAACAAACTATAGAAAGAAATTTATATATCTTCATGAAACAAGAGAAGCTACATCAATGACAACCTGACAATAACGAACCCTGACACGGATTATCTGTTTTTAAATGTTGTTGATCCCTGTACTTAAATATCTCTGTTGTCATAAGTCTTCCTTTTGGTGCCAAAAGCTGTGGAACATCTTCGAATATCAGATTGTCTCGTACACAAACATCCAAGAATACAACAAGATGCATATCGAATCACTGCAATATCTGCACATATGTGATGCTCATTCATTTAGTTATCTTGCTTTTCAAATTATTCATCACATTATCAAATTGTTAATTTGACAAATTCTCAAAGAATTTCAAAATGGATATGTCTTTATAAATCAGATATACGCCAGCAATGACAACCTAATGAACCCTGACACGGATTATCTTGATCCTCATAATTATACAGATCCTTTGTATTTAGATGCTTTATGTAAAACAAATATTTATAACTCGTATAAATCTATTATCTGAATTTATACATGTACTGTATTTCATTTGGTTCTAAACAGCTATATCTTCTTAAGACTGAGATTGCGATTGAGATGTTTTCAGCTCGAAGACCACAAGAGGAAATAGCTACAGCCAGTAAAGTCTCGCAGAAGCGACACATTTCGCACGTTCTCAATCTAATTTCATCGACTTATTACTCACGAAACTAGAAATATCCGACATATAAATTAGCGTTAATTCAATGTGTCTTCAAAATCATTTACTCACTCCTAATTTCCATGACTATCAAAAAGGCATCAATCACCATCATTACACGGGTATGTGGTGAAGATGGAGTCACGTGATTTGTGATGTAAACCTTCATTTGGACAATTCATGATGTCGTTTAAAAAATGTCCTTTGCCAGACTCCGAAACAAAGCCATGCTGGTTTCTAAATTGACAATTTGACACGTTGAAAAAAACTTGTAAGATGAATTAAACCCAAAATGTCTTATTCGGTGTCCATGTTCTTCAACATTTATAAACATGAAAATAAGTTTTAAGATGAATTAGACCTCAATGAATTCTTGAATTGTCCATGTTCTTTAACAGCTGCATAGAGTCTTTCAAATAGAACATAATTCATCCTCAGGGTTGTAGAAGGGCAGGCGAGCTTTGTCTAACATTTAGCCTACTTCCAAGGTATGATTTCTGGGGTATGGAATTTATCCTTACTCCGATATCCCGTCCCACATAACCCAAGGTTTCTATAAAACGTAATAATGTATAGTTATTATATGTATAGGAAGTTGCGTTTCACAATGAGGCTCGTGATTGTAAGATGTATTTCATTTTTCTCACGATTCAGTTTGAGAACGAATTTAGGATTGAACCATTACGTAGAAATCTCCTCGACCCACAACTGTACATGACACATAAACAGTTACTCTATATATTAAAAAATAATACTGTACTTACAATCGTTACTAAAACTAAGAGCTGAACATGTCATCTACATAAGTGATATAGGCCAGGCAAGCGTTTTCATGATAATGGGTTAAAGCTAGTGCTGTAGCTCGGAACCCAAAACCCGGACCCGGCCCGACCCGGCAATTTTCCAAATTTCTTAACGGGACCCGGAAAGGTCCGGTAACCCGGTGAGAGTTGGACTGAAATAATATTGACTAGATTCTATTTGAAAGCTACTACAAACACATCTTGTGTGATCTACCGACCTTGTCCTGAATAGAGGGCACATCGCTTCATTTTGTTTATCATGCTGTCTGTGAGTCCAGACATAAGTCCCAGGTCGATCTGCATAAATTATCACCCTTAATCCACTCCCTAAAAAGATGAAGCATAAGGCTAGCTACATGTATGTAGGCATCCTAAAAATAGCTCATTTCCCTGTCAGAGTGCCCATACAAGATGCTCTACTATGATTGGTCTGTTTGTCTGCCAATTAAGACAATGATCACATGTAGGCACATGCTACATGCTTAACTGATATTTGCATAATATTTGGAATGTGCGCGATAACGCTAGCTGGACAAAGGCTGCATGTTGAACCTTTGAACCTTTGAACCCTGTTCAAAGAAACCGCGGTGTAATGTTACACCCAGTTGGGCCCAAGCTGTCTGGCATGCATTAATCTTTGACAGGGAGTGTTTTTGTATTCTAAATTTCTGCGACATGATAGTGAAAGAGATAAATCAGATGTGAATGAATTTTTTTTTGGGGGGGGGGGGATCGAGAGACACAATGAAAGAAACTTAAGAAAGAAAAGAAAAAATGAGAAAAACTACATTACGTAAATAATTCTGTACTTTTATTTTTTTTTAAGAAAGAAGATCAAATTGATTTGAGGGGGGGGGGGGAGGTTTAAAACACATTCGGAAGATAAATAAATAGAATTGAAAAAAGGTAGAGATGGAAGGAAGAATGATGATGAAGATAACATCGTTTTCCTTCTCATCTCTAAATACTATCAACATTTCACAAACTTATCATTTTTGTTCTTCCTTTATTCTTCTAATCTGGGCTAAAAAAAAAATTGTTCAATTTAGAGACAGGGGAATAAGAGAGAGGATGGACCCCAATAATTATCTTGAGACAACAAATTAGCTAAATGATTGTTTGCTAATTAAATCCGTTTGTCAGGAAGTATTTGGGTGATGGAATTACTCTTTAATTTAACTTAACTCTCTGTCGACTTCATCTCAGCTCAGCCTCCACCTCAAGCATAACAAATTTTCACATACACACTCTCATACACATTATGTAGATTTGCCACTCACTGTCTATCAGCTAGGTCAACAAACTTCATAATTTATGAATCGTCTGTTCTGTGCCAGCAATCACTGAACTTTAATTTATGCTGGTTTCACTCTCCGCCCCTTTGGGGGAAACTTTCTGATTGGTCAGTACAGTAAGCTGATCAGTCATATCAATTGCAGGCAGGGCCAGTGAGATACATATACACACTTGAACACACAACACAAAATCTATGTGTGCAGTGTGACCCAGTGTCTATTGCAAAGACAGGTCAACAGATGTAAAAGATCGAGCCATCATGCTGTTTGTTTACAGTTACTTTTGAAGGTTTTATCGTGATGAAAGATAAGTAGATAACAAACAATGAGCTATTTAAAAACTCTTTTTTACTGCCGGGTTTTGTTACCGAGTTGATCCAATTCTTGCTGCAGTTCGGCCCGGAACTGGTCCGGCCCGAAATGCTCAACCCGGCGGGTTGGAACCCGGTAAGCCTTCCGGGCTACAGCACTAGTTAAAGCGGAAGATGAACACAATATATCGGCCAACTTAAGAATCAAATTGAAGAAGGACATATGGGTGGAGTCTATGGCCCGGGTCTATGGATGTCTTTCATAAGAGCATATCTTGGCTATCTTCTTGAGATTATATTTGGCATTGTCAAGTTATGTCAGAGCGTCTCGGATCGGAATTCTGGATGATTGATTTCTCAATCTCTACTACCGTCTCTTTCAATGACATATTTCACTTTAAAAACCGCACAATAAGTCTCATGTGAAACCCAAATAAGATTGTAAGCCATCAATCAACACCCATGTTGACCCCTGATCGCATTAATTCTATGATTTGAAATATGAAATATGTAAAAAAAAAAAATTAAAAAAAATATTCGCACTTTGTGAACCCGGTATTAATATCCACACTGCATATTGAACACCAAACAGAGGAGGAAAGAAAACCAATTGAAAGATTTTGATGTTTACACACTACGAGGGCCGTAAGCATGAAGTGTTACATCTTCTTTCAACAACCGACGTTACAATGAACCTCCGTTGAATAGGATTGAGAAAGCTAAAGGCAATTTAAGAAGTACTTTGGACCAAGTGAACCTCTTCACCAAAGCTTTCGTAGTATCTGATCAGAAACAGGGTTGTAACTCCACGATTATACAGTCACATGTGATAAATCGTTCTTGCGTAAGGCCAAAATTCATACTAGCCGAGCACAAAAAGGAGAACTTTGATTCGGAAACAGCCGTACCACAACTGACAAAACAATCGGAAGCAGACAGTTGAAATATTCAGCAGTTTGAGAGACAGGTGAATAATAAAAGTTGGGAATAGTTTCAAACAACTATCCCGTCATTCGTCTGGAGTAAAATCATTATTTACCTACAACCTTCCTGATAGCTCTGATAACTCAAGAAAAAATAATGAGGTAATTTGGTGAACGGAAAATGTCCTTTGTGTTTCCATGGTAACCATTTTGCTAACCATGTGGCTCGGTTACTATATCCGTTACTTTCGATGTGATTTTGACAAGATCATAACGATATAAAACAACATGGGATGTTTGGCTTTCCACAGGAATAGCAGTCTTGGAAAAATCTAGATAACTGTAAAAAAAAAATTAACGAATTAAATGCACAAACAATTTATATGATGAATATTAGCCTTTCGTTTGGATAAGATGAATATCAAGGGAGATGTTGTACTAAATTCTCCCCCGAAATCGTTATGTTTTGCCCTCCGACCATCGCTTTACAACATAAACTGTAATGATATTGAAGATAATTGAACGACATTTACAGACAGTTAACAGGCCAAAGTTTTAAGAAGTGACCAATCAAATAAGATGATCATGAAATAGATGATAACACTCAGTGTAGCATGCATAATGGATTGACTACAAAAACAGGAAGGTTTACCATACAGAACGAGCCGGTTACTTGTGAACTAGACTAAGTTTGTTCCACTACTTCATCGCTGTTTCAAATATTACACCATTACCCAAAGAATTGTGATAATAACTCGAATTATAGCCAATATGCAATGTGGTTTAAATAATTAGCAAGTGATGAAATACGAGAGGGCCTTCAAATACATCGAAGAAAAGTAGAAGTTAAAATAAAAAAATCTTTGAAAATTTAACAAATCTTTGAAAAGTTGATCTTTTTACCTTTAATTGGTTAATTCCATTAATATCATCAGTAGTGACCTGCTCTGGTAGACACCTTCAAACACGCTATTCCAGGTCAGTAGCAAAGAAAATCCCTTTATACCCTAGAATCCCTGGAATCCCTTACATAGTTCCGAGAGAGCGAGAGAGCAATGATAACAGTAGCCCAACCGAACGAACACTTGACATCTGAATGAGAAACGCGACAGTTATAACTGCTCATAAGCTGATGATAGCCTGCGACTGAGTTCGTTGCGCTACTGTAACAATGGTTGGAAGCACCCACATATACCGTTTCAGTGCGTCTTTTGAGCGTCGAGTCAAATATTGGAACTGGTATATCAAAGTGTCCCATTACTTCAAATTAGCTTTTCTGGAGAAAAGGAATCAAGGGTGTTGCATGACTCCGGCTACGTCAACATCTATCCCATGATACCTTTACCTCAACTAGCTTTTGTTCGCAATTGCGCTATCAATATAAAAGAAAAAGAAACCGAAATACTGTTGTCTCATCTTCATCGAACCAAAAATTACTTCCCAAATTTGAATGGCACCCTACGCATGACAGATTCATGTTATTAGATGAGCAGGATATCTTGAATGTTAATAAATCTGATCATTTTATCACATATTCTCATTACCGAGGCCCTTCTCTTTAAATGCAGACGAATTGTGTCTCGTTGATATGTGATTTTGTTTTCCAAACTAGCCAAGTGTCACCTCCTACATCACCGGAACAAATATGCCTACACTTCCAACAAAGCATTCATGTGGCAAGGTCACTTTGACAGCTTGCGGAACCATTATGTTCAATGTGTTTTGAGGAGCATCAATGTTAATGGTTAAGTTTTGTTGATCATACCATGATGGATTGGCAGGAGTAGAGAAGTGAAGGGAATGGGGGAGGGGGAGGGGGTCATGATCACCCCCACACACACACACACACACACACACACACACACACACACACACTTGACAAAGTTTGTTAACTTTGGGGGGGGGTAATAGAGGGGAGAATTCTATTTTTAAAGTTGAATTTAAGAGGTAATGGCACTAACCCGAATTTACATGGGAGCAAACGGCACTGATAAAAAAGACCAAATGCCTGGGGACGTGGGGCCAGAACAAGGTTTAAAACCACTGATGTAGGACCAGGAGCTCAGAAGTAGGACTATAATCCATTAGAGTGGACCACTCACAAACTACTGTTAACCGACAACAATAGACTTTTGTGACGATTTTCTTGTCCTACATTGTTAGGGTCTTGTAATCCTTCCTCGGTTCATTTTCCACACTGAGAACAGCCACTTTCTCTCTTTACTTTAAGAATAATGAATTAAAGATTGAATAATAAAAGCAGGGTATAGGTAGGTGGAAATAACCAAGATTAAGAATCCTTAAAAAGTTAGCATGCAATGTGCCTTGATAAAAGGCAATATGGCGCCGTGTTTTCCAAAGGTTTTGCCGAAATAAAATCAACTTTTATTATTGGTTGTTTTACCACTCCGTCTTCTTCAATGACAGCCTCGCCGCTAGGGGCAAATTATAACATCAATCTTGCAGCATTATATTAGCTTCTATTGGATAACATGACCATCTACTGTAATTAGCGTCAACATTCTCTTTACCTTTGAGCAAAAGTTTTGCTTAAAGAGTTTGATTATTCTTTAGAAGTGCCTTAATGTTAATACCAAATAATTGCCTTTGTGACCTCGTTCAGACTATTATGATCGGTTTGGAATGGCGACGAGCTTCCTGCTGAAACCTCATTACAAATAGATCTTCTAAGATTTCATTTAACTGGGTATAAACAATTGTCTTTCTTTTTTATAGATCTACAGGCATTATCCTACTCCCCCCCCCCCCCTTGATTTCTATAGTATCCTTTAGTATTGTATCATGATACCAATGTAGCAATAATCTGGAACGTAATGGCTCGATATATCTGAACACATGATTAATATGTGAATAAATTAAATTGAAGAAGAACGAGGAGAAGGAGAAGAAGCACATGCCGGAAGAGACGGAGAAGGGTAAGGAGGAGGAGAAGAAGTAGAAACAGAAGAAGAAGAAGAAGAAGAAGAAGAAGAAGAAGAAGAAGAAGAAGAAGAAGAAGAAGAAGAAGAAGAAGAAAAAGAAGAAGAAGAAGGAGAAGAAGAAGAAGAAGAAGAAGAAGAAGAAGAAGAAGGAGAAGAAGAAGAAGAAGAAAAAGAAGAAGAAGAAGAAGAAGAAGAAGAGGAAGAAGAAAGAGGAGGAGGAGGAGGAGAAGAGGTAGGAGGAGGAGGAGGAGAAGAAGAAGAAGAAGAAAAAGAAGAAGAAGAAGAAGAAAAAGAAGAAGAAGAAGAAGAAGAAGAAGAAGAAGAAAGAGTAGGAGGAGGAGAAGAAGCAAAGGAAGATACGGAGAAAGGTAAGGAGGAGAAGAAGAAGGAAAAGAGAAGAAGAAGGGGGAGGAGGAGGAGAAGAAGAGATAGGAGGAGGAGGAGGAGGAGGAGGAGGAGAAGGAGAAGTATGGGAAGAAGAAATAGAAGATGAATCAAATAGGAAGTCGAAGACAAATAGGAAAAGGGAGAAGGAAAAAGGGAAGAAGGAGGAGATGGGGAGGAGAGAAGGGAGAGACGGAAGAGGAGGTGAAGAAGAAGGAGGAGGAGGAGGAGTAGAAGGAGAAGAAGAAGAAGAAGAAGAAGAAGAAGAAGAAGAAGAAAAAGAAAAGGAAGAAGAAGAATTAAACAATAGATAGTAAACCTAGTAGATGGTACAGAATAGATAAGAAGATAATCATAATATAGATTAAGTGAGTTACTTTCCAGCAGTGCTTCGGCAGCTCCCTTGAATTTACAGACAATCTCTTCAGTTCTGATAGATAGAATGAAATCACAATTACCCTTGTTTGCTTTGTCCTTATACTGTTCCATTTGTGTCAGAAGATATACGAGACATATATCATGATGATATATCCATGCTTTCTAATAAATTATAGTGCAAATATCTGAAAGGAACGTTAATTTGAGGTCACTAACAATCATCTGCCGTCTGTCTAAAAGCACCCCCCTCAACCACAACGGTATAAGTTTGCACAAGTCCCTTGCCGTCTATTCTAAACCGTCCTCCAAGGGGGGTTGACGACCTGGAACCGTATTCTGAAAATTGTATCTATATTAGTAAAAAGCTAAAAAGCAACTTCTTCCAACTATAGGTGCCTAATTATATGGGCGAATAGTCACACGTGTAGATCGACATCAACCAACGGTCATCAATACTGGCTGGGATTCGAACCCGAAATCTCTCTCTACAAAGCGAAATGATGACGAAGATGTAAGACCGGGACAAAAGAGAGAAATTAGTAGACCTTTATTAAACCATGATCTATTTTTTTTTCTACAGCGCGTAGAGATGTTAACAAATGATGTTAACAAATGTATTATGCGCTTTATAAGAACTGTACTATTATTATTGTTATCTAATATCCACTATTATGTGAAATTTACACTCATAAACTCAACGGTAATATTAACGATAGACTGCATTTCGCCTGTAGATCCCGAAATTTAGCGTGCTTATCAGAAGTATCGCTATATTATCTTGGATTTACTCATTCAAAATCAGTACTCACTCATTACACCTGTGGTCTGGAAGCACGACACAAGGCTTGAACCCATGAATCTGTCACTGAAAATCAAGGAGATAAACCGCTCATCCACAGCTTGCTACATGGACATAGAACGTTGATGGGTACTCTCTAACTACTAACCTAGGAATGCACATGTAAGGATATGTACCTCGGAAGAAATCAATAAGATGGTCCAATGCAACCTCAACTCTATTGATCATACACCAATCCATAACAAGGGGGTGTACTACTACAACCTGGTAATCAATGAAACTGTCTACATGCAGGGGCTATGTCAAGCATTAACAACATACTCGTAAATATAAACTTGAAGTGCAATTTCTCAAAGAATTTCTTTCAGTTTCTAAGTTCAATTTTGTTCTTTATCGATTCTTGTGATAGCATTGTAAACTTTTATATAATTGTATATAACACAACTATCATGGCAACTTTGTATTTATCAGTTTTTGGACTGTTTGACAAGGATTTTTTTTAAAGGCCCACTGCACTACTTGTAGCTACTTGCGCCCTCTATATAACAAACAATGAATAATCGGTGACCATTGGTCCCCCATGATCCTCTTTTTCTTATGTTAACTGAGAGCTGAGTTGAGTGAGATAACCACCTGTCCAGTGACCTTGCAGGGCGCTCTAATCCCTCCTGTAAACTATGGCAGATAAGCTTTAAATCAATAAACAGAAATGAATTACGAATTTTAATTTAATACATACTAGAAAATGGTAAGGTCTAGAAAAAGTTTACACTTAAATTATGTTTATCATTCCACAAAGGTAGACTAGACGTTAGTAACTACCAACTTTTACATAATTTATATCAAGTGTTGTGCCCTCGTCACCATAAGTGTACGGGCTGACGTCTATTGCCCGATTATCAATTTTCATATTTCCAACAAAACACTTGATACCTTATTACGGTGAAAATGCACACCCCCAATTTGGTATATATTATTATCTCAGCATAGATTCCTTCATATGTCCACGCTGTGAATAAATGAGTTATTACACATTACGAGATTCTAAAGCTGCACATGCGAGGGAAGAAAGCGACCCAGCACTAGAACATTTTCGCATCTTAAAACATCACAAACTGTAATACGTAACATTTCGTGTCTGGGGCGCATTGTACTACATTTTGTGTCCCCCCCCCCCCCCCCCCCCCCCCAACTCGTCTCCCACTACGCTACTGGCGCAATAAGAGAACTGTTAGTATACAAGGCACGAATAGAAGCACTAGATACAGCCTTCTGGCTGTGCAGGCTGCTCGATCATTGGTCTGACCGTGAACTCGACCTGACACTTTAACGACATTGTAGCAAAATCACTGGACCCGAAAATAACTTCTATAGAACTGAAAATCTAAACCCATAAAAAAAACTGGAACGAATTGAACCTGCTTATTTAATTTGTTCGACAGTGCTCTTCGACACAAAACTGTGTAAAAAACGGGATAACTGGATAGATAGATAGTCAGATGGATATATAAATATATAGATAGAAAGATTAATTTATTGAATGAATAATATATTTATCAAATAGACAGATTAAAGGACCAATTGATAGAATATAAAGATAGAAGATAAATCGGTTGACTGATTGATCAGCTGATGAATTGATAAAAGATTCCTTGATTGATAGATTGATTGAAAAAATGATTGATTCAAAATTTATACATTTGTAGATAGATTAAATAAATAGGTGGATAGATAGATAGATAGATAGATAGATAGATATATATAAGAAAAAGAGGGGAGGCACGTGGGGCGAGGGAGGGTGGATTAAAGGAGAGCACGGAGAGGGAGAGGAAAGAGAGTGTGCGAAGTTTAATAGGAAGGACAAAGAATATGGAAATAGGAATGGAGTGAGAGAGAAAGATAGGCAGACAGAGATATAAAGATGTTGGTGACAAACTTTGTACAGATAGAACTTTTATATCATTTCGTGTAAATGCAAATAAGAGCGTGAGGAATAAATAAATAGATAAACCTGAAAGGCGTGAGATGGAGAGGAAAGAAGCAGAACGGAATTGAGTGCGCTTACAGCTAAAGGTGAACAATATCACTTCGTAAGAATGAGTAATAGACATATTGTTCAATATCACACTTAAACTTCCGCCAAGACTTCGTGACTGAAGAAAGATATTCTGTCACTAAAGCTATGGTCACAAATCAGAGCAGCGACCGACCGATCAGTAGCCTGCTCGGTCGCTGCTGGAATTTAGGCATCGCCCAGCGATTAGGTCGGTGCCCGGGCGGCGACCGCCCAGGCACCGAGCGTATTTTGGGCGGCGAGTGAAAAATGAGCAGGCGCTGCCCAAATTTTAACTCCGCGCTAAAACTTCAGCGGCGACCGAGCGATGCCCTAAAAACGAGCGGTGCCCGAGCGGTCGCCGCTCGGTGGCCGGGCAGCCGCCGGGCAGAATTGGTTAAAAACTCGCCGCTCGGCCGCCGAGCGGGCTACTTTTGGGTAATGTGACCATAGCATAACCCAGATGAATCTGTGAAATGGCACAGGTATAACCCTAGCGGGGCTTCGTCACTATATCTTCACATTTCCAATTATTCCTAACAATACAATGATCTATTTCATATTGAGCTCGTTGATGGGTTTGATATCACGGCCTTGGGGTTTATAAACCCCTACAAGTGATCTCACCTTCAATATCGTCATGTACCAAATTCACATGCTTTGCTCGATTTCTTATCGAATAGAACGTTTGACATATCTACGCAATTTTACAAATTTCTCTTTAGTAAAATAATCCAAGTTTAAGGGGAGATTTCATAGTAATCATGAACTATAGAACAGAGCGCCAACAACACGAGACGTAGTGTCGCCTTGATAATACCGGAATGAATGAAAATAACTTTAATACTGCTTGTAGTAGTTAGCACCTTTTGTGACATGACTTACTTGTAATCTCCATATATAAGTTATTATTCGAATGCAGATATTGGCAAATTAATCCAGAAATCGTCATGCTGCAACATTAACTTGTTATCGGTAGCTTAACTAGAAACCAATTTGTTATTATCAGACCGTATTGCTTTTATCGTTATTATACATTATTTGATATGAATGCTGTGTTGTTGTTTTTTGTGGGGGGGGGGGGTATTTTTTCGTTGTTGTTGTTGTTGTTTTTGTTGGCGTCGTTCTTTGTTGTTGTTTTTTTTTAAGTAGACATAACAGCTGTAATAATTGTTTGTAAAAGAAATGTTTATGTGTGTGTTCCCGGCTAATATCGAGAGACAAGGTTTGAAAATACATGTTTAAATAAATCATTCTATAGCCTTTCACGAATAGTCATCACTATTATATTTTATAAACTATGTCAAAAATGGTTGGTAAGGTCATTTGAATAAAATTTCTACAAAATTAAAACACAATTAAGATGATGTATAAAATGTGAGGAAAGGGTTACCATTTCTTGGGAATATGACAGAGTTTACTTTGACACATTTTTTTTTCTTATTTTGGAGACGGCAACTTACCTAGCGGGATAGCGGAAAAGCTCAATGCCGCAGGCCCGCAGAAATAACATTGAATGTTATTATAATGTCTGAGAGCAAAATGTATGTATATTTGAAATTATTCAGATCATACGGTCTGCAACTTGGATATAAAAGTCTGACCGGGAAAAAACTTTGAGGTGTTTTCTTGATGTGTATATTCAGATTCATGATTGCTCAACATGTTCCATGAATTTCCAAAATTGTTGAATTATGTCCATCTATCCTCCACTCATCTTTATTGTTTAAATATTATATGTAATCAGTGATCTTCCCAATCAATGTTTGACCTTACTCTTTGCCAATTTGTGATTATCCTTGATCATCTCTCCCATCACTTCATTTACGGCTAATGGCGGTGTCGTCACTCATTATACCAGTTATATTCAGAACAAACCTACTTGATTTATCCACTATTGTTCTTGCATTGAATAAAACTAACGAGATACATCTGGACGTCACTGTTCCCCCATATATTGTATGATATACAACCCCATCGTCTCATTGGAATGTACAGAAAAAATGATAGCATCATCTCTGCGTACTACTAGTATACCAACTACGAAGCTTGTGTAGTCTTAAAAGATACAACTTCACCTTATCATTTACAAATTGTAAATATTTATTTTCAGTGAATCCCTTCGTTACGCTCGTCGGATCTCATTCACATAAAGAAGATAGTACTTGCTGCTTTCTATGACATTTGAACTACGGTTAGGATCGTAAAGTCTCACAGCTCTTGAGAAGTATCAATTAAGCATGTTCGTCTGATCATAAATCATAATAATTGACATCTTTGCCGTGTAGACCGAAAGCATAATGATGTTGATATGGTCGTATTCACCCAGGGTAGCCACATTAGTATTATAACTGTTCTTCTTTTTATGCAGGTCCACTTTTGCAGAGTAATGTATTGAGCCGTCGTTTACAAAATAATGTTGATTAGCCACATGTTTTTAAACGCTGTACGATAATAAGACTGAGAGGTACTATTATTACTATTTCCAATTTGCTGACCCCAAAAATGAAAGGTTAAATTCCAACGGCATTTGAAAGACAATACTAATTTAGAACTTCCGTCAAAACGAAAGGGCTTGAAAATAGCTTTTAGGGGGAAAATAACGACCATTAGTTCTCAAATCGACAGTTCAATTTTGACCATTACATGAAGTGGATAATTGATGTAGACAAATGCTCATGTACCTGTTACAGCTCATGTATGTTAGTACCAAATAAAGAAAGATGTCAGCCAGTCACTCAATAATTATTGTCTGACAGTGAAGTCTAGAAGGTAAATGGGTTATCTTGCATACTTTAAGTACTAAGACCAGGGAGGTGAGACTTTAACTCACATGCCCTGCTAGGACACTGCTAATGTTTAAATTTCACAGATAGTAAATAATTTGATGTTGGCTGCAAAAGGGACATAGTACCTTTAACGCTAGAATGGGATAGGGTCTCGGGTGAGGCCTAGTTTTCCTGTGATATTTGTGTTGTAGGTTAGTTTTCCTAGGTAATTGTCGGGCGATAATTGTCCGAGGGTATGCCTAGGAAAGTTTTCCAGCCGATGTTGTCCACTGTGGTGAGTTCAGGGAGTAGCTATCCTAATGTGTAGCACTTGTGATAGTCAGATCACTCAGTGGATAGTCGGTTGCAGACGAATGCATTTTTAAGTCGGTAGATGATACCCAAGGCTTGGTTCCCTGATTGAGAAACCAGCCTATGAGGGGTCCGTTTCAATTTTCACATAACATATGATGTTTCTAAACTAACAATCTGTGACGACATTGGCATGTACAGAATAAACACCGCCATACCATTGAATATATGGGGAGGGTGTGGTGGTATGGTTAGGACAACTTTAATACCGTGTATGTCAATGAACTTGAACCTATGAATCATATTTAGGGGAGGGGGTAATCGACGGGAAAATGTGAACTACTATTTTTTTCTTTACTACCTATATAGGGTATACGACCCCATCATTCGTCTTGATATAGGCGCATCCTTAACATGTAGAAGAATATGTGAGATGAAGATACTCAGTGGCGTAGTTTTTGGGAGCACCCCCCCCCCCTCCCTCCCTCTCCCTTGCGAATGACAGAAAATTAGAAATAGTGGGAGATAGTAAAGAGACATAAAACGAGATAAAGGAAAGAGAACACGAGAATAAATATAACTCCTCCTCTATATATTTTCCCCATGCATTTCATCCATCTGGTAAGACCCGTGCCCCTATCTCCCCCCCCCCCCCCACACCCCTGCTCGTAACAGTCATCACCCGTCACCCGCGCCCAGGGACGCCACTGTCTACACTGTTTATAATCCTCCACAACCCTTGACGAACGTTTATCTGAGGGTTACGCCTTCTCTCTCATCATCCAATTACAAATGCAACCCATGGAAAATGTTTGCCTTTCCTATCACTCGAGTCAGGTTTAAAGATCTTACCAAATGTTTCTCTGCCTCCAACCATTGACTCCAACTCGGTCATAGTTGATGGACAAGTATTGCGAGAATGGTTGCATGATAATATAGCATCTCTGTCATATACATTAGCCCTTTGTATTTAAAGGGTCAACGTTAAGATTGTGTATGCATTAAGATTTCTGTTCTAGTTGATCACCTGAAGTAGCTAGATAGACAATTCAAAAATACGTAGAGGTGACGGAATCGAGTGGTTTGAGCACTTGATTGTAATGCAAAGGTCGTATGTTCCATACCTGACACGGACAAGGCATTATTCTGCATTTAACCTACCATACACAGAAGAGAAATGGTAACCTGGTAGGATGAGGAAAGCATTTGTGATATTAATTGCCATAATGCCCTCACGGTGACCATATGGTAGGAATACTCCCCAGTGAGTGGAGATCCAATGACCACAGTAATAATGATATAAGTAAAGCATTTCATATCTAAATAATGTGCATCAGGTGCAATAATAAAAATCGACAGCAAAGCACTCTAACTTTATACTACAAGTCAAACGTATTCAATTTTTCATAAACAACATGAAATGCTTTGTTATTATCAACATTGTGAAACTTGAGGTCTACATACATGTACATATCCAAGTCACATCAAAGTATGATCCTTATATATTGTAATATTACAATATTATATTGCCATTTCTAAGAATATATTGCATATACATCATAATATAATTTGTAACGGTGATCTCATATCAAACAAACTGGGTTAGAAATCTATGTGGAAAATGTACCCTGTTCGAGAGAGAATGTCCAGAATTATTCTACCCATAGTTACCGGACAGTATTTTATGCACTTTATGGCAAGCTATGCTTATAAACCTACATATAGGTCTATTCTATTGAAATAAAATATATTGAAGTATGGAAAAGGTCTCGAATGGAGAACATCCCCTACCCAAAGAAAATAATTCAATCACTACAGAATATTTCGTATTCTTCTTTCTTTCTCTTTTGCCTTCGATCTATTATAACAACATTTGTTTATGTTGAATTAAACTAACTGCTCTGAATGGAAGGTATGGTCTTGAATTTCCATGGTTTCCATCAAACTTCCTCCAAACTCTGGTTGACAGGTAGCTCAGTAGGAAGGGTATTTGTTTAGGGTATTCTTTCTCCCCTTGAGCATTCTTAAACACGCAAAGGCAGGGCTAGCTTGTCACATCAAGGAAATGATACTCACTATACGTACTTTCAGTGACCTACCATCTCTTTCCTTACTTCAGGGCTTGCTAGCTTCGACAGAAAAAAAGCAAAGCCTGTGCCAACAACAAAATTCATGTTCATGGTGTAGGAACTATTTGCTCTCCAAAAAGTGGTCAAAAATTGATCGAAAATCGATACAAGTTTTTGTTATAAAATACAAACATGTGATGAAGAAAAAGAATAATAATACGACGAGGGAAAAACAGAAAAACCGTGAAAACAAAAGCGGAAAATTAGTTTTTATTATCTTTATATGAGTAGTGACAATGTTCATTATCAAACTATAAAGGTTTTGTTTTGATTTATGTTGCATATGACATAGCAGTTTAAATCACTGAGCAGTAATTCATTTTTCCATATTTTTAGGAGACGGTCAAGATTCATTTGAAAATCTTCATAACAAAAAACAACTCGATGGTATACAGTTTACGATTTGAATATAATTTCCTCTTATTTCCCGACAATGCTGATAATTCAAGGCCCGACTCTCTTTTTTCCCCAATTTTTTTTTTCTTTGAGGAAAGTCGTTTGCCGATTCAACCTTCACAGTTGGAAATATCAACATGTCAGTTTTTGTCAAAGTGATTCCATTATTTCGCACAGCTTAGTCATAATTCTAAATGGTGCACGACTCCACCTTGTCGGCCTTCAATATGTACTCGTCCTGGGGGGTGTTTCACAAAGATCCTAAATCGAACTTAACTCTAAGTTGGACTTAACATAATTATGGAGAGCCATTTGTAGCCTTAAAATGAAATATTTCTAAAAGCAAAAATTGAAGTATTTTAGACTTTTCATAAATTCCACATCAATAACATGAAATCTCCTTGATTATAGAAAATATGCATGAATTGAATCAACATTTTATGCCTTTCAAAATAGCTTTTACAAAATATTTTCAATGATGCTAACGGCTTTCCATAATTGTTAAGTCCAACTTAGAGATAGGTTCAACTTAGGATTTTTGTGAAACACCTCCCTGTATGTTCTGCCAACCATAGCAGAACCTTGATCATGACTATCTTTCTCCCCGCAGGATGCAGGAGTGTGAAGGTGTCTCATTTAGCACCAGTCATCAAGGCATCCGACAGCTTCGGTCTATTCTCACATTTCAACATCCAAGTATCACGTTCTATTGATTCCATTCTTCCAGATTCACAGCCGGCTTTTTTGATAATTTTTTTAAAAAATAAAATGAAAATGAAATTCGTATACGGTTGGCCTACATAAAGATTGGGGTTCGAGGACCCTCGTTTCATGGTTGGTCTATAAGCTGTAATTTCGAGTGAGTGTCGGAAAACTGGAAATGTTTAAAGGTAATATAAAGTTTTGGGAAATTTTGAAAATTGGGTGGATAGTGAATCTTTACAATTTTGGTATACTTGGATGCCCCTGTGGATGTATTATAAGCACTAAAAAAAATAGCCCCTAAAACACTTCTGTTTTCGAGAAAAATTGAATATAAAAATTTACCGGTGCTCCCGGTAAATTTTGATAAATTTCAACTAGCGCTTATGGCCGTACAATGGTAGCTGCGACGTTGAAAATCTCAGAATATGTAGTTGTGATACATCATTTCCAAACGGGAATAGCTAATCGGTCGATTTTAGTCAAGAAACATTGTTTCATAGCTAAATTAATATCTTGACCTTGAGAGGGAGCTATACATCATAAAGAGTTTATTATTAATAATGTACAACTTTAGACTCGATTTCAACCGCGACAACGATCACTGAATATTGAAGGATCGCATATGCTTCATATATGTTCATTTGAACCAAATTCATGACCCCATACAAAAACTTTGTATTACCTTTTAAATGTCAGCATTTTCATCTTACTCCATGCGATTAACGCTTAACAATCAGGCATTAGTTAAAAAATAAATATTGTGATTGAATACTGGCACCAGTATGGTGAACGTAAATTAAACTATGTGAACATTGATAGATGCCAGCCCACACTGAACTAAAGTAACATTATTTCAAAGAGACAAACAACCATAATGGTGTTTGTTTTTTTAAAGAAAATAAATGAAACACTGATTGTGAGTGACTCCCTGTAAACCAACACAACTTTTTTAATCATACCGAGTAATAAATAGGGGCGATTTAACAAATTTGCCATATTAAGACTATTGTGCAAGTATCTTGTTAATCTGTCAATCGTTGCAAACGTGATCTGATCTATAACGACTCGAATCATTGCTTTGAATTCTAAACCAGCCTGACCCGCCATCACGTACAGAATCATGACGACACACTGACGCGTCACAACACTTCTCATAAGTCAACATAATCACTTACAAGACTTAACTCTGCTATAGTTACAAATGTACTTTTCTATTCACCAAAGTACTTTTGTGAGGGGAGGGTTTAAAGGTGTAATTGAACTAATCCGACAGGGATTTATTCTATCAAATCCGATTTTCCAAGCTCAATCGCGCTACTATTATGGCGTTAACTCCCCCGTCCTCAAACTCCATTCATCATTGGGCCTAAACCAAATATAGAATTTGACAGCTTTTCAGTAAGAAACCCTTTTATGAAGTGTTAAGTGAACGAGAATTGGCATTATAATCACGCCTTATTTTGCTTTTGTGTTCTTGTCTGTCCCTTGCCTAGTTTCTCCTCATCATTTCTCCATGTCTCTTACTGTCTGGCCTATTTGGCTCTAGAAGTTTAATTTTGATTAGTTCTCTTTCACAATGTAATCAGTTTCTTTCTTTCCCTTCTCGAATGCATTCTTTTTTCTCCGTGTGTTTTCCATCTGATACCTTTTCAATTTAGCCATTCTCCTTGGAACTTCCATCTGATACTGTTTACATTTTACCCTTCTTCTTAAAACGTTAGTGCATTTATTCAATGACTTGTTATTTCATTCTTATACTTTCATTTCGAATCCCCATATAAAGTTTTGGGATGCGTGATCAATTCATTTAATTGTCTTAAACGCGATTGTGTCCTCCAAATCATTATTCCGTTATAATCTGATAATCATTTTAGCAGGTCTGCAATCCCAAGAAAAATTACAACATTTCAGAACAATTTCTGACCACTTCGTTGAAGAGAACAAATGTTGATATGAAGCATTTGTACTTGCAGCTGTAGTCTTTAAAGGTAAAGCCAAGTATTGGAAATGCCCCAATTTCAAAAAATGAAATGGAAGATCTCATTACCAATCATGTGAAAGAATATGTTTTGACTAATACATGATGATAAAAAATTGCCGAGAAACTGCCTACTAATTCATATATTTGGTAAATTTGTTTCTCTCATGGTCTGTGAGAGATATAGGGTAGTCCCATATACATCTTTCTGTGTATAGTGCTTGTAACTTTACGAAGAATGGGCCAAATTTCTTATCATTTTGATGATTCCAGAACCTTGCAGATGCTAGATGCTAGATGATCAACCTTTTCTGATCGATTCCACAACGTTTCTTTCACAATTCAATCGCATGACCATAACTGGTCTTTACCTTTAAAAAGGAAGGCTTAAAGTGGTTGTGATAGAAGCTGTAATGTGCTCAAAACTCAGAGAGGTGATCTTAGGTCGGATGGAAGAAAATGAAAAACTTCTCATTTTACAATCCATCCTCTTTCTTCATGTTCTATTTTAAGACAGACCCCATACTCACACCCACGTACATAACACTCATGTATCACAGATGTCTCTCCCTTCTTAACCCCGAAAGTGGTAAGAATGTTTAAACAGAAGAGTTGTCATACCGGCAGTCAAACTCTTTCCCGAAAAACAGAAGATGTTTCGAAACACCCGATATATGTCTCAACCATAGCGTACAGAGAGAGATAGTTGCGACACGCTCATCTACGCGTACACGAGATTAGCCTGAGGTTAAATCATGTTGCTCCAAATCGTTCCATCCAACCCTAATCCCACTTACAATCTCTATATTTATGAGGAGAGAACCGTTTTGGAGCTTTGTGAAATGCCTGACCAATCAGATGCAACTTCCGATGAAGTAACTGTCTCTGCAAATAGTTCAAGTAACCTTTATCACAATAATATCAATATGCATGACTAGTTAGGATCATGGATTAATATATTTAGTCAATGGTGTCATGCACACTGTAAATTTATAAATAAAATGTTAATAATTTTCCCACGATGCTTTGAAATGCCAAAATTATGACGACATCGACATTGGAAGGTGTTTACATCATCTTAAAATGATACATTGTTCGGTCAGGTATGATATGATGCACTAAATCGTATTAAAGAGTGGTTGGGTATTGTATTACCATTTTTTGTACAGCTAGATGTACTGTATTGACCACGGTGTTTCCTTCAAAAGCTTTTTATAAAGATTAAACAAGAATTAATCGGACTCGTTTGTATTACGGTTTGTACTCCGATAGCCCTTTTGTTTTAATTATTATTGTAGGTTGATTACATAATTATAGTGAAACAAATTTCAATGAAAGTTACCATGATATTTCAAGTCTACTCTAACGAGTTTCATTGTTATAGCGTGGCCATGTCCTATAGGTCCATGGTTCACATACTGAAATCCTGCATCATGGTATAGTGTGAATGGGGCCTTGCCTACCTTCCTCGTGCTAGACAAAGTTCATATACCCTGGTTGACATTTACCATCCTGGTACGATGTGAACGAGGCCGTATATGCCAGTGTCTTGTTAGGCCAGGGTCTATTCATACCCTAAAAGTAATGTTAGAATTTGTGGTATAGTCTAAACAGGGCTCTCTCTACCCGTCTTATTAGATTAACCGTTCCTGAAATTCACCATCACGGTATAGTATGAACGAGGCTGTGTGGGACACTGTCTTGTTAGGCCAGAGTCTATTCATACCCTAAAAGTAAAGTAAGGATTCGTGGTTTAATCAGTCTAAACTGGGCTGTCTCTACCGCCGTCGTGTTCGGACAGAGTATACCGTTTACACACTAGGCTTGCGGATGCACCATGAACGAGGCTGTGTGTGCCACCATAATAGGCCATGGTCTATTCATAACCTAAAAAGTATAGTTAGTTATATAATCTAAACGAGGCTTCATCTACCCCGTCGTGTTAGGGTTTAGATTTCCTGAATGGTATAGTATGAACGGGGCTGTGTCTACAAGCTTTAAACCGGAAAGGTTGAAGTTTAAAACCATGAATTACAGGGTCAAGAGCATGATGGGAATATAATGCTGTCAAAATGGAACAAGTTGTTTTCTTTTGGATTTTGTGTAGGTCTGAAACCTGAAGGGAGGGGTATTAACTGCCGACTGCCAATGTCATGAATGTATCTGAAATCAGGTCATTTTACACAAGGTAGACATGGGAAGAGGACTAAGGAAATAGGCGAGGTGTAAGAGGAGAAGTACATGAAACATTTAATAATGTTTGAATAACGGGATGTAGGAAGGTAGAATATGATAAATGTAGTGGGAAAGAGAAGTGTGTTTGAGCAGGTGGTTTTAAATGTAATGAGAAAAGTGGAAAGATTTGAGAAAACATTGGTACAAAAACTTGAAGCCCATCTGTACTATTTAACAGGAGGGATTATACCACCCTGCAAGGTCAGTGACAGGTGGTTATCTCATCAAATCAGCTCTCAATTAACATAAGAAGAAGAGGATCCTGGGGGACCAATGGTCACCGATTAGGTATTGTTTGCTATTGAGAGGGCGCAAGTAGCTTTAAGTAGTACAGTGGGACTTTAAGTAAAACATTCCGAAAGAGGGGGAGGAGAGAATATTTAGGACATAAAAGTCCAATCATCATAATACAGTGCCTTGTGTAGAGGTGTAGAGGTCTATTACATTAGGGAGATGAGTTTGTCTAGCCGTATGATCAGCTCTCTGACTGTCTCTGAAGGACCGCGGTTCGAAACTGAGTCACGTTTTTCGGATGTGGTTTTAAATGCTGGTTCAAGATGCAAATATCATATCTGATTGATGCACGTCTAGGAATCTAAATAAAAACACAAACCTTGCATCAAAGGACCACACTAGTATAATGCCAAATAAACAAATTAAAGAAATGACTAGCTCTGATAAGACTTATCATAATTCATGTTCTTTGCCAAGACACTTAATTCATTTCCTTACTTATTAGTTGAGTAAATTTGTTAAATATGTATACCTGATAAGAGAAAAACCATTTGCATATTGAGCTCCAGTTATGACAATACTTTGTGGCAAAGGCAAATATCAAGAATTCAATTCAATTCAACTATTTCATTAAGTTAACATGACAACATTTCATATAAAAATAACATAAAATACACATTAAGAACATATTGGACAAAGATATAAAATAAACGGAATAGGTTGCAACCTGAAAGGTTGGCCCTTTTTTTATTAGGTGCGAAGGTTTATAAAGCAAATGTTTGTTATATATTGTGGTGTTGTGCATAGTTTGAATGGTCTTTCAGCTTTACAATTAACATGTTAAACAATAATGACCAGAACATATGTATACTGAAAAGAAAGAAAAAAATTCTTCAACTTATGTAAGTAAATCTAGATCGTTTTTATCATTCGCCTTCTAAATTCAGCATTTCTACTATCATGACAACATTTGCAAGTGTAAATGATAACCCAGAATATTGAATTATAAAATGATCCATAAACCTTCGCACCTAATTATGTTATTAGAAGTGCCCCATTTTTTGCATGTGGAAGGAGAAGATAAAGATAATTAATCCACAACGTTAACGCCCACTTCTCTATTATTGTACCATTACCATGATTACTCTCTCTCTCTCTCTCTCTCTCTCTCTCCCTCTCCCTCTCTTTCTTTCTCTTTCTCTCTCGCTTTCTCTCTCTCTCCCTCTATATTTTCTCTCTCCCTCTATACATATCTCTTTCACTCTCCTTCTCTCTCTCACTCTCTCTATCTACCTATCTCTCTCACTCTCCCTCTCTCCCTCCCCTCAATTTCTTTCTCTCTCTCTCTCTGTATATATATATATATATATATATATATATATATATATATATATATATATATATATATATATATATATCACTCTCTTTCTGACTCTCTCTCTATCTCTCTCATTCTCTCTCCCTTAATTTCTTTCTCTCTCTCTCTCTCCCTCTCTATATCTCCATCTCTCTCTCTCTCTCTCTCTCTCCCTTTGTATACAGAAAAAGATTCAACGCATGTAAAGGAATAAATTGAAGGTTAGAACAATTTAAGAGAGGACATAGGTACAGTACTGGATATATCAGTTTTATGAAGAAGAAACAAAAATCACAAATGACACAGTTTGCTGAGAAAGATCGGTAGCAAGGTGAGAAAGGGAAATGATGGAGGAGATACAAAGATATATATATAAACTTAGAGAGAGAGAGAGGGGGGGGAGATAGATATATATATATATATATAGGAAGGGGAAAGACAGAGATGGAGAGGAGAAAGTGGAGACAGGAAGAGAGATATATATATATATATATATATATATATATATATATATATATATAGGGAGACACATAGAGAGAGAGAGACAGAGAGAGACAGAGAGAGAGGGGGGAAGGGGAAAGACAGAGATGGAGAGGAGAAAGTGGAGACAGGAAGAGATCTATCGAAAACTGAGGGAGCGGCAGTTGGAGGGGGGGTGGGCTGAAGTGAATAAAGTATGTGTATTTTACAATGTCTTTACGTGTGTAAGCTCATATTCAATGAATTCGATTTCCCTCTTGAGCCCATATGGGAACACTACAGCTCATCGAGACATTGTGATGACAGGTACGGTACTACCACGGCGGAAGATCAGCCGACGTGTCCGCTCGTACATCATAATGCTCTCCAGGGAAACAAAATTTCGACGTCAAAATTACGGCGCGGACAGTTATAATTTTCTTTACTTTCAGAAATTATTTTTCATCTGGGCGTCCTTGTATCGAGACAAGTAGTCTCACAGACAATGAATACATGGTGACTATACATCCTCTGCAAGTTTCACAACAAAACACATAATTCAAACAATGATGATTGCTAGATTCAATATGAAAAATAGAAGGGAAAGAAAGTGAAATATCTAAACAAGGAAACATGGCTTTATAGACAACATATACAATTACTTTTGATAGAGTATCTAGTTCTCTTTCTCTAAACATCGATGGTTATGTAGTCTATAGCTTCCAAACTACTCTAGACAATGCTCATGGACTATCACCCGGACCGTTACTACAGTTATAAATGTGATCTATTATTATTATTATTATTATAAAAGACGAACTATCCCGGACAACAACTCATTGATGACTTCCCCCAAAGGACAACTATTTCCGAGGACGATAACTCTCTGGACTAACATCCCGGAGAAAGAGATAGGAAACAAATAGATACCGATCAAGAGATGGGAAGAGGGATGAAAGGTGCCGAAAGCAGAATACACGTGGTGTAGTAGTAGAATCGCATTAAATATTGAAGCTATGATACATAGAACTGTCACAACGTTGCAAAATTGTAGGCCTATCCGTTAGATAGGCATCTTTATTATAAATACATAACTTCCTTTATACCGGGGGCCAGATTTACATCAAAGCGCTTTCACTCTGCATTTAATGTTTTTGTTTAAAGCAGCACATCGGGGGTGGCTTTTTTTCCTAAATTTTAGTTGAATGACCATAAATTTCGTCAACAGATTATAAAGATGAAGGCAAAATAAACTTGGCCCAACGGATGGATTTGCTGGTAGAACTGAGCACGTGTGTTCATTTAGATAGTAATTCCAATAAAATCCTTTCATAAAGCTCTGCAACACCTACCATGCTCCCAAGAGCATTCCATAGTCCATCTGGACGACGCTTTAGGATGCAGCAGGTTAAACCTGTTGATAGAAAAGTCACTTAAGGGTCTGACTGCGCATGACTATATTGCATGTAGATTAAAGCCTTATTTCAATGTTCATGTATTCATTGAGGTCAGCGGAGATGCATTATTTATTTATTTTCAGTATTTTATTTTTTGTCTGATAAACATTTAATACATTTGTATATTATTAGTGACTCGATATGTTTATGTACCTGCTTAAATCAAAACGGAAATGAATAGCTACAGAAATAAAAAGTTGTTTTTCGTCCTTCCTCATATTTTCCTGCAAAAATAATGTTGCCGTATTTTGTAATCTTTTGTCCTTATTGTTTTTCGATGATAAATTTATAGAAAAATCACTTCCAGATATGTTATTATGACATGAATGTTCAGATGGTGGGATAGATATTTCCCTTTATAACTGATAACATTTTTTTTACTTTTTGAACATATTTGAAACCCAATCTGCATGATCAACATGAGCATAATAAGGAAGTGCTGGTTCAAAAGGGACCAATGTTAATGTTTACCGGGACAAAATGTAGCTGAATATAAACGAGTACGATAAGTTTTAGGTCGTCGTAATAGGGATGGGGGGAATAATATTGCGTTATAGTAATGTCCTTGTCCCCTCCTCCACAATGAAATAAAACTAAATAGATTGAAAAAAAGAAAATCAAATCAACTGTAATTTCAAGATAACTTACACTAGGTCAGTCCTTTGTTTGATGGTATATCTGTAAATACACACATGTACTCACGGTATAACTTACTAATCAGGGGCGTAGACAACGGGGGGGATGAGGGGGATGCATCCCCCCCCCCCACCTCACAAGGTGGGGGGGATGGCATGTACAATCATCCCCCCCCCCCCCAGGTTTTGGGGAATGATATTTGCTTACTTAATAAGTCATAATGATGATAATAATAGTAATAATAATAATGATAACAATTATAATATTAATAATAATAATAATTATGATGATGATAATAATAATCCTCATCATTATTGTAATTGTGTTTATTGTTATTAGCCGCATTCACACGGAGAAAGCCAATTCAGACGGTAAAAAAAAGAAAATCTTACAAGTATTTTGTGGTTATCTTGTGGTTTGGAAACCACAAGATAACCACAAGATTAAACAGGCGCGGATCTACGGGGGGGGGGGGTTAGGGGGTTTAAACCCCCCCCCCCTTGGGCGGCCCAAAAAACAAACAAACAAAAAAAAGGGAAAAAGAAGAAAAAAAAAGAAAAGAAAAAAGAACGCACGCTGGAGAGAAACCCTTTCAAGTGCAAATATTGTGAGAAGATATTCAACTCATCTGGTAACTTAACCAAACACATGATAACTCTGGATATAACTGTGTATTTAACTGTTACTTGATTTAAAAAGACGTTATCATGCACTGCTTTTTATGGTCTCCATTGTGTTAATAGATGCCAGGAAAACATCACTTACGGGGTTCAAATAAACACCCCCAAAAAATCGGCTCGTGGACGATGCTCTGCATCGTCATTATTTTGGTCACCCCCCCCCCCCCTTAGCAAAAAGCTAGATCCGCCCCTGAGTCATCCCCCCCCCCCCCCAGGTGTACGAACCTGTCTACGCCACTGCTACTAATCTAAGATGTAAAACCCATGATTAAATAATTACTCTTAAGTAATCTTGCAGTCAAGAGAGATCAAATAAAACTATCTTTAGGCCGCTTAATTGATTGCGAAAATGCAAACAAAGGCCACCCTGAATGGTCCATAACAGATCAGGCACAATGGTTACATAAGTATGTTAAGATGATTTAAATGTGCACATAAAGATCTTAGAGTCTCTGGGTCAATAATAATCAGGTAATTATACAAGATTATACCCTATTTCAATCGTATTGTTACTTACCATATTATTACCTGTACGATTTAAGATAGGACAATATGTGTGTGTGACGGGGGGGGGGGGGAGAAGAGATAGAGTGAGAGAGGGGCAGACAGACAGACAGAGAGACAGAGAGGGGGAGAAATAGACAGACAGAAAGACATATAGAGAGGGGAGAGACAGATACAGAGACAGACAGGCAGACAGAGAGGGAGAGAGACTGAGACAGCCAGACAGCCAGACAGACAGACAGACAGACAGACGGAGAAAAAAGTGGAGGTGAATCAAAAGAGGGATAACAAAAATGGTTGTTGTTTGTTCTTTTATCGAATACTGTAGCTTGTATTACCCAGATCCGAAACTTAACGCCAATTGACAATTAAACTGAAAAGATACACCAATGACCTAGCTACTTAAAACCCTTTGGCAATTTAAAATGGAAGTAACTAAACCTTTCAATATCCAAAGGTATCACATCTATAAGTGGGGTGCCACTTTAGAATAAACACGTTTGAACCCCTTTCTCATTCATATTAATTTCGTCGAGCTAGAATATCACTGTGCACAAGGGGAGGACTGAAATAAGTTTAGGGAATCTGACATTTTCCGGCCCTCAGACCTTCAAGCCAAAATATCGAGTGGACCGCTGGGAAAACACCCCCCAAATTCCTTTGGCCAGCCCGCCTCTATACTAACTGTAATATGGGGAATAGTTCTTGGAATGACTGTGTCCTTTCAAAGAAGACTGTAAAGATATAAAAAGTAAACTTATAATTACTGCTTTCCATCTTACCTTATATAGCGGAAAACAACCAAATACACTAGGCTCGCAGTTTCACGATGTCAAGAGAAAATTAATTGTCTTCTGGTGTGAGGCAGAGGTCTGGATAGTATTTCTGCATGACTTTCATAAACTTGAGTTGAGTGAAAGTAACATTTAAAAGAGCATGGGGGAGGGGGACACACGAGTAAAGGAAAAAACTTTTTTTGATAAAATATCTCATAAACTAACCAAGAGCTTAGCAAAAATAATATTCCTGTCAAAATTCTGAACATATGACTTGGAATTTCGCCGGAGTACTCCCAGATATCTTGAGATTGGCAGATGAAGACTTTAGATGACTCAATGTTTACTCAAACGTATATCATCGTATAATCTAATTTATTCTATTTAATCTAGACGTTACTCACACTCATTTGTGCTGCGAACCTGCTGGGACCATTCAACTAATTGTAAAGTGCATTTAACCTTCTTGAAAACTTGTCGATTCGCTACTAGAATAGGTTATAATGACTGGCGAACGGATATTACGTAAAGTGAATGGACGATAGGAGCTAGAGTCATTCATAGGGATGGGAGAATGGGAAGAATGAATATGACGTTATGATTTTGTCTGTTTGTTCGTTGTTGTGTTCAGATTTTAGAGTAGAAATCGAAATTGTAAAGTGCATTTTAACTTCTTCAAAACTTGTTAAACGTCAGATATTAGAGTAGAAATCAGCAACTTGCAAATTGCTGATTTCGTCACTGTAGTAGCAGATATGTATAAGTTTATAATAAGTTTTGATAAAGCATAGAATATTACAAGGGAAAAAAAAATTGAAAAAAGAAAACGTTTCCTTACTGATTACTGAAATCACTTTATTGTAAAACGTGATAGGCCTTTAATATTAATATGACGTTTAACGATAAATAGCTTTTAATGTTCTGCGATTAAAGGTAATCTTGATTTTCATACAGAAACTACATTTCTAGACAAACTCTGAACATGAATCTGAATCATAAACACTTCATTCCAAAATATTAAAGTCGAAAAAATATTATAACTTTCTACTTGGTATGTAATGTTCCAAAATACTTCCCATGGAATTCTAACTGAAGGTGGTGGTGATAGGGTGTGGACTTGAGGGGAGAAAGGACCTAACAATAACTGTTTAAGACTAAATAGCAAAGCTAACAATAATTATTGTATCTTTGAGAAAAGACGTAAGTTGTCAATCATTTATAAATAATTAAAGATGAATATAATCGGTTCTTATATACAAAGAGTGAATACGTTAATACAGTTTTTTATAATAGGTTTTAATATATTGCTCATCCTGCTGGCCCTGCAATTATGATTGCCCTAGCATTGCCATGTACCCATTTACCCATGGGTGGAGAGTGGCAAATGTGGATAAATGTCTTGCCAAATGACGTCAATGACTTGTTGAGAATCGAACCCCAACCCTTGGGTTTTAGAGTCAGATGAATGAACCACTATACCACGCCGCCTCCCCTAGTCACTTACAGCCATCAATTCGTTCCAGTCTCTTTCACCTCCATCATCGAGTTTAGAGATCGTTGGTAGAAGAGGACAAAGAAAAAAGTTGTTGTTAGTTTAAGACTTGTTCGCATACAGACGAAAAAGCCAAACAACAATGGGAGTTAATACAAGCTTACAGAAAAGAGCAAGGTACTAGATAAATTGAGTCCCTCGCTTGCAACCAAACACACCAGAAACACTATTTGTATGCTAATTAACGGCAGACCGTGAGAGAAGACATGAGTCTTGGCGTAGCTGAAGAGTTACTCAAATAGTGAGAAGAAAAGACTTAAGAATCAAGTACGACGTTGGCATGGCATACAGGCATTCAGAAGTTTCTTGAGTTCACTTACCCTTTAAGTTGATAATTTCGTTCCGTTTGTATAAATCACTATTATTCCTCAGCGGGCTTGGAATCATTAAAGGCTTAATTGTGCATTATGAAGGTCAAGAACGTTGCATCTGGTCATTACGTTCTTGGCTTTCAAGAGGCTGTATGGGTGGGCCTCAAAAGAAACTTTTCGAACTAGATAAAATGATTTCTCCTTTAGGTCAAGTACAGGACACACACTGTAAAGAAGATATAAAGATCATTCCATCTAAACTGTGTATATCACCGAATCAGGATTCTATCTGAAGCTGATTTTGCGATCAGAATCTCGTCCGTCAGCAATGGTCACGACGGAAGATTATTATTATCTTATCTCAGACTTTCCAGGAAAAAACTTTAATGTCGTCACATGACATTTATTTTGAAATCAATGACATAATACAGGAAAACGATCTTCTCAAGTCCTCAGCTGTCTTGCAAGTGCTCGTAATCGAGCAGACGTCTTTCACTCACTGACTGTGATCTGTCTACTGAATGCTTCTCAAGATGACGAGGGGACATCGAACACGAGGCACAGGTCGAGCACCAAGTATGCTGACTGTTCACAGACCTTCGTGATCTAGTGTGCGCTACATGACGAAAATCTGTTTGGCAAATTTCGGTTGATTGTTATCCTTTTTATGTTATCCAATTAATCTTGCCCTTATATCGACATTTCATTTCAAGGGTAATTTATCATACTATTATTTTTATACGGGTCAATGGAGGGGAATGCATTGGAGGAACGGTTTTAATAAGGCTTACTGACCACAAAACTAGATTAATCTCATTTATTAGAAAATGCTCTCATTTATATTTGTAAAGCTAGACAAAATTTCATTTCTATCCTAATATCAATGACACATCCAAAGTATATAGATGATTAATGTGTTGTAATTTGTCATTACAAACCATCGAAGCCTGTCTAAATATGAATTTCATATATAAAATTTACATAAATCTATTTGTTTGACCCCCCCCCCCTCCCCATAACGTTAGAAATACAGCATCTACCACTCGTGCGAAAATACCCCCTGTTTAAAGATGACCCCCTTTGGACGTGTAAGGGTGCTAACCTTTGTCCCCTGGGTCAGCGAGGAGGTAGAGATGGGATCCATCTTTCACCCCTACTAATATCAAGAGAGTCCAGTCTTATTACTATGACAGGACCCATAGGGACTGGTTTAAAGGGGGAAACAAACAATCCATGCCCAACGATATTTCTATTTTTTATTTTAAGGCGTAGAGGGGCGTTTTGTTCGTCCAGCAATCGCAAGAATGATCAGAAACCGATGAGCGCAAGGCGAAAAAGCTTTAGTATGTTATATTTCACTTCATATTTCACTTTAATGTTAAAGTCCATAGTTTCCTGTGGTGATTCCTGCCATTTAATATTTGTTGTAATATGTTTATAACATCACGAAATAAATTTCTAGAAATATTTACAGGAAAAAGAAGAAAAATCCATGACGCTAAAAACTTGTCAAACAGGAGTAACTAATGTTTGTTATCGTTTATAAATGTTGTGATTTTAAACATGAAATCTTTAGTTTCGAGTCCACAATTCATTTCATCTTCCGTTTTATTTAATTGACAATTATCATCTTGATGGAATAAACATGATGAACAAATTAACTTATGTGATATCAATTACAGTTTTTAAAATTGCGTTGGCGTTATACTTTTCTTGAGGAAAGAAAGACACAATAATTTACTATTATGAGCTCTTTTAGAATTGTCAAATTGTGTTATTTCCGAAAGGACTCATCATAGGAAATCAAATACATTTGAAAGAGTATCTTTATCTGACTGCTAAACATAAGGATTACATTGTGCAAGAATACTGAAAGTATAATTACGTTATGTTACTAATGCAATGAGTTATTTCCACGAGGCTCCCTAACTAAAATGGAGCTTAAAAAATATGATTTTGTTGGAATGGAACAAATCAGGTCACCGCAAATTGTAGATATTTCATATCCACCTCACTTGATATGGAGCTACAGATGAACCTGTCATGATTGATATCAGAATACTATTACAAGAAATAAAATTAGGAATATAATGATTACGAATAGAGTAAACAAGCGAGGGAAGTGACCTATTTCAGAAACACGCTAGAGGGGTTGTGAGATTGGGATTAAACTTCCCTTCATTAAAGGATGCACTTAAAACAGTAATTTTAATATAGTCTGGATTGATTCGAGAACTTGAAAAACCATTGACATTATTTTATGACGACATTTAAATATTGTTCTAAAGGTTCACAGGTGCAACATTTCCTCATGATATAACGTCGCCGATCATTGAAGTTTGGTTTATAGAAGACAACAAATGAATCATTATAGAATAAGAGAGATGCTATTGGTCTTTTCAACACAATAATATAACCTAAACGTGGCCATGATATTCTCATATATTCAAGCTATAAATCTTTCAAAATTGTATAGTCAATAATATTAGTTTTAATCAGTTTGAATACTTATGTAATCCATGAGATCGTTTAGTTTATTTCAAAGCACTAGCATGACTTTAACGAGAACGAATTTGCTCCTATCATTAGCAATTTTACCCACAATCCAGTGCCTTACCACCCTCCAGGGAAATAGGAATGGAAGTTGAAGAGAAGTGGGTCATGATCCAATTATTGAATTGTCAGATTTAACTTTCTTTTCAATCGTGATGACTTTAGCTCAATGCACACGCATTTATAATACATGTTGTTCACCCTTTCTCAAAGAATACTTTAGTTTTTAAAAAACACAGTTAATATTTTGTCGAATACACTAACTAAAAAGTACATTTTATGGTTGATGATGTTGTTGTTGTTATTTTGTTTTACTTTGAGTATAATCTACGTGATATTGTGCCCACTTACACAACATGTAGGCCTATCTATGATTGGTCTGTGTTGCATCTGGGGAACTGCTGAATTTAACAGTGGACATATACACAATCATGCTAAAGTCTGTAAATCGATGCTAATTAAAGTTTAGTAAAGTAAAATACTTCTCCATGGTTTTAAGTTTCTATAAACCTTTGCACCCTAGCACACCTGCAAATCTGAAATGACAATTTTAATCCTACCACGTGTTTCTGTGCGGTCAAAACAAACACATCGGATACATCAAACATATCATGTGGTACCTAAGCTAATGATGTAAGAACAAAGGCAAACGTTACTGTGTAAGTATACACTAATCGCTCAAGTCATAAGTAATCGAGGTACCTAGTGACAATTTACCATTCCGTTCAGTCATCATCACGAAAAACATCAAGATGTTTCGTATCCCTTGTCTTTTTTTATTTCCATGGAAACAATTCACACTTTCAGCACATACGTACGTTAAGTGTGTAAGATCCGATATTAGACGTATTTATGCGACGGTTTGTAATGTTTTAATTGAAAGGGAAATGGAGTTTATAAGTTAAAAACCTCAATTCAAACAGATTGAAGTAGGAAAAATGTTGATTTTTAAAAAGCGGGTGGAAGGAAGGGAATGTCGTTTATCAACGTCGTTGTTATTCACATTTTTCAATTGATTGCTTCTGGCTGCTTTTTCGTCACCATGTCATCATTGGATAAGGTATTGGCTCTGTCAATGAGGTCATCGCTCATCTTAACTCATTCTTACTTCCTCCTAACCTCCATCTGGAGGAAGGGGGAACGATTATACCCCTCCTGGCCCTCCAAGCTAGAAGAAAGAATGGTATGGACGACTCACTGGTATCTGGCTTATAAAATGTTTCAAGAGAGAGGGAGAACAGAAGGAGGGGAGGAGAATGAGAATAAGGAGGAGGGTGAGGCGAAAAAAGAGAAGGAGAACAAGAAACACAACAACAAGGACAAGAAGAACACGAACAATAAGATGAATTAATACGATATTTTTTTAACTTGATTAAAACAATATTTTTAAAAATGACAAATTAAAGGATATCCACCAATAAAGACCAGTGTGTGCCCCTTCCTCATGATGCCTCACCCCCCCCCTCTCTTAATGGCTGGTGCCATGCTGCACGCCTCCGTTTGTGGTGTATAGTATAATCAACGAGTACTGAATTTGTATCGATGCATAAGTAATGAAGACCTTGTGGAATGATTAGACTCCGAACGATGTATTTATTGATCTCAACCTCCTAAGTTCCTCGAAATCACAGAATGAGATACTAAAGATCAAACATTTGACTTCCATGTAAACCGATGACGGATATCTTTATTGTAGTAAGTTAAGGTTCAAGGTTAACAACGTGACTGCAATACTTCTTTTTGCAGCTCCGATTCTTTTAAACCGTAACGATCGAGCCCTTAAATTGCTGAATAAGTAGTATTCTTGTACAAATTCGATTTAAATCAACATTTCGCTTTCGATTTCGGTTTCGCTTTCATTAAAGATAAGGTTTTACCAGCATTGCACGGGCTTGAATTGAATAATCTAATTCATCCCAAAATATCAAAACAGAAATACAACTCATTGCAAAGAGACGTTGCTCTATCCCTTTTTTCCTCACCAGTGCATCATCAAGAATAATTTGAATTTAGTTTTAGGCCTACTTATGTCGTTAAAAAATCCTTGATAATGTTTTTCATTAATCATTGAATATATTGTTTTTTTTTTATCTTCTCCATAACATAAACTTGGAAAGAAAGGCGATGCGAGAACAATTTTGAAACTGTCTTTTTTCAATTAGTGGTGCTTCATATGTCATGTTTGCAACCACAACATATTAACAAATGGCAATAAGGCCACCCCTTACCGTGGTGGTTGCCGAAATATTGGGAGCTTCGATCTCTTAGATGAGGTGAAGGCGGGGGAGGGGGGTGCAGCCGCCATTCCAAAATTGTCTCCTTTCCTGACCAGAATCTAGATTACGTATAAGACCATTCGAAGTGTTTCGCCTCGTTATAAGTCAAATGATTAATTTATCGTCTCCCTCACGCTTTCTAAACTTATTTCCAAAAAAACATTTCGCTTTGACAAGATAAAAAATAGGTTGAATTCCTGAAAAATATTATTTTAGAAACCTATATATACAGGCGCAATAGTACGTTTAGAGTCATGTCTGAATTCACTGTTTGGAAAATAGGCAGGGTTTAAACCTGGAACCGAAGGCGTAACCGAGGGGAAGTAAACGTGGTTTAATAGCTTTAAACTCTCAAAGGCTTGTTTATACTTGATGAAGCTAATGCAGTCGGGTAGGGCAAAAGAAACATTCAAATATTATCGAAAAACCAAATCAAACCAGCCGAATAAATAATGGTCTATTGAATGCAATGATGAACATTGATGTACGACATTAAACATAAACTAGAAGTAGTAAATGGCGCGAGAAATATTTCTTGAACCAGGGAGATAGGAGGAAACAAAGTTAAGTGATTCATTTTGAATCAGATATAACAGTGAAGGAAATTGAATATATATTTTTCCAAAAGAAATTCAATATTTTATATAATATATATGTTGAGTATCATTCATAAGTACATGAATATAAATTGCTATCGGTCGACTATTACCTCAGATTAATAACCCCTTAGACAACTGTCGGACAAAAAAGCCCTTTTTAGACGACCCATTGAACAACTTCTACTCAGTCAACTATCACCACTTGGACAAATACCTTCTTCCGACAACTACTACCAATAATACGGGCTATTTTGAAACGAGGGGGAGTTGTCTGGGGGCAATAGTCTTGGTAGTTGTCTGGGGTAACCGTCTGGACAAGACATAGTACATCTATGGTCTGTCTCTTACCATGATCATCATGATACCCCTACGATGACACCAACTCTTAGAAATGAAGAGCCCATCGACCACCATAAACAATTGAAGCCATGGATAGTGTTCTTATAATTATAGTAATGATAAAACGGATGGGGAAAAAATCCTCATAGTTCTTGCACCTATTTAAATGAAAACTCATACAGGCCGAGTAAATCGAAGAGATAATTTACACAAGAGGAAACATTTAGTGTATTTCAAATTGTCTATAACTCTTGGAAACATTAAAAGTGCATTCGGGAGTACTGTATGATTCTTTTCCTTCTTCTTGCTTTTTTAATTTCCTGTTGATACTTACAGTTAAATACAATTTAGATATCAACAAAGTAAACTTTGATAATTCTAAGTATTGTTCATGGATTTTTTAACTTCAATTAACGTGAAAATTTCCTATTTAAACAATCATTGGATCAAAGCCAAATGCCAACAAGCGTACGTCTGCGGTCGATGTTTGTGGTCGATGAGAGATTTGGACGATTACATAAGGATCTAAAAAACCTATCAATTATTGAGGAATTGCCTTTTCACGAATTTCACGAACTTTCACGTACAACGTTTAAAAAGTATATGATTTTCACAGACGTGCTGACATTTAGTTCAGGAGAGATGTTAGAAATAATGAGGAAAACAATCTTCTATAAACGCTCCTGATTCAGTTTCAATTTTCTGCAGCCAACAAGAAAATTTGGCAACATAACAAAAAAATCAGCTGAAGGATAAGGCAGGTAGGCTACCTTTAATGTTAAGCCCTGCAATTTGACATTGTTACAAATTTCGCCGAACTTGAATTCAATTTGAGAAGAAGGGATCAAAGCAAGGTCGCAGGTACAAAAAGCGTTAAAAGCTTCTGCCGCTTTGAGGACGTTGCTCTAAACCTGAAGTTATCTGAATTCATGTCTGGATTTGAGAACGTGGTCTCCAGAGATCAAATCAAAACAAGAACCAAGATCAATACAATTACAACCATATTGAAGGAATAAAGTTGATTTTGATCACCTAGGGAACGAGTGGCGAAAGACTGCCTGAAGTTCATGCAGTTCACAAAGAGTTTTAGGATACAAAATTCATCTTCCTTTTCCCGAAAGTACGTTCGGGATTCGAGATTCGAGTTTCCTAAGCATGCTAGGGAGGTCCCATTCCTATTTCGAGGTCTATAAAAAAAAATAATAATAATAAAAATGGTGCTTTTAAAGCGCTTTCCAACGAAGTCTCTAAGCGCTATAACAAATAAAATACAATGATAAACAATGACAAATTAAACAAAGCAAAATATTAAAAATAAACCTACAAATAACAATACATTATGAAAGCATATAACCTATTCATTTGCGACAGAATCGAGTAAATATTATTTTTCAAAATATGAAAATGGGAGGTAATGTTTGCAAGTCCCCCGTCCCCCAAAGTGTGTTTAAGAAATGCACTCATATCAAGTACTAATATGTTGTGCGAAAACACACAAATCGGTAATCAGTTTACCATAAACTTTAACAACGAAACTTGTACACATTGTAATCGCACTGATTTTGATATCTGGCACATAGTGCTAAAGGGACATTTAATACGGAGAAGAAACAGATAGATTTTTAATATGTTGATTTCGGTAAAGATTTTTCTTCTCCTCTCTCTCTCTCTCTTTGATCCCTTTCATCCCACCCTTCTACAACTACTTTGTTTGCATTATCTGCATATAGGCTTATCTTTTCTTTTCTTTTACTTCTTAGTTTATGACAAGGATACGTTGGCTACCTCCTAAGCTCCACATAAACATTCTCTCTCTCTCTCTCTCTCTCTCTCTCTCTCTCTCTCTCTCTCTCTCTCTTTCTCTATCTATCTATCTATCTCTATCTTCAATATGAACATCCGATATTAAGTCCACGTGGTTGCACATGATGCCGTAAGTAATGATGAAGAAAAGATGTTTAACGCTTTATAAAACTCTACAGTTCTCATTAATAAAACTGTTAGATTAAAAGCAGTAAGATTATCTTCTTCTTCATTATTCATATATATATATATATATATATATATATATATATATATATATATATATATATATATATATATATATTCTTCTTCCTACTCCTTCATCTATCTCCTTAACAATGCACTGCTGAGATACCAATCATCGACTTGTAATTTTGAACGAGAGTTTGAGCATGACAATGCACCTGTTAAAAGCAAGTTACTAGTCATTGATTACGTCACTGACCTCTTACAATGCAGACTGCGACCCCTCCCATTTGACAGTGCATTCGGAAATACGAGATATGTAGATGGGCGGTTTGTAGGAAATGCATCGGATCATTCTCATTTCCCGCCAAGTTTGGAGGATGTTTTCCCTTAGATACTTAATCTTGTTTCTCTCCATAGATACCCTTGTGTCTCCCGCATTCTTCAGATTTATCGAAATGACTTTGAACTCAAAGAATTAATCATCCTTAAAAAATAAAAAGAATGAACCGCTTTGACTTATCTTAATGATATGTAGCTGATAAGTAGCAGAAGGATGGTGCCGTGTAGTACTGCTGCCCTGCACCTAAAGTTCTTTAACAGTGTATTTTCTAAATATTAGAACGTAGATCATGAGGGCGAATAAGGATTTCTCTACCGAAAGTTTGATAAGAGCTTTATTTTTATGTTCGACGATAACAAATAAGCTAGGCCCTGAGTTTAAACTTATTCAGGAGGGTTGAAGAAAAAGCAGGCCTTGTAGAGCCTTTTCAAACTGAAGAATGTGTCAAATAGAATCCGGTGTTTTTCAAATAATTTCAATGATTTCCAACCCCATAATTATTGTTCTATTCCATCCTAATTTGGAATTTACTAATCGGTTCCTCCAGAATTTGATTATTGCAACCATCACTACTTTTCCATACCCAAATCGATGTAGCATACTCATTTTTACCTGATGATGGCAGTTAGCTACTGATAGCACACGCTTAGAATTCAATATAGTGATCGTTTCTCATATACAAAATAATTGTTTTTTCGTGTGGAGAATATCAAGTCCTTTTTTTTTTTATTACTCTAGGATTTGATCACAAGCTCGACGTTCAAGACCCGTTCTTTCTTTTTTCGTTACCTTCTCTTACTTGACCTTATACTCACATTCTTTCTTAAATCCTCTTCTTAAGATTCCTTTCCTTAAGAGACGATGGACATGATGAAGGAAGACCCCTAGATCGGATGAATTATGATATCATCATAAACACTGCTCTATGTTTATCCAGCAAAGGTCAGCTTCACTCGACTCATCGCCATGTACATGATGTATGGGGGAGGGTAGCCGTCCTTTCGCATGGTAGGGGCGCCTCTTCATGTTAAAACGCTACACAAAGAACATGGTGGTGGCTTGATTATCTTATCATTTTCCTCACTTTTTTTTTTCCTTTTTTATTTTCTGAATAAATATGGAAAAACAACCTTGCATACTTTTGTTGCCCATTTATGAGTAACTGGAATCAGGAGAAAAAAAGATCAGTGGTCATTTAAAGTGCAATACACTTCTGTATTAAATCAAGCGTCTGAAAAAGCGAACTAGTACAGGGATTTGAATTCACACCCTTTGAACTGTTTTTATATCGTTCTTAGTCCTGTCAGTCGTTCCGCTGGTATAAGTCCGAATAAACGCTTGAATAACACCATTTCATGTAACATATCCCTGTAGATGATACATTCATTTCATCATGTTCATTTTTACCTTCCGTCGTACTCTGCATCATACAGTGGCGATTATGCTACATGCACAAATAATTATGTATATCATATAAGACATTTTTGTAAAACATATATCTTTTACGAGTACATGTATCCAGCAAATCTGCAGAATGAGCACATTTCATAGCGCATATTTGAACTTCAGGAATATATTTTTTTAACTTTTTAAGCTTCCAAAATGAAGATGGTATTGAATATATACGTTGTGAATCCAATACTGAAAATCTTATATCTAAACTAAAAACTAATCTCTTCAAACTAGCATATATCAATAGTACTAACGGATATTTATGTGATGTTTTTCTTTGTAAGAACTTCATATTTTCTATAAATGCTTCTGTTTACTCATCTTCCTTTTATGATCTTGTTATATTTTATGTATATATATATATGTATATTCGAAAGCGCATTGAAATGTCAACAGACATACATTGCACTATAAAAGAACAAAGTATTATTGAATTATTATTATACGCATTGTCTATGATATCCACTTGAAATGTCAAAAGACATGAAATGCGCTATAAAAGAACAAAGTATTATTATATTATTATTATTTATATTGTCTATGATATCGACTGCGTTCTTTGAACATGGATATCATTCGCACATCAGATCATCTATGGCTTCTGGTTCGGATGGATATTCGGAAGGGGTTTAGATCTCAGCTGTCGTTAGGGTTTTGACAGCCATGCCTGGACGGAAACCTTCTGTCCAAGATCCAAGGAGGTCAATCCCCATTCAGGATATTCCTTCTCACTCAATATTTCCTTAAGTGATTTATCAATTTTAGGTCTGTAGATGGTCAGAAATAAAGAGAGAGATCAAATTCAATCCATGTTTGTTTCTCCTGATATACGATAACATATTGATAGCATCTGATGAAAATAAAGAAAACGAAGATATCCTCTCAGCTCTCCATTAAGACCCATCCATCGAGTCATCAATTACGCAGTCTGATTTCGGTATAACCAAGATTTGCACCATAAGTTAACTTTATGTACCTAGGCCTTGAAAGTCTACATATATTATAAAGGGCTAAACTTTCAAAATCAGGAGAGAGGAAAAGCATATTCAGATAAGAAAGTGGTTTTATCGAATGGAGATTGTTCATGATATTCGAGATGAACTAGGGTTCAAAGTACTTAGTCATTTACCAAATTGGTACTTCACATTAAATTTTGCATTTACTATCTTGTTTAATATACATGTACATGTATACAAAAACAGGCTCGTATTACTCTAAAAACATATATTAAAAATTCCCAGTGCTAATGTACCTTCAATTTTTGTAACTTCTCAGACCAAATGAAGAAGAAAAAAAATCAACTAGTCACAACGACGTCAGAGTGTTGAATTGTTACTTTGATTTTATTTGTTTAATCAAAACAAAACAAAACGACACAATTAACAACAACCGAACCAAATTCATACAGCGATGCAGGGTAACTTACTTATTGAAAAATGTCAACTAATAAGTCTTGTTCATACTTTTCTAAAAAAATAAAGTTGTGCTCGGGGCCCGGTTTCATGAAATATGTTATCAATAACAGGTTCCAATAACTGTTATTAACTACTAAATTCGTTGCATTTGATTGGCTGAATGCAATTTAACATAGAATTTTAGCATTTGTTATTGATTACAAGTTGTATGAAACAGTCCCCTGGTCATGTTCACGGAGAGATAAACTGTCTGGAAGCTATTGGAAAAAGTTGATAGTACATAAATATTGGCGTCAACTGTGATTTTTGGAATTATCGAAAATATAATAGGAAATGGACTCAATCTCGATGAAAAGCACATGAACTGCTCATTGAAGTGGGTATATATAGAACTATACACACGAGTGGCACGAATGCGTGGTCCCAAAATTTATACTATTTCTCTTTATATTTCTATCATAATTTAAAAAGCAATCTTATTAAGGACACATTTCTACTAAGATATTTTTCCTGACTGACAATAAAACAAAATGTGTTTTTTTTCTTTTCATTTTGCTGTTGTGTATTAAACTAAACTGAATTTTGATTTTGATTTTTCTCTAAATCTGTAAGTTTTATATTTTTTTTAAACTGGACTTTTTGAAACAAGTGAATGTTGTGCTTTTGTTTGATTTGTAATCATGTGTTTGATTTGTAATCATGTGTTTGATTTGTAATCATGTACATTATTTTGTCACCTTTGCAAATTTAGTATTCGGACTGCGAGAATGGAAGCTATGAAGCATATGAAAAATGGTAATCCACGAATAGTACCTTTAAGAAGACCCGAATCTCATCGAAATAGTAGCACATGAAAACTGTATCCATCACTCCTTTAAACATTAAGTCACAAACACAGGTCAGGAGAGTTTGATTTAGATTCGATCTTATTTTAATGGATGTATAATAAATCTGAACCTCTTCTATACATTTCAATGAGCATAGATATAAAGTTGGTACAATATTAATATAACTCTATACATATAGAAAACATGAGAAATCAAAATGAATGACATGTCGAAGGAATATTAAGCATAAATGAGATACAGAAGGTGAATTATAACCATGAAGCTTGATGTGCTTACAGCCCTAAGATATAATTTCTAAACAAAAATGTATATAACAAAAGAGAGATAGAATGATTGGGGGTAACTTGCAAAGAAGGACAGTAAAGGGATAGAGAAGGAGTACAGGTTTACTTTCGTTGACCTGTTGATTAGACTCTGATTAATACCATGAACGATGCCAGGTCATGGACAATTATTACGTAAGGTAAAATGGTTCAATATAAATGAGAGAGTCATGATATGATCAACACTGACACAAATCTTTCTAAAGAATACAATGAATTTAGATTTCGGGGTCCTCTTTAATTGGAGAGAGGTTAAGATATAATTGGATCAGTCAGTGTGTATTTTAAATGGAGTTAATCAAAATCAAAGGAAATCAACGTTAGGTGGAAATAAATCACATGTAAGTAGGAAATTTAGGGACTTTTAGTTATCTACAAAATCATAGGTCTATCATACATGTGATACAGTCGCTTTTCTCATACGAATTGGCACCTCAATTCATTCAGAAAAATCTTGATGGCGCTGTTTACACATGTACGTTATTCTTTATTGAGGTCTGCTCTGAGTTACCTCGAGTGCACTGTTATGGAGTAAATTAAGTTATAAATATCGTTTTCTTGGATGAACTGGTTCCTCATATTTCAAAACTTTTGATATTCATAATGTACATTGTTAATTTGTTATATAAAATATGTTCTTTGTTAAAGAGCATCCTATTGGCTGAAAATGTGTCACGTGACACTCAACAATTTGTTATGAGTTATGATGCCATTTGATATCAACTCAAAATCAATTCTACGGAATGAACAGGACCAATATATTGCATCATTTTATTCAGTAAAAGAAAAGCGCGTGGATTTGTCTGGGTACATAAAAGTATTCCGATTATAAAAATAAGTAGGAACAGTTGAATTCTTTTTTTTTCTTCTTCTTCTTCTTCTTCTTCTTCTTCTTCTTCTTCTTCTTCTTCATCTTCTTCTTCTGCTTCTTCTTATATCATTAAATATACTTATTCTTGTCATCGAAGCATAGGTAATGCTACGCATGCAGCTAACTATTATTAGTCTCAGTGCCTTTATTAGATAGATAGATTAAACTATGCACCTTTAGGGGTGCAAACCGATGCAACAATAGCAGCACCTTTAGGGGTTAAATCCTGCACCCTTTTTAAAGGTGCAATCCTGCACCCTTTAAAAGGGTGCCAGATTGAACCTTTTAGGGGAAATAGTACCCTTTATGGTTCATTCCTGCACCTTTAGGGGTGCAAACCTATGCAACACTAGCAGCACCTTTATGGGTTCAATCCTGCACCCTTTAAGAGGGTGCCAGATTGCACCTTTTAGGAGATATGTTAGTACCCTCAATGGTTCAATCCTGCTCCATTAGGGGTGCAAACCGATGCAGTAGCAGCACCTTTAGGGGTTCAATCCTGCACCCTTTAAAAGGTGCAATCCTGCACCCATCATCGAGGAATACTGGTAAAATTTGCTCGTACACAAATACATATTAAACATGCATGATGTTTCTTGGTTAGTAATACAAAAATCAATATATTTATTGCTAAAACGTGAATGTAATTGTAACATGATCAGACAAAATAATCTATTGGTTAATGATTGCCAAAGGAAAATACAAATCACAAAATTGATGTGCATTGTCATAATTTGCTTAACAAATCATGATAAATGTATTTTTATGTTAACACGTGGAAATTAATCATGAATATGCATGCAATATGCAAACTTTTATTTTGCACCCTTTTTTGGTCGATAGGGTTCATTTTTGTGGGAAGGGTGCAAAATCTTATATTGCACCCTTTTTGAACCCCTTTCCTTCAATAGGGTTTATTTTTATGTAAAGGGTGCAAACTCTTATTTTGCACCCTTTTTGCACCCTTTTTTCTTAGAGTGTACACATCGTTTTCTTGGGTAAACTGGTTCCTCTTATATACAACCAAAAACATTTGATATTCATAATTTACATGGTTAATTTGTTTTTAAAAATATGATATTTGTTAGCGAGTACCCCATTTGCTGAAAAGGTGTCACGTGACACTCAATATTTTGTTATAAGTTAGGATGCCTTTTGATATTAACTCAAAATCAATTCTACGAAATGAACAAGATCAATATAATGCATCATTTTTGTTCAGTAAAAGAAAAGCACGTGGATTTTTCTGGGTACATAAAAGTATTCCGATTATAAAAATAAGTAGAAACAGTTGAATTTTTTTTTCTTCTTCTTCTTCTTATATCATTAAATATTCTTATTGTTGTCATCGAAGCATAGGTAATGCTACGCATGCAGCTCACTATTATCAGTCTCAGTGCATTTATTAGATAGATATATTAAACTTTTAACATCGTTTTCTTGGATAAACTGGTTCTTCTTATATACACCAAAAAATGATATTCATAAGGTTAATTTGTTATGTAAAAAGAGGGTATTTGATAGCGAGAATCCGATTGGCTGGGAAAAGTGTCAAGTGACACTCAATATTTTGTTATAAGTTATGCTTCCCTTTGATATCAACTCAAAATTAAGTTTATGGAATGAACAGGATCACTCTATTGCATCAATTTCTTTCAGTAGAAGAAAAGCACATTGATTTCTTTGGGTACATGAAAATATTCCGATAATTAAAAAAATAATCGAATTTTTCGTCTCTTCTTCTTCTTATTATTATTTTTTGGTTGTTTTCTTCTTATATTTAAATATTTTTATTCTTGTCATCGTAGCATTGATAATTATACGCCTGTAATTTACTGTTAATAGTCTAGGTGCATCTCTTAGAACTATATTAAAAAGGAACTGCAAAGTACTTTATGATCCGTTATACGCAGGGTTAGCATGGGACGGGTTTTCAGTGGACTGGTAGCTCTCTCCAGAATGATTCACACCTTCTGCATATCGTGGGGTGAATTTTTTCTTGTAAAAGAACTTTGCATAAACAAGAGCACAAACTAAAAGTACAAGGATAAAGGCTACGGTCAGACCTATGATAAGACCCAGGTCTTTTGATTCATCAGGTCCTTTAGTTGCCTCGGGTTCTTTGGACGGTGGCTCTGTTATGGTCGATGTTGTGACAGTGGTACCATCGGTAAAGTCTTGAACAGTGGTTGTCGAACTAGGAGCTGAGGTGGAAACAAAATACGGTTCTATAATCGGCAAGGAAACAATGTTTGAAATAGCTCCTGCATTTCCTGCTTCATCCAAAGCTCGAATAGAAAAGTAATAGTTGAGATCGTAATGAAGGACAGGAAGTAGGATGGTCAATGTCTCTGACTGACCACCAGGAGATATCCGAGATAGGTTTCCATCGATGATCTGGTGATCGTTGACCAGTGGATTTTCAGTGAAGTTTACCCTCAGGACATCGAAGTCATTGGAGTACCTCAGTTCGTATTCAGAAGCTGTAAACGACACATTTAATATTTTAATTGAGTAGTTTTACGAACATGGTATAAACAAATTGTGTAAGTTCTTACATATTCATGTATGTCTTCTGGCAGAACAGCAATACGTGGTAACAACATACTTCACGTAATTGCATCAAATCCCTCATTATCACCAGTATGTCTATTGTGCAGGCAATTTACCTACATGATTTATTCATATATCAATACAAAAATCCTTGGGCCTATTCACACAAAAAATGCATTCAAACAAAACTCAAGAAGATTAAACACAAATTCAAAATAAACAAGCCTGATTGGTTGGAAACAATTTGCGTGTGTGTGTGTGTGTGTGTGTTGGGGTTTTACAGACGTGTATCAATCAGATATGATTATTTACGTCTGGCGACCAACCTTCAAACGTCACCTTCCGAAAGAGGTGACTCAGTTTCGAACCTGCGTCCTCAGCTGTATCAAAGTTTTAACTTTTTAACTTTTATACCAGGGGTCCCTTGTCTCATTTTTGCAATGCATGTAACGTCAAACTGTTTTTATTCCTCCTTCAAGACCATGAAACATTTAAAGCGTTTGAGCACTAAAGCTACAATAATAAGAATACAATTAGTGTTTTAACTAAACAAAACCCATCAATTTTCTATTCATATATCCTTTCTTTTAATTTTTATTTCAAATTCACTTTATTCAACATATTTAATCCTTCTCCAAAGTATTGGAGTTATGAAATGTAAACGAAGGACATACACTTTTTGAAAAGCAAAGTAACACAACGAACAATGCGTAAATCGGCTACGTCTATGTAAAAACAATGGAATTTATATAAAACCAGGGTAACGGCATTCTCTTCCTTCGGCGCCAAAGTAGCCCCTACCTGTTCCTTGGTCGAGGTCATCTCCTACAGCCGTCCAGGTGAGAATAACCGTTGCATTCTCATAAGAGAATGAAGAATAGGCAAGATCCTGGATACGGGATGGAGCTAAGACATCGGGAGCATTCGGGATGTAGTTATTCACTGCAAAGACACCACCTGATGCTGACCGCATGAATGAAGAGGGGACAGATGGTGGGGTTGGAGTTATGGCCCGTCGTTCTGTAAATGCGTACGAAAGAGCCAGGAGTGGAAAAACAATAAGCAACAACAGAAAGGTATGATATGTTAACTGCATGTATTATTATACTTACGGCAGTCATCATCCAAACCTACTTACATGTAGAACTTGAAAAATAATTCATATTTAGATTTGCTTTTGCTTTGACAGTAGAAGTTTGCTACAGTTGTTTCTCAAAATTGGAACGTTATCTTTGTATGGGATCAATCTAGCTGGAGACAAAAGTTAACGGATACCCTCTCATTAGCTAAAAAATCATGAGTAAATAATGATTTGATAGTTCAAAGACCTATCATGAATGATATTCAAGATTTGTTCTCACCATTAGCAATTCAATCCACCTAATTCTGATTCATTAAATTTTAAATCGTTTTGACACCAGTTAAGTTTGAACCTAAACACTAATTATTTCTTTATGTGTTTCGCCTCAAACAAAATCGTATTACATATATAATGAATGTTCTTGTTCAAGGTCCATGATACACTTTGTATCATGCTTTGTAAATATATGATTCATTGTTACTACTCTGAGACGGGATCTATCCGGACTCTCCAAAAGACGGCGACACAATACTGACGAAGAAAACAAATATGGAAGAAAGGAACAGTAGATTGGGTTAAAAAAAAGGGCACTGGTCAGTTGTGCTTCTCCCCATTAAATCCGTAAGTGTACTACCTACTTCTGTCTGTATGACTGATATTTGAAGCGGCTGCACCAAGAACGTTTACCGTGACACTATATCTACCATCGGCATCGAAGTTTAGGAAGTATCCCGAGTATACTCCGTCATCCTTCATGAAATCGGAACCTGAAAAAAATATGGGTAATACATTTAATGACAATATGGTACGGCAATGACTGATTTAAACATAGGTAGCGTTTATCAATCATAAATCATTCTATTAAGTATATAAATGTGATATAGAAACATGGACTAGCATCGATAATCGATAATCGAAGTTGAAAATAAGGTGTCCAAAAACATTGGCATTATATCCAGACTCAAACATCTCTTGCCCAATCACATTCTACGTATGTTATATTGTGCTCTTATACTTCCATATATTTTTTTACTGTAATCTTGTTTGGGCGAATTCCTGCAAGTACAAAATACAAAGGCTTATACTATTGCAGAAGAAGATTATTCGTATAATATCCGGAATGCACTATCGTTCCCATACTGGTCCCATCTTTAAACAAATTATTTTCTTGAGATTTAGTGATATTAACTTGCACCAACAGGGTATTTTCATGTATAAAAGCATGAATAACATCTTCCCATCACAATTTAGTGATTTTATCAATTTTAAATGCAACTCGGAAACCCATACGTATAATACGAGAAGCGCTGCCAACATTCGTCTCCCTAAACATAGAACCCGAAGATTTCAATTTGACATTCGATACTCTGGGCCAAAATTTTGGAACACCTTACCATCTATTCTACACAAATCGCTCTCCTTGCAGACTTTTTCCCGTAAGGCAAAAATGTATTTAATTGCTCAATATTGATACCCTCTCTTGTATTTATGTGTGAAATGATCTTTTGTGGAATTTAATGACATGTTTGTATGACCGATTATTTATTTACTTTGATAACTTGTTGCTAGAACCATCTGTATATTCCCAGGACAATGCTGTCGGATAAAGCTGTTGTCTGTTTGATGATTTTGCTTGTTTGTAATGATATGTACCCGCTGTCTATTTTACAATTGTACTTCGTTATCTTTCTGATTTAATCGCAGACACATGTACAGCCCAATTGATTTAACTTTCTCTTTATAAGTGAACATGCCTTCCTATACTTAATTCTCTCCTCTCTTCCTTTCATTATTTTTTCTTTCCTATCAACGTTCTGTTATATACAATGTAATTTTCATAATAATATCTATAATGTTCTTTCGGTAACTGTGTTAATTTATTATTGGCGTTCCCAACTCAAGCTACGCTTTCCGGGTTTTCGCCTCCTTCCGTATCTGAATTAATTACTGTATACTGAATGTTGAAATAATTGTTACATATATCATGTCTATATACATTGTGTTTTATATTGTGCTGTAGAGAAGGAAATAAATGTTAATAAATACAAATACAAATACAAAATAGTAATAGCAATAATGATGATAATAATGATGATGATGACGACGATAACAATAAAAATAGCAATGATAATAATGTTAATGATAATGATAATAATAATAATAACAATAACAATAATAGCTACATTTACAGTGTACATGTAATTATCATCGGGGATGCTCAAGGTGCTTAGAAAGTACTATATATAAGCCTATTGTTACTCTGGCGTTAGCCCAGCTGCTCTAAGTGCATTAATTTTACTGATGCAATTCTTGTATTTGTTCTTTATTCCGGATTTTGATTCTGTCTTGTCTGTCTCGTGGGTTGTCGGTCTTGTGGCCTGTCTGTCTCGTGGGTTTTCAGTCTCGTGGCCTGTCTGTCTCGTGGGTTTTCAGTCTCGTGGCCTGTCTGTCTCGTGGGTTAGCAGTCTCGTGGCCTGTCTGTCTCGTGGGTTTTCAGTCTCGTGGCCTGCCTGTCTCGTGGGTTTTCAGTCTCGTGGCCTGTCTGTCTCGTGGGTTTTCAGTCTCGTGGCATGTCTGTCTCGTGGGTTTTCAGTCTCGTGGCCTGTCTGTCTCGTGAGTTTTTAGTCTCGTGGCCTGTCTGTCTCGTGGGTTGTCGGTCTCATGGGTTGTTGGTCGCGTGGGTTGTTGGTCCCGTGGGTTGTCAGTCTCGTGGCCTGTCTGTCTCGTGGGTGTTCAGTCTCGTGGCCTGTCTGTCTCGTGGGTTGTCGGTCTCATGGGTTGTTGGTCGCGTGGGTTGTTGGTCCCGTGGGTTGTCAGTCTCGTGGCCTGTCTGTCTCGTGGGTTTTCAGTCTCGTGGCCTGTCTGTCCCCTGGTTTGTCGGTCTCGTGGGTTGTCGGTCTCGTGTGCTGTTGGTCCCGTGGGTTGTCAGTCTCGTGGCCTGTCTGTCTCGTGGGTTGACGGTCTTGTGGTTTGTCGGTCTCGTGGGCTGTCTTTTTGTGGGCTGTCTCTCTTGTGAGCTGTTGGTGTCGTGGGTTATCTGTTTCGTGGGTTTTTGGTCTCGTGTGTTGTCGGTCTCGTGGTCTGTTTGTCCCGTGGGATAACCAAACTAATATCTACCTGTTCCTAAATCATTGAGTTGAATTGTTGATGTGATAGAACCTATCGAATTTCCTACGACAGCTTGAACGTCTGCATTCTTGACGACGTTGTGTCCTCTTTGAACCAGTGCAAATATTCCTAGCTTAGGGTCTTCCTTGAAGTTGACGTTCTGTAACCAAAAAAGACAACAATTAGATCAAAGAATAATGCATACTGGCAGATCTAAGCTTTTTAAGGGCAATCTAACCCTTGGAATAAGTTCATTTGTATGAAAGCAGAAAAGTAAGAGAAACAGAATGGCGAAAGTCTGAAATAAATCGGACCAATCATAAAAGAGTTGTGAATGTTTGAAATATGACATCACTGGAGCTAGTCACCGACAACTTTCCAAATTTTCGTGTACAAAAATATTTTCTCCCAAGTGTCTTCTCCCTTTGGTTACCACTAAGAATATATCTTGGATAGTTTATTATTGTGGGTCCTCTAAAGATAGAAGACTCTCCCGAGTCAAAAAAAATTATTGAAAAATAAGTTTATGTGCGTACATTGACATCACCGATTCAGCCAAATTTAAGTAACGCATAGTTTTCAAAAATAAATAACTTTATTTTATGTATTGTCCGATTGCGTTCAAACTTCCACCAGTCTGCTTCTATGATTTTCCTGCTTTCTTTCAGAGTCCTTCGCTATTAAGGTTGCATTTCCCTTTAAGCTTTTACTTCTTCCCCCCCCCCCCCTTATTTACAAGTTCTATAATGGAAGATCCACTCCGTTATAAAAAAAATCCTACCATGTTTTGTTACTGAAACTCCGACCCATGTCCTTACTTATTACGATTCATCCGGTTCTCATTTCTCACAAAAAAATCGGTTTATATTAATAACAATTCACATTGGACTTTCCTTAATCGCTTGTGGTTTCAATACTTGTTTTAATACATAGGCCAATGCCCTCAGCGAACGTTGGAGTTTTATTCAAGAAACTATTTATAATCTTACTAACCCTTGTGCTTAAGAAGACGTGAACGTCCGCAATCTCATCACCGGTCTGCCTTGGTTTCGTCGTTACTGTCACTCCTACAGTCTCAATGGACACCTCATTATGAAGCATTGTTATATCCCAATTACCAGGCTATTAAGAAATCACAGAAGGATTCAAGAAAAAAATATTAGTATCCAGAATCACTGGAAAGTTTTATGAAGAATGGTGACATTCCACCTGAAGGCTGCAAAGGAAATTTAATATCTAAGAAGTGACAAGCTTTACGGCTATTGCAAGACTGTCATGAAATAAACCCAAGGAAATTGTTAGTACATGTTGTTTTGCCTACAGAAACGATGTTCAGATAAGTAACGTAATGGCCCGAATTCACAAAGCAAGGTTGGAGCTCAGACCAAGGTTTGTCGTCAAACCTCCTTTTGTTTCGCCAAACCTCCTTTTGTTCTTTTCAAAAGGAGGTTTGGCGAAACAAAAGGAGGTTTGACGACAAACCTTGGTCTGAGCTCAAACCTTGCTTTGTGAATTCGGGCCAATGTGTCATCGTAAAGTTCGTACATTTGAAATTGCCTGAAGAATTATTTGCGATCATGTTTTCAGTTTACATTAATGATCCTACTTTCAAACATAAAGGCAAATTCTAAATACGTAAAATTGAATTGTTTTTATTAAAGGGACTTTGTAACATCGTTCAGATGAGAGATAGTGGTGCTAAGGTATTGACTTCAATGCTAGATGTACAATTAAAGATAATCTGACATTTGAGCGAAAACGGGCCATTATGCATGGTACAAATTGGGAAAAACTGATCCAATCAATTCCTTAATTCTCCCAACTATATTATTACAATTTAATTACATTTTACGTGAATGGAAATCTCACAAAGCAATAAAATGGCTCTACATTCCATTCCAGACATTTAAGTGTTGACAGATTTTTTTATAGCCTGTTTTTATTTATTTTTTTTCATGGAAAAACGGTTGGAAAAATTCAAAAATGGTTGGGAGAATTTAGATTCAGAAGCGCCGCACATCGACGCCCGTTCGAAAAACCGTTGAACTTTGTTAAAAATCTTCATATTGCGTGAATTAATTTCGGATTTGGGGCATCGTAGTTGGATAATCCATACATACAAACATAATTTTACGTGTTTTGCATCCTGATTCAACAGATTTGTGAAATCAACCATCACAATGTTACTAAGTACCTTTAAAGTCAAATCTGTTTAATCTTTTTGTTTTTAAGCTGAGTTTTAACAAATCTTTGTAGAAGAAACCTCTGGATACATAAATTTAGTACGATTTAATCTGCAAATTTTGATCTTACCGATGCTACAGGTATTCGGATAGTGATAATTTTTGTCGCTCTGTCAATGGTGTAGCTAGGATGTAACTCATCGATGAATTCACCATGTGGTCCTTCAACTATGACATCCATATCATAGAAATCAAGCCATGTAACAGCCATCATAGTGTCATTGCCCTCCTCTTCACCGATAACCACTGTCGTAATGATTGCATCTGGTCTGGGTGGTACTTTGACGTCCGTGATCTTCACCTAATAACAGTAAATTAATGTTTTAAAGATTATAATTAGAATGACATAATACAATTTCCCAGGTATTTATTCTCCAAGATTTAAGTAAGTATATATAGATTCATTTCATGAACTAAATTAAAGTAATCTATCTCACATTGTTGAAACCCCTTGCTCAAGGGGTACCCCTCTTGATGAAGAAAAAAAATCCTATTAAGAAACAAAACTGTTACCAGAACTGCTTTGATGAACAGTACTTTGATGAGTGACAGGGCTACCCTGTTTAAATAAAACGGAATAAATAAATAAATAAATGCCATCTGCCATAAAATGTGACTTAAGAGCTGGTGTTTTACTTACCACAATTGGAGCTTGGGCTGTGTTTAGATGTGGTCTTTCAACGATAGTCCATAGTAGGGCGTCTGTCACACATGCACTGCTTCTGAGATCATGACAGAAGAATGATCTGCCACCAGTCATATTAGCTAAATCCTCCATCTGCTGATCGGCGTCTTGAGTAATAGCGACAGTATCGATAACTACTCCAGCCGTATTGACGTCTTGTAAAACATCGCGGATATATGGACTACGGTTCTCTTCCCCGTCACTCAGTAAGAAAATATAGCTGCCATTTGAGTCTACTCCCAGGATCTATAGGACCAAGGAAAATTGATTGCTAGTTTCCCATCCGGATTTTTTTTTTTAACACAAATTCTGTTCATTCAGTTGCATCGTATATGTACTGCAAATGCTCAAAACAAAGGGAAGTAATGACACATTATTGATTTGTATTTTGAACCCCGCTGTCTAGATGTCTAGTCATACCCTCAATTATTTCATTTCAAAACAACAAAATATCAAAGGAGAAAAGGTGAGGCAGGCAAGCCGATAAAAAGAGAGGGATAAGAAACGGGTAAATTATCTTCATTCATCCTAATCAGTTATGCACATTTGCACAGATTGATAATAATCGTTTTCCCCTCGTCAACGACCAATATCCTGATTATTTTTGCACATAAAATCACTGCTTTTATCAGCCTACAATATCTATTTAATATTAGTTGTGTGCTTTCCGATACATTTACCAATTTTAAAAGTTGAAATTGAGTTCTTGAACTCTCATGATATCATTCAAAATAAAGTTTAATCATACAAATGAAAAACTTTTGCAAGATGACTTTGGCAAAAAATTATCAGGCTACTTGAGAAATGAGCAAATAAATTGAGTCGTCCTGATCGTGTATAGATCAATCTCTGATACCATATAAATTTTGTCATAATTATCAGCATGTTTCCTTGGAGTTTTTTTTAAATTTGCAGGTCAAATTTGCATATAGTGCGCCTGAAAAAAACGCAGCAAAATTGTTTCACTTGTGCTCGACATACTCGATGTACATGTACAATTCAATTACCAACACTCAAAGTTAGCAAAGATCGGATTGTCAATCCAACTCTTCATTCGCGACTGCGTAACGACCACTTTTATTATAACATTAGATTCACGTTCAGATATCTAATCTATCCAGTATGCTTCAGTAATTAAAATGGGGCACAATAAGATTTGTAATCGCTACAAAATATACTCACGTCCAACGTGACACATACAGGACATCAGATTAAAGATAGTTTAGAGAATGACTTACATTGATGGCTTCCTGTATTCCACAACCGATGCATGTGGACCCTCCAGTAGAAGGAGGCAGAAGGTTTACTAGGTCTTCTCTCGAACTGGCATCGTCTCGTATCTCGTGGAGAAGTGCATTCGTTAAGGCCCGGTCACACAGGGAGGACGCATGGGGAACGCACGGCCAGCGCATTGGAAATTTGCAATTTGGGCCAGTGCGTTGTCGTTCGCTAGGCGTGCGTCATCATTCGTTACTCGTTCGTCGAGCGCGCTGGACCAACGCTGGACCAGCGCTATGCATGCGTCGTCATTCGCTGTGTGCGTCGGGATTTTTTGAGCATGCTCAAAAACGTGCGCCGAGCTCGACGCATGAATATACACGCCAAAGGCACGCCAGACATGCGCCGGAGCGCGCTAGACCAGCGCCAGACATGCGTGGAGCGCGCTAGACCAGCGCCAGACAAACGCGGAGCACACGCCCTGTATACGCACAGCGCGCTAGCTACACGCCGTGCATTTTGTGTCAGCTCGCTAGCTTTTCCAAAATTTTGACAAAAGTTAGGCACACGTTCTTTTCCGATTTCCAATGCGCTGGCCGTGCGTCGTAGAACGCGGTGCATGCGTGGACCATTCTTCCAGCGCGCTAGCAACACGCTGTGCATTCGTGGGAGTTGTTTTCATGTGCGCTCTGTGTGCGCCCTGTGTGCGCCCTGTGTGCGCCCTGTATACGCCCTGTATGCGTCCAGCGCGCTATGCATTTGGTGTCAGCTAGCTGTATAAATTCGACAAAAGTTGGGCGCACGACAACGCACTGGCCAAAATTGCCAATTTTCCATGCGCCGGCCGTGCGTCCCCCATGCGTCCCCTCTGTGTGACCGGGCCTTAATAGCGTAATTTTGAAATGAGACAATGCCTACTTCACTCCCAGCTGGTACCAGGTCCATGATAAAGATGGTTGCTGCCTGTATATACTTGTTGAAACGATTTGCATTCTGAAGATAGGAAAACAAAGAATGAAATATTCAGAGATAAGTACCACTGAACTGACAAACAATTGTGTTCAGTATTAGGCCTACATGGTGACTATCTTACGCGTCTTGGATTTGCTGATGACACTCGACATCCAAGTCGCTTCAAGAAGTCCAGTGAATATTGAAGATTAAAATAAGAAAGACATGGAAAGCAAGAAAACTAATCCGGAGGACTGAAGACAAAGTTGTGACGCAACAATTGATGATCATATTGATGATCTCATTTCGTTCTATTGTAGGTTTCTAATGTATACTTACGTTCATACTTCCGCTAATATCTAGAACGAGTACAACATGTCTATCTTTAGGAGGCTGTAGAATCCTGAAAGCTGGTGCAGTATTGGTACTCCCTGGCATAGGTGGATTCTTCTCGTCTACAAAGTCGTCACTATCGTGTAAGACATCCCATGCACTTTTAGCACATTTGATGTTCTGGAGATTTGGAGCCTCGAAATTGTGATAGCGATGTTTATCTTTGGTGTTACTATTGCAGAATTCCACTATCTGTAAGGAATAAGAAGGAAAATGTTTCTTCAGTCCCACTATTAGTAGATGGACTAATAAAATCGGTTAATTAATCAATTTGTTTGAAATAATATCATTTTAAATATGAAAAACTAAATCAGAAGGTTAGTTATGACGTAACTAAAACGGCAATACTGTGATCCAATTATGTGAATAAGGGACAAACGCTCCTTACGATAAAGCATGGGCAACATATAATTTCAATATAATGTCAGTTGTAACGATGAGTTTGTTTGTCTCCAAAATAACAATAGCTCACTAACAAATGTGCGCATACTTTTATATGATAATATATATAAATACATTCTGTAATCTAATGATTGATAAAACTTTGTAATGATTGATAGAAACTTGTGAATATAAACATACGTACGGATTCTACACAGTGTGAACCAAACATAAGCGATGAACACTGTTTTCCGGAGCAACCTTCGGTTTGAAAGACACAGTCCTCGCCGTACGTGCAATCATGTCTGGCTTGACATGGCTGCATTGTAATGGGATCAGACAAACGACCTTCGATTTCCAGAGAGCATCTGGTTGCTTGGCACGCACCGTCGCTGTCCATGTAAGATGGTGCAGTCTTGTCATCACCAATATAGTCCTCAGGCATCAGGCCCCATCGCAGTCTAGCCCAATACCTCACAATGTCCATATCTGGGAACGAAAGTAAAAAGGGGGTACAGGCAAAAGTACAGTTTGATTAAAACCTGATTAGGTTGGAAAAATCGTATAAGCAGAGAGGTTTTTGGCAATCTTTAAAAGGTTGTCAGTGATCCGCAATATGAGTCTTCTAAGCATTTTGGATTAATCAAGGTTTACGGTGCTACATTGACCGACTTTTGCCGACAAAACCGGTAGTGGGTAGGTTTTTCTCCGTTTTTCAAGGGTAGGCGACGGTTTCAGACTGATCGCCGGCTGAACTCCCCTACAGTGCTTGCCGTCGATCGTCGAGCGGTATTTGGTTGAGAACAGTTCGGCAATAAACGATTAGTCACCGATTAATCTCCAAACGTTCACAAAAAACCACGAAGAATTTAACTTCAGAAAAATGTAAAATCTTTGACCACTAAACTGGACGGGCAAAGCATTTTCTCGGTTACCGACTGATCGTCGGCAGTTGATCGACGAATGATATACGATCGGTTGCCGATTAATCTCCAATCGATTGCCGAACACCAACACCAACAAAAGAATATAATATTGGAAATTGTATTTGGCTTCTATTGTTGTCTCACAAATTTGGTTTGTTTGATGCTTTTCCAAAAAAAAGAAAAACACTTCCAAAAAATTGTCAGTCTAGTTTTGTAAATTCCGATTTGTTCATTTATACATGTTACTGACGCTACTGTCTTACACATGAATAAGTATCTCCACTTAATGATACCCGAGGTAGAATTGCACATTGTCCAAACGATACAGACAATAATATCGAGATGTCTTCTAAACATTAAAAGACAATAATATTCTGAATATTAGGTAATGAATGAAATGCTGTGGGTGTGGAAGCAAAGTCCAATGGCTAGTGTTTACAGAAATATCAATTCATATTTTGGAGTCAGGATCACGTTATTTGGGTTAGGATAAATACTAAAACTAGGGTATTTTTGTTTCATGTCATTTGAGCTCGCGAGACTGCAATTCAAATGTCTTCATGAAAAAGTCAAATGACCTCAAAATATTAAGGACATTTTTTTTAAATATATATATTAAAATGTACTCACGAACAGTGAATTTGCAACACAATTCAACTACCGAGAATAATCTTTTGGTTTAAAGAATGAAATAATTTGAGCCCTTAGACTTGATCCACCAACAGTTGCCATGGTTGAGGACTAATCTATGCCCTTGAAACTTACTGTGGCATTTACTGGTGCTCTGTAAATATCCTGATGTCATTTCCAGATGATGCCCTTCCATACCACAATGCAAATGGTTTACAACGACGGGATCCGTAGCCTCTTCGCCAGAGAATATACGGATATTAGCCCGATTATAGGACTCGGACTGAGTGAACCCATAGGAAGATAGTCGGGTCCAAGACCTTGGGACTAGGATCAGAATCTCCTTCCAAAAGGCTCTTAACTCGGTTGCATTGAAGAGAAGAGGTGAACCCATCACGAACATATCCTACACAGAAAAATGTAAGCAAAATAAGTTCACTTCATATGAATATATGATCTGCATTTCCCTCACTAACAAGTTGACCCTATATCCATTGTCTTTGTTTTTTTAACTTGAATCATCATAGGATACATGAGTTAATTTTGACTTTGAAGCTTAAAATCTGAATGCCAATGAAAGAAGGTCCAGCAAATCACATCTTTTTAATTTGTGCTTCTGTAGTAAACTTGACATCACGTGAAGGTATATTAAAGGTGATGAATAATTTAACTTTCATGAATGAGGCGTGATTGCTCGGTGGTAGAACAGTAGTCTCGAAACCAATTCGATGCGCTAGTACCCATTAGTAAGGCATAAATCCTCACTACCAAGTCCATCGAAGAGGATTTCGGTTGGTTCCCCAGTTACTTACTGACAAGCATACACATGTTTCTTAGCAGTTAGGTGAAATTAAAAAATTTAAAAAACCCTTTAACAATGTACTTGAATATTTTTTTTTCAATCCACCGTATAGGAGCTTCAATAAATACGAACCTTGATTTTTTGAATAATGGCGGGGTCCTCTTGAACACCTTCATCGATGGCTACAAGTACATTCCTGAATTCTCCATCTTCTAGACTGATTTGATTGACATCCTGACTTACTACTCCGGAGTTGAAGATGGTCAAGACACTTAACAGAATAATCAAGTTTTCAGTCGGAGACATGTTTGTGTTAATACAGCATTTACCATTAAGTATGGGGAAAGTATGCGTTCGCAGCATTCGTTCATCGTTTCCTTAAGTCGTGTAATCAATGCTTTAATGTGACTGAAATGTTATAATTGAACCCTGCTTATTGATATCTGATTCTGGAGATAAAAAACCTAATGTTTATAAACTGATTTAGACAAAGTGCAATGCACTTTGATCTTTGAGAAGAGGTGTGATCTGCTAGACATGTTTGTGTTAATACAGCATTTACCATTAAGTATGGGGAAAGTATGTGTTTTCAGCGTTCGTGCATTGTTTCCTTAAGTCGTGTAATCAATGCTTTAATGTTATAATTGAACCCTTCTAATTGGTTTCTAATTCTGGAGATAAAAAACCTAATGTTTATAAACCGATAGCCTAAAAATTTGACAAAGTGCAATGCACGATAAAAGAGTTTGATCACTGAGAAGAGGTGTGGTCTGCTAGATAAACATCTATGTTTAATTATTTGAATAAGATAGGGATGATTCGTCTTTGAAATACTAATAATGATGAATATAATGAAAATAATAGCAATGATAGCAATAACAAAATAACATAACAACAATACTCATAATAATACAAATAAAAATTATATATTTTTTAAAGTGTACCCTGGGGCTATCTAGGCTACCGATTGCAATGTTCATAGGTATTCGAATTCTACCCACTGGTACCCATTTAACACCTTGCTGTAGAGTGTCAACTGTAGATTAATGTATTGTCAAAGGGCACCGGTGACGCCAAATACTTGATAATTATTTATTTATTTCATGTTCTTTATTCACTAAAAATTCAAAAAGCACGTATATGATAGCTTTGAAAATATATATACCTTGCCGCGTCATTAGACAACCATATGTAAAGGGGAAAAAATGAGACATGGTCATTAGCAGGACATTTGCGTGTCCACTTAACGATTGAACAATATAATTACTGCCCTCTACGTACTTTTGCAAGCAGAGGAAACTTAAAGGCCTTCCAAGAAACAATAGGCTTAATCATTAGTCATTAGGTTGATTAGTTACATGTTTTGAATTTAGGGTTAGGGTTAGTGTTAGGGTTAGGGTAATATACCAGTTTTATGACCATTTAGGGTTATATATAGAACATGTATGGTGATACATATAGGCCCATATATAATCTTGTTCAAACATTCATCCCCGCCATCCCCCCCCCCCCCATGTCCCAATAAGGAGGAAAGTATCACCGTACATGTCACTGCGCATGACCAAGAAACACACACATACACATACACACACACACGCTCACACACCACATACACGCACGCACACACGCACACGCACACACACACACACACACACGCACACACGACCACGTACACATACAAGCACCCATGAGTACAAAATACCCACTCAACATAAATGTTATCCGCAGGAGCACTGATAACTATAACACTATGGCAAATCGAATCCAAACCATTTACCGAAAAGAAACCATAAAAAGCAGTAATCCCCATCAACTCTATCTTTTAATTGCCGTCTCCCTGACAGTATTCCATCTCTGCTTAACAAAAGCGGACCAAGATAAGTACTACAATTATGACATTCTTGAGAACTTAATAATAATAATGATGATCGATTAGCCATTAGTATGATTTTTCATACATCCTAATCAATTTGCTTTCACTCACTAATGCAACTCATACATATAATACGAGGAATAGAAATAAATATCATTCATGGGTCGTTGAAACATCTTGTTTATTATTTTCTTTCAGATATGAAGCACCAACAACATGGAATACTTTGCCAAATAACATATCATCTATAATGAATTACAACAGATTTAAAAGAAGTGTAAAGCAGCATCTAATCACATGTGATTTTGTGTAGAATATTTTGTTTCACTTGATATATATGTGTGTATTTGTAGGGCTTTTATGGGTTTTTTGTTTGTTTCTGTCGTTATACGAGTTTTCTTAATTATGTTCATCACATTTTGTTTAATTACTTTTTGGAGAGATATCTCGACAAAGTCATTTATTTGGGTTTTTATAACTTTTCTTTTTCCATTATTGTTTAGTATTTTAATTTTTAAACATTTTGCATGTTAATTACAGTACCTTTTGCAAATGTATGTGTTCTTGTAATGTGATTTTTATGGAAATAAATGAACTTAATTGAATGGAATTGAATTTACATCAGAAATATTACCCTTCAAGTCAAAGTGTGATAATAAACTTAACTGGGTAAGGATTGATACAAAAACATTGATTTTAAGAAAGTTGAAATAATACACCTTATGAAAGCAAATAAACAAGGAGGAGTGTCATTTTAAAGGGCATCCCATCATGTACAGCATGCATGATTACTGGAGTTAAACATAAAATGTTGCGTTAAATTTGCGAATTACGGTTTTACAAAAGATAATACATCTTATTACAAAATTACTTCTTTACAAGTCTGAGGAGATAAAAGCCCGATATTCGAGGCGTTGACAACAGAGGCTATTTGGACTGTATCCAGAGTGACAAGGGTCGATAATTGTACTAACACCCGAATATCATGATGTCTATTATATATTTGTACATTTTCTACGAGGGTCCTTGTCATTTGTGTATATCATCCTTTTCCCAAAGTCCACATTTTTAAGTCGACTGACAACTATAGATCTAAGCGTTCAAATAGCCATCTATGGAACCTTTCTTTTGCACTTTCTTATGACTGGTGATGTGTAAGGAAAAAAGTATTGCCTGGTCACATGTCCTCTCTCGACTAATCATTTGATCCGGATCCACTTCATCATATTATGATATAACCTATATAGGTTAATCTGATATCAGATATTCAAATTTGAATTAATTGATAATACTCGTTACAAACGACATGTACGCTGATCAGTTAAAGATCAGTTAAAAGACAGGGGCTGGGTAAATTCTGCCCTCGGCCATTATGCGTTAGAATAAAAACGAAAATCAGAGCCTGAACAATTATTATTTCCCCAGCAATGCCAGGTACCCGTTGGTACATGCTTTAAAAAAATATTTTTTGTGATGCGATTTATTAATAATGAACGCTCTGATCTACCGAAAATCAAACAACTCTTGCTGTTATTATTTAACAAAGTACAAAGATCAAATTAAATCAAGACAAAGAGTGATAAAGGAGATTGTTCACTTATTCATATAGCTCCTTAATATATAATACGTGATATGAATCGCTTTAAGATGTCAACTCGCATCCAAGATGTGACAACCTATACACTACAGTTGTACATTTAATTATTTTCTATTTTGTAACAAATAACAAAAAGTCGTTATTGGTTTGCATTTCTCAAAAATTAAAGGGATATGACATTGGCTGGAAAGTATCATTTTCTCATCCAGATCATTAAACTCCATATGTATTAATTGATGAAGATGCTTAATATTTGAATGATATGATGAGGGGAAATTCAAACGCTTGCATCTTATATGAATGTTAATTGAATCGTTTGAAAGCTTTTCATGGGGTGTGCAATCCAATCATTAAAATTCGCCCTAAAGTGCATATGACTTGAGTTACATTTAATGAAATAGGGCATTGCCCCTTACACCCAAAAGAATGTGTGTTCAGTTGATAACCGATAACCTGATTTACGTTTAATGAAATAAGGGGTTGTCCCTTATGCCCCAAAGAATGTTTGATCAGTTGATAACTGATAAGTTTGATAATTTTTGAACATTTTACATATTCTACATCACCTCCTTGAACATTAAACATTCGTTTTTGTGAATCTCATTTCTTTTTACATATTAAAGCCAGCAATACATTATTTTAAAAGACCTTTTCAGCTATTGTTCGTATTGTAGTATTATAATAATTAGTGAATTAACTTTTAACTATCAACTCATTTTCTGTGAATATCTGTGTTCTTTATCCAGCGCTCTAGTGACAATATCAAATTATTTCTCTTCTTATTCTTTTTTTTTTCTTGTTGAAGGTTGATGAAAAAATGCGGAAATTTGGTATGAAATGTTACTTATTATATTCCTTTTACTGTACTAACCCTCTAACATGCAAACAATCCTGAAAATATTCTTAAACCACAAAGATATTTATGGTTTTCTTTGAAAGTATCACTGCGCGACACCGTCTAAACAGAAAATTCTTCCAATCATTTTTGAATTTTTCCACGAAAATAAGACATAAGACAGGCTTTTTAAAATCTGTCAACAATTCAATAACTGGAATGGTATAAAGAGCCAATTCATTGTTTTGCAATGATTAACATTCACCTAAAATGTAATTAAATTGTAATAATATAGTTGGGAGAATTAAGGAATCGATCAGATCAGTTTTCCCAATTGTTATCATTAATAATGGTATGTTTTCACTCAAACTTTCAGATTATCTTTAATTGTACAACTAGCATTGAAGTCACTACATTAGCACCAACCTCATCTGACCAATTTTACTATTAAAGTCCCATTTAAAGGGAAGAGGACATTTATTCGCTCTTTATCGCAGGAATTGTTACTGTAGAAGACTAAAAGTAAGATGGAAAATAAAAAGGTTATTTATGTGATTCTGCTCTTGGAAATATTTTTTGTAGGAGTAGTAACGGGCCAGAAAAAATATTATCAATATGATCATCTACAAGATATAGATCTATCATATATGTGAGACAGTCTTTTTTTTTCTCAAACGAATTGGCACCTCGATTCATTCAGACAAGAAAGAAAAAACATATTCTGATGGCACTTTTCACGTATGTACATTATTCATCTTGATGACTGCTCTGAGTTACTTCAAGTAAACTTGTATGGAGTAGATTAAATCATAAATATCGTTTTCTTGGATAAACTGGTTCATCTTAAATTAAAGCATTTGATATTCATAATTTACATGACTAATTTGCTATGAAAATAGGATGTATGTAAGCGAGTATCCCATTGGCTGACTCAAAATTTTGTTAGAAATTATGATGCACATTGATATCAACTCAAAATTAATTCTACGGAATGAACATGATAAATATATTGCATCATTTTTGTCTGGGTACAGGATTTGTCCGTTTTGTTTTGTTATTCTTCTTCTTCTTTTTCTTGTCATCGATCATAGGAAGGCATGCGGCTCACTATTATAAGTCTCAGTGTATTTCTTAAATAGATTAAATTATGAACATCGTTTTCTTGGATAAACTGGCTCCTCTTATATCAAAAGTTAAAAAAACATTTGATATTCATAATTGACATGATTAATTTGATACATAAAATAGGTTATTTGTTAGCGATTCTCCTATCAGCTCGAAAAGGCGTCACGCGACACTTAATATTTGGTTATAAGTTATGATTCCCTTTGATATCAACTCAAAATTAAGGTTACGGAATGAACAGGACCAATATATTGCATCAATTTCACTCAGGACAAGAATATCATGTGGAGACACGAAATTATTCGATAATAAAAAAAGTAAAAACAGTTGAATTATTTTTCTTCTTCTTCTTCTTCTTCTTCTTCTTCTTCTTGTCATCGTAGCATTCATAATTATACGCATGTGGGTCACTGTTAAAAGTGTAGGTGCATTTCTTAGAACTATAATATAAAGGAACTGCACAGTACGTTATGCTACTGAATACGTAGGGTTAGCATAATAGGGGTACTCAGTGGACTGGTAGTTATCTTGAGATGGGTAGCTTTGGCTCACATCTTGTGCGGGTCGAATCCTGGCTTGTTGCTTCTTGTAAAAGGCGACGCCAAATGCTAAACCAACAGCTCCACCGAAAGCCACAACGATAAATGCTACGGTCAGACCTATGATAGTACCAAGGTCTGTTGGTTCCTCAGTTTCATTAGTTGTCTGGGGTTGTTTGGACAGTGGCTCTGTTGGGTGTGACCCTTCACGTCCTTCCGTTGAGGATATCAGGGTGCTATCTGTATTGACTAGTGGCTCTGTGGCGCTAGGATCAGATGTACTGATGAGAGATGATACATCTGCAAGAGAAGTACTATAGGTCGCAGGATGTTCAGATGTAGCTGAGATGGAATGCGTTGGTAATTGACTACCACCCTGTCCTGATGTCATTGGCTCATGGGTGTCATCTTGAACCGTACCTGACACTGGAGAGTAGACACCTGTACTTGGGAGATCTGTAGCAATAGGAGCTGGTGTGGTCATATCGGTCATGATAAGGGACTCATTGCTGGTTGTGTGTTCCATGTCTGTAGTCCAACTAACTGAAGAAGCTATAGGACTTGTACCATTTATTGCCACTGCATCGGTTGGCGGAATCCTCTCGCTCGTGTTAGCAGTGCTTCCCGGTACAGTCGTCGATACCTCATTAGTAGAATTGTCGGTAATCATTGTAGATGGGGAGAGAGTCTCGTTCATCGTCGATGTTGTGACATTGGTACCATTGGTAAAGTCTTGAACAGTGGTTGTCGAATTAGGGGCTGAGGTGGAAAAAATATATGGTTCTATAATCGGCAATGAAACAATGTTTGAAATAGCTCCTGCATTTCCTGCTTCATCCAAAGCTCGAATAGAAAAGTAATAGTTGAGATCGTAAAGAAGGACGGAAAGTAGGATGGTCAATGTCTCTGACTGACCACCAGGAGATATCCGAGATAGGTTTCCATCGACGATCTGGTGATTGTTGACCAGTGGATTCATAGTGAAGTTTATCCTCAGTGCATCGAAGTCATTGGAGTACCTCAGTTCGTATTTAGATGCTGTAAACGACACATTTAATATTTTAATTGAGTAGTTTTACGAACATGGTATAATCAACTTTGCTCAGTTCTGAAAACATGCTTTATGGCAGAACAGCAATACGTGGTAACAACATACAGCGTGTAATTGCATCAAATCTTTCATTATTACCAGTATATATTCTGTGCAGGCAATATACCTACATGATACAGGGGTGTATATATATATTTCAATACAAAAATCCTTGGGCCTATTCATCCCCACAATGCATTCAAACAAAAAGCAAGAAAATTAAACACAAATAAAAAATGAGCAACCCTGAATGGTTGGAAACAATTTGCGTTTAAGTTTTTAACTTTTATACCAGGGGTCCCCTTGACTAGTATTCATGTTTGCCATGGATATAACGTCAATATGTTTCTAATTCATGTTTCAAGACCATTAAACAATTAAGGCGTTTGAGCACCACAGCTACATGTACCATATTTAGAATACAACTAGTTTTTTAACTATAAAAAACATCCATTTCCTTTTTATCTATCCTATCTTTTTTCATTTCATTTCAAAGTCAATTTATTCCACACATGTTAATCCTTCTTCAAAGTACTAAAGTAATGAAGTGTATACGAAGGAACAAACAATTTGTGATAAGCACATAACACAGCGAAAAATGCGTAAATACCATACAAGCACAGGCTTGTATGGGCTATACGCCAATATAAAAACAATGCGATTTGTATATAACCAGGGTAAAGGCATTCTCTTCGTCCATCACCCAAGTAACCCTTACCTGTTCCTTGGTCGAGGTCATCTCCTACAGCCGTCCAGGTGAGAATAACCGTTGCATTCTCATAAGAGAATGAAGAATAGGCAAAATCCTGGATACGGGATGGAGCTAAGACATCTGGAGCATTCGGGATGTAGTTATTCACTGCAAAGACACCGCCTGATGCTGACCGCATGAATGCAGAGGGGACAGATGCTGGGGTCGGTGTGATGGCCCGTCGTTCTGTAAATGCGTACGAAAGAGCAAGGAGCGGGAAAAACAATAAGCAACAAAAGAAAGGTATGATATGTTAACTGCATGTATTATTACTTTTGCGGCAGTCATCACCAAAACCTACTTAGATCTTGAAAAATAATTTGGATTTAGATTTGCTTTTCGTCGCTGTTTTCACGAAGTGACGGTAGTGAAAAAAATTGCATTCACTTTGCGTTACGATTTTCCTCACTACCGTCACTTCGTGAAAACAAGGACGTTTTGTATTGACAATACAAGTTTAATATAGTTGTTTCTCGAAATTGGAACGTTATCTTTGTATGGATGTAATCTTACTGGACAAACAAATTATCGGAATACCTCTCGTTAGCTCAAAAATCATGAGTATATTATGATTTGATAGTTCAAAGACCAAACATGAATGATATTCAAGAATAGTTCTCACCATAAGCTATTCAATCTACCTAATTCTGATTCACTACATTTTAAATCGGTTTTACACCAGTTAAGTTTGAACCTAAACACTATTTATTTCTTCATGTGTTTCGCCTCAAACGAAGTCCTATATATAGAATGTTCTTGTTAACGGTCAATAATACACTTTGCTTTGTAATCATAATTTATTGTCACTACTCTGAGACAGGATCGATCCTGACTCTCCAAAAGACGGCGAAACAATACTGACGAAGAAAAAATATGGAAGAAAGGAACAATAGAAAAAAGGGTTAAAAAGGGGCACTGGTCAGTTGTGCTTATCCTCATTAAACCCGAAAGTGTACTACTTACTTCTGTTTGTGCGACTGATATGTGAAGCGGCTGCACCAAGAACGTTTACCGTGACATTATATCTACCATCGGCATCGAAGTTTAGGAAGTATCCCGAGTATACTCCGTCATCCTTCATGAAATCGGAACCTGAAAATATATGTGATACTTTTAAAATAATATGGTATGACAATGGCTAAATTATATCCTGGAATCATTAATCAATCATAATACTAAACTATTCTATGAATTATCAAAGTGTGTTTAACTTATCATATGGTGATTATAATGATAATAAAAAAATAAAAATATTTAAAAACAATGACAATAATAGCTACATTTCCGATGTACACGTATCAATGCTTAAGGTGCTTTCAAAGTACAATATGTAAGCCTCTTGTTACCCTGGCCTTAGCCCAGCTGCTCTAAGGTGCTGAAAATTTTTCCAGGAATATGTTCATCACACCCCATTTACTACCCCTGAGTGGATTGACATATGTCTTTCCATATGAAATAAGTACCGCGGCGGGACTCGGACTGTGAACCATGTACTCGATAGTCCGGTGATGTATCCACTATACCACGACATTGACATTCAACCTTATTTATATTTCCGATACGATTCTTGAATTTGTTCTTGATTTCGGATTTCAATGGGTTTATTGCATGAATGTCTCCTCACGAGAATGGCATGAAACATGAAATATATATCGGCTCCAGTCAACTAAGCCGACAGCCTGAGAGCTTTTCGGAAAAAGTTATCTGAGGTTATCTAGACCGAAGGCCCACAGGAAGGGTTTCCCGAGACTTTTGTGAGGGTTTACGAATGTATGTTGGATGTCTTTCCCATTGGTTGGCGGTCTCGTGTGCTCTCGGTATTCAAGGGCTATCGGTCTCGTGGTCCGTCTGTCTTGTGGGTTGATTGTTTCGCGGTCTGTCTGTCTGTCTGTCTTGTGGGATAATAATACTAATAATGATAATAGCTTGTACTTATAATAGCGCTTTTCAGGACCGGAGACCCTCTCAAAGCGCTTTACAGATATAAATATGGATATCCAAGCTAATATCTACCTGTGCCTTTATCATGGAAAGGAATTTGTGTTGTAATAGAACCTATCGAATTTTCAACAACAGCTTGAACGTCTGCATTCTTGACGACACTGTGACCTCTTTGAACCAGTGCAAAGATTCCTAGCTTAGGGTCTGCCGTGAAGTTGACGTTCTGTAACCAAAAAAAGATAACAATTGCATCGAAGAAATAGGTATATGCATACTGGTCAGATCTTGTAATATGTTCATTAATAGGAAAGCTGAAAAATAAGAGTAAAAGAATGGCAAAACTTTAAAACTAATCAGACCAATAATAACAGAATTATGAACGATTGAAATATGACACCACCTGGAGCTAATCACGGACAACTCTCCCGTTTGCCATGTGCAAAAATTTGATAAATTTCTGTTTTTCTCCTAAGTATCTTCTCCCTTTGGTGACCACTCAAAATATATCATGAATAGTATATTTCTGTCGGTCCTCTAAAGAGAGAAGACTCTCCCAAGTCAAACATGTTTGAAAAGGTAATTTTTATGTGTTGGAACAAACGGGAGAGTTGTCCGGCAGTACATCACAATCACATTCCCGATTCAGCCAAATTTAAGTTCCCATACGCATAGTTTTCCAAAATAAATAGCTTTCTTATGTACTGTCCGATTTCGTTCAAACGTACACCAGTCTTCTTCTTTGATTTTCCTGCTTTCTTTCAGAGTTGTTGGCTATTAAGGTCCGATTTCCCTTTAAGCTTTTACTTTTCTTTCCTTTTTCTCCTTTTTTTATAATGGAAGATCCCCTCCGTAATATATAAACGTTTCATTATTCCTCCTACCGTCAATAACAGAAACTCCGACCCATATCTTTATGACAAACATCGAATCGTATGGCAAAATAAAATGTACGGCTAGAGAGATGTAGTAGTAATACAAAAATTAAATACAATTATCACTTTTAAACGTTATACCATTCATCCGGTTCTTAATTCTCAAAAGTGAATCGATTCTTACTTAAAATTCACGTTGGACTTTCCTTAAACGCTCGTGGTTTGAATAAGTAGGCCAATGCCCACAGCGGACGTTGTAGTTTTATTCAAGAAATATTTCTAATCATAGTAATGGTTACTAACCCTTGCGCTTAAGAAGACGTGAACGTCCGTAGTTTCTTCACCAGTCTGCCTTGGTTTCGTCGTTACCGTCACTCCTACAGTCTCATTGGACCCCTCATTGTGAAAAATTGTTATATCCCAATTACCAGGCTATAAAGAAAGCACAGAAGAATTCAAGAAATCACATATCATTTTCCAGAAACTAGAATCACTGCTGATGCTACGTTTCCACTTTGTTCCCAGCGGCCACGGCAACCCCTTGTCAAGCCACCGTGGACAACATAGGATGGACGTGAGACAACGCGGGGGACGGAATGGACAAACGTGACAGGCCGCGGTTGCCGTGGATGCTTGGCCAGATTTTTGAACTGTCAAAAAAAAATTCCACGGCAGTCACGGTGCAATGAGAAACTTAGTAGGCCGTAGTAAAACGAGGTGAACTCAACAAAACGTGAAAGTACGTAATGTGCCGTAACAAAACTTGGAGGCGGTCCGTAGTGGGACGGGAAGCCTGTGTATTCCCCGGCATCTCACGGTCCTTTCAAGTTTTGTCACGTTCTGCCGCGTTGTTTCACGGTTCTCACGGCAAGATAGGGTGTATGGTAGCCGTTTCGTCGCGTTCAATCAGGCTGTGTCTCGGCGTGTGACGGTTACCAGCCCGGCGCGCTACAGCGCGTTGCATTCTACTACGGTCTGACACGGTGCGCCATGTCTGGGAGGGAGTATATAAAAGCCGGGCCCGGCAGGGGAGTTACATTCGAGTCTGAACAATCGACGACACATTAGTGCATCTATAATACGGAGAGAGAAGACCAAGGTTTGAAAAAAGAAGGCCAAGCAATGCCAACGAAGAAGCCAAGACGTACGAGAACCCCCCCCCCCCCCGGTCCTGCACCACCATCACCAGTAGAGTGGTTAGCAGCCTGAAGATCCTCGCCGTTCACCGACGCCAGATAAAGAGGATTGCTATTGCTTGGGAGGCCTTCTTTTTATACCGTGGGCTCAAACGTGCCCCAAAGCTGCCCGGCGTCTACGGTTCCTCCGTAGAAAGCCTTGCAGGAACGTGAAAAACGTGTCAGACCTTGATCAGAAAGTGAGAAACGTAAGGGACCTCGTCAAAACTTGAATACAAAGGGAAAATGGCCAAAATCACACTTATTTTTATCTTACGGACATCATAAACATATCCTACACAGAAAAATATAAACAAAATAGGCAAATAATAAGTTCACTTTTCATGTTTATAATGAAGAAATAATCTGCATTTGCCGTCTTTAACAGGTTGAACTTCATGCATTTTTGTTTATTTCATTAAATTGCATCATTATAGGATACATCAGTATAAATATCGTTAGTTTAATTTAAAGCTCAAAATCTGTATGCCAATGCCAAACTCGGAAATTCACAGAAAGATGGTCCGGCAAATGACATCATTTCAATTTGTGCTTCTGTAGTATACTTGGCATCTCGTGGAGGTATATGAAAAGTGAAGGTACATGAATGAGGCGCTTTGGTTCAGCAGTAGAGCAGTAATCTCGTAACCGGGAGGTCCCGGGTTCAAACCTATTCGATGCGGCAGTGCCAGGCCCCCATCACACCGAACTAGTTCTCACTACGTTCTGTAAAAAGTTGCCAAACGGGCTCAAACTGTGTGCAAACGGAGTGAACGTGGTAGCAACTGTTTACGATTTGTTTAAAAAGTTCATGAACGGGCCCGGACAGGAAGGGTGCTCTATAAACTTTGGGCCTGTTAAAAAATGTCCCCGCCCTGCAGTAGACGGAATGACAACATACTTAAAACGAGATGGACGTAAAACAAACGGAATCGCCGTACTTCTTTCCTTATAGGAACGTTTTACAACATGACGTGGTCGAGCATCAATTAGCAGTAGTATAATTGAACAGAAATGAATGCGCTGAGTTTGCATAGCCCCCGAGCCTGTAGACTCGCGTTCGAACGCACTAAAAACGAGATGAGGACGAGTTGACCTGCCCCTGATCGGGGTGGTCGGGTAACAAACTAGTTAGAACAAGTTGCGAACTAGTTAGAAACGGTTTGGAGGTATGTATTGGAAACCAAGTAGAACTAGTTAGGAACTGGTTTAAACATATTACTTTGGTAATAGTTTGGACTGCTTGGAAATGGCAAATTTACCCGATCTACACTTAATATGAACTGACTGTATTGAGGACTGTTTATGAACGATCTAGGATCGTATTATATACCTCATTTACACATTCTACCCGAACCATAACCCGTTTAAAACATTTTAGGACGGTTCCAGAACCTAGTGAGAACTAGGGGCTTATACTGCTGCTAATTGTTGCTCGACTACAGCAAGTTGTAACACGTTCCTAGTACGATCGAAGTACGGCAATTCCGTTCAAAGTACGGTAATTAGTCAGTTTGTAGTTCGTCCTCCTTGTTTTAACTACGTTATCACTCTGTCTAATTGCAGGACGGGGAAGTTTTTGAACAGGCCCAAAGTTCTAGAGCATTCTCCCGTACTAGCCAGCTCGAGCCCGTCCAGGGATGTCGATTTGTATCCGTGGTTGGGGGGGGGGGGTAATAGGTGCCAAAATATTTTCGGAAATGGATCAAAGCAACCAAGAGGTAGAAGCGTGTGGCAGGTTGCACCCCTCCCTTCCAAGTTATTAACTTTTTCAAGTCACCCTCAATAAAGATAATATAAGAGTGGTAATAAAATTAATAACATGCTAAATGTTAGTCCTGACTCTTGCCTGTAGTGTAGGCCTACCAGACAGATATCATCTATTTTTAAACGAAATTTAGACATTACCAACAAAAAAAATCCAATGGTGAGGGATATCAACTTGTGAAAGTATTATGTTACCAGTGGGCAAATGCATTAATAAGCAACCAGGAAAGGTTCATGTAGACATAAAATTCCTTATTTCCCGGTGATAGAAACATACATTTTATGAATATTGATGTCTCCAAACAACATTCATCGTGAAAAACCCATTCCAATATTCTGTGTAAGGAGATCTCAAAAAAACATAGTTCTCATTAGTAAATGAAAAACATATTGCTTTTGGTTCTTCATTTGACTCTATTCCTTCTTTAATTAAACCAACTGAATCCTGTCTGCGGGAAACTCAATTCAGTGAAACAGAATATCACTGATGCAAAATTTGGTTCTCAAAATGACAGAAAATTTCAACCCCTGATCTCATACAAACTGTCTGTTTCTTAAAAACATAATATAAAACTTACGTTCCATCTACCAAACAACAAATTTTCATTATCTCCTTCTTCATCCAGATATACTTATCATACCAGATACGCTCTCAAATATGAGCATAATATTCCCCTAAGGCCCTGACCAGAGCACTATTTTTTTCTTCAAAAACTATAAAAGGTGCATTATTATTTGAAGGGTGTTACCCTGCTGGAAAGAACACACTCATTCACACTCATTCACAGTGTGAATCACATTGTGAATCACAGTGTGCTCCACAATGTTAAATTGGGCGCGTTTTCACATTGTGGTTCACAGTGTGAATAACCGGAGAAGGAAATAACACACTCATTCACACTCATTCACAGTGTGAATCACACTGTGTTTCACACTGTGAATCACAGTGTGCTCCACAATGTTAAATTGGGCGCGTTTTCACATTGTGGTTCACAGTGTGGATAACCGGAAAGGGAAAGAACACACTCATTCACAGTGTGAACAGTGATTTCACACTTTGATTCACACTGTGGTTCACATTGTGAATGAGTGTGAATGAGTGTGTTCTTTCCAGCAGGATATATACAAAATTTCAAACTTAATAACATTCTAACCTTCAAAAACACCTTAACTATGGTATGCTTGTTGCGTTTGAATACAATACATAGGCCTACATCAGCTTTTCAATAAAACAAAAATAAGTTGTGACATAATAATCTTTCTCCAAAATATCGAACTGGAGTATTCTGTTGTATTGCTCGTTTATGTACATCGTTGGATCGGTGTATTGAGCGCTATATAAAAAAAACATAATATTATTATTATTATTACATACAAAGAGCTTATTTTCAAGAGGCACTAGATCCATGTGTGTAACTTAAGAAAGAACTCTTTGTTTACCCGATTTTGTTCAGGTGTCTATGGAAAATTGTTATTAAAAGATGCATGTGTTCATAATTTCTCTCGTAAATAGAGAAAAGTGTATCTCATTATCTCCATTTGCTATCAAAATATTTTGCTCCTTTCGGAAAATAGCTCTTCAAACGTTTTACATGTAGAGATATAAATAAACAAAGAAATGGATGAAATCAATAAAACAAAATAGATACTGAGTATGAATCAGGGAACAAACTGAAAGTTTCGTCTCCTACATGCTGTCATTTAAACAAAACCCCCTTTCTCTTCAATGATACAATATTTTATTACTTTACTTGCATTATGAAGAAAAAACGCATCATCAACCCCACATAGCTTAAAAATCACTTCAGAATGAACTGGCCAAAAGTCATGTGATATTCTTGCTCAGATGCTTTCCTTTACCTTTAAGAGTTCTTTATATAGAGGAATTGGTTGATAATTTTTTCTTGGCAATAATGCCCAAATTAAAAGAGTTAAACAAATACACGACACTTTAACTTTTAGCTTGTTGTGAATTTTTTAAAGGAAATATCAGGAAATAAAATGAGTGAGAAAACTAACAAATAAAGCTACAATGACGTAAATATTTAAAATATCAGTCATACTAATTTCCGAAAATCCTCGCCCATTCACATCAGTTCCCTGAAGAAAATGCTGGAATACATATATGTCCCTCTTTCTCTTGTCTTTCTTCCTTTTCTCTTCCCACTTCCTTTTTTCTTCTGCCCGTTTCTTCCCCTTTTCCCTTTTTCCAAGGTGGCAAGCCCATACGGGGATGATCTGGGTCACTTGTGCCATCTGAGCTAAATGGAACCCATATATGTATCCCATATGGGGCCAATATTTAGTAACCCATATGGGATCTATCTGGGCCAGCCCGTATGGGTCCCAGATTGGAATGAGCTAGGCGTACACATATGGGTAGAATATGAATATGCCCATATGGGTAACACATGGGGAAAATGTGGGTTAACCCATAAGGGTACCAGATGGGATTAAGCAGGACATACCCATTTGGGCCCAGTTTGGTATGGGTCTCATCTGGGTCCCATCTGTCTTATATGGGTTTACCCATATGGGTCCCATATGCTTCTTGGGTGCAGATGCCTTAGGGCCCAAGATGGTTTTCAATATGGGGCCCATGTTTCAGAGAATATGGGACCCACATGGGCTTGCTACCTGGGTTATTATCCTCTCTGTCTCTCATTATCTCTCTCTCTCTCTCCCATTATCTGCTTTTTTTTTTGGACTTTTGCGCTTCGTGCTTAACATTTAGCTCGTTGTTTTTAACGCTGCGGCTTTGCATTCGGCGCACTGCATTTCTACGATGCTGTTGATTGAATAAATTAAATAAATTCATCAATTCCTGATGAAGCCGTATGAGCGAGAATTCAATTTATTCTTGTCTCATATACGGTTGTCTCATTTACTTCGTTGTCTATTTATATATGTATGTATTATGAAAATGAGATAGCAAAATGTGTATATTGATGGTCATCTTGCGAGTAATACCCCCCTCCCCCCCTCCCCCCCAGGCGCGGATCCAGGATTTCTTAGGGGAGGGGGCCCAACTTTTTTTTTTTTTGCTCCCGAAAATTTGAAAAACGCGCCGGTCAAAAATTCGCTCAGTGGGGGGGGTAGTGAGCACATTTTTTTTTTTTTTGATCCTCAAAAAAAAATTCAATTTGCACCCCCCCCCCCCCCCTTGAGAGCCAGGGGGAGGGCCCAACCCCAAAAAAGGTAAAAATCACGTGATTTTACATGATTTTTTTCTCAAGGGGGGGCCCGGGCCCCCCGGGCCCCCCCCCCCCCCCCTGGATCCGCCACTGCCCCCCCCCCCCCCCCCCGGGATCGACACCCATGAACCCGTCCATGAAGTTCTTAAACAGATCGTTATGGAGCTTCAACATATACACTCCGGGTCCAGTACGGCGGGTAAAAACAGGACATTTTGGGAATTTTCGGCCGGTGCCCGGCCGGCTCTCGTAGCCGTAGCAACAAACAGAGTTGACAAAAGACTTACATGTAACTCCGTTTCGTTGAAGATCAGTCATGCATCAGGTCTTTCGTCTTCTATGTGCATGGCTGACCATCAACGAAACGGAGTTAAATCTTTTGTCAACCCTGTGTGTTGCTACGGCAGGTAGCCAGTGAAAACGAACTCGTTTGATCAAAGCATGGAAATGCAAGCCTTACTTAAAACAAACAAAACTTTGTTATTCCTTGCTCATTTTTCCTGAAAGGGCAGAATTTGAACTTTCTAGAAATGTGATTTTCGTTTTAAAATTCAGATACCGCCCGCCAAATGACTTTTTGGTTTCCTGACTTCAAATTGCTTTTAATCACTCATGCGTAAGAAATGAATCATATGAGTTGCATCAAATGAAAGAAGAGGATCTAAGCTTTCCAAATATGTGTCATTTGTTAACTATAATTGTGATTAAGTTATGATAAAGCATCGATACTTCTCGGTTTCGTTTTTTCTGGGACGCACTGTAAAAGATTCACTAAATACGAACCTTGATGTTCTGAATAATGGCGGGGTCCTCTTGAACACCTTCATCGATGGCTACAAGTATATTCTTGATCTAAGCTTTCCAAATATGTGTCATTTGTTAACTATAATTGTGATTAAGTTATGATAAAGCATCGCTACTTCTCGGTTTCGTTTTTTCTGGGACGCACTGTAAAAGATTCACTAAATACGAACCTTGATGTTTTGAATAATGGCGGGGTCCTCTTGAACACCTTCGTCGATGGCTACAAGTACATTCTTGAATTCTCCATCTTCTAGACTGATTCGATTGACATCCTGACTTAATACTCCAGAGTTGAAGATGACCAAGACACTTACCAGAAGAAACAAGATTCTAGTCGGAGACATTTTTGTGTTAATACAGCATATACCATCAAGTATGGCGAAAGTATGCGTTTTTAGCGTTCGTTCGTCTCTTCCTTTAGTAGTGTAATCAATGCCTTAATGTGAGTGTAATGTTATTCTTGAACCTAATTGATATCTGATTCTGGAGATGATAACCTAATGTTTATAAACTGGTATCCTAGAAACTTGGACAAAGTGCAATGCGCGATAGAAGAGTTCGATCATTGAGAAAGAGGAATTGTCTGCCACATACAAATCAATGATTAATTATTTGAATAAGAAAGGGATGATTTGTCTTTGAATATGGATGAAAGAAATTATAATAATAATTAAAAAATATCAATGACAATAATAATAATTATAATAATGATCATAATGATCGTAACAGTAATATACAGTTTTCAAAACGTACTTTGGGTTTAACGAATGCTATCTAGGCTACCGATGTCAATGCTCACAAGCACTCGAATTCTACCCACTGGTACCCTTAGTGTAGCGTGGTAAATCTAGTCATGTAGAGTAATGTCTTGCCGAAAGGGGCTTGAACCCACGACTTCAATTTACGAGCTTTATCTTTAAAGGAGATAATTATTTAATGATTGTACTAACGGCAGCAACTATTTTTTTTATTCTTGTTTAAATGAATACTGTGAATTGTTAAGTGGTGCAAAAAGTGATCAAAGTTTAATCGACATTAAGGCTCTTTTAATTTCAAATGTAAAACTAAAACATATTTAAAAACAACAATAATAATACAAATTATATAATAATAACGATAATAATAATAAGTGTGGGTTTTTGTATAGCTCTCCTGTCTGTCAGACCTGACACTCCTGGCGCTACACAATCATCATCCCGGCTTCAGCACGGCTGCCATTGTGGCGCTCTAGCGTTTTAAGGAATTAATCCCTGCCAGGCACTCATTCACATCACCTAGGTCAAGTATGACAGATGTAGATTAATATCTTGCCAAAAGACATTAGTGATCCCCTGTCCGATGGCATATCCACTAGACCACGGCACCTCTACATTATAAACGATAAAAGCATAATGTATTACATGGATGAATTCAACCTCATTGATTATAAAAACCAACTTCACCCCTCGTAATGGAGTATTGGGAAACACCAGCATATCCCAGTTTTTTTAAACCTGAGAGATACGGGGGTTACATGGATTCAGTTCGCTGTCCCTCTCAGGCGCAGGTGACGCCAGATACTTGAAAATGATATATTTCATGTTCTTTATTCACTAAAAATTAAAAAGCAAATAGAAAAATGTCAAGGTTACCAAATTAGAGTTAACATGATATAAACAAAATACCAAACATGCACACAAACACACAGATTTCTTTTTGCAGATATGCAAAAACGTATATAATTTTCTTTGAACAATCCCCCTCTCCCCCCCCCCCCCCCCCCCCCATGTCCCAATCAGGAGGAAAGCGTCAACGTCCATGTCACTGCGCATAACCAAGAGAAACACATACACATACACACACACACACACGTGAGCGCGTACACACTCACACACACGCCCATACGCACACACGCACACGTACACGTAAAAGCACCTCACTCGCACAAAATACCTACATGAACACATTACATCATACTCATAAATGGTTATCCGCGGTGGCACTTATAACTAACACCTATCCCCTGAACTGTCTATAAATCAAATCAAATTTCAAATAAAATAAAATCATTTATATCCAAAATCCAAAATAAGTATTATGAATACAAATTACATCCAAACCATTAATACAAAACAGAAACCATCAAAAGCAGCACTCCCTAACAAGTCTATCTTTTGATTGCCGTCTCCCTGACAGTATTCCATCTCTGCCAATTGAATGCACACAAAGATAAGTAGTACAATCATTAAATTCTTGAGAACTTAAAGGAACAATAATTTTAATGGAATTTCCATTATTATATGATTTGTCATACATCCTAATTAATTCATTACAGAAACATTACTATTCAAGTCATTCGAAGTGTCCACAACAAAGTCTGTTTGGACTGTTTCCAGGGTGACAAGCGGCGATAATTGTTATACTAATATCCTAATATTATAATGTCTATTATTTGTTTTGTTAATTATTGACGAGGATGTTTGTCATGTGGGTATAACATCCTCTTCCCAAAGTCCATAGATCTAAAGTCGACTGACAAATTTAGATCAACCAGCAATCTTTAATTTCTTTATAAACCTTCGTTTGCACTTTCTTATGACTGGTTACGTGTAAGGATGAAATTTGTTGCCTGGTCATATGTCCTCTTTCGACTAATCATTTGATCAGGATCCACGTCATCTTGTTATGACATAACCTATAAAGATGAATATAATTTCAGATGTTTAAGTTTAAATTTCGTGATAATACACGTTAACGATCGACATGTACGCTAATCACTTAAAGACTGTATGTATTCATTGTAATATATAATTAGATCAAACGAATGATATTCTCTAAAATGCCATTCATCTGAATACATGCTTTTTTATATATATATTTTTTTTTTGCCATTTTTTAATACATACATTCATACATACATATTAATATTTATAGAGCGCCTTTACATAAACATGTTCAAAGCGCTTTACATTTTAAAATAAAAACAGAATAATTATATGCCCTCCAAGTGCATTACACTCTAAAAATAACAATTACAAAGAAAACAAATGAGTTTTTAGATTTCTCTTAAATGATGCGACAGAGGTGCAGGAACGAATGCTTAATGGGAGACTATTCCAAATAGAGGGACCAGAAAAAATTATATTTTGTTGACCCTTCTTCGAATTGATGTGGGGAATTTGCAGAAGAATGGGGTCTGACCTTGAACGTAATGAATATCTTGATTGATGGATAGAACAAAACAGACTAGAAATATAATGAACGCTCTGATCCACCGAAAATCGAAAAATGTCTTGCTGTTTTTATTTAACAAAGGACTCAGATCAAATTATGTTGTGAGCGGAGAAGGATAAAGAGAGATAAAAGAGATGATTAACTTATTAATATAGCTTTTCATTATAATACGTGACATAAAGATGTCGTACCTGCTTTCAAGATATGCAAAACTATACACTACAGTTGTACCTCACATATTGTCTATTTTGTAGCAAACGACCAAAAGTCGCTAGTGGTTTGCATTTCTCACATGTTAAAGTGAAATAAGGTTAGTTGGAAAATGTTTTCTTCTGGTGCAGATCTTTGAACTCCATATGCATTTCTTCTTAATTATACACATTTAAACAACTATTAGATAGTACCAGGGCAAATAAAGATAGCCTGTGTAAATATAATGCGGGGAAATTCTGACGCCTGCATTTTATATGAATGTTAATGGGATGTGCAATCAAATCATCTACGTGACCTGATGAACGTTTAATGAAATGACAAATTTTGCTCTTTGCCAAAAAGAATATTTGATCAGTTGATAACTGATTTGAGAATTGATCAATTTTACAAACTGATCATTTTGACATACGGTGTATGTTAAATCGTCTCGTTGAATATAAAACATTCGCTTTTGTAAATCTCATTTCTTTTTACATATTAGAGCCATCGATACATTATTATGAGACCGTAAAAACGATCTATGTTTCGTATTATTAGTATTATAATTAGTGAAATAACTATATGAAATCATTTTCTCTGAATGTCTGTGTGCTTTATCCAGCGCACTACAATATAACATTCTTCCTCTTCTTCTTCTTCTTCTTCTTCTTCTTCTTCTTCTTCTTCTTCTTCTTCTTCTCCTCCTCGTCTTCTTCTTCTTCTTCTCCTTTTTCTTCTTCGTCTTCTTCTTCTGCTTCTTCTTCTTCTTCCTCTTCTTTTTCTACTTCTTCTTCTCCTTTTTCTTCTCCTTCTCCTTCTTCTTCTTTTTTCTTCTACTCCTTCTTCTTATTCTTCTTTTCTTATTCTTCTTCTTCTTTATGTTCTTGCGCCTCCTCCTCCTCTTCTTCCTCTTCTTCTTTATCTTTACTTCTCCCCTTCTTCTCAATAGTCCGTTAAAAACTGCGCATCCAAAATCATCGTCTCCATGCGTCATTGTGGATGTATGGAACTGTGGCAACTAGCAAACACGAACTTTGTTCGCTTTTGATGATTAGAATTTATTAGTTTTAGAATTAAGTATCCTTTTCAAAGAATGAAATGTTACATTTCGTTATCAAGTAAGATTCAAGACTATAAAGGCATTAAAAGGCAAGAAGATTTTTATTCGCTCTTTATCTCAGGAACTGTTACTGTAGAATAATTGAAGTAAAATGGAGAAAAGGGTTATTTATACGATTCTACTCTTGGAAATATTTCTTGTTGAAGTAGTAACGGGCCAGAAAAATACCATCAACTTAAACAATGGAGCCTACTCGAATCTACTCATCGCAATCGACAAGAATGTAGCTGAGGATCTCAACATCATCGACAACATCAAAGTAATGTGAATTTGTTTTAAAGATCAATAATTTCATAATATACACTGTTGGTCATAAAGGTGGTATATTTTGTTTACAGCCATGCATTATTGTTCAAGGCATGGCCGCACAAATAATTTTGTTATGTTGGGGATCGGGGGGGAATACATAGAATTATTGATAATTTATTACATTTTCTTCTTTCTTTTTTAATTTGTGGGGGCTGCCCTCTACCCTAGCCCCCGCTGCGTACAGTCGTGGTTCAGTGGCAAAGCAATGGCCTCGTACTGTTAGGCCCCAGGATCAAAACCGTGTCGATGTGCTATATTACTGCCCTTTAGTGAGGCATTAATCCGCATTACTATCCGGTAATGACTTTAAAGGACGTAGGTCTCCTAGTTGATTAGCATTGTAGCAAACACATGCTTTATTAGTCAAGCAAAACAAACACTCGCAAATTATTATTCAATAAAATCTGGGAATGTATACTATTATCTAGATCTATTAGGAATAAATCGTTGTCAAAATCGTTCCATTAACTGGGGTTTAAAACATTATATAGGTTGAAAATCTTGCAGTTGATTTACATATTTGAATTTATCTAAAATTCTACACTAAAAACAAATTTGCTTTCAATTTGTTATTAACATATCTTACCTGTGATTTAGATTGACTTTCTTTTTATCTTTTTTTCAGTTGTATATTCATTTGTTCATTCATGGACTTATTCATTGAAGAGTTCCTCGGTCATTTTACAAAACAATATTTTACTTTCGTGATTGTTTTAATCTAATTTTGGGTGTTGTTGAATTTGTATGTCAAACAGTTTAAACAAAGTTAGGGCAAGCTTAGCTTGAAGATGCATTCGCACCACACAGACATAATTCGTTCAGACTAATATTCTGTAGCGAAAACAACAAGTGAAAAAAAAAATGTGTTCGACGCTTAAGGTTTTGTGTTGTACACAGAAAACCTAATTTTTGTATTCTTTCATCAATATTCGGCTTCGAACATATTTATTTTGAAAATCCTTGCAGAAATGTGTATTATATAACATCCTCTTTCACATTATTACAACAGTGAAGTGAAATGTCATAAGAATTCACAGCAACTTTCGGGGCCCCTAACACTTTATTGGGGCTTTTGGGCCTAGGACTCAGTCGAAACATTTTATGAAATTGAAAACTTATTTGTGCAACAAAATTTCGACACTTCAACTAACTCCAAATCCGACCTAAACAGAATTCAGTGTTAGATGTCACCCTCTTTCAGTTCATTGTACACTTGAAGTGAAATCTTGCCATCATATGTTTGGAGCTCCCAACACTTAAAATAGGCTTTAACAGAAACAATCCAACATAAATTATTTGAATATTGACACAAGAAAGGAATACAAAGAAAATCAACACTTACGAATAGTCTATTATCTTCCTGCTACTTTAAGATTATATTGATTAATTTTTGGATAAACAGGTCCTGGTTTCTATAGCATTGATTTTTAAAAAATAACTTTTTTTTTTTGGTCTTTGCATATAATTGTAAAATTTACGATAGGGCTTGAAAACATCGCTGGCGGGAATTGGATGTAAACTGAATCCAGTTTTATTCTCTTTCATAAATAAACCCATATATAACATCTGTGACATTTCTTTTTACTTGAAATACAATGTTCCTGATGTAAACAAATTTGTTCTGCATGTTTATATCTATGTTAAATAGTACTGCCTTGTCCAACTAGATGGGTTCGAGACATGATTAATATTAACATATTTAAAAATGTAATTCGTTGTATTTAAAGTAGAGGCCTGTTTGTGAAATGAGTTCCGAATAACTCCACTTTCCCTTACCTCTACAAAATTGCTTCAAACGCAAAGAAATACAAAACTTATCTTATCTTTACACTTTACTGTCCACCTGAGCAAATGATAGAATGAGCTATAAAATCCCTTTTTTGAACATGAGTAATTCTTTCATTTTGATTGAGAGGGCTGGGTGTCGACCATTATGTCCATGCTTAATACATTAAGCTTCTTTTTAAAGATACCCCCACGGTAATATTTGCAGAATAAATTCAAACTTCTCATAGGAAAGAAGATTTGATCGTAATACTGGTTTGATAGAGACTTAACTTTGGTGAATATTTTACGTACCTCCATGAAATTTTACAAGAAAGACCTTTATCCAATACATAAACGCGACGTTGTATTGTTAGCGTTTTAACTCTCCCCCTGTTTTTTGTTTTTGTTGTATTCATTAATTTTATTTCTCAAAGCTCCAATTCTTTTCCGTACATAAACATAGTTTAAACAAAACTGCAACATAATGATAACTAAGCTTTTTATCATTTTATAAGCAAACATAAATGCAACATAATCCACTGTTCATTATTTTACAATGTATGGGCGAAAATATATCACAATCACAAAATAGAAAGATATATCACATAATCGATTCATGCTTAAATATTAACCTCGGGAGCAGATAAGGCGATTCAAAGAGTAAAATATTTGTCAAAAAGTATTACTTTGAATTATTTAAAATTGGAATAAAATGAACCCACTATGGAGTCTATAAAATACATTTATCTGTCACAGACAGAATGACAATTTTTGAACGCATTATTTCATGATTTAAATTCATTTCAAAGGTTTAGATATCAAAGTAATTATTAATATACCTTGTTTGTAAGATAACGAAGATAGTCAATGTCATTACTAGATATCGACTTGTATGTGTGGGTGTAATTGGGTGCGTGTGTGTATGTTTGTTCCTTTTATCATATTATTTGTTTGTATGTGTACAAGTAAAGGCCTTCAAGAATGTATGCAAGCAGCAAAATAGTTACGACATTCATTATATATTATCATTATATCAATTCTTACTTAGATAAATAACATGATTATTGCAACACAATATGACTAGCTAATTACAAAACATATAAGAACCTGATATGAATTAGATGATAATGAATCAAAGGGTACCCCTTCAAGTGAGATAAAACTGCCTCAAGATTTAAAGTAAACATGTTATTTCTTAGTCGGGGAATTTATGGGGAGGACATTATTCTTACTGTCTTACATTGGTATGTCTTACAGATTTGTATCATTCCAGATAATAGCAAAGTAACTACTTCATATATCTTGGAGTGCATGTAAAGTGGTTTCTAAGGTAAATCTCTTTACACCCATGATAATGGGAACTGGTCTGAACTCCGCCTCTTGCCCTGATTTCAGAATACAAGCAGACCATTACACGCACTATTGTGGAGGGGTCGTGGTATAGTGGTCCCTTTACTTGACTCTTAGTCCAAGGATTGATGGTTCGAATCCTAGCTCGTCACTAACGTACAATGGCAAGACATCAATCCACATTTACCACTCTCCACCCAGGTGTAATTGGTACCTGGTAGTTGCTGGAGTAATAATAATTTTGTCCCGCTCAAGTAGTGCAGTATTCATACAGATGTGGCTATATTTGGTAAAGAAGGAAGCATCATTATTGTATTTTATCATTGTATTATACAAGGGTGTCGATTTGTATCCGTGGTTGGGGGGGGATGATAGGTGCCAAAATATTTTCGGCAATGGATCAAAGCTACCAAAGTGGTAAAAGCGTGTGGCAAGTTGCACCCCTCCCAAGCGCTTAGTCAGGATTTAATTTTAGGGGGGCGGTAGTGAGCACGCGAAGCGCGGTTCCTAGGGGGTTGGGTGCAGGGAGGGTTAATCCCTCCCCCCCCCCCCGCGCAAAGCGCGGAAGCTTTGACGTTTCACTAAATTATTATAGAAAGAAGACGATTCGTTGGACCGTTCTCGACTCTTAATCCTTGTTTGAATCAAATTCCCCTTCCTCCGCGCGTAGCGCGGAAGCTCTGACGTTTTCATTAGATTATTAAAGAAAGAAGACGATTCGATGTACCATTCTCGACTCTTAATCCTTGTTTGAATCAATTTCCCCTTCCTCCGCGCATAGCGCGGAAGCTCTGACGTTTCATTACATTATTGAAAGAAGACGATTCAAAGTACCATTCTCGACTCTTAATCCTTGTTTGAATTAAGTTCCCCTTCCTCCGCGCGTAGCGCGGAAGCTCTGACGTTTCATTAGATTATTAAACAAAGAAGACGATTCGATGTACCATTCTCTACTCTTAATCATTAATGTTTGAATCAAGTTCCCCTTCCCCCGCGCGTATCGCGGAAGCTTTGACGTTTCATTAGATTATTCAAGAAAGAAGACGATTCTATGTACCATTCTCGACTCGTAATCCTTGTCTGAATTCATTTTTGCCCATTCCTGCGCGAAGCGCGGAAGCTTTCACATTTTATTACATTATTAGAGAAAGAAGACGATTTGTTGTATCGTGTCCTTCATGAATTCAGTTTTCCCCCTACCGCGCGAAGCCCGGAAGTTTTAATGTTTCAATAAATTATTACTCTTAATCCTTGTCTGGTTTCATTTTCGCCCATTCCGCGCGTAGCGCGGAAACTTTCACGTTTCATTAAATTATTAGGAAACGAAGACGATTAGTTGTATCGTGTACTTTGACGTTTCATTTGATTATTACTCTTAATCCACGTCTGAATTCAGTTGCCCCCAAACAGCTTTGCCCTGTTCGCTAAATTATTAGAGAAAGAAGACGATTCGTTGTACTATTCTCTATATTAATCCTTGTCAGAATTCAGTTTCCCCACTGAAAATAAGTTGTGTCACAAATAAGTTGTGACATAATAATCTTTCTCCAAAAATGAAAAATGTTTTAGGAAATATCAGGAAATAAAATGAGTGAAAAAAAATAAAAATAAAGATACAATGACGTGAATTTTAAAAAGGGTGAACGGAAACAACATAACAACTAGTGAAGTCATACTAATGTCCGAAAATCTTTCTCCTTGTCTCCGATCTCATCACGAAATCGTCACAGAGTTCATCTTTGTTTACACTGTCCAGGATTGTCTGATGTGCATTGCAGATTGCTAATTTTGTGCTTCGCGCTTAACATTTAGCTCGTTGCTTTTGATGCTGCGTCTTTGCATTTGGCGCACTGCATTTCTATGATGCTGTTGATTGAACAAATTGAATAAATTCATCAATTCCTGATGAAGCTGTATGAGCGAGAATTCAATTTATTCTTGTCTCATATACGGTTGTCTTATTTACTTCGTATATATGTATGTATTATGAAAATGATATAGCAAAATGTGTATATTAATGGTCATCTTGCGAGTAATAACCAATAACTACTCTCATCGGACTCTCATCATTAATTTTTCTCTTCATTTTTTAATATTTTTTTATGGTGAATTATTGGGGGGATGATTGTACAGACCACCCCCCCACCTGAAATATTGGGGGGGGATATATCCCCCCCCCCCATCCCCCCCCCCCCGGGATCGACACCCATGGTATTATATGAGAGGGCGATGAATGCTGATTATTTTTCTTTCTAAAGTATTTCAAGTCTGAAATCTATATCTAATTATGTGATTGTACAATCCAATCGACTCTTATTTTCAATATTGAACCTTATTTAATTTAACAAAATATACCTTGTAATGTAAATGTTTTAACTTTCTGATATAGCCTGGTCGTTACACATTATTTTTGTGTATTCATTATTTAATTTATTTATTTCTTCATTTATCAATAACTATATATAAATAACTTGTTTTCATCTCCTCTTTCTTATCATAAAAAAACAAATTGCAAAGGAAATTTCACGAATTCTATCTTGATGTTTTCCCCGATCAATATAGGATCGCATCCTATGCAATAATATTTAATAGCTCAATAAATAGATTTATGCAGAACTATTTAGTTTACCAAAAAAGGTATTCAATTTTTAAAAAATTGTAACGTTTATATATGTGTAATAATATATAATCGGGAACACTTATCTACGATGTATTACAAGTACTTATTTATCTTGCTCTCTCCCTCTTTATCTTTCTCTCTCTCTCTCTCTCTCTCTCTCCCTCTTTATCATTCTCTCTCTCAGACGATGTTTACATCAGCATCTGAGCGTCTCTACCTTGCCAGCAAGCAGCACGTCTACTGGAAGCACATCAAGATTTTGGTACCTAACACTTGGTCCATCCAGAGCGGGTATCAATTTTCTCGAACCGAAACGCTGGAGTCGGCCAACATTATCCTGCACAACTTTCATGATGACGAGCCGTTTGTCGATAACCTAGCAGGATGTGGGAAAGAAGGAACTCTGATGCACATGACGCCGGGCTATATCCTAAACGAGGTGTACCGAGAAGACAAGTTTGGTCCCACAGGTGGGTTGCTATTGATGCAAATTAAAATATGTTATTAATGATATGAATACTGAAGTATGCAAGTAAAGAGAAGAAAGCAAAACAAGAAAAGAAATTAACATACTGGCTTACTCCAATAAGAAAAATATTTTGGTCAGATCTCATTTACAGAGAGAGGCATGAACATGTTTTAACATGACTTGTAATGAGTCTCTTTTTGTAATGAGTCTCTTTTTGTTTTTTGTTTTCATTTTTAAAATTTTAAACAGACATCATGTTAGTTCGAAGCTGGGGCTACCTTCGTTGGGGGTTATTCAAGGAGCACTACGATGGTGTTGGCGTTGGTGCTCCTGCCTATGACTCACCCGGTGTAGGTTCTGAAGGGACCCGCTGTTCTCTAAAGATCAAAGGAGATGTTGAGAAAGCTGATGGAACTCCATGCCAAAGTAATCCTAACGGTGGTTATGATTCCGATTGCCGCTTCGTTCCTGATACTAGAGAACAGACTGCGACCGCTTCACTGTTATTTGGAACCAAGGATGCTCATATACATTCGGTAAGTTTGGCATCGTAATCAAGCAGTAGATGTTCCAGAGGGGGGTTAGGGGCTCAAGCCCCACCACCACCCCCTTCACCCCCTCCAACAATATATATATATATATATATATAGTTAGGAATTGCATTGCCGTTCTCATCTATGTGCCAAGATACTTAATTTTGCGAAGATAATAAAATGCTAACTCTTTTTTTTTTAATCGCTGAAAAGCTTTCAATAGTTAGTTCAATTAATGTTTTTAATAATCTGAAATCAAATTGAGTGTTTTAATCAATATTTCAGATAGAGGAGTTTTGTAGTGACGATCAATCAGATCCAAATAACTTACACAATCCTCTAGCACCAAACTTGATGAATAATAAATGCAGTGGTGACAGTGCTTGGAAGGTGATGACAGAGCGAACAATAGACTTCAAAGCAGGTATCCAACCTGTCTCAAACACTACTCCAACATTCGATGTAATCCAGCTATCTACAATCAGAAGTGTAGTACTTGTGCTTGACATCAGTGGTAGTATGGGGGTAAGTTAGTGATTGTTTTATTGTTCAGGACAGTGCGAATTTAGCCATTGCTTAATTTTAGGCCCAATGCCTTTGCTTTCATATTTTCTTTTCGGGTGGGATCGGATTATTTAAATATAAATATACTACTACTTTACGTTCCTTAGGACAAATCAATGCGTGAGAATGACTATGCCTCTTAAAGGTAAAGACCAGTATTCGAAACGCCCCAATTTCAAAAAATAAAATGGAAGCTCTCATTACCAATCATGTGAAAGAATATGTTTTGACTAATACATGATGATAAAAAATTTGCCGGGAAACCGCCTACTAATTCATATATTTGGTAAATTGTTTCTCTCATGGACTGTGAGAGATATAGGGTAGTCCCATATACATCTTTCTGTGTATAGTGCTTGTAACTTTACGAAGAATGGTCCAAATTTCTTATCATTTTGATGATTCCAGAACCTTGCAGATGCTAGATGCTAGATGATCAACCTTTTCTGATCGATTCCACAGCGTTTCTTTCACAATGCAATCGCATGACCATTACTGGTCTTTACCTTCAACAACCATGCTTACCAACGGTGTCGATTTGTATCCGTGGTTGGGGGGATGATAGGTGTCCAAATATTTTCGGCAATGGATCAAAGCAGCCAAGAGGTAGAAGCGTGTGGCAGGTTGCATCCCATCCCTTACTTAGTTATTAACTTTTTTCAAGTCACCCTCAATAAAGATAACATTTCAGAGAATATGGGTTATTATCCTCTCAAGCGCGTAGCAATGATTTAATTTTAGGGGGCGGCAGTGAGCACGCGAAGCGTGCGAATCACTTACAAAGCGCGCGGTCCCTAGGGGGTGGGTGCAGGGAGGGGGGTTCCCCGTCCCGCGCGAAGCGCAGATGCTTTGATGTTTCATTAAATTATTAGAGAAAGAAGACGATTCGTTGTACCGTTCTCGACTCTTAATCCTTGTTTGAATCAAGTTCCCCTTCCTCCGCGCGTAGCGCGGAAGCTCTGACATTTAATTAAATTATTTTTAAAAAAAGACGAATCGTTGTACCATTCTCGACTCTTAATCCTTGTCTGAATTCAGTTCCCCGCCCCCTTCCGCACGAAGCGCGGAAGCTTTGACGTTTTATTAAATTATTAGGGAAAGAAGACGATGCGTTGTACCGTTCTCGACTCTTAATCCTTGTCTAAATTTAGTTCCCCTTCCTCCGCGCGTAGCGCGGAAGCTCTGACGTTTCATTAAATTATTAGGCAAATAAGACGATGCGTTGTACCGTTCTCGAATCTTAATCCTTGTCTGAATGCAGTTCCCCTTCCTCCGCGCGTAGCGCGGAAGCTCTAACATTTCATTAGATTATTAAAGAAAGAAGACGATTCGTTGTACCATTCTCGACTCTTAATCCTTATCTGAATTCAGTTCCCCCCCCCTTCCCGCGCGAAGCGCCGAAGCTTTGAAGATGACGATGCGTTGTACCGTTCTCGACTCTTAATCTTTTTTCTTCCTACGTCCTCTTCATTTCTTCTTTCTCTCTCTCTCTCTCTCTCTCTCTGTTTTGGCTAGCTTTTTTTTTTTGGGGGGGGGGCGAATTCCCCCACCACATTAACTACTCTCACCGGGCTCTCATCATTTATTTTTCTCTTTTTTTTTTCTTTTTTTTTTGATGGTGAATTATTGGGGGGGGGGGTGATTGTACAGGCCATCCCCCCTCCCACCTGAAATATTGGGGGGGGGGGATATATCCCCCCATCCCCCCGGGATCGACACCCATGATGCTTACATCACTACATTGTCGATTTTTTTTGTTATTGTCTACACACTTTGTGTCACAATTTGTATGTGGTTGACTTTAATCAGTATCATTGCCCTTAAAAAATGGAACTTCAGAACATTGCAGTGACAACGTTTTCATTATGTTATGATGGAAGTTGTCAACTACCTTTTATCCAAAACGCTATTCTTCTTTTTGATCAAGGTATTCAGTCCTGCATGTTTTATGATAGCATAGTCAGTTAAGGTACCTTCATGCTCTGTTAATGTGGTTGGAACCTGACTCAAATCAACATATGAATGAAGATATTTTGTGATTGAAAGTGATTAAAAATACTATTATGTGGCGTAGTATGTTATGTGTTTGCATTACAACACTAATTGTATAAAACTTATACATTCACAGTCATGTATTGTTTGCTTGATATTTTGAATAAGTGTGGAATTACAGAAAGTGACAGACGAAAAACCATGATTTTAACCAACAAAATTCATACCGTTTCACTTCCTTATTTGTAGGGGAACAGGTTTGACAAAATGATCCAATCATCTACTGACTACATCATGAATGTTATTCCAGACGAAAGCAAGCTTGGAATCGTAGTCTTCGACACTGCATCTGAAATCAGAAAGGATCTCACCGATATCACTGACATGGCCTCGAGACAAAGTCTCGTCAATGCCTTGCCTCCTTCCACTAAAAGTTCTACGTGTATTGGATGTGGAATACTGTCGGGCATTCAGGTACCATGTAGCTCTTTATGTCATCGATCAGTTTCTAATATGTAAATGTTTAAAATATCTGATCGTTATCGTGGAAGTACCTGTTATCATGTAACCAAATTGTATTATTGCAGTCGATTCTCATCGATCCACTTTCAACCTGAAATTCTCTCTCTTTCTCTCGGGTGTTCTTTCATTCTGCGACGTATAACCTGACCTTCAAGATGCCATCTTTGCACTGCAAATTCAAATCCGAAACCGTCTCCGTCAAAAATCTCTAAAAAATTGGAAAAATGGACCCTTAAAATCTGAAATTGCCATAACTTTCTCGTACCTTTTCCGTGGACAAAGCCATGCACAAAGCCATGCTGAATTTAACACTCCAATGAATATGCTAAAAATGAATAGCGCCCTCTAAAGTTCTGGGAATTGGCTTTCTTTTTGTGTCCGTATCTCGATCGTTTCTGGTCAAACCCGTACCCCTTTTTTTAGATTTAGATACTTGAAGTTATGCCATTTCCAGTCAAGTACAAAATTATGTACCCTAACGCTGACCAAATTTGAGAAAATTGCCCTCCAAATTCGCCATTTTCAAGAAAATTGTCAAATAACTTCAACTTGCTCTAAAATGACGATCATTATACATACGTCAATGAAACTTGGCTTACACATGTATCCAAGCACGTGACAATGTTCTGCTAAGTTAGGTAAAATTTGATGACGTCAGCGCAAACTTATTGCCCAAAATTATGAATTTGTTATCCGTTCAATGCGAGCAATACATTGCACGCAGATGCCAATGGTGTCAAACTAACCGCAATGAAGTGTTCTTTCAAATGATACCAAATACGTTATATGTTTTTACAGAAATATTTGAGTAAATTGCGTTTGAACAGAGTCACTATACAAATTCTGCTGAGTTTCCGCCAAGTTATAACACGTTTCGGCAATGACGTCATTTTTCAGACTGCTTTTCGCCCCCTTCCCGTCCTTTTTTTTCCTTGAAATTTTGCAGTAATATTCCAAGTTGCAATACGCAGTGCACCCTGAAGCCAGATTTTTTGAAAATCATCAAGGGGGCCAATTAAGACGCCATTTTATACTCTGCATGATTGTGTTAATAGTATGGGCCGCTGTTTGTGCCACAGCACGCGTCACCACATGTTCATCATGCATTGCCTGCGAGCCCTTTCTAGGTCCCTTTCTCTTTTCCAATTCCCTTCAAACTTCGTAGGCATAGTCTCTTAACTAGCATCTCTTCAAGGTCTGTATTCTTCGTTCTCCGGAATCTCTCATGCGTGACCGTCCAGGCGCCATTTTGTCAGTTTCGGGCTGTTTTGGGGGTCTTTCTTTCGTCCTCCCTATCTCCATTATCACAGAAGGTACATATTTCATACAAATTGCTCTGAATAGTCGGAGAGAAGCTCTTTCGTTTGAACCATAGAAACACATCCGTCATTGCACGCACATCGTTGTGACACGATTGCATGTCCAGTTCTTCCATGTGTTTCTTTTGAATATTTGAGACATCAGTTAGCCCTTCTCCAAATTTGGAAACTATTTCTATACAGATCTTCTTTTTGTATCTGTTTTATTAAGTTCCCTGACTCTTGCATACATCATGTCGGTTCGGCCTCTTTTTCTAAAGTTTCAATCTTCTAACACTGCTCTCAAAGCCGCTTTTTCTGGCCATGCCTGTTTCCCTGCGAGCTCGTTATTAAGTTATCGGTACTTCTTTTTTCCTTCTCCTGTATTTTTCCCTCTACATTGTCTTCATTCCTCCAACTTGTCCACATAGTTTGTGCGACCAATGGCTTTCTTTGTTCTCGCCTCTTCAAGTAGCCAATAGTTTCCTCCGCACTTTCTTTCATCAAGTTCTTGTACATAACATCAGTTGCCTGACTTAGCGCTTCCTGTGATTGGGCGGCTAGTGTTCTGGTATAAGTCGCCAGTCGGAATGGAATGCTGTTCTTCTTCAATCTCTCGAGAAATTTCTCTTTTTTTCAGTTTTTTTAAAGTCTCAGTGATGCATCCACATTGGCTAGGATGTGATTAGAACAAATATTTGCTCCTGGAAAGGCTCTTGGGTTCTTCGCACTTCCTCTGTAACTTTTCCTTATGAATTATGTATTCCAGCTGGAACCTAGGTACATCTCATGGTTGCTTCGGTGTGATAGAATTGTTGTTTGCGATGGTTAAACCGTGTGTTGGTTATTTTTTGTTTTCATAGGTTTTTATTCGTTTCTCTCAAAGAAAATTGTACATTTATAACATAATACATTGGATACAAAATAACAAAATAATTTAACATAGTTCTTTATAAATTTACCAATGATCTTTTACATTTACATACAAAAGTTACACCTCTTCATTTTCCTTTGGAGACAAAAAAAAAAAAATTATATATATAAAAAAGGGAAAAAGCTACAAAACACCTACTACCCCCCCACCCCACACAACATTTAAACACATAACATGTACAACAGTATACAAAACACACGCTAACAAAGAACGAGCAAAAAAAAAAAAAAAAAAAAAGAGAAGAGAGGGAGGGTCAGGAAGTTGTGTATTGAGAAAAAAAAAGAAAAAAAAAAATGAAAACATTTATTCTAAACTTTCTAAAGCTTCCCATTTCCTTAAATGAACTGAAAGTGTGTCTCTTTCCATTGAAAGTTTTTTCTCTTCATTTCTATTTTCCAACAATCTATATTCTATTTCTTTTGCTTTTGGAGGGTTTCCCTTCTCTCTACTGTGGAAAATCATATATTTAATCAAAATTAAAATGTGGTTCAATAATTGCTCTGTTTTAAATGTAGTGTCATCTATTCCTATATGAATTTCTTTCCAGGATAATTTCTTCAAAATTGGTAAATTAAGTCTATCTCCACATTTCCCCCAGACTTCCTTTATTATATTACATTCAAAGAATATATGTTGATAAGTTTCTTCAAAATTTTTGCAAAATGAGCACAAACCATTTTCATGGAACCTGAATCTATGTAAATGATGATTTGTATATAAAATATTATGCAATAATTTGAACTGAAATTCTCGCAGTTTACTACTTAAGGTACACATCCTTGGTTGAACATATATCTTTTCTACTTCTTTTCTTGGAATATTGTAAAGTGTCATTAAATTGCCGCCTGCCGAGTTTGTTTCTACATTCTTTTTAATTTGACTCTTATATACCATTTTTGCAGTTAAATCTTCAAATGTAAACACTTTCTTTGAAAAAATAAATTCTAAACTAAAGCCAGTGTGAATTGCTTTTCTTAAAGGTTGAACATTCTGTTTCCATTCATAAGGGGCTACTTTATAAATTTGTTTTACTTTATCAATTTCCACTCTGCTCAAACCTAACATTATAAAATGAGCTTCAGGTTTCAATTCTCCATTTTCTTCACAAATGTGATGAATTCGATATATATTTTTCAAAAACAAAGTTTCCTCAAATAAGGTTTGACCTTCTAGTTGAATAAAATTATTATTATACAATATTTCATTCCCTTTGTATCTCTCTTCTGTTTTAACATATTCTTTCATATCTATCCATGCTTTCAGAAGATTCTGATAAAAGGAAGGTAACATAAGTTTCACTGTATCTCTCCAATAATTGCAATAAAATATTAAATTACCTCCTATCGGTCTCATTAAATATTTAAAGTATTGTTTCCACTTGATATCATGAGTTCCTGTTACAAGCCTTTTTATCCACATTATTCTTTGTGCTTTTACAAACAACCTAAAATTCATCATTTTGAGCCCACCCTGCTGATAGTCTAACATCATTGTACTTCTTTTAATTTTATCTTTACCTCTCCACAAAAAATCAAAACATATTACTTCCATTTCTTTGTATACCCACTCTGGAACTGGCATTAGTGATGTTACATATGTCAATTTAGAGTATCCATATACTTTCATCAATTGAATTTTACCCATTAAAGTTAGGTCACGCTGTTTCCACCACGTCAGTAGTTTTTTAATTTTGCTCAATATTTCCTTATAATTCATTTTTTCCTTGATATCTACATGAACTGAAAAATAAACACCTAATATTTTAACAGCATCTACAAGTTTCCCAAACGGAAATGTGTTATTAGACACCTGTGGGCCCAGGGGCAGAATATATGTCTTATCCTTGTTTAACTTTAATCCTGATATTTTATAAAAACCTTCTAAAACGTGTTCTATTTCCTTAACTGAACTCATATCTTTGATGAAGAGTGTTATATCATCAGCATATAATACTTGCTTTATTTCTGTATTTCCAAAACAAATTCCTTTTACCAATTGATTGTTTCTAATCGTATGAGCTAAAATTTCAATGCATAAAATGAACAGGTATGGAGATAATGGGTCTCCTTGTCTAATTCCTCTTTCAACTTTAAAATAACCTGTTGATGCGTTTCCATTCATAACACAACTTTCAGTATTAGTATAAAGTATATTCACCCATTTACAAAACAATGGTCCAAAACCAAATGAATTTAAGACTTTGTATAGAAAACAATGAGAAACAGAGTCGAATGCCTTTTCAAAATCTAAGGCCATCAAAAAAGCATTTTCCTTATAAAAAGAAGTATGAAAAATCATGTCATCTATTATTCTTATGGCTTCTCCAATGTTTCTATTCTTAACATATCCAAGTTGATCAGAAGATACAATATCAGGTAAAATTTCTTGCAATCTCTTTGAAAGTATCTTTGTTAAAATTTTATAATCCACATTTAAAAGAGAAATCGGTCTGTAATTCTTAATAAAGTCTGAATCTTTATCTTTTTTATGTATCAAGGTAATAACTGCTTGTCTCTGAGAGGCCGATAGTTCTCCATGATTAAAGGCTTCATTAAAAGATGCAAGGATTAGATCTCCAATTACCGGCCAAAATTTAAGATAAAACTCTACACTTAAGCCATCATTTCCTGGTGATTTATTTAATTTCATATTTTTTAATATTTCTATACATTCCCTTTCTACTATCTTTTCTTCACCTAAACCCCTTAAGGTCTCGTTCAATTTTGGCATGTTACTAGGGAAAAATTCTAAACCTCCATCTAGTACAACTTCTATTTTTTTATACAACTGACTGTAAAACTGTTTTATTCCCTCGACAATTTCTTTTTCCTTAGTAACAATCTTTCCGTTTACGTTTAATTTCTGTATTACACTTTTCTTTCTATTTGCTTCCATGAGCTGTTTAAAAAATGCTGTATTCTTCTCTCCACATTCATACCAAGAGGCCCTTGATCGTATTTTTAAACCTTCATTAATATAGTCATAAAATACTCTTAGTTGTTGTTTCTTAATTTTCAGTTGTTCAAGGATATCTTTATAATGTACATTATTGATTGATAGTAGATTCTCTTCCAAGTCTTCAATTTCTTTTTCTAGCTTTTCTATTTCTTCCTTCCTTTCCCTTGCCCTTTCCTTTGAAAATTTAGTTGTAAACCTGCGTATTTCCATTTTGATATAGTCCCATAATACTCTCTTGTCTTTTATCTCAAATAACATTTTGTTCTTTAAAGTCTGTATTTCTTCCTTCATCTTTAAAACATAGTCTCTATCATTTACCAAGCTATTATTGAACTTCCAATAACCCCTTTTACCCTGAATTTGTCTAGACGTTCTATCATGCAGAACCAAATTAACAGCTGAATGGTCGGGTGCTAAGGAGGGAATAATGTCACATTTGGATGTTATCTGTTCTAAATTCTCTGATATAATGAAATAATCCAAACGGCTTTGCATAAATGGATTCCCTTGTCTATAAGTATATTGTTTTTTATCTTTATTTTTATTTCTCCATACATCTCTTAATTTAAATTCATCCATGAATTCTTCTAATTTGCTACTGAATTTTGATTGCTTCTTTGTAACTTGTCCAAAATAATCTAAGTTCTTGTCTCTAATAACATTAAAATCACCTCCAAGAACTACTGGGTTCCCTTCTGAATTGTTTCTATACAACAACTCCCTTAAATCCATTAAACATTTTATTTGCTCCCCTTCGTTATTTCCAGTAGGAAAATAAACATTTCCTAGCAACATCTTCTGACCTTGTATATTACATCTAATCAATAAATATCTTCCATTTATGTCTGCACAAGTGTCGCTAATTTCAATGTCTAACTTACTATTTATTAATACCAAAACTCCTCTACTGTGGCTTGTACCATGACTAAAGATACAATTCCCGCCCCACTCCAATTGCCATTTCTTTTCGATATCAGGTGTACTGTATGTTTCTTGTAAGTATATTATATCTATAGACTTTGTCCTAAACCAATTAAACATTTTTTCTCGTTTGCTTCTATCTCTAATTCCCCTCACGTTTAGTGTAAGATAGTTACATGAAAACAAGTTCCCTTTATTATCCATCTTTTTTTTGTTGAAATAAACCCTTATCTATATATGAGCTGGGACCCTCTATAAATTCCGACCTTGCAGATAAAGGGATCATCTCTTGGCAAATTAATATTTTTAATGAAACAACTTCACGACCCTCTTCCCTACCAGAAAGGAAACTAAGAAAGAAAAAGAATATGTATAAATACATGAGACTACTACAAATATTCGAGAACCCATATTTGAAAAAAAGAAAAAAAAGAAAAGGAAATAAAAGGAAAAGAACACAAGAAAACATAAGATGACAACATGAAACAGACAAATAACAGAGTTCGCGTGGCGAATCATACATAATGATTAACCAGACTGCCTTTGCAAACGTTGCATGGCAGTCCCCTCCCCCCTCTCCCCTCTCCCCTAATTTAACTTTCCTACTTATTTGTCATACAGCCTGCAATTGAAAATTATGCACTGTCTGACCTTTGTTTCTACATTTCCTTGTAAAAAAAAATAATAATAAATAAAACTAATATCTTCCTACAAATCTACTCCATCATGGTCTTTTTCCATGTAAAGGTTAATCAAAAAAAAAAAAAAAAAAAAAAAAAAAAAAAAAAAAAAAAAAAAAAAAAAAAAAAAGGATAAACCACCCTGTGTTATCTCCATCTCAATTCAAAACTTTTCTATCCTGCCTTCATTGTATAACACTTACAATTCAAAGACTATGCCATATCTCCCCTTCTTTCTACCTTCAACAGTTCTCAAAACAAATACCTTACTACAGATCGACTGCATTGTAACTCATTAACATTTGGATTAAGGTAGTGTTCTGAAACTCCTGCTAGTAAAATTGCATTGAGAAACTACTTCTCTTTTAACATTTGCAGCAACACAGCAACAACAACAAAATAAATAAATAAATAAATCAAAAAAATCAAAAAAAAAAAAAAAAAAATCACTACATCAATAAATATTCCTTTCAAGTTGCTTCTACAGTGTAAATACATTTCCTCTGTGCTGTCTCCATCTCAATTCAACACTATTCTCTCTTGCCTTCATTGTACATACATCTTGCCATTTCAAACTACAGTAAGCCATATCTCCCTACTTGTACATTCCAGTTAATAAAACCAATGACTTCCTGCATATCAACTGCTATTACATCAATGGTCTTTTTCATATAGGAGTACAACAAAAAAATAAAACTAATATCTTCCTACAAATCTACTACATCATGGTCTTTTTCCATGTAAAGGTTAATCAACAACAAAAAACCAAAAAAAAAAAAAAAAAACCAAAAAAAAAAAAAAAAAAAAAGATAGACCACCCTCTGTGCTATCTCCATCTCAATTCAAAACTTTTCTATCCTGCCTTCATTGTATAACGCTTACAATTCAAAGACTATGCCATATCTCCCCTTCTTTCTACCTTCAACAGTTCTCAAAACAAATACCTTACTACAGATCGACTGCATTGTAACTCATTAACATTTGGATTAAGGTAGTGTTCTGAAACTCCTGCTAGTAAAATTGCATTGAGAAACTACTTCTCTTTTAACCTTTGCAGCAACACAGCAAAAAAAAAAAAAAAAAAAAAAAAAAAAAAAAATCACTACATCAATAAATATTCCTTTCAAGTTGCTTCTACAGTGTAAATACATTTCCTCTGTTCTGTCTCCATCTCAATTCAACACTTTTCTCTCTTGCCTTCATTTTACATACATCTTGCCATTTCAAACTACAGTAAGCCATATCTCCCTACTTGTACATTCCAGTTAATAAAACCAATGACTTCCTGCATATCAACTGCGATTACATCAATGGTCTTTTTCATGTAGGAGTACAACAATAGAAGGGTTAAAACCCCCATGTATAAATTATCATATGTCCAACCCAGCATCTTCCTTCCATTATTATGCCTTTTTATCTACTAACCAAAGTACATATTCCATCTTCCTTTCTGTCAATCTTCTGTCATTAATACTTGGATTAAGACTGTACTCTGAAACTAACCTAAACAAATTTGCATGAAGAAATCCCTTCTCTTTCATATTTGTAATAACATATAAAGAATTCATACTCTCTACCTTTCTTTTTCTGTGCAAGAAACATTTCCACTCTCAACTTTACAGAAGGAAATAATCTACATATAATATTTCTTCAAAATAGCTCCTCTATTACATTTCCTCTGTGCTATCTCAATCTCAATTCAAAACTTTTCTATCCTGCCTTCATTGTATACCGCTTGCAATTCAAGACTATGCCATATCTCACCCTTCTTTCTACATTCAACAGTTCACAGAAGGAATACCTTACTACCGATCGACAACTCATTAACATTTGGATTTAGGCAGTGTTCTGAAACTGCTGTAGGTAAAATTGCTTCGAGAAACTGTTTCTCTTTTAACACTTGTAACAACACAGCAAAAAAAAAAAAAAAAAAAAAAAAAAAAAAAAAAAAAAAAAAAAAAACTTCACAGTTCTCAAAACAAATACCTTACTACAAATCGACTGCATTGTAACTCATTAACATTTGGATTAAGGTAGTGTTCCGAAATTGCTGCAAGTAAAATTGCTTCGAGAAACTACTTCTTTTTCTTTTTTTTTATCTTTGCAACAACACACAGCATAGCAAAAAAAAAAAAAAAAAAAAAAAAAAAAAACTTCATTGTACATACAGCTTGCCTATCTTACCTCCTTGTACATTCCAGTTAATAAAACCAATAACTTCCTGCATATCAACTGCGATTACATCAATGGTCTTTTTCATGTAGGAGTACAACAATAGAAGGGTTAAAACCCCCATGTATAAATTATCATATGTCCAACCCAGCATCTTCCCTCCATTATTATGCCTTTTTATCTACTAACCAAAGTACATATTCCATCTTCCTTTCTGTCAATCTTCTGTCATTAATACTTGGATTAAGACTGTACTCTGAAACTAACCTAAACAAATTTGCATGAAGAAATCCCTTCTCTTTCATTTTTGTAATAACATATAAAGAATTCATACTCTCTACCTTTCTTTTTCTGTGCAAGAAACATTTCCACTCTCAACTTTACTGAAGGAAATATTCTACATATAATATTTCTTCAAAATAGCTCCTCTATTACATTTCCTCTGTGCTATCTCAATCTCAATTCAAAACTTTTCTATCCTGCCTTCATTGTTTACCGCTTGCAATTCAAGACTATGCCATATCTCACCCTTCTTTCTACATTCAACAGTTCACAAAAGGAATACCTTACTACAGATCGACTGCATTGTAACTCATTAACATTTGGATTTAGGCAGTGTTCTGAAACTGCTGTAAGTAAAATTGCTTCGAGAAACTGTTTCTCTTTTAACACTTGTAACAACCCAGCAAAAAAAAAAAAAAAAAAAAAAAAAAAAAAAAAAAATTCAACAGTTCTCAAAACAAATACCTTACTACAGCTCGACTGCATTGTAACTCATTTACATTTGGATTAAGGCAGTGTTCTGAAACTGCTGCAAGTAAAATTGCATTGAGAAACTACTTCTCTTTTAACATTTGCAACATCACAGCAAAAAAAAAAAAAAAAAAAAAAAAAAAAAAAAAAAAATCACTTTATAAATATTCCTTCCAAGTTGCTTCTACAGTGTAAATACATTTCCTCTGTGCTATCTCCATCTCAATTAAACACTATTCTCTCTTGCCTTCATTGTACATACAGTGTACAGCTTGCCATTTCTAACTACCGTATGCCATATCTCACCTTGTACATTCCAGTTAATAAAAGCAATGAGTTCCTGCATATCAACTGCGAATGCTTCGCGCCATGACCGTCATGTAGGGGTACAACAAAAGAAGGGTTAAAACCCCCATGTATAAATTATCATATGTCCAACCCAGCATCTTCCCCCCATTATTATGCCTTTTTATCTACTAACCAAAGTACATGTTGTACATTCCAGTTAATAAAACCAATGAGTTCCTGCATATCAACTGTGATTGCATCGCGCCATGACCGTCATGTAGGGGTACAACAAAGGAAGGGTTAAAACCCCCATGTATAAATTATCATATGTCCAACCCAGCATCTTCCCCCCATTATTATGCCTTTTTATCTACTAACTAAAGTACATGTTGTACATTCCAGTTAATAAAACCAATGAGTTCCTGCATATCAACTGTGATTGCATCGCGCCATGACCGTCATGTAGGGGTACAACAAAAGAAGGGTTAAAACCCCCATGTATAAATTATCATATGTCCAACCCAGCATCTTCCCCCCATTATTATGCCTTTTTATCTACTAACCAAAGTACATGTTCCATCTTCCTTCTGTCAATCTTCTGTCATTAACACTTGGATTAAGACTGTACTCTGAAACTAACCTGCCTTCATTGTATAATGCTTGCAATTCAAGACTATGCCATATCTCACTCTTCTTTCTACATTCAACAGTTCACAAAACAAATACCTTACTACATAGTACAGATCGACTGCATTGTAACTCATTCAACACTATTCTATCCATACTGCATGTCATCCTAAATTCACAATACAAAACAGCCTACGGTAATAACAAAATTCCTTATCTCAATACAACCTGTTCTATGTGTACAGCTTGCATTTCCAACTATGCACAATCTCACCTCCTCCTACCTACCCCAGTTCACAAAACTCCTTTTCTTATTTCATATAAATGGACCAGCAACCGGCAACCTTTCTTTAAGATGTCTTCAAGAATTCCAATAAAACTTAATAAAACAGATGCCATCCCCTTAAAAAGATTTGCTTTTGTTGTCAATCTAAGTATTATGCATATGATATGAACATTTTTAGCCTGTCCACTGTAATAGTCAAAATTTGTCGTTTACAGGAATTTTATTCTCTCTCTCCCGGAGTCGTTCGCATTTCTATCTACATCATGCTTCCTGTTACTCTCAACATCTTGAACCTACTTTGAATTTCACTAGTTATAAAAGCACAGTTAATTGTTTCCTTCAAAGGAGGAGTTTCTGCTTTTATATCAACTATCGTCTGCGGGTTATACACTCATTAATTGTCATGTTTTTCTTCTAATTTTGAATCACTTATCACACTGCCTGAATGCAAAGTCTTCTTTCATAAGTGCAGTTTTTAAATTACAAAATGCAGTTACTAAAACAAACAACAACAAAAAAACAAAAAACAAAAAAACAAAGCCAAGCCCCTAATTCTTCTTTCAATGTGAAGGCTTGAAGGTGTAGATTATCTAGATCCTTGATAAATAATTCATACCATCAAAAATCATTTTCTTTTCTTTTTTTTCTTTTTTTTTTACCCAGCTTAACACATCATTAGGTAACTCTGTTTTTTTTTCTCCGTTTAAATGCAACATAAAAGAAACACGGTATAATTCTTACACATAATATACAGGCCAGCAAGAAAGTATTATTTCATGTCCTTTCTTTCTCTTCTTCAAAAATACCAAAAAAATTTCCTTAATGTCAGTTCTCAGCTACTTGAGTACTTCTTCTTCTCTTCAAACGTTGGTTTTTGTTTTTTTTTCCTTTCCTTTCCCTGTACTGAAGAATACCTCACTACTTCGTATCTCTCTGCTTCTTGCCGAGCTGATTTCTCACTTTCATTCCAGTTTCAGATAGTTTGCTGTTCCAATCTTTAGGCTGATTATATTTATCGTTAATAATGTCTGTTCTCCTTCTGTTTCTCTCTTTCATCCTTCTTCAGATCATAATGATTGCTCAAATAATTCTTAATAATAGATTATACTTATCTAGCTTCCTGGTTAAACTGGCTTTACACCCTCCACTTGTACTTCCATCCCTTCGTCTGCCATCCCTTCGTCTGCCTTGGCCTTTCCGTCACTCCTTACGTTGGTCGCTCCTCGGGATAATTCCTTGGTCGACGTCGCTCCGGGTACCGGGTGTAGTGGGCTGTTAGAACGCTTGTCTTGTCCTTTTGGTCCTGTTCTTCTGCATTGGTCGATGAATCCTGCCTGCTTTTCTATGGGTAGGACTACCCTATCCACGTACAGCTTCCATGGCTCCGTTTTCGAGAAATAAGCCAACTTCCCCGCATTTCTCGCTTCTCTCAGTGCTTCCATTTGTTGTCTTCTCCGTTGTCTCGTTCTAATTGGCAAATCCTGCGTAATGTACATCTTTGTGCCTTTAAGATTTTTTGCATTTTTCAATACAAGTTCTCTGTCCGCGTAATGCACAAATCGAGCCTTTATTGGTCTCGGCCTCACTGCCGCCGCAATGCGATGAACTCGTTGGTATTGTATTCCTTCTATCAGGCCGAACTCTAGCTTCAGATGCGACGTATAAAATTCTTCTAACACCTTGGACACATTCTCCGCCCCATTTTCAGGTTCCTTCTCCGGAATTCCTAAAAACACCAAGTTTTCTCTGCTTATGTATGTGCTTAGTCTGTCTATCTCCTCCTTTAATTGCATTCTATCTTCTTCCACTTGCTTTTTCATATTCGGAATGGTGTCATTTTTCAAATGTTCTATGTCATTTGCGTTGTAGTCGACAGAAGTGATAACTTCAGCTATTTTGGCTTCGAACTGCTTAATTTCTGTAGTTATTCTGCTTTCTAGTCCTCGAATTTCCATCTGAAATTTGTTCCAAATTTGTTCTGACTGAGCATCGAGCAGCTGTTGAATTGAAGGTAAAAGCTCCTGCGGGCTGCCACGTAGGTCTTTTCTCAGTTGCCCATCCGCGCCCGAGCGCTGGCGGGCTCTCTTGGGATGTGCCATAATAATTGCACGTGGCACGTGGTATTGGGCGTGGTATTGGGTGGAGAGGAGAGGAGCGGAGCGAAACGGAGGAGGTCCTTACTCTATGACGGTCATGGCGCGAATCGATGGCAAGATGGTTAATCGATTACAGAACTCTACAAGCTTAAACCTCTTTTATTGCGTGATCCAACTACATAATGACCTAATTCCTTCACATGAAATTATGTTAGGCTTTTGCATTAAAGTAGTTTTCTTTTTAAATACATTCATACAATGAAACAAACAATTAATTCATGGAACAACCATGTTTTTTTCTTTCTAGGTACTGGGATCATACGCGCAAGGTGGATACATCGTACTCCTCAGTGATGGCGGAGAGAATGTTTCTCCATTAATCGGCGATACGTATGACGAGATTGAGAGCTCAGGAGTTATAATTGACACCATCACCATAAGCAACTCAGCTGACCAGCAGCTGGAAGATCTTTCCAACATGACTTCTGGTATCTCGACCTTCTGTTCTGATATAGGAACTGGGACATGTCTCATCCAGGCTTTCCAGAGCACTATAACAGAGAGACCTGGTGTTGGTGTTGGGACTGTTCCCATACAGGTATATATTTTAGCAAGGACTGCCAGTTTTTTTATGCAGAGGAGTGGACGGGGAAGGAAGTGAAAGTGTAGGTTAAAGGGGAAGTCTATCCTGGTAATAATAGAAGCAGGACACATTTGAAGAACGGGTCAGTGAAAGTTTGAGCAAAATCCGATTGATAATAATAAAGTTATGATTTTTTAAAGTTGCGATCAATCAAACACTGGCAACTCCTTGACGTATCTAACAAGCCCCCCTCCCATTGCTTATAACAGAAAATGTCAAAACAATTATTTTCTTAGTTATTGATAACATAATAAATTTGTTTCATACAAGGTTTGTATCCACTCTTATTTATGCAATAATCATATTTAGCAAAATCCGATCAAAACAAGAAAGTTATGAATTTTCGAAGTTAAAAACAAATTGGCAATTCTTTGACGAATTTTGCGAACTCCCCACCCATTTGCTGCTTATTTAAAATTCATATGAATTCAGGATTTTGCTAGAAATTTTACTGACCTTATATCCCCCCCCCCCCCCCCCCATTGTCTTGCTTCCAGTCAAACCAGGGTTAGTAGCTGTATTCTCTTTAGAAGTTGATATAAAAAGTTATACAAAACAAAACAAAGCAAAAGGAACAAAAAAGTAAACCAACGAGCAATACATAACATTTGTGTTCTTTAACAGCTTCGTAATATTTTACATGGGAAAAGACTCATTGAGCCAAGTTATAACAAAGTATAGTTTATTATATACAAAAGCATCTATTCATAAATCAGCCATATATTGAAGTATGGCACATTGTTATGCTTGGATTCGTTCAGGATGCTAAAGAGTTTTTATGTCACCAAACCCAGATAAAATAGAAAGGAAAGAATCACTACTCGATAGGATTGTGTGACTTATAGTTGTCATTTATTGTTTCATTGACTGCAGGATATTATTAATTTGTTGTTTGTTGTTTGTTTGTTTGATTGTTATTCTTGCATTCACAATAATCATTTGGGAGCGTGCATATCATACATAAAGTACTTTTTTAATTAGTTTAGTGCTTTTTTATAATTATTACCTCACTATGAAAGAAAAGCTTGCATCGAATAAGTTTATTATTCAATCGTAATGTACTACATAAACTGAAACATGTTGATAACCTGACAAAAAAATCCGACTTCTCGTTTTGATAGTCCACATTCATCCAGAATTAATGATATATTCGAAATTTTCATCAAAGATCTACAGTTCCGAGATCGTCATCGAAAGATATCCTGGTCTTGAGGTCGTCCCGGTAATCATCGATGCCGCATTGGGTAACGAGACGGTGATCACTGTGATATGGACGACGAGTTCGTCGATATCGGTCGTAGTCACTGGACCAGACGATACTCGAATTGATGAATATGATCAACGTTATAATATTGATCCCAGCACGAAGATTGTAACGATCAACCTACCGATAGCGCAGGTGAACTTTTTGTTTAATGTCGTTTGATTTTGGTACTCACCAGTTATTATTCGAAAATCTTTCCACTATTGCAGTAAAGATGGAAGTAGAGGTACTATGGATTGAATATCGCCTCTTGTCATTCAATCTCACGAGAAATGGTTTGAACAGCACAATCTAATGTTTGAAGAAAAAGTGACGTTTCAAGAGGATTCTGTATCCTTGCGTTGCTCATTTTTTTCTTTTAATTTCTTGAATGTTTTACTGACCAGAATAACTTTGGGTCATTTTGCGTCGTGTCATCAATCTGCTAGACAAGCTCTACGCTGAAAATGTTCAATTCGTTTCCATTATTATATTTTCGATGTTCATTGTGTTCCCTTGGTAGGTAGAATTTAAGGTTGGATGTCTTAGACCATCCTTCGAAAATCGATTTTAATGTATCCATATTCATTTCTAAAGCCTGGTAGATGGAATGTTACAATACACAACACCCAAGTAGCTATCGAGAATGCTAGTGTAGCAGTAACATCTAAACCAAGCACGGAGGAATACAAGCCAGTCACAGTCACTGTTCTACTAGGATCACGAGTAAGTTTACAAGGATTTGTCACAAATATATTCTTACAATAAAATGATCGCAACATCTTTCAATAAATCAACTCAAGGGCAGTTTCTGCCCCCGTTTGTATTCCCTACAGACATCATAATTGGATTACGTAACTTTCATAATGTGCAAGTATGATCGACAGCGCTATTGAAATTACCTTAACTTGGTTTATTTAAGTCTTTGCCGTCGTGTTATAATTAAAACAGGAACACAATTTATGCATAAATGTACATGTTAATTAAGTCTACCCATTCACAATTGGTAATGTAAGGATTCTACGTACACATCCTCTCCTTGCAATTAGAAATGCTCTTTGTTTTTATAACATGTCTTTTTATCAACCATTAGTTAGGATAATGTTATTGTCGTTTTTACAATGAAGACATAGAACTATAAGTGTGAAGAGTTCGTATATTGTCTAATACATTTATAGTGATTTGATCTCTTCGAATTTCTTATTAAAGCATATTCATGTATACAAACAATACCATTAATGATAAAGAAAACTTTCATCAGTTAGGGATAATGATAACATGTAGTTTTTAAGCTGGTAGAATTTTAAAAACTACATAAAATCATTAATATTTTGATATTTCTCTTTTAGTTTTCTAAAAATATCATATTGGTTTTAATATTTGCCCCACTTTCTCAAACAAGTTCTCAAACATTTGTTTGATCGTGTTATTTCAAGCGATCTCCCTTTTCTTCATCATGTGATTTAAAAAAAAAATTATTTAATGATGATGATTGGTTTGGCAGGAGGTGGACTTTTCTCAGACTCCAGCACTAGCTATCTATACTCAGGTTCAACAAGATTACCAACCTGTTCTCAATGCTGACGTCACAGCTATCATTTCAGACGCCTCTTCCTCCACGACAACGATGACACTGCTTGATAACGGATCAGGTGAAACCTCGTATCTCCTTTCTCATTATTGTGTCATTAATATAATTAATAAATTAACTCACTAACTCACTTAACTCACTATATTGAATTCACATTCCAATCACACATTAATGCTCTTTGGAACTCATTTTGTACGAGGTGGGTACAGGCGGGAAATTGACTTGATTCCAGATATTTATTTCTTCCACTTTTTTGTGCTTAAAAATTTCATTTTATATACCTCTCAGCAATCTGAGAAAAGCGAATGGATGGTGTATTCAGAGTTAATGAAAAGATAATTTAGTTAATTCTTTCACCCATATATTTAAACAAACAAAAAGCAAAGCTAAAATATCTGATCGTACTAAATGGACGGAATTGTGCCTATTATAATCCCACTCATTTTTTTCTTCTGTTTTCTTCTTATTTTCGTACTTGGAGCGTAACGAGACATTGTCATGTATAGCATACTGAAGTTAGTATACACTGCTTTATTAAAGCTTAATATATCTTTTCAGTGGCAGATCGAGAGGGGCGCAGAAAAACAAGCCCCTATTCTTGGGCGCCATAAGAATTATATCGATTTCTCTTATAATTTATTCACTTTCTTTTTCTTCTCCTTCTTTTTCCTTTTTCTGCTCCTTCTTTTCCTATTCTTTTCCCTTCTTCTTCTTTTTCTTCTTCTTCTTTTCCGTTTTCTTTCTCTTTTCCTTCTTCTTTCTCTTCTTCCCCTCCCGCTTCTTCTTTTTTTTTTCTTCTTCTTTTTCTTTTTCTTCTTCTTTTTCTTTTTCTTCTTCTTTTTCTTTTTCGTCTTCTTCATCTTCTTCTCCTTCTACTCTATGCATCCAACAGGCTCAGACTTATTCAAAGACGATGGAACGTATTCAGGGTTCTTTCTAAACTTCGCTTCTGATGGCAGATATAACGTCAAGGTCAATGTCCTCGGCTATGACGACGTAATCGAAGTCGCAGAGAACGGTAGAAGTGAGTCTAATACTCTAATGCATAAAATATGTTTTACTCTTAAAGAAAGGAAATCAAATAAACCTAAATAAAATAAGAATATTAAATTATTTGGGGGGCCATATGAAAAGGAGACGTAGATTTAACACATGGCAAATGTAATATAAATAGACCAAGGAATTCCTAACTTTACACAAATATTTGTTTAGGAAGTAATAATTTACAATTCCTTATCATTTGTATATAAGAATATGCCTCTGTGGCTTTTATGATGCTAGATCCCCCGATTTTCTAAACGAATGTTTCATGTTCGGCCTTCTATCAATCTAGTATAGATTTGCGTAATATTTATTTTTAAAAATACCCTTCTCCGAGTGGGCTCTTTGATATATTAGCAAAAAAATGCATTCTATTTTCAGAGAGTGTAACCTTTTATTACTTCATGTCATTCCAAAGAAAAATAAATTATTTTTCTCTCCTTTCTTCAATAAATGTATCATGACTTAATATTAATATGAACATTAATACGACAGAAGATTTCATTTTAGAAAGCTACTTTGTTGCCATCTGGCTCGAAGATTACAAACTATTGATAACTGCATATATATATTCATTTAGTTTTGGTGGCACAACAGATGATGAAAAGAAGTATTGCCGTTAGAGTGGAGAGAAATTATTGAAAGAAATAATATCATTTATATTAATTTGTGTATGCTAATATCCTCCTTCATAAATGTTAATCCAGGCAAACGATCGGTCCCAGTTGAGATGGACACCGTAGTGGAGCCATCTTTCATGCGTACAGCATCGGGAGGAGTCTTCAAAGTCCAGAGCTATACTCCCAACGCTCCTGATACCCTACCACCTTCTCGTATCCAGGACCTGGTCTATACATCTTTCTCCTATGATAACAGCACGGTGACCCTCAGCTGGACTGCTGTAGGTGATGACATGGACCAAGGAACAGGTAAACTTATCTCCACCATCTTTAAAATGTAACATTCCTTGCCCGATCCCATTTTTAGTAATTTACATGTCAATTTAAACCATCACATTCAAACATGACTTTGGCAATTAAGGTGGAAAGGTGCACAGAAGAAAATATGCTTTGAAATCTACTTTAGATTTAGCCACACAGCAGCATACCCAGTGCATTAACTATTATCTCATCTCATCTTTAAAACTACTTTCCAGGATAAAAAATAAAAAAACATGTGGTGATACATTCTAATTTTCATTATACCTAAATGTGCTCATAGTCATGATTATTTAGCATTTTTTAAACTATGTTTTCCTGCATTTATTTTAATTACTTCCCCAAAGCCTACAGTTACGAACTCCGCTATTCCACCAACTTCTCTGAGGTACGGGACAACTTCAACGAAAGTACCAGGGTCACTCAGGATCAACTGGTATATGGGAACCTATCCCATATCAATCCACCAGGAGTTATTGAGAGTGTCACTATCACACTCCCAGAGAAGGGGGAAGATATCGTCTATTACTTTGCTATTCGGGCTTGGGATGAGGCTGGGAACGGAGGACAGTTGTCCAACATTGCTTCCTTGTCGATTCGTTTCATACCATTAGCTGTAACTACCACAATAGACCCTACCATGCTTGCTACTGATGCAGTGACAGAACTGATTACCAACCCTGAGACCACAGAAGCCAAGGAACCTACACCATCGGAACGATCTGAAACAACGCTTCAACAGAACCCTGAGACCACCGAAACCGAGGAACCAACTGGACAAGAAGACCAGGCCTTAATCATTGGTTTGTCTTGCGCACTAGGCGCAGTAAGCATCGTGGCAGGTGTCAGTTTAATGTACATCTACTATCTGAAGCACAGTCTCACCCAGGTGAAGCCTACCACACCGCCTGAATCAGCATGGACACAGCAAGATCTTCCTGATACAGAGATGGTACAGAATCCTGCCTATGATAATCCTACTCTATCTACATCTTGATTTACAGGTGTTACCTGTCCTGTAGGACGCATCGGATTGCTTTTAAAGCAAACATTATTTTTTCTTCATCTTTATGTAACAGGGAATTGTAATAGGGAAAGACCAGGTTAATGGAAGTTCTCTAGAATCTATCGCTGTAACTCACGAACAGTTTAGGTGTCGTGTAGCATATCAACTTTTTAATCAGTATTGAAAATATTTAATTCCACGCAAAGAAAAGTTTACGTTTTTTGATTACCTTGGTTTTGAGAATTGTGTATTGAGGACGCCTCGCACCCTCCTCCAAAACGGTAAATAAGCAAAATGACAAAATAAAGCATCTACCGGTAACTGTTTATGCATGATTAAGCAGAAAAATAAAGAATATATTATATGAAAAAAAAACTAAACAGAACATATAATCGACTACTACAAATTATTCAGTAACTTAGTAAATGATTTCGCTTTAGTGTTTTTTTTTTCAATCATCTTCGTGTAAAATAACTATTATGACATGGAATAAATCAATGTGGTCCAATACTAGATTATCTGGTCAATGTGACAATCAACGTTCAAATTTTTTGAATTTTACTTCTAGAGAATTCAAGAAATGAGAAGATGTGGTTTTGTTGATAGCTACAGAGTATCGATCACGTAGTCATCGAGATATAGTATATCCCTATAAACTGCTCTGTACCAAGGTGCAGTGGTGGAGAGCTCCATGAATAACTTTTGTTTCCCTTTTGAAAGAAAACAAATCCACATATTATAGATGCACTTTCATGAAATTTTTCGGGCTTCTTGTCATGGCTAGGGGCGCTCGGTCGCATGTTTCAGGACGGTGGTGCCATGCAGTCTTTCATCGTTGCAATAGTGGGGCTTGTCTGATGTAGAGTTACTATTGTGCTGGTGGGTGGATGTGTGGCATCGTTGTCCCGGGGCGGGTGATTGGGTGCCCTTGGTACTGACGGGGAGTCTTAACTCATTTGACTTCACAATTTGGTACATTCGAGCTTAAAGGTAATACAAAGTTTTGGGAAATTTTGAAAATTGGCTGGATAGTGATTCTGGACAATTTTGATATATTTGGATGCCCCTGTTGATGTATTATAAGCACTGAGAAAATTTAGCCCCTAAAACACTTCTGCTTTCGAGATAAATTGAATATAAACATTTATCGGTGCTCCCTGTAAATTTTGATAAATTTCAAATAGCGCCTACGGCCATACAATGATAGCTGCGACCATGAAAATCTCAGAATATGTAGTTGTGATATATAATTTCCGAACGGGAATAGCCAATCAGTCGATTTTAGTCAAGAAACATTGTTTTATAGCTAATTTAATATATTGACCTTGAGAGGGAGCTATACAACATAAACAGTTTATTATTACAATTTCATCACTTTATACTCGATTTCAACCGCGCCAACGATCACTGAATATTGTAGGATCGCATATGCTTCCAATATGTTTATTTGAACCAAATTCATGACCCCATACCAAAACTTTGTATTACCTTTAATCTGGTCATGCACACACTATAATTCCGATCTGGATTATTGTACATCATCGTTGAGGTGTTGCCAACTTGAGATGTGCTTTCCAAATCATTTGCAGTGTCAATAACAATGTAATTGTATAGCCCAATAATCAAACGATAATATGTGTCTTTGGTACTGTTTTTTCCATTTTTTTTCCACGAACATCAGAAATACAATACTGAAAATATGTTTGTCTTCTATTAACTCAACAGTTCAACAAATATGTGTATCTTGAGTAGTCAGTTTTATTTCAAATATAGATGTACATCATTTTGAATATATGTTTTTTGAATTGTTACAAATGAAAATCAATAAGATCCCTGGGGAGTGAAAAATATGGAGAACAAAAATTAATAATCCCGTAAATGGTGATGGACCAGCATCATGGTCAAAAGTAAAGCCAGAATTCTGTTACTGAACTACTATCTTAATGATTCCCCACAAACCATGTTTTGTCGCATTTGTTGCAACATTTAGGATAATTATTCAATATGTTTTCGTTTTGATAGTTAAGTTTTCCTTCAGTTATTTCAAATTCCTTTTCTGAGGCCTCCATCGTGTTCAAGCTTCAGCTTAAGATGGCGGTCTTCTGCATTTTCAATTTTGAAATGATTTGTCAGCTATGTTTTTGTTCTTTTGTATAAATACTCAATTGATTTATATTTTGATATGTTAATATATGTATTTTGAATTTTGTTTAGATTTTTATTATGTTGAACAATGCATAAATAAAATCAAACAGACAAACAAACAATTATATCATAATATTTAACCAAAAAGTTTTTTCCTAATTTAACCATCAATCTCTCTCAGTTTCCTTTGTCACATATGCTCAGAAAAGGGCTACAGCCCTGTACACTCGATTAATTATCTTTTATGTGTACATATAGCTTTTTGCCAATTCATTTTGAAATGTTTTATATGAATTCATTTCCAAAAATTTAGTCATCACGTATTATTTGTCAGATTCATGAGTCACACAATATTCAGAAAAAGTTACAACGCTGTATACTCAGTTGTTTTCTATTACATATTTTCTAGGTTTTCCCTAGTTCATGTTTTAAAACGTATCATAATTTAAAGGAATAAAACATTTCAACATTATTTTCGTTATTACTATCATTGTTATCATTGATGTTGTTGAATTTATTGTTATTATCGTTGTTGGTTTGTTGATGTTGTTGTTGTTGTGTTGGATACATGAGGGGGCCGATCCAAGATTCTTGTCAAGAAAAGAACGGTGAAAGTTGGCCAGGGAGTATACGATTTTGGGAATCCCGTCAGCCCTTCCCAAACTCCGAAAAGGGTGGTGGGACTGCCGGTCCTTTTTAACATGTTTTTTTTGTGTGTGTGTCTGAATAGCGGTGCGTTTATTGGGTCTTGCCACTAGATATGTACATATCGTACCCCACTATCATACCCACTATCGAACCCCACTATATGATCGTGATTTGCGGGATGTCGCGTTTATCGTCTCTTCACGATTCACAATAAAGGCCTTGTCTCTGCACAGCTGCTCTGCGCCGTTTGACCCGGGAAGCAGACAGTTTCTCGGAGGTCAACTTCACACACATGCTTGTACAACAACATGACACAACACATGGCGCGCTAACCTCCGAACCGGAAATTAACCTTGGAGGTCCGATTTGTATGTGGGGTTCAAAACAGCTTTGCGTTTATCATCTCTCAGAAACGTGATTCTGGCTGTATGTCACATTCGAAACACACCTTTTTGCGTCTTTAGATATGCCCATATCTAAAGACCTTTTAAAAAGGCTTTGCGTTTATCACCTTCTAAATTTGCCTGAAAGACGTTTGAGAAACCTGGTTCTAGCCAGAAATTTGTTCAATAAACGCACCCTAGGAGCCGCGTCTGTTTGTCAGAAACTATAGTAATCGGTTGTTCGCCTATTACTATTCTATGTACACAAAGGGTGCGTTTATTGACCAAATGTTTGCCTATCAGGCTCTTACCTCCCCTCTCTCTCCTCTCTTTCATCCCCCGTTTCTTTTGTTTCCCTTTTAACTCTTTTTTTCTTCTTTTTTTTCCTTTTCTTTCTTTTCTTTCTTTTCCTTTCTTTCCTCTCCTCCCTCTTTTCCTTTTCTCTCTCTCTCTTTCTTCTCTTTTCTTTCCTTTCTTTTCCTTTTCTTTTTTTCTTTTCTTTCCCTTGCCCTCTCTTTTTTCCCTCCCCCTTTTCTCTTTTTTCCCGACGGCAGCGCAATTTTACCGACAAAATCCTGACAGGTGGAGGGGTGTCGCCCCCCCCCCCCACACACCCCCTTTGGCGACGCCCCTGCCTCCCATGTCCCAATCAGGAGGAAAGCTTCACCGTTCATGTCACTGCGCATAACCAAGAAAACACACACTTATACACGCACGTACACACTTGTACAAATACAAGCACCCATGCGCACAAAATACACATGACGACCACAATGCATCATACTCATAAATGACTATGCGCAGTGGCACTGCTAATTGACACCTATCCCCTGAACTGTCTATAGGAATGCAAATCATATCTAAACCAATTACAAAACAGCAACCATAAACAGCAGCACTCCCTAACAAGTCTATCTTTCCATTGCCGTCTCCCTGGCGGTATCACATCTCTGCCAATTAAATGCTTAAATGCAGACAAAGATAAGTAATATAGGATTTCCTGGCCAAATTCGCGTGTTTGTCATTCGAATTCATTTACTTTGCATTTAAGTTAGCGCAGATCGGCTTTGCCATGCCAATATCATTCGATTTTCCAGTTTTTGTATTTAATTTAGGATTTTGGTCGAAGGGTTTCATAGATCTGTCATTCAATTTAGAAACTGCCCAACTAGCATTCAAATATATATTCACTTGTCGAAGCGTAATTTTTATCATTCAAATTAACACCTGTCATTCGTATTCGTAATATTTTTATTCAAATTAGGAATGTTAGGGGGAAGAATTGCAACAAACTTTTACAGTTATTAAATGATGCAGTTAAAATGCATGATTTGCCATTGGGTTCTAAGCTGTTATTCCATTTATTTATTTTCAGGACAATGCATATGGGTGTAGTCCATGGGTGTCGATCCTTACGTAATACCTATTCATCAGGGGGATGAATGAATAGATCATCCCCCCCCCCCCTGATGAATAGGTATCAGTTACAGATCGACACCCATGGTGTAGTCAGACATAAAGTAAAGAAGGGGGCGAAATCAAGGGATATGGCATTTCTGCACGGACATGTTGAAGAAAGGTGGGGGTACCCTCAATCGCCCCCTTTTACTACAGACTCGGAATTTTACAAAAGTAATTCACATCGTCTCTTATAGCCAGCACACCCATCTGTTTTTCTTAAAGAGATATATAGTTTACTTGCCCGCCAGCAGATCGATGGCTAAAGACATAGCTAAATAATGAATCATGTTCAAATTGTTGACTCTAGTCCCTACCCCAGTCACAATATTGTACCCTTCTTCCATAATGAAATTATGATAAATTTATGATGAAAGATAAGACAAACAACTTCCTTGCATGAACATTTACAAATATACTGAGACCATCAGGTCCGTAGACCTTCTTAACAATCAAACTTAAATACCGATGAATATCAGATAAATCTAATAAGTATAAGTGTATAAATGCAAGAAAATGAAATATGATGAAATACACATGAAAAAACAATCTTGAAAGAAAAGGAATGAGCTATAAAAAGTGTGTAATAAACGAGAAATGTATATTGACCATCAATTGAAGTGCACAAAGTGTTAATTTGAAAGCTACAAATGAATTAGAATGCTAAAAGTACACCGTCGCGTTGCCAGAAAATCGTGTTGCGCCAAATCGAATCACCAAATAGCGAAAGAAGCACATTGTTCATTAATTTGAATGAAACATACGTAGATACTAACGAAAATTTCATAGATTTGAAAACTAGAAAAGGGAATATAAACCCGAGATATACCTGACTGCACTAAAACCGTCGAATTTGAACGCAAGACAAATTAATTTGTATGACAAACTCGCGAATTTGGCCGGGAAATCCTATACAATCATTACATTCTTCATCATGATAATGATGATCGAATTGCCATCAAATGGATTTGTTATACATCCTAATTAATTCATTTCAGAAACATTACCATTTAAGTCAGAATGTGATGATAAACTTAACTGGATTAGGATTAATAACGAAAAACATTGATTTTAAGGAAGTTAAAGTAATACACCTTATGAAAGCAAATAAACAAGGAGAAGTGCCACATTAAAGAGCACAGCACCCAATCATGTGCAGAATAGATGATTGCTGGAGTTATACATACAATTTTTCGTTCAATTTGCAAATTATGGTTAACAAAAACTAATACATCTATATCACATACTTCTTAAATGTCTTGGGAGATAAAAAGCCGAACATTCGATGTGTCGATAACAAAGGCTGTTTGGACTGTTTCTAGGGTGACAAGCGTCGATTAATTATACCCATACCCGGATATTATGATGTCTTCTATTTGTTTTTTGTAAATTGTTGAAGAGGATTCTTGTAATTTATTATGGTTAACAAAAAGGAATACATCTCTTCACATATTTCTTTGCATGTCTGGGGTGATAAAGGCCCAACATTCGATGTGTCGATAACAAAGGCTGTTAGGACTGTTTCCAGGGTGACACGCGTCGATTAATTACACCAATACCCGAATATTATGACGTCTTCTATTTGTTTTTATAAATTGTTGACCAGTATCCTTGTCATTTATTATGGTTAACAAAAAAGGAATACATCTCTTCACATACTTCTTTTCACGTCTGGGGAGATAAAAGTCCGACATTCGATGTGTCGATAACACAGGCTGTTTGGACTGTTTCCACGGTGACAATCGTCGATAAATCATACCAATACACGGATATTATGATGTCTTCTATTTATTTTTTGTAAATTGTTGAAGAGGATTCTTGTCATTTCGGTATATCATTCTCATCTCAAAGTCCATAGATCTAAATTCGACTGACAAATTTAGCTCTTGGCGATCAACCAGCCATCTTTGGAACCTTTCGTTGGCACTTTCTTATGACTGGTTAATGCGTGTAAGGAAAAAAGTTTTGCTTGGTCACATGACTTCGCTCGACTAATCATTTGATCACGATCCACGTCATCATAATATGATATAACATATAGTAAGCAAATAATTACCGTTGGTGAAGGTGAAGGGACAAACTATCACTTTCGAGGCGATCTGGATAGCGTCATCCAGATCGCCGAGGAAGTGAGAGTTTGCCATCGCCTGAAACCAAGACGTGATTATTTGCTTTATATTCCACATCGGAAACATTTCACTTCTTCTGTCATTTTAGATCAACAGGTCATCAATTAACAGCTAGCAAACGGTGTAAGATACGTACAGTGCATGCAGTACTTACGTACGTACGTATACGCAACGTATACAATCTTCAGTGAAAGTGAGTTGAACTGTGTAAATATTGGTACTACTTGTACTATCTACTGGGTATGAGAGACGATGTGAATTACTTTTGTAAAATTACTGTAGTAAAAGGGGGCGATTGAGGGTACCCCCACCTTTCCCGGATATATGAACATGTCCGTGCAGAAATACCATATATCCCTTGCTTTCGCCCTTTCTTTACTTTATGTCTGACTACACCCATCTGCATTTTCCTGAAAATAAATAAATGGAATAACAGCTTAGACCCCAATGACAAATCATGCATTTTAACTGCATTATTTAGAAACTGTAAAAGTTTGTTGCAATTCTTCCCCCTAACATTCCTAACTTAAATAAAAAATATTACGAATACGAATGACAGGTGTTAATTTGAATGATAAATATTACGCTTCGACAAGTGAATATTAATTTGAATGCTAGTTGAGCAGTTTCTAAATTGAATGACAGATCTATGAAACCCTTCGACCAAAATCCTAAATTAAATACAAAAACTGGAAAATTGAATGATAATTGGCATGGCAAAGCCGACTTGCGCTAACTTAAATGCAAAGTAAATGAATTCGAATGACAAACACGCAAATTTGGCCGGGAAATCCTATATATATATGAAGAGACCTTAGAACCCACCTATTCTTCGTCTTATGGTATTATCATAATTGGTGAATTAACTTTTAATTATGAAATCTCTTTCTCTGTATGTCTGTGTGCTTTATTCAGCGCACTACAATATGGAATTCTTCCTCTTCTTCTTCTTTTTCTTTCTTCTTCTTCTTTTCTCCTTTTTCCTCTTCTTCCTCCTCCTCTTCTTCTTCTTCTTATTATTATTCCCTTCTTCTCCATAGTCCGTTTAGAACTGCGCATTCAAAATCATCGCCCCTTGTGTCATTGTGGATGTGTGTAACTGTGGCAACTATCAAACACGAACTTAGTTCGCTTTTAATGAATAGCATGTTTGACTTTTAGAATTTTCAAATAATCAAATCACATTTGTTATCATAATGATTATAATGATAATAATGATAATATGTAAAGATTTATAAGGCGCCGAATCCACTTGATGATCGATTGCTCAAGGCGTAGCTTGTGCAAAAGATGAAGTGCATGACAAATATAGACAAACGTGCAATAGGAGAAGTACGGACATGAAAAGTAATGGTAATCAATTATTATAGGCCAAATTAAACACTTCACCAGAAATGCAAACCCTTGAGGGAGAGTATTCCATATCGACGTCCCAAGTGAGATCCAAGGCCATGAAGGCATCAGAAAGCTTAAAAGGGAAGAAGATATTTATTCGCTCTTCATTGCAGGAGTTGTTACTATAGAAGACTAGAAGTAAGATGGCAAATAAAAAGATTATTGCTGTGATTCTGCTCCTGGAAATATTTCTTGTAGGAGTAGTAACGGGCCAGCAAAATATCATCAATTTGAAAAATGGAGCTTATTCGAATCTACTCATCGCAATCGACAAGACTGTGACTGAAGATCTCAGCATCATTGACAACATCAAAGTAATGTGAATTTGTTTTAAGCTTTTAACTTTACAGATTAGTGTCTGATTTCTATGTACTGACATTAATAAAGAGTGTTGGTTGAGAAATTATCATATAAATATTTATATATTTTAATAAGTTATTAACATATAGCTAACTTGTGATTTAGATTAAAATTTGTTCTTAAATTTTTATGTATATTTATTTGTATATTCATTGTCACAAACAAATATTTTATTTCATGGTTGTTTTTCCTGTTTGTTTTAATTTCATTTGAGGGTGCATTCGCTGTCGAAATTTTATGTTAAACAGAAGTTGGAGCAGTGGATGTAACTAAATACAGTTTTATTATCTTGTAAAAATATGTTTTTACTTGAAATATAATGTTCCTGTGAGCAGGCCCGGATGCAAGGGTCCGCCCCTGTTTAAAAAAGGGAAAGGAAAGAAATGGAAAGGAAAAGGGAAGAAAGAAGGGCTAAAAGCACGGATTAGAAGTGGACCCAGGGCACTCATATATTCGTATAGGCCGATTCGTATAGGCCCTGGTCCAGGCCATGCTCCGAGATTTGGGACGTTTTGAGGTCAGAACTAGCCCTATTTCGTGTTTTAGGCCCATATGATTCAAACAAAAGGCAGATGATCGTTCTACGCTAAGCCGTACAAGTTACAACGTTTAAAAGTATGTCAGGACTCCGATAGCTTCAAGTCCATCCGTCAAATCATCCAGCCGGCCGTCACACAATGGTGTTTGACGAGGTTGAATTAAACTAAAGCCCGACACGAGTCATTGCTGTTGGCCCATCCCAACAGCTGTACTAGTCTTGTTCTGTCTGATTTTGACAATCAAGTGATACCTGATTACTAGGAATGGCATACCAGAATCTGACACCCTTCTCATAGCCACCGGGTCCTTTCTTGAGCTATAGAGGGTTTTCATGTGACATGAATCGTCGAACTGGGTAGGCTTGTTTAAATCGAATGAAACAAGTTATGCAGTGCGTCCCAGAAAAAAAACGTAACCGAGAATTATCGATGCTTTATCATAGCTGAATCACAATTATGATTAATAAATGACACATATTTGTAAAGCTTAAATCCGCTTCTTTCATTTGATGCAATTCATATGATGCATATTTAACGCATGAGTGCTTGAAAACAGTTTGAAGAGAGGGAACCAAAAATTCATTTGTCAGGCGGTATGTGAACTTCAAAGAAAATGTCACATTTCTAGAAAGTTTTTTTTTTAACAATGGGGCCGCGCATATACAATAAAAAAAAAAGGTTATCATAAAAACAAAACCATATACCATATAAAGAATAAAGAAATAGTACACTGTTGGTCATAATGGTGGAATATTTATTTTTACCCCAGTTTAGGGAAGGATTTTAAAAAAATTATTTATTTCTAATAGATCTAGATAATGGCATACATTCTCAGATTTTATTGAATATTAATTTACGAGTGTTTGTTTTGCGTGACTGCTTAATCATAGGTGTGCTACTATGCTAATCAGCTAAGGGACCTACGTCCTTAAGTCATAATTGACAGTAATGAGGATTAATGCCTCACAAAAGGGCACTAATATATAGCTGATCGACACGATTTTTATCCTGGGGCCTCACAGTAACGAGGCCATTGCTTAGCCCCTGAATCATGACTGTACGCAGTGTTTGCTAGGGTACGCGGCCCCTTCCACAAATCCCCGAAAACGAAGAAAATGCAATAAATTGTCAAAAATTCATTGCATTTTCCCCCGGCCCCCAACAGGAAAAATTTCTCTGTAGGGCCATGCCTAATGGTTTAAGGCATGGCCACACAGAGGAATTTTTCCTGTTGGGGGCCGGGATGCAATGAATTTTTGACAATTTATTGCATTTTCTTCGTTTAGGGGGATTTGTGGGGGCGGCCGCGTACTCTAGCAAACACTGCGTACAGTCATGATTCAGGGGCTAAGCAATGGCCTCGTTACTGTGAGGCCCCAGGATAAAAATCGTGTCGATCAGCTATATTAGTGCCCTTTTGTGAGGCATAAATCCTCATTACTGTCAATTATGATTTAAGGACGTAGGTTCCCTAGCTGATTAGCATAGTAGCACACCTATGATTAAGCAGTCACGCAAAACAAACACTCGCAAATTAATATTCAATAAAATCTGAGAATGTATGCCATTATCTAGATCTATTAGAAATAAATAATTTTTTTAAATCCTTCCCTAAACTGGGGTAAAAATAAATATTCCACCATTATGACTAACAGTCTAGAATAACTGATGTCACACCGAGTAGAGATAAATAATATGAAATTCGTGCTCATGTATACGTTAAATATAAAGTTTGTTATAAGTTGGCTTAAAAAACATGTTGTAAAGAAATATCAAAGGATTTTAACTATGAAATAGATATGATAAAATATGCTGAAATATGATTTAAATATGATATAATATAATAATATATAGTGATAATATAGTTAACATAGTTAAATGTATTTTAGTTTTTTTTTAAATAGGATATAAATAAAATACGGGTTTACTAGTTATTATTGAAATTGGTCTATAATTACATGCTTCTTTTATTCCACCTTTATGCTATGCAACTACACGAGCAACTTTCCAGTTATCCGGAACAATCCCAGAAGTTATAGACAAATTTATTATTTTCGTTATAAAAGGTATTGCAAGTTCATCAACGCTGATATAATTTCGTTTAATATAATCATTACTTTAAACAAACAGAACTTTGTTATTCCTGGCTCATTTTTCCTGATTGAGTTGTCATATGAAAGGGCAGAAAATAAACTTTTTTTAGAAATGTGATTTTCTCTTTGAAATTCAGATACCGTTCGCCAAATTACTTTTTGGTACCCTTTTTTCAAATTGTTTTTAATCATTCATGCGTTAAATATGCATCATATGAGTTGCATCAAATGAAAGGAAAGGATCTAAGCTTTACAAATACATGTCATTTATTAATTCTAATTGTGATTATTTTTTAATAAAACATCGATAATTCTTGGTTTGGTTTTTCCTGGGAAGCACCGTATAACAAAAGTTGATCGAGAAGGCATATAGCTATTTCTCACCATTGCAATTTGCCAATATATGTCGTCATGAGTCCAGTGTTCCAGGGACTATGGTGATGGCCAAGGTTCAAACGGAGTATGGTCACACACATAGAAACAGGGGCGTAAATCCCGGGGGATGGGGGGAGGGGGCTGCATCCCCCCTGGCTTGAAGTAGGGGGATGGCCTGTATAATCATCCCCCCCCCTGATATTGCAAAAAAAAGAGAGGAAAAAAAAGGAAGAAGAAGAAGAAGAAGAAGAAGAAGAAGAAGAAGAAGAAGAAGAAGAAAAAAATGTGATTGTTTCAATTTTTGCATAATACATGAGAAATGAGTTATTTTTTTAATGTAAGTATAACTGTATAGCCTGCACGGATATAGTATGTCACGATCATTAAGAGTAGTTGCGCGACGTGCGCGAACAAGCACTTCATAAACTTTAGAATAATTTTTCGTTATTTTGCAAGGTATTATCATAGCCCAGACGTAAAGTGCGCCAGCGCGCGAGCGCTTAAAAAGTGCAATCATGTACAGTAGATGCCCGGCTCCCCCCACTTAGTATTATTTAGGGTACGCGTACGCTCGTTCCCGCCCTTTAAAAGCACCCCCCCCCCCCCACCCTATCTCAGGACTGCCAACATTTCTGAATCCCCCTTTCGCCGGCTTTACGCTGGCTTTTCCTACCTTGGAGACCCCCCCCCAAAAAAAAAAAAAATCCGGAACACTGCTAAATGTACAACCCCCCCCCCCCCCCCCCTTCAGGTGAGCTCTAGTCGACCGAGGGGGACTGGGGGCCAATGCTTTTACTTTTCAAAATTAAATAATCCTGAATGAGAGCTTTCAAAGCTAGCAGGAATTTTAGGAATTTGATCCCGGGATTTGATCAATTTTTCTATGATATTTTATAACCTCCTTTTTACATTTCTCAGGAGTCCAAAGAGAGAGAGAAAAAAAACCACCCCCTTTTAAAAGAAATTAAGAGTCGAGAATGGTACAACGAATCGTCTTCTTTCTCTAATGATTTAATGAAACGTAAAAGCTTCCGCGCTTCGCAGGAGGGGGGAAGGGAAAAACTGAATTCAGATGAGGATTAAAAGCCGAGAACGGCTCTCAGTAGTCGTTGTCAGGCTATTCCACAATAATTGAAGTGTATTATTGTGTTATTTGTGTGTATTGGGAGTCAAGAGGGATGACAGACGAAATAATATGTGAGATTATAGGACAGACTGAGCATAACGGGCGCACCATGATATAAGTCAGCTAGCCTACAATTGTGCAGAGGATCAAGGCCTGTTCTTCCTCCACCATATCGAGCAAATATGATTCTGGCATCCAGCTTTATTTTGGAGAGCGCCAAAATCAAAGGCAACCCTCTCGGGGGCAGGGGAGCAGTACTCAAAATGTGCCCCTTTTTACATGCGAAAAGTGCCCCTTTATCTTTGACAAGTGCCCCTATTAGTTTGTAAAGGTGCCCCTACCCCTTTTCACCTCTTATAAGTGTCCCTTTTATTTTGACAAGTGCCCCTTTTCCTTCGACAAGTTCCCATGTTCCTTTGCAATAAGTGCCCCTTTTCACTTTTGATAAGTGCCCCCTTCAACTCTGATAATTTACCTCATTCAAATCTGAGATGTGCCTCTTTTATTTTGACAAGTGCCCCTTTTCCTTTGTATGAAATGCCCCTTCCCCTGTTGATAACTACCCCCTTTTTAAATCGGATACGCGCACCTTATATTATTATATGTTCCCTTTTGCCTTTCTAATAAGGGACCTATCCCCTTTTTATAAAAGCCCCTTTTCACCTCTACTAAATGCCCCTATCAAAATCAGATGGGGGCCCGTTTTCCGTCGACAAATGCCCATTTCCTATTTTCATAAGTGCCCTTTTTCATCCCTGGTGAGTGCCTCTTTTAGAAGGTGTAAGAAGTGCCCCATTTTCACTTTTGATAATTACTCTTTTTACTTTAAAACGAGCTCCTTTTCTTTTCTGATAAGTGTCCCCTTTTCCTCTCATCATTAAACGCGCCCCTAATTTCAAGCGACTAACAGCACCGCAACCTAAAGCTCGCTCGCTCCGCTCGCTCGCGTTTATAGATGATATACTAATGTTACTTAACAAAGGTCTTTTCAGTATTCCGTTATTTAAAGGTACTATGTCCCATTTGCAGGCCAAAAAAATGAAAAAGTTAAATTCCAACTGCATTTAAAAGATAATACTAATTTAAAACTTCCCTAAAAAAAAGGTGGGGCTTGAAAATGTCTTCAAGTGGGAAAATAACGACTATTAGTTGTCAAATCGACTTTAGGGCTATAGAGCCCAAAAGTAATTGTCTTGATTTTCAGACAATTGTACCGAAGGGTCATACGTTTTATGCTGCACAAAGATTCAATCAGTTTAATCTTGGTCATCACAAGAAGTGAGTTATTGATGTAGACAAATGCTCATGTACCCTTTACAATTATTTTCATGTATGTTATTACCAAAGAAGAAAAAAGCCAGTCAGTCACTCAATAGTGTCTGACAGTGAAGTCTAGCAAGTAAACGGGTTTCCTTGCATAATTTGAATATGAGGACACTGCTAACGTTTAAATTTCACAGATAGGACAAACATGACATATTCATAATTCCTGCAAAGTTCTATAGCATTTGAGGTTGGCTGCAAAAGGGACATAGTACCTTTAAAAAGAATCTGCATATAACCCCATTAGGATAGGGTTTTTTGCTATTTATAAGATGTAATTTTTGTACTGCGACCTCACAAATCTTTAAAAAAAATCCTCGCTCCATTAGCTCGGTCGCAAATAATTTTTAGGACCATCACACTCAACTGCAAAGTATGATGCTTAAACTATATATTGCACTGTGTACAAAGTGAACAAATATTGAAATCATCCCTGATAATGTAATCACAATGTAAGGGTATGAACCAATGTCTAAAACATTGTATATTTTCGCTTTGAGATTTCCCTTTTACAGGTGCCCTTTTTTTATTGGTGCCCCCTCCCCCTCCAACTTCGGAATTCGCTTGGCCGCCCCTGGCCAAAATGATGCATTTCCCGCCCCTTGATCGCATATGAATTGTTGAAAACTCTTATCACTCGTTGGTAACTTGTTGGTAGATCGGTACAAGTCGTACACAAGTCATCGCAACTCATACCGAGCTCGCGTGACTCGTACATCCATCCGTAGGAAACTCGATAATGCGTCGTATGATAATTCATGCAAATGCCATACAAATTAGTAAATTTCAGGCGAGTTCACTCGAGTTTACGCGAGTTCAAGCTCGAGCCAGCTCGCCACAACTCGAGGCTCCAACTCGGCTAAGTGGGAGCCCTGCTTTAGCCGCTCGCACCGGTTGGTCTTATATCTCCATGGTTGGTCTTATTGCGTCTCACTGCATGTTCAATTGCAAATGAATTTTCACAAATTCTATCTTGATGTTTGTCACCGATCAACATTTGATCGCAACCTATTCAATAATATTTGATAGCCTAAATAGACTTACGCAGAACTAAGTTATTAGTATAAAAAGTAACTTATATTTAAGTAATCTTTATCATTCTCTCTCAGACGATGTTTACATCAGCATCTGAGCGTCTCTACCTTGCCAGCAAGCAGCACGTCTACTGGAAGCACATCAAGATACTGGTACCTAACACTTGGTCCATCCAGAGCGGGTATCAATTTGCTCGAACCGAAACGCTGGAGTCGGCCAACATTATCGTGCACAACTTTCCTGATGACGAGCCGTTTGTCGATAACTATGCAGGATGTGGGAAAGAAGGAAAGTGGATGCACATGACGCCGGACTATATTCTAAGCGAGACGTACCGAGAAGACAAGTTTGGTTCCACAGGTAGGTTACTTTCTTCTTTCTTTACGTGCAATGTCCTGAGACGTTGGCGACCATGGAATGCCACAAATCTCTGTCCCATATTCTAAGAAGTAATTCATTCTCCCCGAGATCAATTCCATTTTCGGAAATCCCACTCCTTGTGCAACTCATCCACAGAATCCTCCTTCTACCCATACTCCTCCTCCCCTCGATTGTTCCAGTCAGTGCAAGATTTTCCAAACTATTTTTTCGAATAACATGACCCAAGAAGCTCAGCTGTCGACCGCTTATATTATTCAGAAGCTTTCGTCCTGTTCCTACCATGGCAAATACCTCATTAATAGAAACTCTTTCTGTCCATGATATTCTTACCATCCTTCTCAGGAACCAAACTTCACAACTTTCCAGTCGCTTTCTTAGGTCTGATGTCAGGGTTCAAGCTTCATATCCATACATTAGAACTGGATACACGTAGTAGCTGAATCAGGCGCGTACGCAGGGGGGGGGAGGTTGGGGTTAAACCCCCCCCCCCCTTTGAGTTTTTTTCATGTGCATGTTTTTCGAGAACCCCCCCCCCCCCATGTCGATCGGTCAAATTTTCAAATTTGGGGACTAAACAAAAAAAAATGTCCTCTTATCCCCCCCACCCCCACCCCCACCAAACGACTGATTGAGTCGTTGCGAAATTTTTGGCCCGATTTTGAAATGTTAAACCCCCCCCCCCCCCCTCCCCCCTTGAAAAAATCTTATTCCTTAAAATGTTTTCTAACTTGCAGAAAGTTGATTTTGCAAGTGCAATCCTTCTCTTGATTTCTTGCTCGCCTCTTGCATCGTCTGTATTAAATTGTAGTCCCAAGGTAATTGACGGAGGCTTGCTTGATTTGATTGTTATTGATCTTAAGAGAGCATGGTATTCCTACCTTCTTTCAAATTACCATGCATTCCGTTTTCTTGTAATTTAGTGACAATCCTCTCTTGTCACCTTCTCTGGCGACAACATCTAAAAGTCGCTGCAGGTCCTTCTCTGATTCTGCGATTAATATAGTATCATCTGCATACCGTTTGTGATATTATGTCCTCCTACCCTCAATCCTCTTTCCGGTTCTAAGTTTCTTAGTATCAACTCACTGAAATAATTGAAGAGAACTGGAGACTAGGACACATCCTTGCCGAACCCCCCTAATAATGTTGATGTATTCACTTAATTCTGTTTCCACTCTAAAACATGCTGTTTGCTCCCAATACAGATTTTGCAATAACTGTACATCCTTTGTGTCTTGTTGAATCTTGGTTAAGTCTTCAAATAACTGATTGTGTCTTACTTTTTCGAAAACTTTCTTACAATCTATGAAACACATGAAGACGTCTTTCTGCATTTCTACGGCCCTTTCTGCTATAGACCGCAGAAAAAAAACAGCATTTCTAGTTCTAGCATCCTTTACAAAACCAAACTGCCCATTAATGATTTCTGGAGTTAGGTGATTCCTTGCTCTTTGAAGAAGAACTCTCAAGATGATCTTTGTGATATGGCTCATGAGGCTGATGATTATATGTTGCCCGCATTCCACCGCTCCAGGTTTTTTGGGAAGTGTAATAAATATTGATTTGCACAGGTCATCTGGAAACTTTCCATCATCATAGTTCTTATTGATGACTTAAGTTAGTTTCATTAAACCATAGTTCTCCAATGCCTCGACCATCTCCATCAGGACCAGCAGCTTTGTTCCTCTTCATCCTACTGATCGCTGACCTCACTTCTTAGAGCAGAATCTTAGGTCCTTGAACCGATCCTGCACAATGTGGAGGTTCTCTTCTTACACCGTCAAAAAACTCACCCTTGTACTCGGTCTGTTCAGTATCTCTTCCTTTTCAACCAGTACTGATCCATCCTTTGCCTTGTTGCATTTCAACTTGGAGCTCCGATGGTTACTATTGATGCAAATGTAAATATGCCATTGATGATATGAATAATAATGAAAGGAAGTAAAGAGAGAGCAAAAGAAGAAGAAAAATGAAAAAAGAAGAAGAAGAAAGAAGAAAAAAAGAAAACCAAGAATAATTTGAACCACTGGCTTACTAAAACTAATATTTTGGGGGATTATATCTCATTTACAGACAGAGGCATTGGCATGCTTTAACATGATTTGCAATGAGACTCTTTTTGTTTCTTTTCATCTTGTTAAAATTTAAACAGACAACGTGTTAGTTCGAAGTTGGAGCTATCTACGTTGGGGGTTATTCAAGGAGCACTATGATGGTAAGGGCGTTGGTGCCCCTGCCTATGACTCACCTGGTGTAGGTACTGAAGGGACCCGCTGTTCTCTCAAGATCAACGGAGGTGTTAAGAATGCTAAAGGAACTCCATGCCAAAGTAATCCTAACGGTGGTTATGATTCCGATTGCCGCTTCATTCCTGATAATAAAGAACAAACTGCAACCGCTTCATTGTTATTCGGAACGAATTATGCTCATATACATTCGGTAAGCCTGGCATCGTAAGTAAGCAGTAGATTTTCTAGAGGGAAATTAGAGGACTCGAACTCCCACCCCCCCCCCCCCCCCCTCCCTCATAAAAAATGCGCCTGGAATAAAAGGGTTGCTTCATTTTCCATGTTAGTACGTAGGAACTACGTCCTAAAAGCTTCGGTGACGGTAATCGAGTTAGGAATTTGCCTTGTCTTTATGATAGATTCATATTTACAGTTAAAAAACTTTAACAAATACACTTCATAACATATGTGTTTTTGCTTCTCGAAATACTCGATGAAACCGTTCTCATATAAATGTCAAGATACGACGCTTTTGCGAGGACAAAAATCGCTAAATCTTTTTTGTTATCACTGAAGAGCTTTTTATAGTTTGTTCAATAAATGTTTTAAAAAATTCTAAAATCTAATTGAGGGATTTAAACTGTATTTCAGATAAAGGAGTTTTGTAGTGACGATCAATCAGATCCAAATAACTTACACAATCCAGAAGCACCAAACTTGATGAATATTAAATGCAGTGGTGACAGTGCTTGGAAGGTAATGACAGAGCGAACAACAGACTTCACAGCAGGTATCCAACCTGTCTCAAACACCACTCCTACATTCGATGTCATCCAGCTATCTACAATCAGAAGTGTAGTACTTGTGCTCGACATTAGTGGTAGTATGAGCGTAAGTTGGTGATTGCTTGACATCAGTGGTAGTAGGAGGATAAGTTAGTGATTTCTTGACGTCAGTGGTAGTATGGGGGTAAGTTAGTGATTGCTTGACATCAGTGGTAGTATGAGGATAAGTTAGTGATTTTTTTTTGACGTCAGTGGTAGTATGGGGGTAAGTTAGTGATTTATTGACATGTTAATAGTGATAGTATGGGGGGAAGTTAGTGATTGCTTGACATCAGTGGTAGTATGGGGGTAAGTTAGTGATTGCCTGGCACTAGTGGTAGTATGGGGGTAAGTTAGTGATTTTTTTTCATTGTTTAGGATGCCTTTGCTTTCATTTTTTCTGTTCGGCTGGGATTGGATTATTCAAATTTAAATGTACTACTTTAGGTTCCTAAATCAATGTATGTGAAACGACCATGCCTCTTGAAAACCATGCTTACTTCACTAAATGGTCGAATGTTTATTTTAAAGAGACTTGATGTCAGGAACTACCACAATTGGTATGTGGTTTAGGACAACTAGCCCCTGGGCTATTGACCCCATGAAAATTACCCCCTGGAAAACTACCCCAAAGAGCCCCGCCCGCCCCCACAAGGACAATCATGGACAACCACCCCCAGAACCCCCCCCCCCCCCCCATGTTTATTTAAGGGGAAGTCCAGCCTGTTTATAGGTTGGTTTTAATAAAACCAGATTTTTTTCCGGGGGTAATTATCCTCGGGAAGGTAATCGTCCTAGGGGTTATTTTCCTGGGGGGGGGTAATTTTTCTTGGGGAAATTCTCCGGGGGGATTATTTCCCGTGAGGAATGTTATGGGGTAATTTTCCGGGGGGTAATTGTCCTTGGGGTAGTTTTCCGGGGGAATTGTCCTAGAACTGGTTGGCTTAAATCAATATAATTGCCCTAAAGAAAAAATATGTAACTCCAAAATATTGTTAAAAACATTGTTTTGAAAATATTTTCATTCTTTTATGTATTGGAATGTGTTAATTATCTTTATCAAAAGCGCCATTCTATTTTTATATAAAGGTATTTAGTCCTAGTTATATCATAGTGAAGTCAAGTAAAGTACCTTCATTTAATGTTAATGTGGTTAGAACCTGATCTAAATCAACATATAAATTAAGATATATTAAAAAATAGATTTACAAATCAAACGAAAATTCGACCGTTTTGTAGTGTATGTTGAGTGGTTGACATTGCAATAATTGTATAAGACTTGTACGTTCATGTGTACAGTAGGTTTTATATTGTAAGTGAAAGACAAAAAACAATGCTTTTAACAGAACTTATTCATACCGTGTCACGTCCTTATTTGTAGGGAAACAGGTTTGACAGGATGATCCAATCATCTACTGACTACATCATGAATGTTATTCCAGACGGAAGCAAGCTTGGAATCGTAGTCTTCGACACTGCATCTGAAATCAGAGCGAATCTCATCGATGTTACTGACAAGGCCTCGAGACAAAGTCTCGTCAATGCCTTGCCTCCATCCACTAAAAGCTCTACGTGTATTGGATGTGGAATACTGTCGGGCATTCAGGTACCGTGTAACTCTTTCATGTCACCGATCAGTTTCTAATCTGACAATGTTTAAAGTATATGATCGTTATAGTGGAAGTACCTGTGATTATGTTACCAAATGGAATTATCGCAGTCGATTCTCGTCGATCCACTTACAACCTGAAATGCTCTGTCTATCTCTCGGGTGTTCTGCCACAAGCAGGTCCACACTCAAGAGCCTTCTTTAGTTCCTTCTCCATTCCTCTCTATATTTAGCCTTCTTCATTATGTAATGTGATCTGTCATCTACAAAGCCTGACACCATCCAAATTATTAGTCTTCCTTTCCCCCCGTTTCCCTCAAGGTGTCCCCCATCGTATGATATAATAACCTATCCAGTGTTCCTCTGTTCCTCGTTTCTATTAGAGCCTTTTGAACTTCTGAGCTTGGTAGTGATGGACCCATGTCATCTTGGTCTACTTGAATGGCTTTAAGTTTTGCTTCTTTATCGTATAATTGCAATGACGAATATCGTCATTGCCTTGTTTTCGTTCACATTCTGCCCCTTTAATATTCTTCCCGTGTTTTCCATGTTTTCCGTCTTTTCGTTAGGAAATCGCATTCTTTTTGCACGTAGTGCTTGTTATTATTAGTTTATGCCCATTCCGCAAGTCCGTTTCCTTTCAAATTTCATAGGCATAGTTTCTAGCAATTCCATCAAGGTCACTATATTCTTTGATTTTCGAAATCACTCATGCATAACCGTCCAGGCGTCATTTTGTCCGTTTCTGGTCCGTTTTAAGGCCTTTCTTTCTTCCTTCCTATCTCCACTATTCTAGATCCTACAGAGTTCTAACAACTTCCTCTAAATAGTCCAAGATATGTTCTTTGATTCTGCGACGTATAACCTGACCTTCAAGAATCCATCTTTGCACTGCAAATTCAAATCCGAAGCCGACTCCGTCAAAAATCTCAAAAAATATTGAAAAATGGACCCCTAAAAATCAGAAATTGCCATAACTTTCTCATTTCCGTTTCGTCTCAATTTCTTACAGTATCTTTATCTCATAATTGCACAAAGCCATGCTGTATTTAAGCTCCTATGAATTTGCAAAAAATAAATAGCGCCCTCTAAAGTTCAGGGAATTGGCTTTCTTTCTGTGGCCATACATCCATCGTTTCTGACCAAACCCGTACCCTTTTTTTAAAGATTTAGATACGTGAAGATATGCCCTTTCCAGCCAAGTACAAAATTATATACCCTAACGCTGACCGAATTTAAGAAAATTGCCCTCAAAATTCGCCATTTTCAAGAAAACTGCGAAATAACTTCAACTTGCTCTAAAATGACGATCCTTTTACCTACGTCAATGAAACTTGGCATACACATGTATCAAAGCACGTGACAATGTTCTACTAAGTTCAGTAAAATTTGATGACGTCAGCGCAAATTTTGAGTGGACTATTGGGCTATTATTATTATTATTATTATTATTGCCCCAAATGATGAATTTTTTATACGTAACAGTCCGTTCAATGCACGCAATACATTGCACGCAGATGCCAATGTGCCAAACTGACCGCAATAGAGTGTTCTTTCAAATGATACCAAATACGTTACATGTTTTCACAGAAATATTTGAGTAAATTGCGTTTGAACAAGAGCTGCCTGTGATGAAAAGGAGGCAAAATGAGTTTTCGCCAACTTATAACACGTTTCGGCAATGACGTCATTTTTTCAGACTGCTTTTCGCCCCATTCCCGTCCTTTTGTTTCCTTGAAATATTGCAGTAATATTCCAAGTTGCAATACGCAGTGCACCTTGAAGCCGGATTTTTGAAAATCGTCAAGGGGGCCAATTAAGACGCCATTTTATACTCTGCATGATTGTGTTAGTATTGGCGACTGTTTGTACCACTGCACACGTCACCACTTGTTCATCATGCATTGCTTGCGAGCCCTCTCTATGTCCCTTCCTCTATTCCAATTCCCTTCAAACTTTGTAGGCATAGTCTCTGAAGCTTCCCTTCAGGGTCACTGTATTCTTGGTTCTCCGGAATTCCTCATCCGTGACCGTTCAGGCGCCATTTTGTCCGTTTCGGGCTGTTTTGGTAGCCTTTCTTTCGCCCTACCTATCTCCATTATCACAGAAGTTACATACTTCTTACAAACTGCTCTGGATAATCCGAGAGAAGCTCTTTCGTTTTAACCGTAGAAACACGTGCATCATTGGACGCACGTCGTTGTGACACGATTGCATGTCTAGTTCTCATATGTGTTTCTTTTGAATATTTGAGACATTAGTTAGCCCTTCTCCAGATTTGGAAACTATTCCTATACAAATCTTCTTTTTGTATCTGTTTCATTAAGTTCCCTGTCTTTGGTATACATCATGTCGCTTCGGCCTCTTTTTTCTAAAGCTTCAATCTTCTCACACTGCTCCCCAAGCCGCTTTTTTATGGCCATGCCTGTTTCCCTTAAGTTTGTTATTAAGTTATCGGTACTTCTATTTTCCTTCTCCTGTATTTTTCCCTCTACATTGTCTTCTTTCCTCCAACTTGTCGACATAGTTTTTTGTGTGTAGTTTTCTTTTTAAATACATTCATACAATGAAACAAACAATTAATTCATGTAACAACCATTTCTTTTTCTTTCTAGGTACTGGGATCATACGCGCAAGGTGGATACATCGTACTCCTCAGTGATGGCGGAGAGAATGTTTCTCCATTAATCGGCGATACGTATGCCGAGATTGAGAGCTCAGGAGTTATAATTGACACCATCACCATAAGCAACTCAGCTGACCAGCAGCTGGAAGATCTTTCCACCATGACTTCTGGTATCTCGACCTTCTGTTCTGATATAGGAACTGGGACATGTCTCATCCAGGCTTTCCAGAGCACTATAACTGAGAGACCTGGTGTTGGTGTTGGGACTGTTCCCATACAGGTATATATTTTAGCAAGGACTGCCAGTTTTTTATGCAGAGGAGTGGACGGGGAAGGAAGTGAAAGTGTAGGTTAAAGGGGAAGTCTATCCTGGTAATAATAGAAGCAGGACACATTTGAAGAACGGGTCAGTGAAAGTTTGAGCAAAATCCTATTGATAATAATAAAGTTATGATTTTTTAAAGTTGCGATCAATCAAACACTGGCAACTCCTTGACGTATCTAACAAGCCCCCCTCCCATTTCTTATAACAGAAAATGTCAAAACAATTATTTTCTTAGTTATTGATAACATAATAAATTGTTTCATACAAGGTTTGTATCCACTCTAATATATGCAATAATCATATTTAGCAAAATCCGATCAAAACAAGAAAGTTATGAATTTTCGAAGTTAAAAACAAATTGGCAATTCTCTGACAAATTTTGCGAACTCCCCACCCATTTGCTGCTTATTTAAAATTCATATGAATTCAGGATTTTGCTAGAAATGTTACTGACCTTATATCCCCCCCCCCCCCCCCATTGTCTTGCTTCCAGTCAAACCAGGGTTAGTAGCTGTATTCTCTTTAGAAGTTGATATAAAAAGTTATACAAAACAAAACAAAGCAAAAGGAACAAAAAGTAAACCAAAGAGCAATACATAACATTTGTGTTCTTTAACAGCTTCGTAATATATTACATGGGAAAAGATTAATTGAGACAAGTTATAACAAAGTATAGTTTATTACAAAAGCATCTATTCATAAATCAGCCATATATTGAAGTATGGCACATTGTTATGCTTGGATTCGTTCAGGATGCCATAGAGTTTTTATGTCACCAAACCCAGATAAAATAGAAAGGAAAGAATCACTACTCGATAGGATTGTGTGACTTATAGTTGTCATTTATTGTTTGATTGACTGCAGGATATTATTAATTTGTTGTTTGTTGTTTGTTTGTTTGATTGTTATTCTTGCATTCACAATAATCATTTGGCAGCGTGCAGGTATACATACATAGTATGATATATGAGAAGTACTTTTTTAATTAGTTTAGTGCTTTTTTATAATTATTAACTCACTATGAAAGAAAAGCTTGCATCGAATAAGTTTATTATTCAATCGTAATGTACTACATAAACTGAAACATGTTGATAACCTGACAAAAAAATCCGACTTCTCGTTTTGATAGTCCACATTCATCCAGAATTAATGATATATTCGGAATTTTCATCAAAGATCTACAGTTCCGAGATCGTCATCGAAAGATATCCTGGTCTTGAAGTCGTTCCGGTAATCATCGATGCCGCATTGGGTAACGAGACGGTGATCACTGTGATATGGACCACGAGTTCGTCGATATCGGTCGTAGTCACTGGACCAGACGGTACTCGCATTGATGAATATGATCAACGTTATAATATTGATACCAACACGAAGATTGTAACGATCAACCTACCGCTAGCGCAGGTGAACTTTTTGTTTACTGTCGTTTGATTTTGGTACTCACCAGTTATTATTCAAAAATCTTTCCACTATTGCAGTAAAGATGGAAGTAGAGGTACTATGGATTGAATATCGCCTCTTGTCATTCAATCTCACGAGAAATGGTTTGAACAACACATTCGAATGTTTAGAGTAAAATAAAAACTTGCCATTTTAAGAGGATTATGTATCCTTGTGCAGCTCATTGTTTTCTTTAATTTCTTGAATAATTTACTGACCAGAATTATTTTGGTGAATTGTTTTGCGTCGTGTCATCTATCCGCTGAACAAGGTCAATGCTGAAAATGTTCAATTCATTTCCATTATTGTATTTTCGATGTTCATAAGTTCCCTTGATAATGAATTTTAGGCTGGATGTCCCGTACCATCCTTCGGTAATCAATAATAATGTATCCATATTCATTTATAAAGCCTGGTAGATGGAATGTTACGATACACAACACCGGAGTAGCTACCGAGTACGCTAGTGTTGCAGTAACATCTAAACCAAGCACGGAGGAATACAAGCCAGTCACAGTCACTGTTCTACTAGGATCACGTGTAAGTTTACAAGGATTTGTCACAAATATATTCTTACAATAAAATGGTCGAAACATCTTTCAAGAAATCAACTCAAGGGCAGTTTCTGTCCCCGTTTGCATTCCCTACAGACATCATAATTGGATTACGTAACTTTTCATAATGTTCGTGCAAATATGATCGACAGCGTTATTGAAGATTTAACTTGGTTTATTTAAGTCTTTGCCGTCGTGTTATAATAAAAACAAGAACACAATTTATGCATAAATGTACATGTTAATGAAGTCTACCCATTCACAATTGGTAATGTAAGGATTCTACGTACTCATCCTCTCCTTGCAATTAGAAATGCTCTTTGTTTTTATAATAACATGTCTTTTTACCAACCATTAGTTAGGATAATGTTATTGTCGTTTTTACAATGAAGACATAAAACTATAAGTGTGAAGATTTCGTATATTGTCTAATACATTTATAGTGATTTGATCTCTTCGAATTTCATATTAAAGCATATTCATGTATACAAACAATATCATTAATGATACAGAAAACTTTCATTAGTTGGGGATAATGATAACATGTAGTTTTTAAGCTGGTAGAAGCTTAAAAACTACATAATATCATTAATTTTTCGATATTTCTCTTTTAGCTTTTTGATAATATCATATTGGTTTTAATATTTTCCCCACTTAGAAAAGTTCTCAAACATTTGTTTGATCGTGTTATTTCAAGCGATCTCCCTTTTGTTCATCATGTGATTTTTTAAATAAATTTAATGATGATGATTGGTTTGGCAGGAGGTGGACTTTTCTCACACTCCAGCACTAGCTATCTATACTCAGGTTCAACAAGATTACCAACCTGTTCTCAATGCTGACGTCACAGCTATCATTTCAGACGCCTCTTCCTCCACGACCACGATGATACTGCTTGATAACGGATCAGGTGAAACATCGTATCTCGTATTTTATTATAGTGTCATTAATATGATTAATAAATTAACTCACTAACTCACTTAACTCACTATTTTAAATTCACATTCCAATCACACATTAATGCTCTTTGGAACTCATTTTGGACGAAGTGGGTACAGGCGGGAAATTTACTTGATTCTAGATATTAATTTCGTCCATTTTTGTGCTTTAAAATTTCATTTTATATACCTCTCAGCAATCTGATCAAAACGAATGGATGGAGTATTCAGAGTTAGTTAAAAAGTCAATTTAGTTAATTCTATCACCCATATATTTAAACAAATAAAAATCAAAGCTGAAATATCTGATCGTACTAAATGGACGGAATTGTGCCTATTATAATCCCACTCATTTCTTCCTTCTGTTTTCTTTTTATTTTCGTACTTGGAGCGCAACAAGACATTGTCATGTATAGCATATTGTAGTTTAATATTACACTGCATTAAGCTTAATATATTTTTTCAGTGCAGATCGAAAGGGGAACAGAAAAACAAGCCCCTTTTATTGTTTATTTTGGGGGGCAGCTCCCGCAAAAATTATATTGATTTCTTTTATAATTTATTCACCTTCTTCTTCTTCTCCTTCTTTTTCCTTCTTCTTTTCCTTCTTCTTTTCCTATTCATTTCCCTTTTTCTTCTTTTTCTTCTTCTTCTCCGTCTTCTTCTTTTTTTTTCCTCTTTCTCTTTTTCACCTCCTGCTTGTCCTTCTGTTTCTTTTTCTTCTATTTTTTCTTCTCCTTATACTCTATGCATCCAACAGGCTCAGACTTATTCAAAGACGATGGTACGTATTCAGGGTTCTTTCTAAACTTCGCTTCTAATGGCAGATATAACGTCAAGGTCAATGTCCTCGGCTATGACGACGTAATCGAAGTCGCAGAGAAGGGAAGAAGTGAGTCTATTAAATACTCTAATTGATATAATATCTTTTACTCTTAAAGAAAGGAAATTAAATAAACTTACATATCTTTTTTTTATGCCTCCGTTACGAAGTAGCCGGAGGCATTATGTTTTCGGGTTGTCCGTCCGTACGTACGTCTGTACAGACACGTACGTCTGTACGTACGTCCCGTTCTCGTGATCGCGTTATCTGAAGAACCGATTGATGGATTCCTGCCACACTTTGGTCATGTATGTATCTTGCAGAGCCGATGAACTGATTAGATTTTGGGGTCACAAGGTCAAAGGTCAAAGGTCACAGGGCTCATTATGTATGCAAAAACAGCTCGTGATCGCGTTATCTGAAGAACCGATTGATGGATTCCTGCCAAGCTTTGGTCATGTATGTATCTTGCAGAGCCAATGAACTGATTAGATTTTGGGGTCACGAGGTCAAAGGCCAAAGGTCACAGGGCCCATTATGAATGCAAAAACAGCTCGTGATCGCGTTATCTCAAGAACCGATTGATGGATTCCTGCCAAACTTAGGTCATGTATGTTACTTGCAGAGCCAATGAACTGATTAGAGTTTGGGGTCACGAGGTCAAAGGTCAAAGGTCACAGGGCACATTATGTATGCAAAAAATAGCTTGTGATCGTACAATCATTAGAACAGATTGATGGATTCCTGCCAAACTTCATTTAAGTATCTTGCAGAGCCAATAAACTGAGTAGATTCTTGGTTCATAAGGTCAAAGGTCATTGGCTCATTATGTATGCAAAAATAGCTTGTGAACGCATTCTCATTAGAACTGACAGATGGATTACTATTTAACTCAGGACATCTTGCAGAGCCAATGAACTGAGTAGATTTTAGGGTCATGAGGTCAAAGATCAAAGGGTCATATATGTATATGAGAAATTGCTTGTAATCACGATATTCTGAGAACCTGTTCATGGATTACAATTGAACTGGAATTTTAAAAATTTCTTCTGTTTTGGTTTGTAAAATTGCTCTATGACGGAGGCATCATTTTCGACTGCGCGCAGTCGAAGTTCCATCTAGTTTCTCCATATTTTTCCCTCCACAGGGATTTTTTGATTTTCATTTTAAACAAATTAACAAATATATATTCAAGGTATACATTTATAACATAAATGAAATTGGCTTATCAAGATACAAGTATTGTTGAACTGTTGAGTCAACAGAAAACTAACAAATCTTCAATAATTCATTTCTGATATTCATGGAAAGAAAACAAAAATACAGAAAAGTATCATTATATGTAAACAAAAATTCCTGAATTGAAACCATTTTCTTGTGAATTTATTATTTCCACAGTTCGAATCTGCAAAGTAATTTATAATCGAAACTCTAATATTATCAAAATCGGGCAATTATTTCTTTATTTTGCAAGTATACACCATCTGTCGCATCACAATCAGTATACAATTTAATGCATAATTATTTGAACCCCTTAAACCAAATAATTTATCTTGTAATAAAAATGTATAAATCCAGTGATCCAACCTATCCCAAATATGTTTAACATGCGCACAATCACATGGCAGATGTATAACTGTTTCAATCTGTTCATTACAAAATTTATATTCTTTTCTTGGGACTAAATTCATTTTAAACAGTAGATCGTTCGTATATAATGTATGCGTTGCAAAACCTTAAACTGAAACCATCGTAAGCCCACATCAATGGTACAATTAAATCCAATAGTCAGAACAATATGTTTCCCAACTTTTATCATTCAGGTCGAAAATGCATTTTCGTTTTTAAAAAAACTTTTACATAGTCCTTTTCTTCTCTTTAAACTTAAATATGATTTTGGGGGCATATGAAAAGGAGACGTAGAGATAGCACATGGCAAGTGTAAGACAACTAGACCGAGGAGATCCTTACTTGACAAAAATCATTTTTTAAGAAATAATAATTTACAATTCCTTATTGTTTTATAAAAGAATGTGCCTGTGTGAGTGTTATGCTACATGTAGATGCCCCGATTTTCTAAACGAATGTTTCATGTTTGGTCTTTTATCGATCTAGTATAGATTTGCGTATTATTTTAAAAAAATACCCTTCTCCGAGTGGGCTCTTTGATATATTAGCCAAAAAAATGCATTCGATGGTGTCATCGTTTTATAACGTCATGTCATCTTTCTTCAATAAATGTATCATGAACTTATGAATATGAACATTAATACGGCAAATATTTCATTTTAGAAAGCTACTCTTTGTTGCCATCTGGCTCGAAGATTTCAAACTACTGATAACTGCAGACATATTCATTTATTTTCGGTGACACAACAAATGATTAGAAGTAGAATTGCCGTTATTTTTGCATACTAATATCCTCCCTCATAAATGTTTATCCAGGCAGACGATCAGCTCAAGTTGAGGTGGAGACCGAAGCAGAGCCATCTTTTATGCGTACAGCATCGGGAGGAGTCTTCAAAGTCCAGAGCTACACTCCAAACGCTCCCGATACCCTACCACCTTCTCGTATCCAGGACCTGGTGTATACATCTTTCTCCTATGACAACAGCACGGTGACCCTCACCTGGACTGCTGTAGGAGATGACATGGACCAAGGAACAGGTAAACTAATCTTCACCGTCTTTAGAACGTAATTATCTTGCCCGGTTCCATTTTTAGTAATTTGCATGTCAATTTAAACCATCAAATTTAAACATGACTTTGGCAATGAAGATGGAAAGGTGCACAGAAGAAAACATACTTCGAAATCTACTTTAGATTTAGCCACACAGCAGCATACCCAGTGCATTAACTCTTATCTCATCTCATCTCTTCTTTAAAACTACTTTTCAGTATTAAAAAAAAAACATTTGGTGATACATTCTAATTTTCATTGTACCTAAATGTGCTCATAGTCATTATTATTAAGCAATTTTTGTTTTCCTGCATTTATTTTAATTTCTTCCCCAAAGCCTACAGCTACGAACTCCGATATTCCACCAACTTCTCTGAGGTACGGGACAACTTCGACAACAGTACCAGGGTCACTCAGGATCAACTGGTATATGGGAACCTATCCCATATCAATCCATCAGGAGTTATTGAAATTGTTACTGTCACCCTCCCAGAGAAGGGGGAAGATATCGTGTATTACTTTGCTATTCGGGCTTGGGATGAGACTGGGAACGGAGGACAGTTGTCCAACATTGCGTCCTTGTCGATTCGTTTCATTCCATTACCTGTAACTTCCACAATTGACCCTACCGTGCTTGCTACTGATGCAGTGACAGAACTGACTACCAACCAAGGTACTCTAGAGACCACTGAGGAACCAACTGGACAAAAAAATCAAGCCTTAATCATTGGTTTGTCTTGTGCACTAGGCGCAGTATTCGTGGCGTGTGTCAGTTTAATGTACATCTGCTATCTGAAGCACAGTCTCACCCAGGTGAAGCCTACCACACCGCCTGAATCAACATGGACACAGCAAGATCTTCCTGATACAGAGATGGTACAACAGAATCCTACCTATGATAATTCTGCTCTATATACAGCTTGATTTACAAGTGTCACCTATCCTGTAGAACATATCGGATTGCTTCTAAAGCAAACATTCGTTTTTCTTCATCTTCATGTAATAGGGAATTGTAATATGGAATCCCCCAGTTAATGGAAGTTCTCTAGAATCGATCGCTGTAACTCAAGTAAAGTTTAGGTGTCGTGTGGCATATAAACTTTTTAATCAGTAATGAAAATATTTAGTCGCACGCAAAGAATAGTGTACGTTTTTTGATTACCTTGAATTTGAGAATTGTGTGTCGAGGACGCCTCGCACCCTCCTCCAAAAAGGTTTAAAAAAATACAAAATGACAAAATAAAGTAATTAACTCTTTAGGCATGATTAAGTAGAAAAATAAAGAATATATATTTTTAAACAAACTAAGCAGAATATATAATCGACTGCTACAAATTATTAAGTAACTTAGTAAATTATTTTGCTTTAGAGTTTTTTTTTTAATCATCTTCGTGTAAAATAACGATTACGACATGGAATAAATCAATGTGGTCCTATACTAGATTATCTGGTCAATGTGACAAACAACGTTCAAAACTTTTGAATTTCACTTCTAGAGAATTCAAGAAATGAGAAGATGTTGTTTCGTTGATAGCTACAGAGTATCGATCACGTAGTCATCGAGATCTAGTATTACCCTATAAACTGCTCTGTTCCATGTACAGTACCGTGCTGTACTGTGCTGTTCATTAGTAACTACTCTCAAGGTGCAGTGATGGAGAGCTCAATTAATAACTTTTGTTTCCCTTTTGAAAGAAAACAAATCCATCTGTATATTACAGAGTGTACTGTTGTGGTAGTAGCTTCATGGTTGATGCATACATGAATGATTACATAACTTTCATGAAACTTTTCAGGCTTCTTGTCATGGCTAGGGGCGCTCGGTCGCATGTTTCAGGACGGTGTTGCCATGCTGCTTGTCTGATGTAGAGTAATTATTGTGCTGGTGGGTGGATGTGTTGCATTGTTGTCCCGGGGCGGGTGATTGGGTACCCTTGGTACTGACGGGAAGTCTGAACTCAGTTGACTTCAAAATTTGGTACATTCGAGCTTAATCTGGTCATGCATACACTATAATTCCGATCTGGATTATTGTGCATCATTGTTAAGGTGTTGCCAATTTGAGATGTGTTTTCCAAATCATTAGCAGTGGTAATAACAATGTAATTGTGTAGCCAAATAGTCAAAAATATGTTTGTCTTCTATTAACTCCACAGTTCAATAAATATGTGTATCTTGAGTAGTCAGTTATATTTCAAATATAGATGTACATCACCTTGAATATATGCTTGTTGATTTGTTGCAAATGAAAATCAATAAAATCCCTGTGGAGTGAAAAATATGGAGAAAAAAAATAATAATCCTTTAAATGATGATGGACCAGCATCATGGTCAAAAGTGAAGCCAAAATTCGGTTTAATAATGAACTGATTAATAATCAGGTTTATGAACTGATTAAAAATTCGGTATAATTTCACTGATTGCCCACAAACCATGTTTTGTCGCATCTTTGCAACACCTATAAGAATTATTCAATACATGTTCGTTTTGATAGTTACGTTTTCCTTAAGTTATTTCGAATTCCTTTTCTGAGGCCGCCATCGTGATCAAGCTCTAGCTTAAGATGGCGGTCTCCTGCATTTTTAAATTTTGAAATGATTTGTCAACTACGTTGTTTTTTCAGTATAAATATTTAATTGATTTATATTTTGATATGATAATATATGTATTTTGAATTTTGTTTATGTTTTCATTATGTTGAAAAATGAAGATTTAAAAACAAACAGTTATATCATAATATTTACCCAGATGTTTATTTCCTAATTTAACCATCAATATCTCTCAGTTTCCTTTGTCACATATGCTCAGAAAAGGGCTACAGCCCTCTACACTCGGTTAATTATCTTTTATGTGTACATATAGCTTTTTGCCAATTCATTTTGAAATGTTTTATATGAATTCATTTCCAAAAATTTAGTCATCACGTATTATTTGTCAGATTCATGAGTCATACAATAATCATAAAAAGCTACAACGCTGTATACTCAGTTGTTTTCTATTACATGTATTTTAAGGTTTTCCGTAGTTCATGTTTTAAAATGTATCAACATTTAAAAGAATAAAACATTTCAACATTATTCTCTTTGTTATTATCATTATTATCATTGATGTTGTTGAATTTATTGTTATTATCGTTGTTGGTTTGTTGATGTTGTTGTTGTTTTGTTGGATACATGAGGAGGCCGATCCAAGATTCTTGGCCAGGAAGTATACGATTTCGGGAATCCCGTCCCTTCCCAAACTCCGAAAAGGGTGGATGGGACTGCCGGCCCTTTTTTCTGGATAGGGGCCGCGTCTGTTTGTCAGAAACTATAGTTGTTCGCCTATCACTATGTTGTGTACACAAAGACCCTTATTTCGCGCAATTTAGACAGGTGGGAGTTGGCCCCGTGGTCAGCTCTGTGTATGCATCTCTAATGAACCGACTGTGACACTGCCCGGCTCGAAACTCTTACTGTTTTGATCTTTTCTTAAGTTTCATACATTGTCAATGACACAAAATATAATCACTTATCTTACCTCCCTCTCCCCCTTTATCTCTCTCTCTCTCTCTCTCTCTCTCTCTCTCTCTCACACCCCTCTCTTTCTCTTTCTCTCTCTCTCTCCCTCTCTCTCTCTCTCTCTCTCTCTCTCTATCTATCTATCTCTCTTTTTATGTTTCAGTGTCACGCTCAGAAATTGGGGTAAAAAAAGAAGAAAAGATTCCATCTTTATGACCAACAATGTAGATTTCTGTCTTGCCAAAGGGCACTATTGAACCCACGGGTTAGATTTGCACGCTTTATTGTAAAAGGTGATAATTATATAATGAATGTATTCATAGCAGCAACTATTATATGATTTATTTTTTAGTTTATGAATACCGTGATTGTTTGAGTGGTGTAGAAATTGATACAAAGTTTAATTGACGTTTAGGCTTTTTTAATTTCAAATGTTGAACATTCATATTTAGAACAAACAAAAACCTACTAACTAAAATAACAAGAATGATGTAGTAATAATAATAATGATTGATAATAATATTAATAATAATAAGAGTGGGTTCTTGTATAGCGCCCATGTCTTCCAGACTTGACAACACGGCTACCATTACAGCGCTCTAGCGTTTCAAGGAATTAAATTCTGCCAGGTACCCATTTACCTCACCTGGGTCAAGCGTGAGGTTATGTAAATCAATTTCTTGCCAAAGGCTATTAGTGCCATGGCGGGACTCGAACCGCGAACCATGTGATCCACTGTCCGGTGGCATATCCACTAGACCACGACACCTTCACAACATAAACGATAAAAGCTTATGTATTACACGGATGAATTCAACCTCAATAATTGTAAAAACCAACTTTGTAAAACAAATGATTGTAAAACACCAGCGCATCACACTTATTTTACCCATGAGAGGCACGGGGTTTACATTTCTTCAGTTCGTTATCCCCTCTCAGGCGCAGGTGACGCCAGATACTTGGTAATGATATATTTCGTATGGGGTGTTGTGATCTAGTGGATAAGTCGTTGGACTATGGATCACAGGGTCCGCGGTTCGAGTCCCGACACGGCACTAATGTCCTTCGGAAAGATATTAATCTACATTTGCCACTCTCCGCCCAGGTTTCAAATGGGTACCGGAAGGAAGGACTTCTTTGAATGCTGTGAGCGCCGATATCGGCTGCCTAGCAGAGCCGGGATAATAGTTGGAGCGCCTTGAGCACCATGCATGGTGGAAAAGTGCGCTATTTAAATCTCCAATATTATATATTATTTTTATTACTATTTATGTTTTTTATTCATTAAAATTCAAAAGCACATATATTGTTCAAAGTTACAAAATAAGAGTTAACGTGGTATAAACAAAACACTAAACATGCTCACAAACATACATATTAATCATTACAGATAATTTTTATGCAATACCTTCAGGGAGAGAAGCACAAATACAAATGATAGTTTAGCAAGTAAAACAAAATGTATACACAATGTATATTAGCTTATTTGAACAATCCACGCCCCCCCCCCCCCCACCACGTCCCAATCAGGAGTAAAGCGTCACCGCCCATGTCACTGCGCATAACCAAGAAAAACACACTCACATACACGCGCACACGCGCACACGCAGTGACGCACACACGCAAGCATATTATACAAGCAACTCACTCGCACAAAATACCCACATGTTGACGTTGCATCATACTCATACATGACTATGCGCAATGGCACTGATTACTGACACCTATCCACTGAACTGTAGAAATGCAACTCAAACTTATAAGGAATAATAATGATGATCGAATTGCCATTGATATGATTTTCCATACATTCTAATTATAGTCACTTCAGAAACATTACCATTTAAGTAAGAATGTGACAACAGACTTAACTGGGTTAGGATTGATACAAAAACATTACGGAAGTTGAAGTAATACACCTTAAGAAAGCAAATAAACAAGGGGAGTGCCATTTTAAAGAACACACCATCATGTACAGAATAGATGATAACTGTAGTTATACATAACGTATGTCGTTCAATTCGTGAATTACGGTTAACATAAACTAATACAGCATCTATTCACATACTTTTTTCACGTCTGGGGAGATAAAAGCCCGACATTCGATGTGTCGATAACGAAGACTGTTTGGACTGTTTACAGGGTGACAAGCGTCGATAATTATACCAATACCCAAATATAGTGATGTCTATTATTTGTTTTTATAAAGTGTTTACGTGGATCATTGTCATTTGGGTATATCATTCTCATCTCAAAGTCCATAGATCTAAAGTCGACTGACTAATTTAGATCTTGGCGATCAACCAGCTATCTTGATAACCCTCATTAGCACTTTCTTATGACTGGTTACGTGTAAGGGAACAAAATATTCCCCGGTCAAATGTCCTCTCTCGACTACTCATTTGATCAGGATCCACTTCATCATGTTATGATATGACCTATTTAAGATATTTGAGTTTAAATGACGTGATAATACGCGTTAACGACATGTACGCTGATCAGTTAAAGACTGGCACTATGTACAGTGTATTAGAATAATTAGAAAGTTCCATTATAAGTCCAAAGAAATTATAATAACTTGTGTACCCAGTGAAGCCTCATCAGTATCAACGCTGTTCTTCCTGAGGGCCTGTATTTATTATAACTCCAGGATTGCCAGGTACCCGTTGGTGGAGAGAGGCAAATGTAGATTAATGTCTGTCCAGAGGATGTTAGTGCCAGGCTAGGATTCGAACCCCCAACCGTTGAATTGATAGTCAAGTAAATAAACCACTATACCGCTACACCTCCAAGTGTGATTGATCTGGAGCTGTAATGCCTACGTAGTCTTCAACCGACTCCAGTCTCGTGCCATTGATCTTAATACATGCTTGTTCTTTTTTATTTGTTATGCGATTATTTTTGAACGCTCTGATCTACCGAAAATCGAAAATCTTTTGCTGTTCCTATTTAACAAAGTACTCAAATCAAATTAAATTGTTAGCAGAGTAATACAAAGGATGATAAAAGAGATGATTGATTTATTCACATAGCTCCTTAATATATTACCTGATATAAATCACTTTAACATGTGAACCTCGCATTCACGTTGTGACAGACAACCGATACACTTCTGTTATACATTCAAATACTTTCTAGTTTGTAACAAATAACAAAGAGTCGTTATTGGTTTGCAAATCTAAAATTTCAAGTGAAATAAGATTAACTGGAAACAAATCGTTAAGATCATTAAACTCCATATTTAACACTCAATTATACATACATATTTTGTTTAATATTAGATAATATCGGGGTAGACTTGATAAAGATAGGTTATGTAAATATAATACGGAGATACTCTGACGCCTGCATATTATATGAATATTAAATGAACCGTTTGATAGCTTCATGGGGTGTACAATCAAATCATCACAAATCGCCCTAACGTGCATATGACTTTCTTAATGTTTAATGATAGAAGGGATTTTCCCTTCAGCCCAAATGTATGTTTGATCAAAATAATAACTGATATGTTTTCAAGAATTGATAAATTCTACATATTGAATATTTTTACATATATTACATGAACTCGTTGAATATTTAACATTTGTTTCTGTGAATCTCATTTCTTCTTACATATTAAAGCCATCAATACATAATCAAAAGACCTTAAAGACCCACTGCACTACTGATAGCTACTTGCGCCCTCTATATAACAAACAATGACTAATCGGTGACCATTGGTCCCCCATGATCCTCTTTTTCTTATGTTAACTGAGAGCTGAGTTGATGAGATAACCACCTGTCCAGTGACCTTGCAGGGCAGTCTAATCCCTCCTATAAACTACGGCAGATAAGCTTTAAAGCTATTTATTTGTCGTATTATATATAGTACATGTATTATCATATTTGAATAGTGAATTAACTATTAACGATGAAACAACTTTCTCTGAATGACTGTGTGCTTTATCCAGCGCTCTACAATATGAAATTCTTCCTCTTCTTCTTCTTGTTCTTGTTCTTCTTCTTCTTCTTCTTCTTCTCCTTCTTTTTCTTCTTCCTCTTCTTCTTCTACTTCTTCTTTTACCTCTACTTCTTCTTCTTTTTCTTCATCTCCTCCCTCTTCCTCCTCCTTCTCTTCTTCTTTATCTATACTTCTCCCCTTCTTCTAAATAGTCCATTAGGAACTGCACATACAAAATAATTGTCTCCATGCCATGCGTCATTGTGGATGTATGTAACTGTGGCAACGACCAAACACGAACTTTGTTCGCTTTTAATGATTAGAATGTGTGACTTTTAGAATTTAGTTTCATTTTCAAAGAATCAAATAACATTTTGGTATCAAATGAGATTCAAGGTTAGAAAGGTCTTGGAAGGCTTAAAAGGGAAGAAGATATTTATTCGCTCTGTATTGCAGGAATTGTCACTGTAGAAGAATTAAAGATGGAATACAAAAAGATTATTTCTGTGATTCTGCTCTCGGAAATATTTCTTGTAGGAGTAGTAACGGGCCAGAAAAATGTCATCAATTTGAACAATGGATCCTACTCGAATCTACTCATCGCAATTAACACTGATGTGCCTGAAGATCTCAACATCATCTACAACATCAAAGTAATGTAACTTTGTTTTCAGCTTTAAATTTCATATATCAATATCTGATTTCTATGTACTGACATTAAATGAAGAATATAGGTTGAGAAACTAGCAGTTGACTTTCATACATGAATAGCTAACTTGTGATTTTAATTGAAATTGTTTCTTTATAATGATAATAATAATAATAATAATAATATTTGATTATTATATAGCGCTTAATACAAATGTCTCTAAGCGCTTAACATATATACTATTACCCCGGTCATTGGATTCAGTGCTTGCCCGCAAACACTGTGTGCTCAACCTCCACTCCCTGGGGAGCATTCCAGCCAGGCATTACTTGACGCTCAAAAACTGTTTGACCAACAATGACGGCCGCATCCTACCGGGTACCAATTTGACACCAGGGTGGAGAGTAGCAAGTGCAGGTCAATATCTTGCCAAAGGATATTAGTGCCGTGTTTATTCATGAACGTATCCATTGAGGAGTTCCATAGTAATTTGTACAATACAATTTTGTATTTCTTTGTTGTTGTTTTTTTAATTTTAATTTTTATTTCATGTGGGGTGTTGTCGATTTTGTATGTCAAACAGTCAAACAAGTTAGAGCAAGCTTACCTTGAAGATACATTTACACCAACAAAATATAAGTATTTCAGACCTCTCACAATATGCAGCCGATCAGGTAAGAAATCAACATATAGAGCCTAATATTTTGTACCGAAAACAAAAAGTAAATAAATAAAAATAAATGTCGTTTTTTCTTTTAATTCAGGTTTTACCCACAATGTGAGAATACTCGATTACGTGCTAGCCAACTGACAAAATCTTCTTCTTCCTCCTCTTTTACCACTTCTACCTCTTCTTCTTCCCATTTTCTTCTTGTTCCTCGTCTCCTCCTTCTACTACTCGTTCTTCTCCTTCTTCTTCATCTTCTTAGTCTTCCTCTTCTTCTTCGTCGTCTTATTTATTATAGCGTAAGTTTTAGTTAAGAGCCCGGTCATATCAGAGGCTTTCCTTGTTACTGTCCACCTGAGCAAATGATAAATGAGCTATAAAATCCCTTTATCATGCATGAGTAATTCTTTCATTTTGATTGAGAGGGCTGGGTGTCGATCATTCTACGTACCTCCATGAAATGGTACAAAGAAAAGAATTTTAAACAAAACATAAAGCGTTTACTTTAAACTCGGATACAAGCAGGCGCGGATCCAGGATTTCTTAGGGGGGCCCAAATTTGAAATTATGCGAGCCAAATATTGGTACGTAATGGTGACACCGGCATGTCGCGGCAGTTGCAAAAACGTTTGGGGGTATAAGGCAAAACAAAAATCCTTATCACCCCACTCTTACATGCAAGCCCCGCTGAACGTTTCTCAGCGAGAGTCAAGGGGTGGAGCCCCCAGAAGCTCAGGGGTTTTATACATTAAATTACCGTCAGATGAGCATATTTTGATACCTTGCTCGTGACACTGGAAGGATACAAATTGGTGTGGGGTCCAGATTAAATTACCGTCAGATGAGCATATTTTGATACAAGATATAAATCGTTCTTTTTATGCATTTATATGAGGTAACAAACCTGATAAAATCAATAGAGAACAAACGTGTTAACTGTATAATAAAGTTGGGGTTAAGAAGATTGATATTTACATACATGATAAATCCATGAAAATATCATGGATTAGAAGATTTGTAACTGATTCTCAGATAGAAAGTTTCACTTTTCACATGTTCAATTCATTCTTGCCCCAAACCTATTTTTTCACCTGTATATGGGCTCACATTATTTTAGAAAATTAGCAGACTTGACTCCAAATGCATTTTGGAAAGAGGTCCTTTTCGCTTGGTCAGACTTGGTCGAACTTCTTATTGACGACATTGCAAGTCAACCTCTTTGGAATAACCCTCACATTAAAATGAATGACAAGGTAATATGTTTTGGGGCTTGGAATTTACGAGGAATACGTTTTGTGAACGACATCCTAAAAATAGATATTTTTTTTTCTTCATATTTTGAGTTTCAGCGGAGATTTGACATACAAACAAATTTCCTCCAGTACTATGGTCTTTGTAATGCAGTTCGGTCAGGTTTTAAAATGACTACACATGTAGCTCCTGGTAAAGCCTTAGAACCTATCATTCCCGAAGCCGTGCACCTTGTGGTGAAAACAAATGTTGGTTGTTCACATATTGATCAGTCTTTTTTTTTTTTTTTAAAGTAAAAGAATGTAAAGCCCTTACAAAGTGGAAAAGTTTTTTAGATTTTCAAGATGTACTTTGGGGTTCGTACTGTCAAATTCCATTTCAGTCAACAATAGATATCAACATGAGGTGGTACCAGATCAAGATTTTAAATAGAATATTATATATGAAGGACAGTTTGTTAAGATTTGGTGTAGTTGCTGACAAGAAGTGTACTTTTTGTAGTAACAATTATGAAACTATCATACATGTTTTTTGCTTTTGTAACTATTCTAATGAAGTATGGTCGAAGTTAAAGTTCTGGATATTTCGTAATACGGGGGAAAGGATCACACTTACAAATCAAAATAAATTGTTTGGATTTCGCGGTAGCAATAATAATGCACTCAACTGTGTTCTGATTGTTGTAAGACAAGAAATATTTTTAGCTAAATTACGAAATCAACTACCACCATTTGCTATAATTTTATCAGCTGTAAAAGGTTATTATGAAATGAAAAAATATATATACCACACAAATCTCAGAGAGAATGCATTGAAAAAGAAATGGTTTCACTTTAGAAAATATTTTGAGAGTGTTGGAAATGTGCTAACATAAACATGAACATGTATTTTATGTTTGGTATTTTTTATTATATATTTAAAGTCTAATTTTGTCATGAACGTTTGTTTTTATCTGCCACAAAAGATTTCGGCCGTGATGATTATTATCTGTGTCAAGCCATTATGTATGGAAATTATTTCTTTAATTATTTGTATATGATATTTAGATAAACTGTATATGATGGAATTTGTTTTGAAAATAAAGAACCCTGTGGAAGTGGAGGGAAAAAAAATTGATACCTTATTTGTGACACTGGCAGGTCACGAATTGACGTGGGGTCCAGGGCGCTGAGCCCACGGAGGCTCAAGGGTGTTAGATAATAGATTCCGTTCAAATGAGCATCCAGGGGCTCGCCTTAGAGCCATTGGTTGGGTTCAGGGGCAGAGCCCCGGAAGCTCAGGGCTTTAGGCATTTAATTACATCAGATGAGCATTATAATACCTGACGATCTGGTCGAAAAGAACATTGACTCCCTTAGGAAGAGTTACCATAATAAAATCCCTATTTATATCCAAATTGAACTACCTATTTTTATCTCTTCCTGAACCATAATTAGAAATTATAAAGGATATCGATCGACGTTTTTTCGAATTTATATGGCATGACAAACGTCATAAAATAAGTAGGAAACAAATGGGTCAATTGTACAATGAAGGTGGCGTTAAAGTGACTGACCTTTGTATGCATTCTAAATCACTTAAGATATTATGGATAAGAAGAAGATTTATTTGTTCTGAAAGTTTCACTCTTCATATGTTCCAATCATTCTGACCTCCATCGTATACATCTCTTCAGTTATTCATGGGGGCTGAATATTACAAAGAATTAGCCACTACAATACGAAACCCATTTTGGGAAGAAGTATTATCAGCCTTTTCAGACCTTACTTAATTCACTGTAAATGATATTGCATGTCAACCCCTTTGGAATAGCCCTAAAATAAAAGTTAATGATAACGAAATTTATTATAAGTCTTGGTGCGCTTAGGGGGTACGTTTTGTTAACGATGTTTTAAAAACAGATGGATCATTTCTCTCATATTTTGATTTTCAACGTCAATACAATGTACATGTACACTTTCTTCAATATTTTGGCTTTTGTCATGCTATTCGATTTGGTTTTGATAAAAATGTCATACCAAAGGTCATTGAACCTACATGTATCATTCCGAAAGCATTGTTATTAATAATAAAAGTGAAAAAAAGGTTGTGCACATATATATACCGTTCTTTATTGAAGCATAAGATAAAGAAATGTAAAAGTCTTACTAAGTGAAAACAGGAGTTTGACCTTGTCAATATTGTATGGAGTTCGTATTATCTTCTTCCCTTTAATTCAATTGTCGATGTTAACATGAGGTGGTTTCAGTTCAAGTTATAGAATTCTTTATATGAAAGATGCTTTGTTAAGATTTAAATTAGTTACAGATAACTTATGTAAATTCTGTAATACCAGTGTAGAAACATTGTTTGCATATATTTTGTTACTGTATTCATAAAACCGAAATATGGTCGAAACTTGAGTATTGGTTGTCCCGTAATAATGTACTTATTGGCCCGAATTCACAAAGGAGGTTTGTCGACAAACCTTGGTTTTCGTACGTCATATGACGCGTTTTACGCGTTTTTTACAAACCTGGTTTGTAAAGAACAAAAGGAGGTTTGGCGAAACAAAAGGAGGTTTGAGCTCAAACCTTGGTCTGAGCTCAAACCTCGATTTGTGAATTCGGGCCATTAAGTTTAGAAATCAAAATAAGTTGTTTGGGTTTCACGGTAATAATAACAGTGCCCTCAACTGTATTTTGATTATAGTCAGGAAAGAAATTTTTGCAGCCAAATGCAAAAAATGTTTGCCAGTTTTTGAAAACATAATATCAGCGATAAAGTGTTATTATAACATGGAAAAGTATATATGTAACACTAATCTGAAAGAACAGAAATTTGTGAAAAAGTGGTTACTTTTTTAAAAAGTGTTTCTGATTGTTTATTTCTTCTAAAATCATTTTGCCAACCAAATTCTAAAACTATTTTAAAAAAGTGAACTTTAATTTGTAACTGATATCTATAAATGTATTTTCTTATCATATTTTGAATGGCCAGGAATATTATTTTGAATTTCTGCATGTAAAAATCAATTCTTGCACACATAATAATATTATTTAATAAAGGTTCCTTGTGAAAGGGGAAAAAAGAAAGAAAAAAATATATGCACAACTGAAAAAAGAAAATAATAATAATAATGATACCTTATTTGTGACACTGGCAGGTCACTAATTGGCGTGGGGTTCAGGGGCTCAGGGGTTTTAGGCATTCAAAATACGTCAGATGAGCATCCAGGTGCCCTGAATTTGGGCCGTAGGTGAAATCCAGGGGGCAGATCCCCCGGGAGCTCAGGGGTTTTAAGTCATTTAATCACGGTCAGATGAGCAAAAAAAATTCTTCCCTTTTTCGCCCCGGAAATTGGAAAATTACGTCGTCAGATATTTTGTTTAGTGGCTTGGAGAGGGGGGGGGGGAGGAACAATTATTTTTTTTTTTTTTTTACTTTCTTTAAAACAAAAAACAAAAATTAAAAAATCTTTCCCCCTTTTTTTTCTTCCTTCTTTTTTTTTTTGCCAGGGGGGGGGGGGGGCTCGCCCCCCCCCCCTTCCCATGGATCCGCCACTGGATGCAAGTACTGTATATTCGGTGCAAACTTTAATATTAACCTCGGGAGCGGATAAGGCGATAAAAAGGTTAAATATTTATCAAAAAAGTATTACTTCATTGAATTACTTTTAAACTGAATCCACTATATAGTCTGTAAAATACTCTTCCCTGCCTGTCGCGGACAAAATGGCAATTTCTTAATGTAATTTGTCACGATTCAAATGCATTTAAGAGGTTTAAATATTAAAGTAAATAGAACCAAAATTAATAGGCCTTGTTTTTTTTTAGATATTAAATCATAGGTCATAGATTACCTCTTCAAGTAAGATAAAACTGCCTCAAGATTTAAAGTAAACATTATTTCTTAGTCGGGGAATTTATGGGGAGGACATGATTCTTACTGCCTTACATTGGTATGTCTTAACAGATTTTTATCATTCCAGATAATAGCAAAGTAACTACTTCATATATCATGGAGTGCATGTAAAGTGGTTTTAAAGGTAAATCTCTTTACACCCATGATAATGGGAACTGGTCTAAACTGGTTTAAACCCTTGCCCTGTTTTCAGAATGCAAGCCGATCATTATGCGCACTATTGTGGAGGTATCGTGGTATAGTGGTCCATTTACTTGACTCTTAGTCCAAGGTGTGATGGTTCGAATCTCAGCCCGTCACTAACGTACTTTGGCAAGACATCAATCCACATTTACCACTCTCCACCTAGGTGTAATTGGTACCTGGTAACTGCTGGAGTAATAATAATTTTGTCCCGCTCAAGTAGAGCAGTATTCATACATATATGGCTATATTTGGTAAAGAAGGAAGCATCATTATTGTATATTATCATTGCTTTATATGGGAGGGCGATCAATCCTGATTATTTTTCTTTCTAAAGTATTTGAAGTCTTAACTCCATATCTGATTATGTGATTGTTCAATCCAATCGACTGTTATGTTCAATATTGAACCTGATTTATTTTAACAAAATATACCTTGTAATGTAATTTTTTTTTTAATTTTCCTATGTAGCCTGGTCGTTACACAGTAGTTTTATTTATTCATTATTTAATCTAATTATTAATTCATTTATAAATAACTATATTTCAATAACTTTTTTCATCTCCTCTTTCTTATCATAGAAAAGATATTGCAAATGAAATTTCACGAATTCTATCTTGATGTTTTTCACCGATCAAAATGAGATCGCATCCTATGCAATAATATTTAATAGCTTAAATAGATTTATGCAGAACTAGGTTATTAGTTTACCGAAAAAGGGTATTTAATTAAGAAAAATTGTAACGTTGAAAGGTCTTTGGAAGCGCATAGAGATGTTATTTTATAACGTATTATGCGCTATACAAAAACTGAACTATTATTATTATTATTATTATATGTGTGTAATAATATAGGTTCGGGAAAACGTCACTGATCTAAGATATATTATAAGTACTTATTTATTTTTGTCTCTCCCACTTTCTCTCTCTCAGACGATGTTTACATCAGCATCTGAGCGTCTCTACCTTGCCAGCAAGCAGCACGTCTACTGGAAGCACATCAAGATTCTGGTACCTAACACCTGGTCCATCCAGATCGGGTATCAATTTGCTCGAACCGAAACGCTGGAGTCGGCCAACATTGTCGTGCACAACTCTCTTGATGACGAGCCGTTTGTCGATAACTTTGAAGGATGTGGGAAAGAAGGAAAGTGGATGCACATGACACCGGACTATATTCTAAACGAGATGTACCGAGAAGACAAGTTTGGTTCCACAGGTGGGTTACTATCGATGCAAATGAAAATATGATATTAATGGTATGAATAGTAATGTATGTAAGTAAAGAGAGAGGAAAAGAAGAAGGAAAAGAGAAGAAGAAAAAAGAAAATAAGAGAAATAGGAATAAGGAAAAAGGAAAAGAAGAGAAATAGGAAGAAGAAGAAAAATAAGAAGAATTTAACCCACCAACTACAATTACTAAAATATTTGGTCAGATCTCGTTAACAGAGCGAGACATGAACATGTTTTGACATAACTTTTAATGAGTCTCTTTTTCTTTGTTTTCATTTTTTAAATTTTAAACAGACAACATGTTAGTTCGAAGTTGGGGCTATCTACGTTGGGGGTTATTCAAGGAGCACTATGATGGTGTTGGAGGTGGCGCCCCTGCCTATGACTCAACCGGTGGTGGTACTGAAGGGACCCGCTGTTCTCTTAAGATCAAGGGAAACCTTTTAATGCCTGATAGTTCTCCATGCCAAAGTCATCCTAACTCTGGTCCTGATTCCGATTGCCGCTTCGTTCCTGATACTAGTGGACAAACTGCGACCGCTTCACTGTTATTTGGAACCAAGGATGCTCATATACATTCGGTAAGTCTGGCATCGTAATTAAGTAGTAGATGTTTTAGAAGGGGATTAGGGCTCAAGCCCCACCTCCCCCCCCCCCCCCCCATCCTTCCCCCCCCCCCCCCCAAAAAAAAAGATTAGATATAGTCTCCCCTTCCCATTTGTATTGATTATACATTTATTTTAGCAAAGCACATGTAACAAATGCAAGAACACAAGCCCACAAAAGCCACACCCCTTCGAAATAAAAGAGAGAGAGAAAAAAAGATCTTCTAGAAACGTGCATGGAATGAAAGGGTTGCTTCATTTTCGACGTTAATTCATAATTCCAGAAGGGACGGTGACGGTAACCCAGTTAGGAATTGCCTTGTCGTTACGATGCCTCCATATTTATAGTAGAAAAAAGCTTTCAACAAATACACTAGGTAAAAATTGTGTTTTAGCTCCTCGTACTACTGTACTCGATTAAACCAATCTTCACTTATGTGCCAAGATAAACGTTTGCGAAGGTAATAAAATGCTAACTCTTTTTTTAATATCGCTGAAAAACTTTCAATACTTCAATCAATGTTCTCAATATTCTAGAATCTAATTGAGTGATTTAATCCATATTTCAGATAGAGGAGTTTTGTAGCGACGATCGATCAGATCCAAATAACTTACACAATCCAGAAGCACCAAACTTGATGAATATTAAATGCAGTGGTGACAGTGCTTGGAAGGTAATGACAGAGCGAACAACAGACTTCACAGCAGGTATCCAACCTGTCTCAAACACTACTCCTACATTCGATGTCATCCAGCTATCTACAATCAGAAGTGTAGTACTTGTGCTTGACATCAGTGGTAGTATGAGGGTAAGTTAGGGATTGTCATATTGGTCAGGACAGTGCGAATTTAGCCATTGCTTAATTTAGGCCCAATGCCTTTGGTTTCATATCTTATTTTAGGATAGGATTGGGTTATTAAAATATAGATATTCTACTACTTTACGGTCCTTGTGACAAATCTATGTGTGAGAACGACTTTGCCTCTCAACAACCATGCTTACATCACTACATTGTCGAGTTTTTATTGTATAGAGACATTGTGTCGCCAACTTTCACAATTTGATGTGGTCGACTTTATTCAGTATCATTGCCTTGAACAAACAAATATGTAATTTCAAAATATTTTCAAACATTGCAGCGACAACATCTTCATTATTTTATGTATTGGAATTTATTATTAAAGGTAATACAAAGTTTTGTGAAATTTTGAAAATTTGGTGGATAGTGATTCTTTAAAATTTTGATATATTTGGACGCCCCTGTGGATGTATTATAAGCACTAACAATTTTAGCCCCTAACACACTTCTACTTTCGAGAAAAATCGAATATAAATATATACAAATAAATTTCAAATAGCGCCTACGGCCGTACAATGGTAGCTGCGACCATGAAAATCTCAGAATATGTAGTTGTGATACATAATTTCCAAACGGGAATAGCTAATCGGTCGATTATAGTCAAGAAACATTGTTTAATAGCTTAATTAATATCTTGACCTTGAGAAGGAGCTATACAACAAAGAGTTTATTACACTGTAGCTCATAAAGGTGGAATATTTTAGTTTTACCCCAATTTATGGAATTATTTTAAAAATTATTTTAAAATAATAGATATAGATAATAGTATATATTCTCAGATTTTATTGAATAATAACTTGCCAATGTGTGTTTTGCGGAACTGCTAAAGCATGTGTATGCTACTATGCTTATTAACTAGGGGACCTACGCTCTCAAATCATAAATGACAGTAATGAGGATTAATGCCCCACAAAAGGGCACTAATAAAGCACATCGACACGGTTTTCATCCTGGGGCCTCACAGTTACGAGGCCATTGTTTTGTCACTGAACCATGACTTTACGCAGCGGGGGCTAGAGTTAGGGGGCAGTTTCCATAAATTTAAAAAAAAAACAGAAAATGCAATAATTTTTCAATAATTTATTGCATTTTACCCCGGTCCCCAACATAAAAAAAATCCTCTGGACGGCCATCCATTATGGCTCAAGGCATGGGCACACAGAATTTTTGTTTATGTTAGGCACCGGGGTTAAATGCAATAAATTATTGAAAATTTATTGCATTTTCTTTTCTTTTTTTTAATTTATGGAAACTGCCTCCTACCCTAGCCCCCGCTGCGTACAGTCATGGTTCAGTAACAAAGCAATGGCCTCGTAACTGTTAGGCCCCAGAATGAAAACCGTGTCGATGTGCTTTATTAGTGCCCTTTTGTGGGGCATTAATCCTCATTACTGTCATTTATGACTTGAGAGCGTAGGTCCCCTAGTTAATAAGCATAGTAGCATACACATGCTTTAGCAGTTCCGCAAAACACACATTGGCAAGTTATTATTCAATAAAATCTGAGAATGTATACTATTATCTAGATCTATTATTTTTAAATTATTTTTAGAACAAAATCCATAAATTGGAATAAACTAAAATATTCCACCTTTATGAACGACAGTGTATTTACAATGTCATAACTTTAGACTCGATTGCAACCGTGACAACGATCACTGAATATTGTAAGATCGCAAATGCTTCCAATATGTTCATTTGAACCAAATTCATGACCCTATACCAAAACTTTGTAATATCTTTAAACTTTCTTTTATCCAAAACTCCATACTTTTTTAAATAAAGGTATTCAGTCCTGGTTTTATCATAGCATAGTCAATTGAATACCTTAATTTGATGTTAATGTGGTTAGAACCTGACTTAAATCAACATTTAAATGAAGATATTAAAAAAAGTGTTTACAAATCGAATACAAAAATTGATTGTTTTGTGGCGTAGTATGATTTCTGTTTAACATTGCAACAATTTGTATAAGACTTGCACATACACGTGTACTGTAGGTTTGATATTATGAATTATTTTGGCATTAAGGAAAGTGAAAGATGAAAAACAATGCTTTTATCAGAACATTTTTCATACCGTGTCACATCCTTATTTGTAGGGGAGCAGGTTTGACAGAATGATCCAATCATCTACTGACTACATCATGAATGTTATTCCAGACGGAAGCAAGCTTGGAATAGTAGTCTTCAACAGTACATCTGAAATCAGAGCGAATCTCACCGACATTACTGACGCAGCCTCGAGGCAAAGTCTTGTCAACGTCTTGCCTCCATCCGCTGGAGGCGGTACGTGTATTGGATGTGGAATACTGTCGGCCATTCAGGTACAATGTTACTCTTTCATGTCATAGATCAGTTTCTAATCTGTCAATGTTTAAAGTATATGATCGTTATAGTACCTGTGATTATGTAACTAAATGTAGTTATCGCAGTCGATTCTCATCGATCCACTTTCAACCTGAAATTTGCTCTGTTTCTCTCTGGTGTTCTGCCACAGGCAGGTCCACACTCAAGAGCCTTCTTAAGTTCATCCATCCCTCTCTATTTTTAGCCTTCTTCTTCGTATGTCAAATGATCTGTCATCTACACAGCCTGACACCATCCCGATTCTCCTCTTCCTTGTTTACCACCTATCTTTCCTTCCAAGGTGTACCTTAGCATGTTACCACTCCCCCCGTAAGATATGACCTATTCATTTTCCTCTTTCCTTCATTATTTTATATTAGAGCCTTTTGAACTTCTGAGCTTACTAGTGATGGACCCATATCATCTTGGTCTACTTGCTGTTCACTTTCCATTTGAATGGCTTCAGGTTTTGCTTCGTTATCGTAACATTCTTCTATCTGTTTTTTTTTTTAATGTCTGAGACATCAAAAAAACCTTTCTTCAGATTTGGAATATATTCCCATACAGATCTTCTTTTGTTCTCTGTTTCATTAAGTTCCATAAATTTGGCATCACAATGTCGTTTCTGCCTCTTTTCTCTCAAGCTTCAATCTCCTCACGCTGCTCTTCGAGCCACTTTTCTCTGGACTTGTCTGTTTCCCCGTGAAGTTTATTGTTGAATTATCGGTTTTTCTTCTCTTGTATTTGTCAATTTCCACCATTTCCTTCCCTCTTGTCCACCATAGCACATGTGACCCATTGCTTCTCGGGGGCTCTCGCCTCTTTAAGTAACAATAATAGTCTCCTCTGCTCTGGCTCTGATGATTTGTTTCAGCAAGGTCAAGATGGCAATAGATTCATGACTGATCGCTTCCTGTGATTTGGCGCTACTGTTGTGGTATAAGTCGCCAGTCTGAATAAGATGCTGTCCTTCGTCAATCTCTCGAGATTCCGTTTCTTTCAACTTTTCAGTATCAGTGATGCAGTAATGGCTAGGAGGTGATTGGAACTAATATCTGCTCCTAGATAGGCTCCTGAGTTCTTCGCACTTCCTCTGTATCTTTGCCTTATGAATATAATATGCAGTCAAGCTGGATTCTACATACATCTCATGGTTGCTTCCATGGGTAGAGCTGTCTTTTGTGGTGGTTAGAACATGTATTGGTTATGACAAGATGGTTTTCTACTACAGAACTTACCAATCTGAAAACTTTTTTCATTGATCCAATTAAAAAAGGACCAACTTCCTTGACACGAAATTATGTCAGGATTTACATTAAACTCGTGTTTTTTAAAGATACTTTTACATGATATAAAATATGAATCAATGAAACAGTCATGTATTATCATGTATTTTGTCTAGGTACTGGGATCATACGCACGAGGCGGATACATTTTACTCCTCAGTGATGGCATAGAGGGTGGACCTATATTTATCAGAGACACTTATGACGACATCGCGAACTCGAGTGTCATTATTGACACCATCACTATAAGCAGCTCAGCTGACCAGCAGATGGAAGATCTTTCCACCATGACTTCTGGTATCTCCAGCTTCTGTTCTGATTCGGGAACTGGGACATGTCTCATCCAGGCTTTCCAGAGCACTATAACAGAGAGACCTGGTGTCGGCGTTGGGACTGTTCCCATACAGGTATATATTTGGGCAAGGACTGCCAGTTGTTATGGAGAGGAGGGGGCCGGGGAGCAAGTGCCAACGTAGGTTAAAGGGGAAGTACACCCTGATAGTAAGTTGGTTTCAATAGAAGCAGGGCAATGAGAGGAACGGGTCAGTGAAAGTTTGAGCAAAATCCGATTAGAAATAAGAAAGTTACGAGTTTTTGAATTTGCAACTTTGTGACATGACGTATCTTGCATGCTCCCCTCCCATTTGATCTTTGTCAAAATTTAAAAATCTTTCATTTTCTTTGTTGATGAAGTGATAGATTTGTTTCATACTGGAGTTGTGTAAAAATATATATATATATGCAATAAACATATTTAGAGTGCATGTATGACTCGAAAAATTTATGGCAAAAAGAAAAATTTCTGAATTTTTAATACAGTGCAAATAAAAGGGAAACTGGCGACTTCAAAAATTTATAATTTTCTCTTTTGTTATCGGATTTTGCTCAAACCTTTACTAACCTAATCCTCTTCTGTTTCTGTTTCTATTAAAACCAACTTGATATCAGGGTTATTAATTGCATTCTCTATAGAACCCGTTGTAAATACATTCTACAAAACAAAACAAAATAAAAGAAAGGGAATAAAATGTAAACCAAAGAACAATACTGAACGTTTTTGTTTTTTATAGCCTGAAAATTATTGACATAATGTTATACCAAAATATCGTGCGTTACAAAAGCACATATGTATAAATCAGCCATAAATTGAAGAAGGGTACAGTATCATGACTGGATTCGTTCAGGATGGTAAAGAGTTTTTATGTACCCAAAATGCCCAGATACAATCGAAAGGAAAGAATCAATACTTGATAGGATTGTGTGACTAATAGTTGTCATTATTCGTTTCAAGACCGCAGTATACTATTCCTTTTGTTATTTGTTTGTATTTGTTTCTCTTGCACTCACAATTATTATTTCGTAACATGCAGGTATACATAATTATATGCTACAATAAATGAGTAGCATGTATCAGTAATTATCATATAGTTCGTCCATTTCGTTATTTGATTATTGATACACGTACGAAAGTAAAGTTTGCATCGAAAAAAAAAAATTATTCATTCAAAATGTACTACAGAAATAAAAACATGTTGATAACCTGACAAAAATTCTGACTTATCATTTAGTCCACATTCAGAATCATTGATATATTCGGAATTTTCATCAAAGATCTACAGTTCCGAGATCGTAATCGAAATATATCCTGGTCTTGAGGTCGTCCCGGTAATCATCGATTCCGCATTGGGTAACGAGACGGTGATCACTGTGATATGGACGACGAGTTCGTTGATATCGGTCGTAGTCACTGGACCAGACGGTACTCGCGTTGATGAATATGATCAACGTTATAATATTGATCCCAGCACGAAGATTGTAACGATCAACCTACCGCTAGCGCAGGTGAACTCTTTGTTCAATGTCGTTTGATTTTGGTACTCACCCGTTATTATTCGAAAATCTTATCACAATTGCAGTGAAGATGTAAGTGGAAAATTAGAGGTTTGAAGTAAAATCATATGTGATGTTTTAGGAGGACTCTGTACCGTTTGCTGTTCATTGTTTTCTTAGATTTCTTGAATATGTTATTGACCAGAATTACTTTTGGGTAACTTTGCGTCCTGTCATCTATCTGCTAGACATGGTCTATGCCAACAATGTTCAATTTGTTTCCATTATTATATTTTCGATGTTCATAAGTTCCCTTGATAATGAATTTAAGGTTGGATGTCTTAGACCATCCTTCGAAAATCGATTTTAATGTATCAATATTCATTTATAAAGCCTGGTAGATGGAATGTTACCATACACAACACCCGAGTAGCTACCGAGTACGCTAGTGTTGCAGTAACATCTAAACCAAGCACGGAGGAATACAAGCCAGTCACAGTTACTGTTCTACTAGGATCACGTGTAAGTTTACAAGGATTTGTCACAGATATATTCTTACAATAAAATGATCGAAACATTTTTCAAGAAATCAACTCATGGGCAATTTCTGTCCCCGTTTGTATTTCATACGAAATCATATTTCGGACTACGTAACTTTTCATAATGTTCGTGCAAATGTGGTCGACAGCGCTATTAAAATTGCTTTAGGTTGGTTTCTTAAAGTCTCTGCGATTGTGTTATCATAAAAACAAAAACATGTTTTATACATAAAATTACATGTTAATGAAGTCTACCCTTTCACAATTGGTAATGTTAGGATTCTACTTTTCTTTAATCCTTCCTGCAAAAAGAAATGCTCATTCTACCAACCAGTATGGAGGATTTCGATGTTGTTATTTTTACAATGAGGACATAGAACATATAAGTGAGAGAATTCCGTATATTTACTAATATCTTTATAGTGATTTGATCCCTTTGAGCTTCCTAAGCACGTTCATGTATTAACAAAAAATAATTAATCTTTTCATATTTCTTTTTAGATTTTTAATGATATCATTTTGGTTTTTATATCTTCCCAACTTAGAAAAGCCCTTTTTGGTTCATGGTATTATTTCAAGCGTTCTCCTTTTTATTCATTCAGTGATTTTTTTTTTTTTAATTTAATGATGATGATTGGTTTTACAGGAGGTGGACTTTTCTCAGACTCCGGCACTAGCTATCTATACTCAGGTTCAACAAGATTATCAACCTGTTCTCAATGCTGACGTCACAGCTATCATTTCAGACTCCTCTTCCTCCACGACCACGATGACACTGCTTGATAACGGATCAGGTGAAACCTCGTACCTCGTTATTGTGTCATTATCTCTTTGCGCTCCAAAAATAAGAATTGTGACAAAATATTAGTAAGATGATAATATGTACAATACCTTCCATTTTTTATTTGGAGCGCAAAGAGATCATAATATGATTGATAAATTAACTCACTTAACTCACTATATTTGACCCACATTCCAATCACACATTAATGCTCTTTGGAACTCATTGTGGACGAAGTGAGTACAGTTGGGAAATTGACTTGATTCCAGATATCAATTTCTTCCATTTTTGTGCTTAAAAATTTCATTTTATATACCGAGTGAGTGGAATGGTGGATTCAGAGTTAATGAAAAGAGAATTTTGTTCATTCTTTCACCCATATATTTGAAAAAACACAAAGCAAAGCTGAAATATTTGATCGTAAATGGAAGGAATTGTGCCTATTATAATGCAACTAATTTGTTTCTTCTGTTTTCTTTTTATTTTCATACTTGGAGAGGAACAAGAGATTATGATATATGGCGTACTGTAGTAGTACACTGCATTAATATATCTTTCAGTGGCAGATCGAGAGGGGAGCAGAAAACAAGCCCCTAATATTTAGTTTTTTTTAAACTGTAATTTAGTCATCTTCTTCTTATTTTTCTTCGAATTTTTCTCCTGTTTTTCTTTAACCACTTATTTCTCTTCTTTTCTTCCTGCTTCTTCTCTTTTTTTCTTTTTTCCTTCTTCTTTTTCTTCTTTTTCTTCTTGTTCTTCTCTTTTTCTTTTTCTTCTTGTTCTTCTTTTTCTTCTTTTTCTTCTTCTTCTCTATGCATCCAACAGGTTCAGACTTATTCAAAGACGATGGAACATATTCAGGGTTCTTTCTAAACTTCACTTCTGACGGCAGATATAACGTCAAGGTCAATGTCCTCGGCTACGACGGCGTAGTCGAAATCGCAGAGAAGGGAAGAAGTGAGTCGAATACTTCCAGACACTCGTGTTTTGCTCTCAATGAAAAGAAAGGCTTCATAAAGTAAAAATTAAAGATTTTAACAATACGACTTTGGGGGGGGGGGGGCAAATGAAAAGGAGACATAAAGATAATACGCTAGTGTTAAATGACTAGACCAAGGAATTCCTCACTTAACAATAACGTTTTTTTAGTAAATAGTAATTAACATTTTATTTTATTTTTTTATGAGAATGTGCCCGTTTGAGAATTGTGATTTGGGATGTCCCGATTTTCCAAACGAATGTTTCATGTTCGGATTTCTATCAATCTAGTATATCTTTGCGTAATATTCAAAGAAAATACTGTTCTCCGATTGGGTTCTTTCATATATATTAGCAAAGAAATGCATTTGATTTTCAGAGTTTGTCATCGTATCATGACTTCATGTCATTTAGAGGAAAAGGGGTATTTTTCTCTCCCCCTCTTTCTTCAATAAAATGGTATCACGAACTTATGAAAATGAACATAAATAAGGTCAAATGTTTCATTTCAAAAATCTACTCTTTGCTTACTAGGCCCATTGATAACTGCAGACAGGTTCATTTGGTTTGAGTGGCACAAGTGATGGAAAGTAATGTTGCCGTTTGAGTCGAGAGACATTATTGAAATATATGATTTTATTCATAAGAATTTGTGCGAATTAATATCCTCCCTTAAATATGTTAATCCAGGCAGACGATCGGCTCAAGTTGAGGTTGAGACCGTAACAGAGCCATCTTTCATGCGTACAGCATCGGGAGGAGTCTTCAAAGTCCAGAGCTATACTCCTAACGCTCCCGATACCCTACCACCTTCTCGTATCCAGGATCTTGTCTACACCTCTTTCTCCTATGACAACAGCACAGTGACCCTCCGCTGGACTGCTGTAGGAGATGACATGGACCAAGGAACAGGTAAACTGATCTTCACTGTCTTTATAATGTAACATGTTTTGCCCAATTCCAGTTTTAGTTATTCACATGTGAATTTAAACCATCAAATTAAAACATGACTGTTGCAAGTAAGGTGGAAAGGTGAACAGAAGAAAACATACGTTAATATCTGCTTCAGATCTAGCCGCACAGTAGCATACCCAGTGCATTTACTCTCATCTCATCTCATATCATCTTTAAAGGTACTTTCCACTTAAGTTTTTTATTGATGATACATGCTAATTTTCATTACACCTAAATTTGATCATAGTCATGTATAGAGGTGTTGTGGTTTAGTAGATAAGTCGTTGGACTGTGGATCACAGGGTTCGCGGTTCGAGTCCCGCCACGGCACTAATGCCCTTTGGCAAGATATTAATCTACATTTGCCACTCTCCACCCAGGTGTTAAATTGGTACCGGTAGGAAGGAATTCCTTGAATGCTGTGAGCGCCGAAATCGGCTGCCTAGCAGAGCCGGGGTAATAGTTGGAGCGCCTTGAGCACCATGCATGGTGGATATGTGCGCTATATAAATATCCAATATTATTATTATTATTATTATTATTTGATTATTAGCAATTTTAACTATGTTTTCCTGCATTTATTTTAATTTCTTTCCCCAAAGCCTACAGTTACGAACTCCGCTATTCCACCAACTTCTCTGAGGTACGGGACAACTTTGACAACAGTAACAGGGTCACTCAGGATCAACTGGTATATGGGAACCTATCCCATATCAATCCACCAGGAGTTATTGAGAGTGTCACTATCACACTCCCAGAGAAAGGGGAAGATATCGTCTATTACTTTGCTATTCGGGCTTGGGATGAGGCTGGGAACATAGGACAGTTGTCCAACATTGCGTCCTTGTCGATTCGTTTCATACCATTAGCTGTAACTTCCACAGTGGACCCTACCGTGCTTGCTACTGATGCATTGACAGAGATTGGTACTGTCTTAGACCAGACAGAATTGATTACCAACCTCGATACTCTAGGGACCACCGAAGCTACATCGGAAGTCACAGCTACATCGTCGGACATGTTGACTTTGAACACTGTCACGCCAGATGGTCGATCTTCTACACAGGTCCTAACGACGGAAGATGTTTTTACAACCTTACAGGGACCAAGAAATACACCAGGTGAAATTACTACGGAGAATAGGCCTACAACTACCGATGCATCTATTCCAAGAACGAGTGAGCTATTAAGTACTACAGGAGTCCTAACGTCAAACAACCCAGGAGGGCCTTTGATAACCAGCACCATCGATCCTTCCACGACAACGCTTCAACAGAATCTAGAGACCACAGAAGCCAAGGAACCTACACCATCAGAACGATCTCAAACAACGCTTCAACAGGACCCTGAGACCACAGAAGCCAAGGAACCAACTGGACAAGAAGACCAGGCCTTAATCATTGGTTTGTCTTGTGCACTAGGCGCAGTAAGCATCGTGGCAGGTGTCAGTTTAATGTACATCTACTATCTGAAGCACAGTCTCACCCAGGTGAAGCCTACCACACCGCCTAAATCAGCATGGACACAGCAGCAAGGGCTTCCTGACGTAGAGATGGTACAACAGAGTCCTACCTATGATAACCCTACTTTCTCTACAGCTTGATTTACAAGTTTTACCTGTTCTGTAGGAGGCATCGGATTGCGCAGATTATTGTACAGCTACTAAAGCAAGCATTTTTTCTTCATCTTTATAATAATAATAATAATAATTGTATATCACGCGGTAAATGGAAGTTTTCTAGAATCTATTGTTATAATCCACCTAAAGTTTATGCGTTGTGTGGTATATAAATGTTTTATCAGAATTGAAAATACTTAGTTGCACGTTAAAAAAATGTACGTTTTTCTTGATTACACTGGGTTTGAGAATGTTGCCTCGCACCTTCCTCCAAACGGGTATTACAAAATAAATTACAAAATAAAGCACACTTCTTGTATGATTAGGTAGAAAAATAATGAATATATATTCTGATACAAACTAAGCAAAATATATAATCGACTGCTAAAAATGATGAAGTAACCTAGTATATTATCTCGCTTTAGTGTTGCTTTTTTTCTTTATCATCTTCGTTTGAAATAACTATTATGGCATGGGATAAATCAACATGGTCCAATACTAGATTATCTGGTCAATGCGCGTTTGTTAGTAAATTATCTCGCTTAGTGTTTGCTTCTTTTTTCTTGGTGTCATCTTCGTGTAATATCACTATTATGACATGGAATAAATCAATATGGTCCTAAACTATATCATCTTGAATGCGCGTTTTTAAAGTAAATTATCTCGCTTTAGTGTTTGCTTCTTTTTTGTTGGTATTATCTTCGTGTAATATCACTATTATGACATGGAATAAATCAATATGGTCCTAAACTATATCATCTTGAATGCGCGTTTTTAAAGTAAATTATCTCGCTTTATTGTTTGCTTCTTTTTTGTTGGTATTATCTTCGTGTAATATCACTATTATGACATGGAATAGATCAATATGTTCCAAACCCTAGATTATCTGGTCGATGTGACAACCAATCACATTCCAAAGTTTCGAATTTCAGTTCAAGAGAATTCAATAAATGAGAAGGTGTGGTTTTGTTAATAGCTACAGAGTATCACGTACTCATCGATATCTGGTGTATAACCCTGTATACGGCATCATTGTCAATAGTAATGTTCTCAGAATAGTTTACTAGATCGATGGCGCATAATAAATGCTGTATTATTATTATTATTATAGCATATCAGAGATTGTCCACAAACCATGTTTTGTCGCCTTTTTATCAACATCTATGATAATTATTCAATACTCTTTCATTTTGTTAGTCAACTTTTCCTTCAGTTATTTCGAATTCCTTTTCTGAGACCGCCATTATGTTAAAGCTTTAGTTTAAGATGACGGTCTCCTGCACTTTTTTTTTTATTTTGAATGATTTATCAACTATGTTTGTTTTGTCAGTATAAATACTTAATTGATATATATTTTGATATGATAATATAAGTATTTTGACTTTTGTTTATGTTTTTATTATGTTGAAAATGCAGAAATACAATCCAGACAAACAAAAAGTTATATCATAATATTTATCCAGATGTTTATTTCCTAATTTAGCCATGGATATCTCTATTTCATTTTGTCACATATACTCAGAAAAGGGCTATAGTCCTGTACACTCGGTTAAATATCTTCTATGTGCACATGTAGCTTTTAGCCAATTCATTTTATAATGTGTCATATGATTTCATTTCCGAAATTTAGTCATCACGTATTACTTGTCATGAGTCACATAATAATCAGAAAAAGCTACAACGCTGTATACTCAGTTGTTTTCTATAACATGTATTTCTCGGTTTTCCCTATTCATATTTTAAAACGTGCCATAATCTAAAAGAATTAAACACTTCAATAATATTTTCTTTGTTACTATCATTGTTGTCGTTGATGTTTTTGAAGTTATTGTGATTATCATTGTTGTTGTTGATGTTGATGTTGTTGTTGTTGTGTTGGATAAAGGGGCCGATCCATGATTCTTGGAAAGAAAGGAAAGGTGAAAGTTGTCCAGGAAGTATTCTTTTACATAAATACGATTTCGGGAATCCCATCAGCCCTTCCGAAGCTCCGGTAAGGGTGTGGGGACTGCCGGCCCTTTTTTAATCTTATTTCTCTGAATAGGGGGCGCGTCTGTTTGTCTATAGTAATCAGTTGTTCGCCTATCACTTTTTTTTTTACACAAAGACCCTCATTTCATGCATTTCGAAAAGATGGGAGTTGGTCTCGTGTCTGACTGTGACAGAGCCCGGTTCGAAACTCTTATGGGTTTTTATGTTTTCTCCTGTCTCATACATTGTCAATGACTCATAATTATAATCACTTATCTTACCACAACCCTCCCTCTTCTCATTCTATCTCTCTCTCTCTCTCTCTTCTTCTTCTCTCTCTCTCTCTCTCTCTCTCTCTCTCTTCTTCTTCTTCTCTCTCTCTCTCTCTCTCTCATTTTCTCTCCTCTCTCTCTCTCTCTCTCTCTTTTTCTATTTCTCTCTCTCTCTTTCTCTCTCTCTCTTTCTATATCTGCCCATCGCATGTTGTCCTATTTGAAATGTCAAAAAACAAAAATTGGGCAATATATCAATATCAAATATACTAATATTTCCTTTATTCGAATGCACACGAGATGAAATGGAATAAGAAATGTACAATCATGCATCACTTTCTAGACTTTTCTAAAGAGCATAACAGTGGTTTGAATTTCTTGAGAATAACTTGTCATATAGGCCTACATGACTCCAGTGTAGGTGGCGTCATGTTTTCGAAGTTATTATAGCTCAATCGATACTCAAACAAGAACATAATATGGACTGTGAAGTTGTGATCGATTTAAAAAGCCGTTGCTCAACTTTATAGAATTTTCACGAAAAAAACTTGTTTGTAAGGAAAACAAAATAATACTGACAGATAGGGGGAATATAATATAATAATTAATGTTTCATTTGTTGTAGATGCAATGAATCCGACCGAATAACATGCGTTTGGACAAGAAAAGCTAATTTTGCTTTAACAGGTTTTTCAGAACTACATTTTCATTTTGGGGGGCTGGCTTTGCACATTTTTTAAGAACTTGTATGGTTGTGAGCTTTGTGCTGCAAGCTTCAAGGTCCCTATTCAGTTGTAAGAAACAGCTATTCCAACAAAATTGATAATGAAAAAACATTAATAAAGTTTCTTTAAGGTGACTAAGAGCGTCATTTCATTGCAAACTGGCCTAGGGGTCTCAGTCAAATCATACTGTAAGCATGTGTGACCAATAAAACTCGTATAAAGGGATTTTTTTTTTTATAGATTGGACGCGATCCGCGCGGTGTCGGGTTAAGGGGTTAAAAATGTCAATTTTCAAGAAAAAGGGTACTTTTTCAAAATCCTGCTGCTGTGTTTTTGTTTATCTTGACTCCGAATTGAAAGCTTGCACGCATGTTATAATTGAAATAAATTTTGCATTATTAATTTAAAATCGGAAGCGCAATTTGATTTATTGAACATCGTCAACAACTTAAATTGTAATCCCTATCGCACTTCAAAATGCTCAAGCGGTTATAATTTTACAGTATTTGCTTAGGAGTTCACCGTTGTGAAATACCCGTTTATAGGGTGTGAATTCGGGGGATAAACACGCGAAATCCTCATTTAGGGTGCAGTAAACATAGATAAAAGTCATTGAAAGTAAGGGTGCGGTCGCTCTACATATCTAAGTAAGTATAAAAGAAAGCTGACGGGATAAAGGGAAAGTCAGGTTCTTAATTCTATTATTCGTTTATTTCAGTAATTACGGTACAAATATACAAATATTTACTACTATGAGAAGGATGGTGAAAATCATCATGATTACCGGGGGCTGTAGTTTTAACCATCACGATAATCCCGAGAAAATAGACAGTCATCTATTTTATACTGCGTCCCGTATGTGAATCATAGCAAGATAATTGTTGGTGATAATTATCCCTATCAAAATGTATTCATTTTCAGGGGTAATTACAAATCAAATGGTCCGATGTTATCAGTATGTGCATTTATTTATTCCTTGTGTTCCTCTAACAACAACAACAACAAATATTAAATAGCCAATGTTATGCTCGCAATTTATTAATAAGATACATAGAATCGTGATATGCGGTATACAATAGAGGTAGCGCATGCGTATTAATAGTCACTCACAGCATCGTAGTTATTCCTAATGTATGTTATCATAAGGAAATGCTAGGCCTGTATCGTGTAGGATTTTAAGAAAAGTTAAATTTTACTTTTTCTTTCAGTGCACATATATTTCATTAATGAGTTTTTTAAATTATGAAAAGTTTTACTTAATAGCATTTTGAACTTCATGTCATGTCTGTCTTGATTTATCACCTTATTTTCCCTTCTTCGCCTACAGATTGCTAGCAAATTTATAATATTCCATGCACTTTATTATCATACCCATTGGTCAAACCATAGGCATCGATAGAGTATTTGGAAGGGGTTAGACTAAGGGAGAAATACATTATCTTTTTGTGAATTACTGGCAAGTTTTAAAAGAAATCCTATAGTTTCCATATTTATCAACATTATTGGTTTATCGAAATGAATTCATGGTTTATCGAAGTGGGGGCGTCACCTCGGCCCCTCCCAGCAAAGACACAACGTTCTCAAGACGTGCACAAAACGTCCTGAAGACGTTGAAACCTTTAGAGGGCGTCTTTTTAGTCCAAAGTACGTTTTGCGTTTCCTTGGCTCTATAGCAACGCTCCTGAATCCAACTCGTCTCTAGTTCCGAAGCGACATCTTCAATACCCAGAAGTTCGCTAAACAGACAGTCATGAAGCTAATACTCGTTCCGGCAAAGGTTGTGGCCGAGTTACACAGGTTGTTGGCGCAGAAACAGGCTTCACCTTTCATGCTGGTCACTCGACCTCCGTGCTTCGCGACGACGTTCTCGGTCTGCCGGCGGACTTCATCGATGTTGGGTAACTGACTGAAATCTCGACATCCATTAGCTGGCGACTTACCACCGCAGCCAAGGATTACGTAATCCACGTCCATGCTGGATATACTCGCTGTGGATTATAATAATTGTGATTAAAGAAGTATGATGATAGAATGTCATATACAAATACAAGCAGCTGAAATCAATAATTATACAGAAAAACTTGTCTCCTGTCCCCATTCACTGCTGAATAGTACAAGCATTATTTTTCTCTTGCATGTCAGAGTTTTTTTTGTTTGTATCCGAAACGGCTCACCAAGAACCTGATAACTCTCTTTTTTTTTCTTGCCAAAGAATTTAACAACTTGTGCCCCCCCCCCCCCCCCCCCTCTCCTGGAAGAAAATGTTTGATCCGGCACTGATTAATAATGATAATAATAATATTCGATTTGGTATACTAACCATACAAAGCGTTTTCCTAAGCAAGAGATTCTTCGATACAATTTCTCAAAAAGCTAAATAAAGAAGATAAATGTTTTGTTATAATACCGTAATACAAATTACTTTACCATCCACTAACCTTGCTGAAAGTTGTAATTAACGGTGAAATTTTGTGTGAAGCACTTTCCAGTACAATCGATGGTGGGCGTTTGGCTTTGGGGGCCGATATCAGTGCAACTTGCTATGGGATGTTTACTTGCTGTCTGTGCTAGCAGTTGGTTTCTTGAGCCAAGTCCGAAGCACTGGTAACATTTCTTCTGACCATTCACTAGAAAAAAGGGGAAGGTAGTTTCGTTTAAAAAAAAATGAATTAAAAAACAACTGTACTTCAGTCATAATCTACAATATACTGATACAATCTCGCATGTGTTTTTTTATTATCACTGCAAAGAAGAGTTATGTAAACATAAGACTCAACAGTAGACACATTCACGAAGAGCACACAGATTTATTTATCTTCATTCTTTAGTTTGAATCAAGATATTGACCATGATGATATACAAATAGAGATTATTCTTCAAACGATTACAAATAGAGATTATTCTTCAAATGATAACAAATCACTCTGACACAGAATCTCTGCTCTGATCACTAAACTTCTCATACTGTGTTGAAATTGCCCTCGAGTTGAGTTCTGGAAAGTCATCGCGATCGTATTACATTTTACATAGAACATAAATTCAAGGAAGGGGCACATTATTATACTCTGCATGCTGTATATTAATCACAGATATGGTATGCCGGCTCCTAAACTCAAAGTATATGTATGCTGTAGAAATCAAGTCTAGATTATTTAGTATTTACACGTTTCAAAAAGTGATACACATGGCTATTGAAATTGTGTTTATATTTTGAAAATCTTAATTATCATGTTCATTGGATTTTTATTCAACTAACGTTGGATAATAAATATGCCTATAGGCTGCGAGGTCTATGGAGAGTGTTTAGTTTACTGATGATACTCTACTTCATGGAACAAAAAATCTACATACATAAACATATCGAATATGTCTTGAGCATTGAGCATTGGAGCACTTGAGCACTTGAGCATTGGAATGATTCAGGGGGTCTAATAGGCATATCTTTCAAAGCCAGTTTCTACTCTAACTCCCCCTAATTGCAGGGACAGGGGTACGAGATATATAAGAGGAAGGATAGGGAGAGGCGAAATAATTCCATGACTCATAAAACGGAAAAGGGTGTAGTTATCAACGTATTGGTTACTAGGCAACAGCTCAACGGTGCTGAAGACGGAGTACAAGGGGGAAGGGTGGCACCCCCCCCCCCCCCCCACCGCCCACCCAACCCTTTCAGATAGGGTCTGTTCGCCAGCGCGGCTACACTTAATTTTTCTACAACATCGTACTTTACTGGCACACAGCCAGCGACACTCCCTGTCAAATGATGCCGACATTTTGGTATGCTCCTATGTGAATCGCCATTGCGTACGGGTAGTGAAAATGTAATACAAATATTGCTAAGTATATGAACATTTTTTTTCTTTTCTTCATTATAACTTTCAATTTAATCCAATTACGTTATTTAATAAACACAAGACTATATCATTGTTATAACTTCCGGAGCCTATGACCTACAAGCATTACTTTCTCTTTAGGCTCCATCATATGTCTTCCTTTATTTAACTTAGTCTTATGTATTATTCTTTTTCTTTGTATAAATGCATCCAAAAATGATTACAAAAATGTAACATGCCAAATATAATGATATGTTATGCAACATGTGAAATATGAAAATAAACTGAAACTGAAACTGAAACTGAAATAGCAAGAACGAAAGAAAAGGAGATAATAATTAACGAGAGAGGGGGAGGGGAGGGTGTGTGAATGTGTCTGTGTGTGTGCGTGTGTCTGTGCGTGTGGAGTGTGAGTGTGAGGGAGGGGAAGAAAATGTGAGAGAGAGCGAGAGAGAGAGAGAGAGAGAGAGAGCGAGAGAGAGAGAGAGAAGGAGGAGACCGGATCGAAAGGGGATTTGAAACAAAATACGCTACAGCCCACAACTTCCCCTAATAATGACCTTGATAATTCGCATTTCATCCACCAAGAATTAAAAAACGGTCTCCTAAATGATGCCGGTGCCCCATCTATGTCTCATCTATATGCCGAAAAATGGTTTACAGTGACTGTGTCGAACACAGGGAACAATATCCCACATTCCATCAGAAAATCTTACTTTAATATTGTAGAACTTTAGAACGGGGAGACAGTGTTTGGAATACTTTCTCATAACAAGATTAACCAAAATACAACCAATGAAAAATTACTTAATTTGAATAATAAATGGAGAATCTGAAAAAGATTAGGCAATTCCAAATAATTTAAATCAACATATTTTGTTTAAATCAAATCTCTTTAAACAAGTTTACAATGATCTTAGGTGTAGATGAAAGATGGAAATCTTTTGGTGAAAAAAAGGTTTTTACACAGCGCATTATACTCGCTTAACATAGTAGGGTAGAATTTTAAGATATGATTACAATTGCAAATATAGATATGTTTATTGAGATTGAGTTTTCTACAGAATTATCTTTTCATCGATTTTTGTGATTTTCTAAACCTTTTGTAACTTAGCACTTTGACAAAATGATTACAATTATTAATAAACAAATACAATGTAAACATGTAATAGTGCACTTGGGATGTATCATTTTTATTTAGGGTTTAAATTGCCGTCCCCATAAGTTGTGATTGAGTATATAGCATAAAAACAAACATATTGATTAAATATGGCAATATACAGCAAATGAATTGCCCGATTAGTCACCCAGATGCATGACACAAATGTATTATATGAGATTGAAGGAATAACGAACATGCTAGACGGAGTTATATATTAGAGGTATTTATCTAACATATTCAAAACTGATTCTCTAAATAGGACCTCGTGATAAATATGCTCTCGAGCTTTCATGGGCCATTCTGTCAAGTTATTTTTTATATATATTCTCGTATTCTATTTCTTTTTCCATGTCTTTTGTCTATATTGTGATTTTATTTATATCATGTATTTAGCTTGACAAATCAAATCAACAACAAAAATGTGACTATTTTAAATATACCATGACACACTTTAATACCACACGGTGCATGATATATGTGCCAATTGTGTATACATATTAAACACTATTTTCTTTTAATCTTATACTCACCAGAACAAATGACGAAGACCAATAGGATAAGAAAGGACTGGCTTGCAGTTCTTACGGCCCCTGCAAATTATTAAAAAAACATTAACAAGATTATAACGCCCAATATCATATTATCTAAAAAAAAAAACATTTTAGCTATCGATCAAAAAAAGGGCCGCATAGTACTTTGAAGATTAACAGTGGAAGAAGAACAGGAAATTAATGAGTTTTTATCAAAATAGTTTTGTTAGTATAGAGTAAACCATATTAGAGCTTTTCAACAGACTTTGTTTGCAGTTTACTATATTCTTCACGCTCTATCACTTATCTGAACCAGATAAAGTTTGAAGATTCAAATGAATAATACGTTTTGCAACGCCATTATAAAAATTATGTTGTCCGTTCAAATATATTATTACCTTTTATTTCACAGGAACGCCGTATTATATCTCAGAATGCATTTGTTTACGGAAATTTATCAATAAATTCAAAGAACTTTCAAATGGCTATTTTGTTCCCCTTATTTTGGCGTAAATATTCACAACTGAATTATACGCGCTGTTAAAACTAAAACAGTCACTATTTAAATTGATTATTCTTCCAATTTTGTTGAGTACAGAATAAACGGAATTATTTTGAAGGGGTAATAAGATTCCGAAAATAGCATATTATGCCCCGCCCCTTCCGCCCCAAGTGGCTTATCAAAAGTACATGATGTGACTTTGGAAGCAAGCTTTAAACCGAGAAACGCGTCTACCCCCTTCCCCTTCCTTAAGTGATAACAAACGGTACATCCGCTGATCAATTGCTTTAGGTCTATTGAGGGAAAAGGGAAGGGGCTACTTAGGGCTCATGGCAGCATGACACATTTACTGCTGCCAACTTAATTCAAGCTAAGATATTTGCAAGTTCTCGCGCGGGTTGTCTTCTCCAACGATTTCGGCAGCCATGTTGGATTAGAGAAGAAATTTCGCGATGAGTGATTAATAAACCATTAATACACACTCACATCAAGCTCGATAGAATTACGCTGTCTAAATATTTAATTGTATATTGGCGATAGCAATTCATTGAGAGAAGGATCATCATAAAAAAAGAGAAATATCTAGCATTAAAAGATATCGATGAAAAATTATTGTTCGATGTACCCGTATGTTTTTCTTTATGGGTCACACGGTTTTTTGCATGCATTTTTGTGAATATACTTTACTTAAGATACCATAATAACTAATCGGACGGGTAAGTAATACAACAATAACAAGTGACATAAATGACCATCATTAGCAGATACACGTTTTTGCTCCAGTATTTCTGCAGTGATCTGCCCTAGAATAAACTTTGTATGTCCCTAGATTCCTAGCCCAATAATAAGATGACTGAAATCAGAAAAGTAGTTTTTGAATGGTTGAATTTTTACATTACGGTCCTTCGTATAATGATATGAAATATAATATAACAGATTTCGAGAAAACGGAAAAATTTAAATGATCCTCCTCCCCCCCCCCCCCAAAAAAAAAAATAGGAGAAGAAAGAAAACCTGTTTATCATATAGTTGTAAACTATTTTGTCCGTAAAACGACAGATTTGATAGTATGATAAAGTTTTGCATTATTACAAAGAAAAATAAGGAAGACAAACTTACCCATGTTGTTGACACTAAGGTCAGATCTTCGAGAGAAAAAAAACTGAATGAAAAAGTTATCAAACTAGCCAAGAAGATTGAACTTCCCTGTAGACTACTCCTGTATGATGTATCACACCCTGATCAAACACTTCAAAGTGAACTTGATTTCCTAATCACTATATTTATGCTTTTAGAGAGTTTATGGCGGTGGTTGAAAGACGAAAACATAACAGATATTTGACGCAAGGGGACGCTCTACACTCTAGACTCCCCCGACTTTTTATACATCTGCCTGCTGTAATATTGTACATGTATTTATCGAATGTAACTATCTTACTGCCATTAAAAATGTATTTATGATTTTGTTTATGTCATTTACTTGCAATGTATTTATTGTAATAAGTTATAATTATCAGCGTAACATTTTTGTGGCTAAATAAATACTTCTGCAACAATGCAATCGTAGCATAGAATACAAGATGAATGAATGTAGATCAGTAAAATCAAATAACCAAACTCTCTCTTACAGTCTAAGAATAAGATTGTTTTCCAATAATAGTTGCAATGAGTGATGGTCCAAGATTGATGAACTTAGAAAGCTGTAAGAACTAGAACCAAAGCTTTATAAATTAAAAAAAATAAAAAGATGGTGAAGAATAAGATTTCCGTATCTATATCAGTTCCAGTGACATTGATTGTTCCGGGCTCTATTCTGTCACTGAAGTATATGGTCATAGGGCAAGGGTTTCAATTGGGTTTTAGGGTTGGGGGTTTACATAAACGGTTATTACACCTACTGTTTGGTATGGTCCAGGGTGAAGTTTAAGGCCAATCCAACCAGTGTCATAAGTTTATTTGAATGAAAGCAGAAAAAACAGGAGAGCCAAAATGACGAAAGCTTGAAATAAATCCGACCCGATAAAAAGGTTATAATATTTCAAATATGAGGTCACTGTAGATTGTGAAGTACATTTTGCACCCTCCAAAATGACATTTTTAATATTAGTTGTGTGTTAGAACAAAATGTGAAAGTTGTCCGTCGCTATACACGAAACAATTCACCAAATCTGAAATACCCATTATCTACAGTGATTATAATTTGTTTAATTCATGACTTTCATATATATCTTATGTCCGATTTCGTTCAAACTTAAATTAAAACAAGTGTGCCTCTTTGATTTTCTGCTTTCTATTAGATTAGTTTGCCATTTAAGTTGGATTTCCAGTTAAGAATTCGGTTAGTGTATAGGAAATTGACGCGGGGTACCAGTCTTTATTCTGCTATATATCAGCGTTTTACAACCTTTATTTTAGTCACGGCACTCTTTTATGAGTCAAAATTTGAGGGGGTAGATTGACTAGGCCGGGAGGGGATATACCCATTGGCCCAAAAATTGCATTTTAAAGTGAAACGGACACATAATAATATACTCTCTCTCTGACTCTTTTCCCGTAGGCCTATACCGTATGTGTTTTATCTTTCACTCCAATCTCAGTTTCTTTTTCTTCTCTCATGTACACAGAACGGATTACCCTATAAGCAAAACGTTTATTCCACCTTTTACAATATATTTCGTTACATACTTATGTTGTCCTCAGGTTATTGATTCACATAATAGTATATTCTTTGAAGAGCGTTTTCGAGCAATCTATAGTATTTCCTTTTTATGATCTCACGCTTTTTTTTTCTTTTCCTTCATCTCTCACTCTCCCCTGTTTGTTTGTTTTTGCCATTAGATCGGGGCATGACGTGCCCCCCCCCCTCCCTGCCGGCTGCTCCACCACTGTGCCGTACAACAAAATTATCACCTTTTTATCAAATATTGGGACAACTTCGTCATAACATTAACACACACTAAATAGAAAAACATTAACCTGAATCTCAATGTGCTGCATTATCATCAAAGTCTTAATTCGGTCTCTAAAATGTAACAGTCTGTGGACATACCCCATATTGCATTTTCTTAATTTACAAAAAGAAATTACTATTCGAGAATGCGACCTTTAACGACTACAATTCCTTAGCCTACTGTTTTCTGAACTAATAATGAGTATAATTATAAGTAACGTCACGTAATGCTATTGACCACTTTTTCAAGCACCATCTATAATTGTATTATTAATGGCTAATGACTTATTTTCGAAATATTTTATGGCATGCATGCATACAGCTTTTAGTCGCATGCTTTTAGTTTCGGGGTATGATATAGGTCGCTACGCCTCTAAAACTTTAGGACCTATAGATGGGTGCAAGGTATTGAATAAAATACACTTTTAAAAACGAAATATATCAAAATCACAAATTTTCTCTCAAATAAAGTTATGTATTTTGTCTACTGTTAGGAATGTTAGGTATTTGCAGAGAAGTTGTTTGTTTATGACCGATATCAATCGTGCGGTTTATTCTCAGACCGAGTTGCGCTTTCGAATTCCGGAATAATTGACCATATTTTCAATTTGTTTAAATAATGAAATAGAAACAAAGGGTATGTGTAGATCAAGTTTCAAGGTAAACCACCTTGTGGGTAAAACCCAGACGAATGGAAAATGACTTCCTTAATTTTCTTTCAAATTTGAGTACTGACCTGTGGTGTTAAATCACTCCTAAGGTCAGAAAAAATGGTTCTGAAAGCGTCATATAATTATTATGGAGGGTATACAATCACTGAGCGTGCACTGACCAATGAATGAGGGGGTGGCAGGTCATAACCTTTTGGTATACCAGTGCATAACTCCCCCGCCCCCCCCCCAAAAAAAAACAAACAAACAAACAAACAAACAAACAAACAAACATATATAATAATAATAATAATGATGATGATAAATAAATAAATAAACACACAAATAAATGAATGATACCAATGAATGCATAGATAAACAAAGAGCAATAATATTTGTAAGGCATCAAATCCACTTAAGATTAATACTCAGGGCGCACAAGTGCATCAGATCAGACAGCATGCATACACTTCAGTACCGTTCGAATATGAAAGAGATTTAAAAAATATATATTCATAATGTACAATTAACTATAAGCCAAATCGAACAGATACAAATACAAATAGATCATGAACAAATAAATAAATAAATAGATAAATAAATAAACAAATAAATAAACAAATAAATATATAGGCCTAAGAATAAATAAATAATTAATAAAATAGATAAATAAACAAAATGTTAAACCATTAACGATTGCCTTGCCATGTTCTCGCATCAGATATATCGTACATGCGGCTTTATATACTCTTTGTCTTTCATCAATTTATTGGAGAAGTTCCAACTAACAGAGGATATAGGCCTATCTTCTAAATTGATTAGTGACATTATGGCAGACGACTGTCATAATAAGCGTTTCCTCGAAAATTAATCGAAGTTTCATATTTAATCAGTATTCATCAGTAATTGAAACCAATCCCTGTTGCCTTGTAAATATTGATAAATATCGATTGTCAAGAATCAGGAAATCTTTGAGTATCATGTATTTCTGAAATTATGATGGCAGATCAAGGAGTCTTAGAGATAAGTCTTGGATGACTGATAATAAGCTTTCTTTATACTTGGGGAAAACAGAAAGCATTTTATTTTGTTCTAAAAGTAGTTCTAAAAAGTCATTTGAATTCAAAGTGACACACAATAATCAAGCAATCAAGAGAAAAGAGTCTGTGAAGTATTTAGGCATTGAGTTGGCTAGCGCAATTTCATTTTCATCTTTAGTAGAATCAGTAATGTCGTAAAAAAAAGCAAATTCTCGTCTGAAATTTTTGTACAGATATCAAAGTTGTATGGATTTAAAAGCAAGACGTACACTCTGTTTTGCTCTTATTCAATGTTTATTTGACTATGCTAACCCTGCATGGTATAGTAACATAAACAAGTCAGATCAACAGAAGTTGAAGATTATACAGAACAAAATGGTGAGATTTATCAACTGTTCTGGTCCAAGAACTCATGTTGGCTACAGCGAACTTTTTAAAGCTGGTTTTCTTGAAGTCGACCAAAGATCAAAACAACTCGTATTGCATCACGTGCATAAAATATATCATACTAGGTCAAATAATTATATTCGATCCAACTTCGATCTTGTTAATGACGTACATGATTATAATACAAGAAATAGCCGATTCAACTTTAACTTACCAGAAAGAGTAGGTAGTATTGGAAATTCGTTTTATTACAATGCCATAAAACATTGGAATTCCCTTCCCAATGGTGTAAAAGAAATAGGAAATTATGATCATTTTAAGAGGAAATTAAAGGAATACCTAATACTTGACAGTCAGAGAAGAGAATTGAATGACATGTATATGATTGAAATTTGTATTCTTCTGTTGGTTTATACTTTTTCATGTTGTATATACTTATGTTTTAGTACGTTATAGAAATTCTACAAATTCATCATTATTTTCCTATTCTTCCTTCTCCTCTTTTTCTTCTTCTCCTTCTTCTTTTTCTTCTTGTACTTAATATCATTTCTATCATCAGTTTAATGTTGTTATTATTATTATTATCTGTAATAAGTAGTTCTTTTAATTTTCTTATCTGTCTGTAAATATTACTATTTTAACTTATTAATTTATACATGTCTGTAAGGGACCCCACTGGAAATAAGCTCTCGAGCTTTCGTGTGTTATCCTGTTCAAGCTGACTTATTTCTGATCTGTTATTATTGTATATTTGTTGTATGTTGGAAGCTTGTCTAATAAAAATCAATCAAAGAGACGGGGAGAGCTAGATGGGTGTGCAACTCAACTTAAAAAAGCGAAAATGAGAGAGAGAGAGAGAGAGAGAGAGAGAGAGAGAGAGAGAGTGAGAGTGGGGAGGGGGAGGGAGGGGGACGGGTACAATGTATTAAAAGGTATAGGCTAAGGAATGAGTCTTGCCTATACTAACTCCCCTAACTCTCGCCAACTACCCAGGTCTGTAACTAAGCATGATTCATGCCATCCGTAATAGCTCTACCATACCCTGGCTCTACCAATAAAAAGATATAGTATCCTTAATTTTGTTTTCACAAGATTTGAAAAGTTTGGTAACGTAAAAGAGTGTGTTATTATAGACTACCCAGCTCTAACATGAGACCAATCATGCAATGAATAACTTGAACCGAAATCAAAACAAAAGTTCCGTGGGTCGGTGTGATGTGACGTGACGTGCATGCACATGTGAATTTCGAATGGATGCCTTGCAGAGATTCCCTACTTGCATCTTAATCTTGGAGGTAGACTCTAGACTTACATACTGATTTGTGGGAGTGAAGGTATATATATCAGACGACAAAATCATGGCTACTCCTCATATGCATATGAATTTGCAAATCCATGTACCGGGATTATGAACGATTTAAGCTAAAGATCATCTTGACGAATCTGTATTGGACGGAACAGGCAGAAGGCTCCGGTGCAGAGTTGGGAGAGAAAAACTAGCCGGAACTCTGGCGTAGCTCAGCTCCGTTTAGCATCTGCTCCCTCACATTCGCTAAGAAGAGTCAACACAATGCAATGGAGGTTCGATTTTCGAAACAGTCAGATAATTGAAGTGTTTACATCGCTAATTACACCTTTACAACAAGCTCAATAGAACCAAGGTTAATTTGATATCCTTCACTGTAGTTGGAATTTTGAAGTGTCGTAGCTAGTGTCAAACAAAGGAAAAACATGACGTTACTCTAGTACAAAGTAGTAGATCTACGTTAGTCGGTACTGTGTATGACCAGTACTTAGTCTACTCAGTATTTGGAAGAGGACAGTGATTGAAGCAGATGACAATGGATACTCCAAACTATGACATGTGGCAAGGTAATATTCTCGGTGGTTTTTGGATCTGTATTTATGTATTTTTCATCAGAATTTATGTGTTCAAAATGTATTTGGGAGCATCAGCCTAAAAGTTATATTTTCAGTACCCTTGGCCTGGTCGTGTGTAAAACTGACACTGAATTTAGTTTAGTAAAAGTAAAAAAAGAATGAAAACGAGATTGACACAAGCAAAAGCACTTATAACATCAATTGTGAAACACACTTGATGTTGTAACACTGTAGTACTTCAACTATTGATTTGTTGATAATTTATTTTTAACTGCTTGTAGTAGCTAATTTCTATGACCATTTTCGATTGGTTTCATATTAAATCCCAAGTTACTTTGGTTGCACACTAGCCTTCAGTTCACATTTACATTATATTTACATTCAGATTGATAAGACTGGTTTCATATATTGAATTGAGATATATTTTATTTAGTTTTAAAACAACAATATGCACCCTCCTCACAGACTCACACTTCTTTTAGAAATTCTTTTCTTTTTCTCATGCCAAATAATTCATTATAGAGCCTCCCTATAGTATGAGGAAAGCTATTTGGACTATCAAATCATGTCATATTCACCTTATTGCAACCAGAATCGAGGGCTTCAAATTTTATCAAACCCTTGGATCCAAGTACAGTGTACAACTGTACATGTGTATACTTAAGAGAATCTACCAAGGGAGTTATTGGTTTCGAAACCAAAATCAATCCTGATTTAGACCCCTGCTTACATCGACATGTAAGTCAGAATTCAGAAATTATCTTGGTACGCCCCGAAACATGGTTTGGTCATTTATATCTACTTGCCAGAAGTTACCTGATGCAGGGATTGAGAAGAAGAACAGGATTGAATTAATTCCTGCAAAGTGACGAATTTGGCTAGTAAAATGACAGATGACACAATGCTATTTGTAATATAATGCTGGCTTGTGATATATAAGAGATTCCATCCAGGCTTGGAGGTCCTTTCTCGATCCATCCACAATGATCGTTGAAACTTGCCAGAACTTATATGCAAAGTGCGTGCTAGTTTTTAAGGCACATGCTATAATTTGACGCTATAACAATTCCATAAAGTTTGAAACTGAGCCAACTGTCAGTCCCTGGTTGTGTCCTTCCCCCTTTTCACACAGGGGTAAAATTCTTTAAAGCTAATTAGTTTAAAGAGCTTTAAACTAATCAGTTTTAGATCAACATCATTCACACACAGAAAATTTTGGTGCGGTCGTTTGAGATTCACTGCTATTTAAACACTCAGTAGGGCCATTGCGCATTTACCCTACTAATGCCTAGGTCACATACATGTATAAACAGGGCCCCAAATGATTTTCACTACCCGGCGGCTTACCGTGGATTTAGATGTTGTACGGGAACCTGCCGATTTTCATTTCTACGGCATGTGTGGTCACATATTCTGCAGCGCCCGGGAGGTGCTCGGTGAAAATTGGTCGAGTGAAATGCAAATCGCCCGTAAGGGTGCCTGCCGGTGAGCTTACGGGCTCCGTCCGATGGATGAGCAGGTGCACCCATGGCTCCCGGAAGGTGCCCTGCCGGGGCCCGGCCGGGTGCTGTGCTGTAAACTGAACTATGTGTCATCTGACATCCGCACCTCCTGTATTTAAAGCTGCGTTGTACATTTTGAGATGCCGCCGTGAGGGGCCCGCACGGGCAATATTCATTTCAAATGGTTTTAGCGTTGAGGGTGTGTTATTTTCTCAGCTGATTGGGTGCGTGACATGGAAACAGTCCAGGCAGTGGATAATGTCGGGACCTGCTGTTAGTGCATAGCCTAGCTGTGGGGTGCAGTAGACCTTGCAACTCTGCATAGTCTCCTAGTTCAGACACGCTGTTGTACTTCACATATAAAACTAAGAAGGGGTTTATGCCTGCAAACTAAGTACATGTACATGCTGTGCTGTGTCTCTGTCTCTGATGAAGTAAACTTTCCAATACTCCAAACCTGACTTTAGCTAGTTGATGTTTAGAGTTTGCAGTTTGCAACTTTGCACCATATTCAAATTTATTTCAGGTCACAGAAGAAGGTGATCTCAGACTGCTTTTCTCAAAAAGTGATAAATTACAGGTATCTATATTTTGTGTTTATAGCTAAGTAATAAAGTAAAAGCAGGCCTAGAACCATAGCTACTTACAGTATGAGAGAAAGTTATGTCACCAAAGCTTGCTTCAGATTGGTCATACATTTCATGAAGCTCCAAAAGATTTCCTTCTCATTGAGATTGTACGTGGGAGGGAACTTTTTGAAGAAACATGATTTAACTCATGACCCATTTTGTGTATGATTAAATGCACGTATCACAACTATACATGTTTCTCTCTCAATAGTCTATCCCTAACCTACTGGAAGGGGGAGGGTTAGAAGGGAGGTTTTGATTTTCCCCCTTTTTTGTATGTGAGACAGGTCTTGGTTAGGACATAATTTGATGTCCTTCCTCAGTTTCCTATTTATGAGTGCTATCCGTCTGGAGATACCTATCTCTCTTCTTTTACCCCTCCTTTTACCCTCAAGCTTTTAAAGCCATTAGAAGCATGTTCACACTAAAGAAGCAGCAACAATACTTTGATATACTGTCTCATGATAGGCACCATGATGAGCTTCTTCAAATTTAACATTTATACATGTTAGACCTTGTGATGCAAATTCTCAACTCACATGATTTTTTACAGATGACTTTTTTGCTCAGCTGAGAAAATAATTGTGTTCATAATGTGATTTTGATACAAACAAATGTAGGAGGGTCATACAATGCCTTCATAAAGGAGAACTTATAAATGCAAAGTTTGGGGAAATTTTGAAAATAGGATGGACAGTAATCCTTTAAAATTTTGATATAATTTGGATGCCCCTGTGGATGTATTATAAGCACTAGAAAATTTTGCCACTAAAACACTTCTGCTTTCGAGAAATTGAATGATAACAAAATTACCGGTGCTCCCAGTAAATTCAAATATTTCAAATAGCGCTTATGGCCATTCCATGTTTGGTGCGGTCATGAAAATCTCAGAATATGCAGTTCTGATATAATTTCTAAACAGGAATAGCACTACAGTCGATTTTAGTCAAGAAACATTGTTTTAAAGTTGAAGTAATATCAGTCTTGAGAGGGAGCTTTACAACATAAAGATTTTATTATTACAATTTTATCACTTTCGACTCGATTTCAAGCGCGACAACGATCATTGAATATTATAAAATCGCATGTGCATCCAATATACTGTATGTTCATTTGAACCAAATTCATGACCCCGTACCAAAACTTTGTATTACCTTTAATATCATTGAACTGTTATTGTTAAAAATGACGATCATTGCTAACGAGGTCTTCTCTACTGCCTGTTAGTCCAGACTCTATTTTTATTTTTTTATTTTGTTTTCTTCTTTTCTATCATCATTTCCCGCCCTTTTGTCCCACATGCACTCGGAGCACAAAGTCCACTTATCAGGCGATCCTCGTTAATACACACGTCGAAGGTATAATGATGGAAGGACTCTCCGATTTAGAGTCTTAGCTGATTGGGGACGCGATATGGAAGCAGGCCAGGCAGTGCCCTCTCCATTCCAAGTATCCTGGGATCCCCCATTTCCTAGAAAGAGTTTGTGTACTCTGTCTATGACGATACATGTTCATGTACCGGAACTTGAGTGTGTTGTTTGTTTTGTGATATAGCTTTGTTTGTTATCAAGATGTTCAATTTCTTATATATGTTTTTTTTGTTTTGTTATTTCACCACCTCAATGTGATCCTGGATGTTTCAGTTTATCAAATTATATTCTTGTATTTCAGAAGAATATTAATGGCAATTAATCCCAGGACAGGAAAAAACACTTACCATATTTTAAAACATTCATATCTCATAAGAATCATCAACTTCCGAAAAAGATTATGTTTTCTTTACATTGTTCTTGAATCAGTCTAAGTGCCTATATTATAGAATAAATACTAAATGCACCTTCTTTTCTTTAAAATTCCCATATTTCTTAAATTTTCTTTTTTCTGTTTGCTGAGGTTTATCATGTGGAATCAATTCCCTGTTGTAGGTATTAGGATGATATCAAGAACACAGAAGTCCACTCTGGCTTCAAATTGTCTTAAACATTAGCAGGAAAGTGAGACAAATAATCTGAAAGTGTCAAGAAAATCGAGGGTCAAGAAATTTAAGAAGTTTAAAGTTTGCCATCAAAGGCGATCAATGCATAAAGTTCTATGTGCTCCCAACGTAAAATTAAAATATAATGATTCAGTAACTGAATCATTATATTTTAATTTACGTAAAATTAAAATATAATGATTCAGTAACTGAATCATTATATTTTAATTTTACGTTGGGAGCACATAGAACTTTATGCATTGAGTGCTGTATGATATTATCTGAGATAACGTGCTCTCATTGGCCGATCCACTCAAGCAGTTTCAAATTTAAGTGAGAGAGGGCTAACTTATATAAAACAGAAATATCAACAAACATTTCAGTACAACTTGCCATTTTGTACCTTGAATATGACAAAAACAAGAATTTTTTAAACTTATGGTGGGTATTAGTATGTAAGACTTAAACTTAAGTAAAATACTTAACCTTTTAAGGATGCTGAAAAAATAGAAGGTTTGACTGAGATATCATGATTTTGGTATCAGATCAAACGGAAAATCGCTAGCTTTCTCCTCGCACCAATATCTTATAACGTTGAGCGAATGGAAGCCAGTGATAGCCAATCAGAAGGAGATTTATGATGTTGTATGTATATCATATATGTCTATTACATGTAAGTATTTTACCCCTTGAACCTGAGCTGAAGTTCTTGAAGTGCCCCCCCCCCTCCATTTTCTAGAAAATAAATGCAATTAACCTGGTTGCTACAACCCTCACAATAACAATAGAATATAGAACTATGCCCCCATCTTCTTTTAATCTTCTGGAACCATGCCTAGCCTGCTATATGAGTGAAAAATGAGCAGTATACAGATTATTGAGTAGGTGATCTGAAATTTACTCTGACAAGAGTTGTGCCATACTGTATATCTGTATTTAGATTTGGTAGATTTCTCATTTCATGAATTAATTTCAAACTATCACCATTCTGTATCTGGTGGTTTGAAAATTTTGATGAATTCTGAGAAGTGAAGATATGAACTGCATTATTGAGTTTTGTTCAAAGTGCTGAGTGAACAAAATATTGTTTTCTTCTGTTATCATTAATGATTAACCAGCCAGATATGGTATAATGAGTCAATATTGGATGTGCTCTCTAAAATTTAGAGCACTGCAGTAGAAAATATGTAGCCCTGGGAACCTTTTTGGGAGTTAATTGATTTGATTGCATTCATGAAAAAAACATTTATCTTTAAGATTGTATAAAGGAGTTACATATGTAGAAATAAAGAAAACTATTTCATTTACTGGAACTTTCTTGATAGAAAAGGAAGAGAGAGAGAGAGGGGGTGAAGGAAAAGAGATCTGTAGTAAAAGAAAGATGAGAGAGAGAGAGAGAGAGAGAGAGAGAGAGAGAGAGAGAGAGAAAAGAGAGAGAAAGATAGTCCAGATAAAGTGAAATTGGAATAGATAGAAAGACAGATAGAGTTAGGAGTTAGCTACATGTACATGTAGCTAGAGCGATGTGCATGATAGGATTGAATAAGGACACTTAATTTTAATGTAGAGGAAGTGGAAATTCAATCTTTTGGGAGTCATATCAGGATGATTTCATTTGGAGTTGAAACCACTCTAGACTTATAGTGGAATCCACTCAAAAGTACTTGGGTAGTGGTTTAATCATTCTACTACATGTACATGTACAGTACCTGTATTTTGACGGTAAATTTCAATTCCAAAACAAAAGTATCCCTAAATATGACAATTCCTGTTGGTTCATAGAATAGTAATTACATGTTAAAGGCACTATTTAATGTGAAAAATGCTGGATCAGTCAATTAATAACTAGGATTATATATGGGTAGTGATAATGGCATGGAATCCTTTTGAAATCACCCCCCCCCCCCCACCCCCAGCCTGATCCTCTAGTAATGGTATCTGTGATTTAAAGGAAAACATATGATTTCATTATTCCTTTTGGAAATGAACATAAAACATTTCCCTCACTAAACAATGATATTATAAAAACTTACATATATGTTTTTTGTTTACATTTCTACCCAAATTAATTTTCAAAAGCACCTTTAAGTGGAGATGCATAATTGCAAGGTTATTACAGTATGTGCGGCTTGTTAACCTAGGTTTCCTCAATCACTTGTATGAATTACTTCCTACACGCAGTGCAATGAAAATATCACCCAATATCCTGTTGAAGTCAAAGATCATACTGTGTGTATCTGAAACTAATTAGAGACTCAAGGGTTACAAAATTTGAGATGAGTCAGTTCTAGGCTCTGTTTTCGTCTGAATTGGGTATATCACTAGAGAATAATTGTTGTGAAACTATGGGTGCGTTTATCGTGTCTTGCCACTAGATATGTATCGAACCCCACTATCGAACCCCACTATACGAATGTGATTTGCGGGATGTCGCGTTTATCGTCTCTTCACGATTCAAAATAAAGGCCTTGTCTCTGCGCAGCTGCTTTGCGCCGTTTGACCCGGGAAGCAGACAGTTTCTCGGAGGTCAACAACAACATGACACAACACATTGGTGCACTATCTCTGAACCAGAAATTAGCCTTGGAAGGTCCAATTTGTATGTGGGGTTCAAAACAGCTTTGCGTTTATCATGTCTCAGAAAACGTGATTCTGGCCGTATGTCACATTCAAAACACACCTTTTTCCGGGTTACAATATGCCAATATCTAAAGACGTTTGAAAAAGGCTTTGCGTTTATCACCTTAAAAATTGCCTGAAAGACATTTGAGAAACCTGATTCTAGAGGCCCGGTCACACAGCCTTTCGCGTCTGTATCGCGGGTAAAATTTCGCGATTTTTTTTTTGCCCGCGGTTGCCCGTGGTGGAAAAATGTGCAAAATTGGCTTACCCGCGGTGTACCCGTGGTATGCCCGCGGAACAGACGCCGGCGACTGTTCCGCGTCCTTATCGCGGGTGAAGCGCGGCGGTACCGCGGCCTACCACGCTTACACGCGGTACACACGCTAATGCACGTGAAAACAACGCGGTACAGACGCGGAACAAACGTGCTATGACCGTGCTCCACCCGCGATTACCCGCTGAAATTTCGCGTCCAATTCCGCGTGTAACCACGTCTTAACCGCGGCCGTAGCACGTCCTAGCACGTTCGTTCCGCGTCTGTACCGCGTCTTTACCGCGTGTGTACCACGTGTACCGCCCGCGATTACCCGCGGTCTAAATTTTTGGGCAGCCCAAAACTTTTTCGCGCGGCCAACCGCGTGTGAATTTCTTACCGCGTGTAACGACGGGTAAAGTACGGCTGTATCGCGTCTTTATCGCGACCTCAAAGCGTCCAACAGCGTCTGCTTCACGGGCAGAAATTTTTGGCCGTGATTCGGCCGCGATACGCCCGCCGGAGGGCTGTGTGACCGGGCCTTAGGCAAAAAATTAGTCAATAAACGCACCCATAGACTGTTCATGTGTAAAATACAGTTCCAGCAGATGATCTGGATCAAGCAACAGGGCATTTAACAAAGAGTTAATGCCTTGTGGCTCTATCCCCCTGTCCACACACAACATTTTCCGTGACTAATCATGATTAGCTATACCGTTTCGCGATAGTGATACCGTTTCGCGATAGTTTTACGACCAAAATTGTAGGTGTGGACGCTCACTAACGATACGTCGTATAACGAAACTAGTCTAACGAAACGCAGGTTTGGGCATCGTTTCGAACTGAAACTCAATAAAGAATCACGCCTAATCACGGAAATGTTGTGTGTGGACAGGGGGACCCCCTGGGGGAGTGTAACTAGTGTAACTAACTGGGCGGGGCTTAACGTGACCTCGAGCGAAATGAGACCAGACCTCTTATCACTATCGCGAAACTCTATAAAGAATCACGGAAAATGTTGTGTGTGGACAGGGGGCATTTTATACGATGATTCTTTAGTGACGACGTTTCTTGTGTGTGGACATCCTGGAATTTATACGATGATTCTTTATACGACGTATCGTTATAGAGTTTCGCGATAAATTGTTTTGTGTGTGGACACGCTGTGAGTCTATGCAGACAATATAGTATACTGGTATTAGTTTTGATCAGTTAGGAATTCACTTCCACAAGATGCATTATGACATCATGATCAAGACCCAACTATTGTGATACGATTGGTAATCTATTTATGTAATCAAATACATGTACATTTGTATGTCTAATATTTATTGTTTGTAATTTGTCAACTAATCATTCTTTGCTGAAACTCTGGTATGTATAGGGGGTTGTATCCCGGCCCCCCCCCCCCCCACTCAGTGTTATTTAGGGTACGCATATGCAAGTTCCAAGCGACCCCCCCCCCCCCCCCCTTTTCAGCAAAAGTCCGGTGTGTAAAGTCAGTACGGGTCGACCTTTTTCTTTTGCTATACAAGCCTTTTCAGCACCCCCCCCCCCCCCTTTTCAGCAAAAGTCCGGTGTGTAAAGTCAATACGGGTCGACCTTTTTCTTTTGTTACGAAAAGGACATTATGGTAACACGCATGGGGTCCGTCCATTCTCGGAGTGGGGGGGGGGGGGGCCGGGGGTTGTACACTTGTAGGATCTACTGTATCTGTAATTTATCAATATTTCTTTTTATCCCAATTAACTCAATAATCAGGTTGTTTTCTGGTAAGGTGCAGAGGTTTGTACATGTACATGTATGTCGCGAATGAAAGATGCCTTATACATTCTTTCAATGGGAGTATTATCTTGTTTCCTGTTCTGCCTGTAGATGTTTGTACGGCTCTACTTGAAATTCTGGAGAAACGTTCAGACTCTGTGCAAGCAGCATACAGCTTCATACAAACCCTTCCTGAGGATGATGTACGAGACAAGCTCTTCCCATTCTACAGTCACTCTACTCTTGAGCTACAGAGGGCGATGTCAGGAAACCAATCATTGAAGGAAATGCCTGGTAGATCAGACCAAGAAGAGCTGTACGCTAGGTTTGGTTTCCTTCATGCATCTTGCCAGAAAGGTGATGTCGATGCCGCTCTCATGTTAATGTGCTGGGGGATCGAGCCATGTTGTAAGAATACAGAGGTGAGACAATCTTCATTTTGAATACTAAACATAAGCACCTCCCCCCCCCCCCCTTCCCCAAAGCTCAAGTCTCCAGCCCCATAGTTCTGCCATTTCTCACAGCCTGATCTTTAAGATGGTGAATTGCTGTTTTGTCTCCACCTAGCCTGTCTCCTACCCACATAGTCTCATAATCATTTTGTCTACTTATCATTTGGTCTATTAATGAACATTTAGGCTAACAATCAGCTGGTCTAATTTACATTTGGTCCAATCTCCAATAAGTCTACCACCAATTTGGTCTATCATTTGGTCTAATGACCATTTGGTCTAATTCCCAGTTTGTCTAATGCCCATTTTGCTACCATTCATATGGTCTAATAATCATTGAATCATAAATAATAATAATCATCAAGTGATTATTAGACCTTATGAATGGTAGATGAAATGGGCATTAGACAAACTGGCAATTAGACCAAATGGGTAGTAGACTTATTGGATATTAGCCTAAATGGTTATTAGTGATATGGAAAAAAAAAGATTTTTGGACCGTGTGGATAGTAGACTGGCTTGGTATGGACCAACATGGGAATAACCCAATTAGGTAGTAGACGAATTCACATGTAAGGAAATCCTACTTCCTTTGGAATAACCACTTTCTGAAAATTGAATAAAATCACAAACTAGGGGTGAGGTGACACCAATTTTGATTGTTGAGGATTACGAAACAAGCATCTTGGAGGCAGACGAATTCTGAAGTTTTTACTTTTGGAAGTTGTTTTTGTGATTTTCTTTTCTGATGAAATAAGTAATAAGTAATTTTGTAGTATTAATGGCATGAGGAAGATCGCACTATTAACAATCCTATTGAATCGTCTTACTTCTGCTCAACACTGTTTAATGTATGCTACATACATTGTACATGCACATTGTACCTTTAGGAATTCTAGAAGAAGTATTTGATACTTTTTTGATCAAGTAAAGGAGATATTTGGAGCTGTTGATCAACATGTGAGAAACTGAGAGAGAACAAAGATTTCTCTATTAAATACATGCTTTAAATACAGATGTGTCTGTCAAGGCATTATTTCCGCTATACTTGTATAGATAAAGATACCGTGTATTGTTCAAGAAATATGGACCGTAACATTGGTATGTTTGCTTAATACAGGGTAGAAGTGCATTGGAAGTAGCTACCACTGAGGGTCATCTCAACATTATCACTAAACTAGTGGAAATGGATGAAGGTAAATATTTGTATTTCACTATTTACCTGTCTGTGATGCCATATTACTGCATAGTTCTTTACCGCATAGTTCTCTGTCTGTGTGACTGTTTATGTGTCTTACTCTCTCTTTCTCTCCCCAGTTGTTTTTTCTGTCTCTTCCTGTGTTTGATTCTCTGTGTTTCTCTTGGGATACTCTCTCTCTCTGTATAAAATCAGTATTCCTTTTCTCTTACTCTTTATGACTTTGTGTTTGTCTGCCCCTGTCTCTCTCTCTCTCTCTCTCTCCCCCCCCCCCCCCCCCCCCCTCCTCTTTCTCTGTCATATTAAGTGTTTCTCTGTCTGGCAGTCCCAAATTCAGTGCTCTCGCACCAAAATAGATGCATATATGTGCACCTTGGTAGGCAATAATAGCCTGCTTAACCTGTTGACAACTGAACTCTCTATTTCCCATAGGTATGATACAGGGACCACTTGGTTCCAGTAGCTAGGCAATGGGTTAATGTCACTTGCATATCAAGGTGGTAGGACTTATTGAATTGCCAGAGTCTACATGTCCAGAGTAGGCATTCTGTTGTGATAATTAATTCACCATATTAATATCTTAGTATTACTCTCAACTTAAAGTGAATGAGTTAATAATGCCCTTCTTGCTCTCAGCAGATGTTGTTTGAAAAGAAGTTTAGTTGTAAATAATACCATTCAGATTTCTGCTTGATTCCCCTTCACCTCCTCTTCCCTCTTATTTATCTATCCCTTTTCTTTCTTCCTTTGTTTTACTATCTCTTTGGTTCATGATTCATTCATCTGTTACCACTCTCCTCTCCATCTTCTTCTCCTCCTTTCATCTCAACCCTCCAGGACTGCTTGAGGATGTAGCCGAGTTGAAACTCCTTGTCTGTCATGCCTGTAAGGCAGGGAAGAAGGAAATGATAGACTACTGGTTGGATCAGCTGATAAGACACAGTCCAAACCCTGGGCATCTACTCTTCGAGCAACATGATCCCAATCCACTCCTGTTTGCATGTCAAGGTAAAAACATCATCTACATTGTATCTACATACACTACTGCCTAAAGGTTTTGGCAGCGGGCTGCGGGCGCGGGCAAGCTACTCGCGGGTCGCGTATTTTTTTTGAGTGTCAATTGCCAAAAATGTGAGCAAGTTCGGGCAGATTTCGGGCAGATTTCGGGCAGATTTCGGGCAGGTTTCGGGCAGCTGAATTGAACGCACGCGCGGAATTTGGGGGAGCGCCCGAACTTCGGGAAGTTCCCGAACTTCGAGCTGCTTTGTTTACTTTGTTGCTATGCGCCGTTGCTTTGCGCGCAATGTCTGTGAAAAAATGCGCATCTGCGTGGAATGCTAGTGCTACGCGGCTTTGTGATGTCATAATGGTTATCTCCAAACGTCACAATAGCCACTCTAACTCGATGTTTTTGTCAAGAAAACAACCATTAAACAGATTTAATTAACATGCGGTGAACGTCTGCCGAGTCGGCGTTCTCGAACTCATGTCATTTTGTCCAAGTTAAAATAAACACGATGGAAGGACATAGCTAAAAATTAAATCAATTTACAATTTAAGTATTTAGTGTTGAAGTATTATCACTTATTTTGGTACAGTTGTCGCCTAACTTTTTTGTCAACTGCGGACTACCGCAGATTTTTTTTCTTCTCCAGGCGGCTAATTACAAAATAGACGAAATTAACCGTCTGGTACGAGGATAAATGCTTTGATAAAACCAGGGAGGTGACCCACACGCATCCGGTAACCCTTGCTTCACACTCAAAGAGGGATTGACTGGCGATTTTTACCGGAATCTGGCGAACAGTTTACCTTTGCTTTTGTTCATCTGGAATCAACCGAAAATATCAAAACATCCAAATAATTATAAAGACTTACTTCAGGGTTCGTACACTTACACATTTTAAAAATTCCATGACTTTTCATGACTTTCCAGAGCAGGATAATGTAAATTTCCATGACCATTTTCAATGATGAACATGTCTTAATTTAAAGCGTACAACTATACATCATCGCAATACTAGAAAGTAAATCACAAAACTATAAGGCGCACCCCTATTTCGAAGATCCCCCCCCCCCCCAAAAAAAAAAAAAAAAATCAGAAAAAAAAAAAATCTGGAAAAAAAATTCTGTCATCTTTAGTTGAAAAAAAAACATTGTTAGTTGTTACTAGACCTAGGTCTAACTTAGTTCACAAGCACTTCAACTGTGCCTCGTATAATGAAAAGTGAAAGTATTTTTCGAACACTGAAATAAGACGCAATCTGATCTGGTTAACAAAAAGCCACCAAAAAAAAGCCAACATTGGTCTTTTTGTTAACATCAGATCGGCTCTTATTTCAGTGACAGTGTTAAAAAATACTTTCATTTTATTACGAGGCACGGTTGAAGTGCTTGTGAACTGAGTTAGACCCAGTAACAATGTTGTTTTTAAAACTAAAGATGACAGAATTTTCCTCCGAGTCCAAACAGAAATGTGGACAGGCTAGTTTTCGTGTGGTGATTCGTTATCCCTTGTGTGAGCTGCATCATACAGGTGAGTGAGCTGAAGACACGGTAGAGCTTCGGCCGGCAAAGTGCCTTGTGACAGGGCATAATTTATCGAGACTGAAAACAAAAACTGAAAAAACCCTCTCTTCCTTTCAAATTAGGAACGTAGTTTAACTTCAAATAGTAGATCCTACTCTTTATTTGCATTATGTAATTCATGTTGAGACACAGAGATTTTTGAAAACCACTAAAAAGTAGCATTTGAGGACTCAAATATCCTGTTCCTGACTATTTAAGGCGCACTCCCGACTTTCGATATTTTGCTGACGGAAAAAAGGTGTGCCTTAATTGCGGACGTTAGGGAAAGCAGCAACCACGAGGCTAGGCTAGTTAACTACTGGCTGTATGCTCGTGCTCGCATAATGGACGCCAAATGTGGAATCAAATGCGATTCAGGGTTGCGATATTCGAGTAAAGAGCAACACAATTTTTACAGGGGTTCTTAAGAAAACACGAGTGGCTCATGATGCATAGTTATTTACATTTAAATTATTGTTTTATGAATATTCTGTGGCCGCTCGCGTGGCCCCTGTCAAATTCCACCAGCCTTCAGCATGGACCTACTACGAACCATCATGATGACAGAGAAAGTGCATGTTACGCAATGTTTACGCCTTTTCTATTCTTTCTACAAACCACAGCGGCATGCATGTCTGAAGTGAGAGGGCAACTTCACGAAACAAAGCTTTAGTAAACAAATCAAATTTCTAAAGGGAACCGCTTTGTGTGGAAAAGGAAAGTTATTGCCCAGTCACTGAAGAGATGTTGAGTTGTTCTGATGATACCGATTTATCGATTGTGACCGTAGTGATAATGATGGTGATGATATTGATGGACGATGATGAAAATGCTGGCTGTATGTATTGATGGCGATTATTAAAATGATGATGTAGAGAGATTCCAGCCCCCCCCCCCTCCCCCCCCCCCCCCCCACTTCACAAAAATACACACACAAGATAGCATGGCGATAAACAATGAAAATACGTCATTGATGGAAATAAAAATTCGAAAAACGAGTAAGACATAAGGAAATAACAAAGAAATACTTGAGGATTGAGGAAAAAATAGAAAATGATTGAAAAAAATCTAAGAAATACATAAAGTGAACACATTTACGAAGGAAACCAGAAGAATGATTAATAATTGCTTCATAAAGATCTACATACGTATGGAAAGAAAAAAGGATAATCGAAAATACATGATTGATAGAAAGAAAAACATGGAATTAAACAAGGGGGTGATTGTGGAATGGGGTAATTTCCAGGGAAATGTAAATGTCCACGGGGGGGGGGGGGGGGGGGGAGTAATTGGCCGGGGTGATTGCCCAAGGGTAATTCTCCTAGAACTAGAACCATAATGAACAAGAGAAGGGAATATACAAGCATAGAGAGAGAGAGGGAGAGAGGGTGGAACAAAGAATTGCAAAAACAGAAAAGATGAGAAAGATGAGAACAAATGCATACGCTAGTTTTCAGGGCAGAACTGCTCTCTCTCTCTCTCTCTCTCTCTCTCGGAGGTTCAATCATCACTACTAAGATCACGTGATCTTACCGCGCAAACATGATCTGTTTATAAATAACTTCTGAGATAAACGCATGTTGCCAGACACCTTGTCTCCAAAGTACCCTTTGTTTAGAAACACTTTTAACATAATACGAAATATACGCTACGCTAGCTCTCCTCATTCAAACATTCAATTCATTGGTGAACAAATTAAATTTGGAATTGATTAATAAGTTCTCTGCTTGTTTCGTGTGTCTATGTTTGTTCTTATTTTTAGTTAGATTGTCTTCTTCTTTTTCTTCTCCTTCCTTTTCTTCTTCCCCTTCTTCTTATACCTCTCCCCCTTCTTCATATTCCTCTCCTTCCTTTTTTTCTTCCCCCACCCCTCTGCTTCTTCATATCCACTTCTTCTTTTTCTTCCACCCCCCGGTCCCGCCCCTCTGCTTCTTCACCTACTCTTCTCCCCCCCCCCCCCCCCTGCTTGTTTATCTCCCCTTCTTCTTTTTCCTCTCCCTCCTTTGTTTTCTTCCCCAATCCCCTCTGCTTCTTCATGTACTCTTAGTTCTTTTTCTTTACCCTCACCCCTTTGCTTCTTCATCTATTCTTCTCCCCCCCCCCCTCTGCTTCTTTATATCCCCTTCCTTTTTTTTCTTCCCCAATCCGCTCTGCTTCTTCATTTTCTTCTCCCCGCCCCCTCTGCTTTTCATCTACTCTTCATCTTTTTCTTCTCCTTCGTTTTCTCCCCTTGCTTCTTCATCTCCCCTTCTTCTTTTTCTTCTCCTTCCTTTTCTTCTCCCCCTTTTTCTTTTTCTTCTCCTTCCTTTTCTCCTCCCCCTTCTTCTTTTCCCTCTCCTTCCTTTGTTTTCTTCCTCAATCCCCTCTGCTTCTTCATCTACAGGTGTACTCTTCCATCTTTTTCTTCACCCCCACTCCTTTGCTTCTTTATCAACTCTTCTCCCCCCCCCCCCCCTTCTGCTTCTTTATATCCCCTGTTTTTTCCTCTCCTTGGGCCTTTTTTCCTTCCCCAATCCCCTCTGCTTCTTCATCTACTCTTCTTCATTTTCTTCTCCCCCGCCCCCTCTGCTTTTCATCTACTCTTCTTCTTTTCTTCTCCTTCCTTTTCTTCCCCCCTCCCCTCCTTCTACATATTTCCTTTCTTCTTTTTCCTCGCCTTCCTTTTTTTTTTTTAAGGTCACGAACGTGATGCAAGCAGCGCGAGCATAGGTCCTAAGTTGACCTAGATATCTACGTAAGCTTCGCGTACCACGTGCGTCCAAAATCTAGATCCAGCATGCATAGTGTTATTAGCATAGGCTATGCCTACAGGCTACACAATGTAGCACTATTAGTATTAATTATGACTTAGCTGTTGCAAAGAAAGTATCTCTTAATCCTTGGAATTAAAATATGGAAACAGGGACTGATGTGTCATTGGCATAATGTAAGGTGAGACCAAATTGTTCATATCATTAGTCTGATGAATGCTCAATTGAACCATTTTATTAAGTTTAGGCTAGAGCCTAGGCTAGGCATGACGATGTGGTACGGTAGATCTATGCTAGCGTTTGCCGTCCCCGTTGCCGTCCGGCTAGCGACTGCTAACTTCATGGACCCTGGGCCTAGCTCCTCGAAGATGTTTGGCAGAAAAATATCTAAAGCCTACGGTGGTCATCCACTCTTAGATCTAAATCAGGGGGTCTAGACTAGACTTTAGGCTGCCTTACTCATATTGCTGTGAGAGTTGGTGAACACCAAAACAAATTAGTGAGCGTCTTTCCTAACAAACACTCGACTCTCCCATACACTCTACGTGTATTTGTGTATAATTTTCGTGCGGTGCGATTCATATTTTAACACGCAAATTGTATAGGCAAATTGATCTGCAGTTGAATCGCTCTTCTCGACCAATTTGACTTTTCAACGTGACGTCATCGGGTCTTGTCGCGTGCGAGTCTTAAAAACGCACGACTTCAGCACGCGCATCATTTCAAGGCGAATATAGTACCGGGCAGATTTCGGGCAGATTTCGGGCTGATTTCGGGCTGATTTCGGGCAGATTTCGGGCGCGACTCGAACATCGGGCGCGACCCGAACATCGTTTCTTCAGCTACGCGCTTCGGGCATCGGGTCAGCCCGCTGCCAAAACCTTTAGGCAGTAGTGTATGTACAATTAACAACTAAATTATTCATACACCCTTACCAAGTTTTGTAATTTTATAAGTATGATAATAATAGTATGGATATTTATATAGCACCAGTGTCCGCCAGGCTGTCCTGATTAATGTTTATTGAGAATGTGACATATTAGAGCTTACATCTAATTGTATTCCATAAAGGCCCTGTTTGAACCAGTCCACCTTTCATTCTTGAAAAAAAAGGGGGGAAAGAAGAAGGGGGAAAAAAATCTATAAAAAAAAAAAAAATCAAATCAAATTTACAGAAAGTATGAATAATTTAATTGCTAACTGTATGTATTCATTCCTCACCTGACCAATGTAAATAGATAGAGGCTTTTAAGTGGCACTTATAATAGCATATATTGTTGAATTAATTTTTTTGCACACCCTAGTTTTGGGGTACCAGTACATGAAATCTCATGGGAAAAAACATGCATGAACTTCACAAATAGAGTCGGTGGTAAGTGCAATGCATGAACGATTCAGGACAATGAACATTCCTGTGGTTATCGCATTACATTCATGAGGAAATGCTGTGTGATTCTGTCCATCTTTTGAATAATAATAATAATAATAGCTCGTTCTTATATAGCGCTTTACATACAGTGATTCAAGTAAAATGACGACTAGTTTTTATGGCGGCAGGTAAGATTCATTTTGTTTGCAGTATTTTAGAAACGTATATGTTATGCCAAACTGAATCAAGTACCGGTATACATGTATGTTCAGTTGAAGAAATAAGAGGTATAAGTTTGACCTTGGGGTGCGCACGCGCGTGAGTGAAGACCAGCTCTCAACATCGCTGTGATTTTCCTCATCAAAATACACTTTTCTGGTCTAAAATTCTATCCATAGACCATTAAATCTTATGCTTTTAAGTCTCTGGATCAACTTGAAGTAAAATTCGAGTCGATACTACTGTGAATTTTGGTGCAATTTGCCCCCTCATTTTTCGGAAGGGCGAGAGCCGGAGTTGGACTCGTGGACGCCATCTTAACACGTGTATTTTCTATGACCGCGTCACACTCCGTAATGGAGGGCTAGCGTGTATCAAGCTGGCGTGGTAGGATCGGCACTGGTGGGTGTTGAGTGTTTTCCCCCTCGGTTGCGTGCTTTATATAGACCCATCATGTTTCCTTCAGGTACTGTGAGTATGCTATTACTTATTATGTGTTTCTGCTCAATAGTGGATTCCAGCCAAATCCAATTTCAAGATGACTGGATTCGGGCGCAGTACCAAAATATCCCTGACCCATCCCTACCTACAGGGCAGGTGTTTGTACCATGTTACATGTCTGATTTGACTGACCAAACCAGCAAAATCGGAGTATCATTTAGTAGTCATTGCTGCCAACATGGGTCTGTCCTGCCATATCTTTCGATAAATAATATAGATCTAGACCTAGATTTAAATGTTGATACAGTAGATCTAATACTAATAAACGTAACTACAACAGATCATTATTATGATGCTACTAACCAAACTTCTGAGTGGAACATCATGGTGGAAAGTTCAAATGACAAGTATCACTTCCTACCTGGACCTAGATCTGGATCCACAGAATGTCACAAAAATAAAGACATCGATAGTATAGATTGTATAGAGTTCCTACAATACCTATCCTGGAACCTTATTACTAGCATAGATCTTGAACCAGGTATGCAAATACCCTTCAAGCACAGATATTTACCCATATCTGTAGTTCTGTCATGTCAGAAAAACAAAATCATACAACATCCTGGCAAACAGGCTACCATGTACTTGTGCTTACTATTATTGATGCAATCTGGGGACAGTGAAACGAACCCTGGTCCCTCAAACAATGACTCTAGCTCAATTTTTCCGTGTATCTTATGCGGCGACCCATGCACTTGGTTGGTATCATGCTCATTGTATGGATATGAATAGCAGTATGTACGAGGCACTGGGCGGGTCCAATGTTTCTTGGATCTGTTGTAACTGTGGTTTGCCCAACGTCAGCACATCCTTTCCCTTTCTCTCTCAATGTTCCATAAATCTGTCAAACTCTTTCGCTAATCTGGAAACACTGGATAGTGACAACGTGGCCTTAAGTCCACCTATCACTTCTTCATCACCTAAAGCTGCTACTGGTAGGTCAAAGAAATGCTCCAAGACTAAAAAAACCTCAAACAAAGGAAGGAATCCCACCAAACCTAAGTTCAGCAGACCTTTAAAGGTACTGGTAATCAACTTTGGTAGCATCAAGAACAAAGTTGCTGATCTCGCAGCTTGTCTGGAATTCAATAATCCAGATATAGTATTAGGATCTGAGACATGGTTAAACCCCTCGATCAGAAATGAAGAAATTTTTCCTAACAAATACACAGTCGTCAGAAAAGACAGAATAGACTCACACGGGGGTGTACTTGTTGCCTTTAAGAGCGACTTAGTAGGAACCCATAGAATGGACCTCGACACAGATTGCGAGGTTGTTTGGGTTCAGTTTCAGTTGGTAGGATGTAATTCATTATTGGTAGGTGCCTTTTACAGACCACCAGATAAAAGGGACCATCAGTATCTAAATGAGTTGCAAACTTCCCTGTCTAGAATTAAAGGTAAACAAAATGACAACATCTGGATTGGTGGTGACTTCAATCTAGGTGATATACAATGGGACTCCCAAAACGTACGTCCTAACCCACAGGTTACGAAAGTATGTCATCAAATGATTGACTTGGCAAATGATCATAACTTACAACAAATAGTTACTGATCCTACAAGACAATCAAACATACTCGATCTTTTCTTCACCAACAATCCTACCCTAGTCGAAAAATCTACCATCTTACCTGGGATAAGTGATCATGACGGGATTCCCATGCTTGTTATAAACACATCACCAAAAATCTCCAAACCTAAACCACGTCGTGTTTACCTGTATGCCAAAGCAGACAAAACAGGAATGAAAACAGAATTGAACAATTTTGGCGAGGAATTTTGTGCTACAACATCAAACACTGAGTCTGTTGAGCAATTATGGAATGTCTTCAAGACTCGACTGAAGAACATTATGGATATTTTCATTCCCACCAAGGTTATTAGTAAACAGAACAAAACCCCTTGGATAACCCCCAAAATCAAGCGAATGCATAGACGGAAACAACGGGCCTATAACAAGGCCAGAAATTCAGGAAACGATTGCGACTGGGCGAGTTTTAGAGAAATCAGAAAAGAGACCCATAAGTTGACCAGATCTGCTTACAGAAAACACATTAGAGATTTTTGCTTGGAATCAAAAAAACAGTTCTGGTCTTTCGTCAAAAGCCTCAGGAAGGACTCCTCTGGAGTACCCGCCTTAAAAGAAAAGGGTGTCCTCACATCAGAAGATAGCCAGAAGGCCGAAATACTCAATGAATATTTCCGTTCAGTCTTCACTACAGAAAATCTACAAACCCTTCCAAACATTCCTCAATCTAATATCTCTGGTATAAATAATATAATCATTCATACTCCAGGGATCGAGAAACTCTTGAAGAACTTAGATCCAAAAAAAGCTTCCGGGGTCGACGAGATTTCCCCCGTATACTTAAAGAGTTTTCTCAAGAATTGGCACCACTTCTTTCCAAAATCTTCCAAGCATCTTTTGATACAGGCTATTTACCTGAAGACTGGCGTAAAGCCAACATCACACCTATCCATAAAAAGGGTGATAGAACTAAACCAGAAAACTACAGACCAATATCTCTCACTTCTGTATGCTGTAAACTACTAGAACATGTTGTACACTCTCATATAATGAACCATCTTGAGTCGTACAACATACTCAGTAAATACCAACATGGATTTAGGAAAGGTCATTCCTGTGAATCACAGCTAATCCAAACCATGCACGACCTTACCCTTTCTCTCGACAAACGGACCCAGACTGACATGATCGTTACTGACTTTTCTAAAGCGTTCGACACTGTGCCCCATCATCGTCTCATCCTTAAACTTAATCAGTACGGTATCAATGGGAAAACCAACAGGTGGATCTCATCCTTCTTACAAGACAGGCACCAACGGGTAGTATTGGGGGGAGAACATTCACAGTGGGTTAGGGTTAAGTCGGGCGTTCCTCAAGGGACAGTGCTCGGACCTTTACTCTTTCTAATCTACGTTAACGACATACCTGACGAGTTATCCTCGACCGTACGACTATACGCAGACGACTGTATCTTATACTCTGGCATAAAAACTCAACTTGACGCTACCAGACTACAGGACGACCTTGACAGACTTTCTGCATGGGTGGATAAGTGGCAAATGCAACTCAACCCCCAAAAATGTCATGTTCTTAGATTTAACGCTTCTAGATCCCCTGTAACAACCAAGTACACCATCGGAGGTACTGTATTACAGGAAACCCCCTCTCACTCGTACCTAGGGGTAGAGATCTCCAATGATCTAAAGTGGGATAAACATATTTCTAACATAACATCATCTGCAAATAAGGTCAATGGATTCATCCGTAGAAACCTTATATCATGTACTAAACAAATTAAATCCTTAGCTTACAAAACCCTAGTCCGTCCAATTGTAGAATATAGTTCTAGTGTCTGGGACCCATATACCAAAGAACATACACAGGAAATTGGCAAGGTCCAAAGAAGGGCAGCCAGAATGGTATGCAATGACTACAGGCAAACTACCAGCGCGACAAAACTAATGGTGGGGTTAGGATGGGACTTGCTTTCTATTCGAAGGAAAGTTTCAAGGGTCTGTATATTGCACAAAGCCTTGGGGGGGCACTTGGCCCTGCCGGTGTCGGACTACCTGCGTCCAGCTACACGAGCCACCAGACGTACCTCAGGAAACTCCTTCATCCAATACTCCACCCGCACCAATTGTTTTAAACACTCCTACATTCCACGTACCATCAAGGACTGGAACTCACTACCCTCCGACATCCAAAGGACCACGAACATTGACACCTTCAAACTCCAAGCAACCAACTTTTTCCGCAACCAAGACTCAAGCAATAAGAACTAAACAAGCACAGTGCGCACCCCCTCATTCCTCCTCGCTTGGTTCCTAACGGAACGTTGAGGAGTACTCCCGAAGAAGAAGAAGAAGAAGAGGGCTTACCCATATGAATTATGATATATGCCTTTTGTATGTAGAAGGTTGTGCTCTGTAATGCACTGGTAGTATTATTTGAGATTAATAGAATCACCAGTATTTTTATGATAGAAGGGAGTATGGTGACTCTCATATTGGTAATGGCTCCATATTGGGCTTGGAATTTACTGCTTATAGATCTCTACGGTGAAAAACTTCAATTAAACTTGAATTCAAGTGATTCCCTAGAAAATGGCAGATTGTCTAAGGTTTGCTGACATGTAAACCTCATTATTCATTTGAGGCCATGTGAATATTGATTGAGCATTTGTACTGAAATCCCACGATGAGACATTCCAAATTAGTGCAATTCCTTGTTAGAGCTTGAAAGTTCTAAAAATTCAAATTTGGTTTCTATTGGCAACCGATGTACATTGTAATAACATTTTAGTTTAATGTCTAAATCAACTAAATTAAATGAGTTATTCATACTATGGTGGCATCAAAGGCTCTCTTTTAGGAGGAAATAGTTGAATGATATGAGGGTTGTGAGATTTACCTCATCCATCTTTTATAACATCATCAACTTTGTCCTGTATGCCATATTTCACGTTGTTAAGGGCATGGCCCATATGTTACAAGAATACAATTGGCTTCAGCAAAGTTTCAGCAATGTAAATTTTCAATTTGGAATGTTAATAATTTTTAAGTCTATAACCAGCTAGTCTAACTCACAAAACAAGGAAAATGAGATCTCAAAGTCTTTGTTCATGTACCAGTAGATTAGCAACAACACATATATTTTCAGTGATTTTCAGTCATATTTTTCATTGCAACTCACAGAGCTTTGAGCATTAACTTAAATTTCAAGAAAATCATATTTTCTGAGTCCCATACGACACACATACACATTGCAGTGTGATAATTTCAGCTCTATCTTGCTAAGAAAGGGAAATTCATAGTTAGTTGTCATACCTTCGTTGGGCCTCATGGTAGTACTGTAATACCACAAAACAAATCTTCACTGCTAGCTAATCCCTTTTCTTCAAATGCCATAAGGTGTTGTCTAAATGTCCCCTACAGCATATACAGAATTGCCCATTAGTGTTTTAACCAATTGTGTGTGATTGAGAAAGAACTTGCTACATGTATGCAAATATTTTGACTCTTTACAGTGAAATCATACACCATGTGAATTTCTCTTGTGTCCTAAACAAATAACAATACATCTATGATGGACTCTGATCTCATATATATTGACCTAATAATAAAGGTCTGTAATGATTTCCCTGTCTGGTGTGCTTCATACCGATGACAAAAATATATCAAATTATGACACCTGATATCAAGGAAATCCTGACCAGGTTACAGCATGTGTTATAGTCAAAAGGTAGGTAATATAATGATCATGTACATGTACTCCATATATTGTGTTTTTGCAATACGTGAATGTGAGGGAGAGAGAACTAGAAAGGGAGAGAGAGACTGACAGACAGCCAGACAGCCAGACAGGAGGGGGTGAGCTTTGTCACCATTGTCAACAAAATTACAATAATTGTACCTCATCGGTTCTTATTACGATGATTTATGGCCCAAAGTTACGGCCATGCAAGGAAAAATGATTAAATTAATACCATTTTCAAGTTCCTATAACTTCCCTCTGAAACTTAATGGTGTGACTAATTTCAAACGTTCAATGTTTCAATTGCAGCAATTAAAACATTGTAACATTGAAAAATGCATTACCGGTAGTCAAATATGTGTACATTATACAGACTTGGCTCATGTTTATGAAGCATGTGTGACAGACACATACTTTAGTGGTTAACTCTGTGTTCATACTACTGGAATTCATCATATACAGGTAACTATTCAAGAATCGTGTAGCTATTAATACCTGTGATACCTCTGAAGTCTGAACGTTGTGTAAAGAAATGCCTATTACAAAACGTATTAAAGAATGAGGTTCCTGTTCTAATCTGAATGTTGTATTAATTAGTATTCATACAACTGGGTTGGGCTTATCATGAGTGCACTCTGATGATTGTTGTCTAATTGTCCCATGGCCGTGTCTCTTGAAAACTAGTTTCTGTTTACTTTTCTTTTGAGGATGTTGTTGTCTAGTCTGTATAGGCCCCTTTCGCTATATGATGATTATTTATGTTTCTTTTCATGAGAGATATGATGATTCTTTATATATTTCTTTATTTCTATTTCATTGAAAGGGCGGTTATATTTGATATGGAAATCCTCCAGATTTAGGTTCTAAATAATGATAAGAATATGGAGAACCAGAATTTTAGTGCATTAATCTTCTAGTCAGAATAAAAGCCAATTCAGCTTCAAATCCTACTACACTGATTTGACATCACTCCAAAATAGCATGAAATCCCTTGAAATTTAGATTTTATTAATCCTATGACTATTCAGATCCTCAGCCATTAAGAGAGTCTACATGTAGGTTTAAATTTTAATATCAATGCTATGACACATTCTTCACAAAATTAGTCTCTTCTCTTTGATCATCAAGTACTCGTACGATCAGTTGTATTGTAATACAGTCTATTCAACAATGTAAATGTACACCATTGCTTATCCTAGATAAATGGAACACCATTTATATGAACTTGTATGACATCATGTAGTTTGATGTTTCAGTTTCAGTTTAATTTCACACTTATTACCAATAATATTTACAGACCAAAAGTAAATATATGTTGTGGTCTAGTGGATAAGTCACCTGACTGCAGATCACAAGGTACAGCCTTGTTAAAATCCCAGCCTGGCATTGACATCCTTTGGCAAGATGTTAATCTACATTTGCCACTCTCCACCCAGGTGTTAAATGGGTACCCGTTAGGATGCGAAAGTTAATGTAGTTTGCTCAGCATTGTGAGCATCTGTAAAATGACATTTCCTTTACTTTTGTTTTTTGTCATTAGCACTACATGTACATTGTCATTTAAAGCGCATTTGGCATATCTACAATGGGGAGAGACTTCACAATAATCACTTGTTCAGAATTTGTTCCATTTTCTAAATATATAAATCCACCATTCTTGATAAAAAAATGTACAAACTTTCATTCTTGATGGCAGAATTTGCCACCCATGGTATCAATGGAGTTAAAGTGGCTACTGATGAAAGTAAATCATTCTCCAACATTGTGTTTTCTTTTAAGGACAATTTGGTGAAAGCTTGATTAGTTATGTTTATACTTATGTGTCACGACACATGTACAACTTACAAGATAGACCATTAGTTTTATGGCCAATCAAAACTGTAAATTGGTCATTAGAACAAGCTTCTACATGTATATTCTTCTATGAGATCCTATCATTAACTGTTCAGTTTGCTAAACGAATTGCCAAATGTGTCACTGAAGCACTTGGAACACCAAAATTTATCTTTTTATATTGCTGGTTTGAAATGCTGTCCGAAGAGTGTTTTTTATTCCCCTCCCCCTTTTTTTAATATCTTCATCAGAAGTTTGAGGTTATTTTCCATGTAGCCGTTTCAGTGGGGTTCTATAATGTTGCACTATATTAAAGACAGATATTTCTAATATAAATTTTCATTAAGAATTGGTATTTTATCATGTCACTTTTTAATGATATGATATACCACTACCAGTAGAGTCAACTGAGCATACATGTACATACAGGTAGATTAATATTGAAATGTAGTTGTACTTACAGACATTGCTGACAATGTAAACAAAAAAATTCTGTTTGAGGCAGCTCTTATAGGATTTGGTGTTGTAGAAGTGCTATTGTCTCACAGTGATATTATAGCAATTTAATATTATTTTTTCCAGAGCACTTTCAGAGCTTTAGAGAACAAAATCGCAAACTGCTCCTGTGTATTTTTCACCCGCTGTTACCTAGAATGCAAAAGGCATGGTTGTTGTTGACGGTTGGTGCATCTACAAGTGTGAGCAAACTTTACTATTTGAATGAGAGTTTAAAGAGTTTCAGCATTATTGAGCACAGTCAAGATAGTTAGTATAAATTATGTAAAAGCTCTAGACTGTATTATTATGGCCCTTCTTCTAAATAGTGAATTAAATTCAACAACAATCCTTTGTGCACTAATTTAACACATCTTTCATACGATGGCAGTATTACAGAGCTACCCCAGCCTGTCGGAGGCATTGATAGAGAGTGCATGCATATCGGCAGGGAGTTTCACCTCATACTTACTGAATATCTATACCTGGAGGTATCACATCATATTGACTTTATGTAGGCATGATACATGTAGTTAGAAATTTCGAAATAAAGAGGTGATTTTGGGGGATTTATGCGAACATTTCAATGTGTGCAGATTTCAAAGAAAGTGTTTTTTATAAAGATAAAGAAATTTTATGACAATGGGTCATGTATTTTAAAAAGGTATACATGTACATACCCCTCCTGCAAATTTCACAAAATTAAGGTACTCTTTTTGTGTGGTGAATTTTTACTTTAGCCAAAAATAAGGTTATAATTAGAGCACATTTTGTACCTGTTTTTATGTAAAAAGTGGTATTTCATGAATTTGGTTGAAAATGTTCTTGAAAGTCCTCAAATAGGGGGGCCATTTTCAACTCCATGCACTCCCCTAACGATCATGCGTTACCCCCTTTGAATATGAAGTGACACCGCTAGGCTTCTATCTCATGCTGAGCTTTCCTGGATCCGCCGGACATGAATAGACATGATACAGTTGGAAAGCTGCATGATGAAAGGGGATGCATCGAGGAGGCCACAATCTTGGCATTGTCCTAGATATTGGGCCTTGACTTAACCTCTAACGTTCACTTCAAGTCAGTCCCATTCATGGAAATTGCATGAGGAGCATCCATCCAGTGTCTTCCTGTAAGGGAAAGTCCACACTGAAAGCTAAGTTGGTTTTCAATATAAACTGGGAAAATAAAAGAAACAGATCAGTGAAAGTTTTAGAAAAAAATCTTTTAAAGAATTTTGCAACTCTGTGATTCACCCTTCAGGCACCTCTTTTGTTTGTTTTGTAATAAAAAATTCCATGAATTTCTCTTTTCATGTACTAATGTGTCCATGGTATGGGTATAATGACATATTTCTTAGGAGTAAACAGTAAACAGACCAATTCAACAATTGTTGCATACTCTGTATGAAGCAAACAAAGAGACGGCCATAAGTTCATATCACTGAGCTGCACATTTGTGTTTGAACAATTATAAATTTGGAAAAATCATTTCCTTAGCCTTTATCAGATCCTTATATTTCAGTGATATTTTTCTCTTATTTTTATGTTCTGGACTTTCCCTTTGAGTTACATTATCATGTTCAATGCAGAGAAGAGCACCCTCTATAGTTTATCAGAAGAATATTAAGCATACAGTTGGAGATGAGGTCACTAGATTTTGTAAAGTAGTCAATAGTCATGGGATCTGAAATAATATGTACCCAATATCCTTTTCTTAATTCTATACATTTACTTTCATTCATTCTATTTATTCAATTGTCTTCAAATTCTATTGTCTTCAAATTTGTTTCTGCAACTTAAAGATATCTAAATAATTACATGCAGTCTAAGCAAAATTTTACGAATTATTTTGATATTCTCAGTATTGTGATACTGGTAATATTGTACCAGATATGGGTAAAACAAATCTAAAACTAAAACAAAGGTCACTGTATGAGGAGTTCTGCTGAAGAAGGGGGAGGGGGCACATGCATGTGCCCTGCCCCTCGCCCCTGGATACTCAAATGGTTTTAATGGAGGAGGCAATAATGAAATGAAACTAGCCATTGAATTGACTATCGTTTCAATTTTGCTTTCATAACCTCAACAAAAAGGAACCATTGTAGTCTTTATCCATGCATTTTCCCGAGTGCAAAAACACACCAGGATCATCCGAGTACACGCAAGGATACCTTGTACGACCTAAGCATTCTTATGCCTCCTCCACCCAATATGGTGCCCGAGGATGCAATTAGTTTCAAGATATCTGATGATATAAAACAATCTGATTAAAGTTAGTATCAGATATTCCAGATACACTGTAAAATCCATAGGATCTGAGAAATCTCTATTTTTTGTTTCCCTTTTTTATTAGACCTGTCTCACTTCATACATAAATGAAACATATATACAAAGTAATTCGCATGTTTTGTATAACAGCTTAACATATTTATGATACTAATTTTCAACCAATTGTGGAAATAGCGTACTTTCATGTTGCCGCTTTGTCAGAAGTCGTAGCCATCAAAGGGCAACAGAGTTGTTAAACATGTATCTTAACATCCTGACATATCTAACTTTCTAACTATAATTATTTCATGGATTTGGGGGCAAGGATGTATTCTAAAAGTTCTCCTTTAATTGCTCTTCTCATTAGGATTAACTACATGGTCCCTGTCCTGTTTATGATAGATCTACAGTATATGAAGTATCCTAACATGTCATCTACACTCCCCCACAATACAGTCAGTCCTGGCAATACTTCCTGTGTGTGGACTTCCTTTTTACCTTTCATTCAATCACACCACTTCCAAATAACTCCAACTCATTGTTTTAAATCAGGATTGATGACACCACACTATGGCTCTCCTACTCAAATCTGTATTTCTGGTTTCAGTTATTTTTGTCATAGCTGAATACCTTACCATACAATGATCAATATACCACAGAGGACAACAGTGTACAGTACACTTGTTTGATTACTAGATTTGGTTGGAATTATAACAAGGTAGAACCACAGAATGAACTGCATTAATTGCTGCAACTACATTGTAAGTAAATTACATTTTATTTGATTATGATCAAAGTGAAGTACTTTTAATTTGGCTATATATTCAAACTGCTTTCTATTTAGGTATTGATGTTGTTTAGGGTTTATTTTGTATTTGATAGATCTGTTAGAAAGGGAAATATACCAGTAGATATTGCGTTCATTGAATATGGCTTTGAGACTTATCCAGAAGACTACCAGTATAGGAAAATGACTAAGTAATGACTAACTTATGCAAGGCTAATATAGTAGGACCAAAACATCGAGAGAACTATGCTATTATTTCTTTTGATTTCATTGTACTATGATAAATTATTATTATTATTCTTTTCTTTACAACTCTGTTAATTACCCATGGATTACCATGAGTTCATTCTGACATAGCAACACCCTGAAGTACACTCCAGCTGAGAGGGAGGACTGGGATTAAAATGAGTTTTGATCCTCCGAGGGGAGAAATATTTGCCCCCTTGTTGGCCCTCTGCTTCCAGGGTTGTGATCATGATTGGAGCTGAGGGAATGCTCTCTCACTCTTCACATATCATTCATGCACATACTCTTATTAATGGTGACATTCGCTTGGTGTTTATGTTCATGTGCTGAATTTCCTTGGGGATGTAGCATCTAATGAACTCTCTTCCCTGCCCTGAAAGACATACTACATTTGAGTCGAGTTGAAGAACAGATGAACATCCTCTACCGGATCAATTCTGTCTTTCCTGGGCTGGAGAATGCTTCCCATTGAATTGGAACATTATTACTGCAAACCTTGTAATGGACTTTTATTTATGGTAAAGTGTTCATTTTAATCTGGTATTGGACACGGTTTTGGTGAAGGCCGGATTCCTTCATGCATGCGCCTATAATAAGAGCTTCAGACTATATAGTGGTGCTCGTGAAAGTTATACTGATGGCGAATTATTTCCTCATGTCTTGCTTATCATGTGGTATTCTTACAAAGATGTATGGATATCCTTATTATCGGGCAAATATTCTGGATTTTCAATGAATGGAGACGGATATCGACTATGTTTATGTTAAGGTCAGTATGTACTATATAGGTGATTGCATGTAAGTTGCAGTTCTGTATTTAAGAATTGGTATATAATCAGGATTTGATTTCATTCTTTGTTTTTCTCTGTGGATTTGACTTTAAATTTAGTGCTTATTGCTAATGAACCATCAAAGCCCATGATTTGATCTTATTTCTGTATAAAGAGTGTAACAGTATATAGTGGTTCATTCATTTGAGGGTGTTGAGGTTCAAATCCCACCCTAGCACCAATATCCTTGGGCAAGCTTACATTTGTCTCACATGACTTGGGTATAATGACCACCTAGTAGAATGAAATTACTTGCTTGTCATTGTAAAAGCAACCATGCTAAAGCTGGGATAATCTCGGAGCACCGGATCATAGCTTTACGAGAATTTACAGTACCCGGTACTTGTAATTTGATTCTCTACAATAACACAATAATAGTCATAATAACAATAATCTTTTAAAAGGATCCGGTAACTTTGTCTCAGATTCTGAAACAAAATTCAGGATTTAGCTCATGATGCAATGATAATTATAAACCTTTAGGTCAGTCAGGAACCCCATGACTTTTACAAGCCGATCGCCTGTCTGCTTATCAAGATATATATGATTGGAATTACAAATTTTGAAAACCGTTCGCCTGACGGTTTTCATAACACTACAGTCTTTTGGGGAAAACGATTATGGTAAAACCGGTCACTCAAAGATTTTTACTTTTTTGAAGCACTTCTTGATCATTTTGAAGCGCAATTTTTTTAGGGCTTCAATATTACACCATATCACAGACACTGATAACACGTAGGGCCGTGTATCTCAGATTTAACATTGTTAAACGATCCCTTTAAAGTCCACTCCAAATTTTATTTAGTTAAACCGAAAATGGAAATTATTTTTGCCCAATTGATCGTGATCCCGGCAGCCACTGAGCAGCGCCAGATCGACGTGGCTCTATCCCTTATTTTTTAACGCCAAACAAGGTACATGTACATGTAGCAGCAACTCCCGTCTTTTAACGTCTTTTGGTATGACGTGGCTGGGGTTCTAACCCACGACCATGTCATCTGAATGAATAAGGATCTACGTGGGGCCGTGGGCAACAAAGGAATATTTACAATACTTGTAATTTTCAATTAGAGCTCTAATAAATTAATAAAAAATTAGCACTAAAGATGCTATGATAGCAGAACATATGAATTTACACACCTTTGTGCTACTTTTGAAATTTTTAGATCTTTGAAATAAAGAAGAAATTAAATGAATAAATAAATTGTACTCTTGAAGACAAAACCCCAAAATGCAACCCTTCTTACATTCATCTGTCCTTTGTGCTCTTTAAAGACCTAAGTTTAATATTTTGTGGGTCATGACGTACACCCAGTTAAAGGATGCAAACTGATTGTGGAAGTACAAATTTCTTCAATCTTTACAATCATAAACATGTAGACTATGCCCAAGTAAAAAAAAACAAGTAATTGGACTGGATTTCTGGGCAAATCAAAACATATCCTACCCCCATCCTAGAAGTGAATGGTAAACACTTAGACCCTTTATGGGAGTTCCCTGTAACAATTATCAGGGAGTTCCCCTTAAGAATTCATTATGACCATAGGATAAGCTTATTATAGAAGTGAGAGATTCCTGTTGTGCTGCTAATTGTTCTCCTTCCTTTATTGTTTCTAACGAGCAGGTTGATGATCGCACTTGAGTCGTTAGAGCTCAAGTTGAATACTTCTTCTATTCTTCATCTAGACAAGTATCACTTATCACATTGAAAGGAACTACAGTGTACATGAATTCAAACCTTGAGGCTATTATTTCCATAATCTAAGGCCTTGATTGTATTCTACCAACTTAATTGTCCAGAGAAGTGCTGCCATTGATACTGGCTGATGGAGTTCATAGAATGATTGTTGGAAACTCCTCATGTGGTGTCATTCATTACATGCATGAACGTCCAACTGGCTTGTTTTGCTTTTGTTGACATGTATAGGAACTTAGTAACGATTTGATTCAGGATTTCAGGCATGGGAGCACAAATTTTTCTGTAAAGTATGTTGTTTGGTTGTGCGTTTTGATCACATCCGCATGATTTAGAAGAGAAGCAGGGTGAATTGCTGTGAACTTAATTGCTCAACACTATTCTAACTCAAGGTTTCCTTTGATTTTTTGGAATGCTACACATATATTGGTCGTTCTGCAGAGAGTCATGTGTGGATGCATTATTTGGTTCTAGAGATCAACTGATTGACCTGCTTCAGTACTAAGTCAACATGGAACACATAGAAGGTGCTGATTTTTATATCAAATTAATGAAGAATGCTTGTCACAGAATTTAGGGTCTTTTGTTGTACAAAAACTATATTTGTGGATGATCATTTGAAGAAGCTGTTCATTATAATGTATATAATATGGTAGCTTGGTGGAATGTGTAGTGTCAAAGAATATGATACACCTACAGCTGTAGAAGGCTAGAACGTAAAAGCAGGAATTGCTGGGGATGTTTGTGCATCTAAAAGTGTATGATAGTTTGGGATATTCCCAGCCTAACCAAGGTAGTAGATCTAGATCTAATATTTGCAATAAAATTGTGATTTGTAACAATCCCATTTATGTTTGTGGCATGTACAGTATTTATCATGACAATTGGCTATAAGTTTCATTTAGTCCATTATGGTGTACGCTCTCAAGTCACACTATATGCAGCACTTTGTACGATAGGAAAACACATTATAGACCTAATTCAAGTTTGTTTTAAGGGTTACTCTCTTTTTACTTTAGACTTCAATATTGAGTATAGTGAACAATTTTGCATTCTATTTGGAGCCAGAAGGGCAGCCTTTCTGTGTTAATGCTTTTCTGGCTCTCAGCAGACAATAGAAAATGATTGATATTGATATACATTGTACATGTATATACATGTACCTTAATCGTGTCTTCTTTTACTTGATGTGGTTTAGGTGAGCATTACAGCGTAGCAGCAGACCTGATTGAGAGAGGTTTAGTCAGCATTGATGAAGCAGCAGCCAATATGCTGGGTGCTGATATCTTGCCACTTCTCGAGATATGGGTTGAACCTGATGACTCCAGCACTAATAACAACAACAACAAAAAGGTAGGAAAACTGTTACATAACTTAAAGGGAGATTAAAGGAAGAGGATCGTCAGTTTTCATGTGCAGAAGGCCATAATTGGCCGACACCAGACTAGGTGGAAATACCATTAATGGGTGTACATGTCTCTCACACAGCAAATCCGTAGTCCCATCAAGAAATACCCCCTAGTCTCTCGGAGAGTCTTCGGGTGAGGGAAATGTAAAATAACGACTTTACGATATGGATGAAAGGGTGGGAAAGACAGAGCATTACGTAAAGCCTGTTGGTCATAAAATAAAGGCCAATCCTGGTGATTGACAACATCTGTTATTGGGTTAACACCCAAATGGTGTCGAATTCCCCATGAGAGCCCAATTCTTTGCATCTTTATAGTATTTTTACATTATGCAATTATTCACATTGAAGTAATATCATCATCTGTTGAGAGCAAGAAGGCTGGTAGCTCATATACTTTTGCACAGAGTTAAAGACCCTCTGCACTAGTTTGGCAAGGAGGGATTATACCTCCCTGCATGGTCACTGACAGGTGGTTACTGAGTATCTCATCAAATCAGCTCTCAATTAAGAAAAAGGGGACCATAATTAGGGACCAATGGTCACCGATTAGGCATCGTTTGCTATATAGAGGGCGCAAGTAGCTATATGTAGTGCAGTGGGGCTTTAAAACACTTCTGGCTCTGTACAGATGTAATGCAATCAATTCTGATGTTGGTTTACGTGTATTCTCCTCACAATGTAGGATTGCCACTACATTTACAGTTATATGACACAATATTTTTAATTTTTTTTTATTGCTTAGTCTTTTTCATTATTAGCAAAAGCAATGTGCTGTTTTTGGTTAGACGGCTCAAAATCTTTCAGTTTACAGTGCCATAGCTACACTTGGCTTAGTTTAGTGATTCCATTCCTACCTAGAAAATCACACCAGCAGCAAAAATAAAAGTATTATGAAAGGCAGAGAGAGAGAGAGAGGGAAGTGGATATGACTTTGGAAGTGACTTATCATGTGATCTATTTGGAGGAGTATTTTGATTACCTTGAGTTGGCATGGGCTTCAATGAAGCGAAAGGAGAATGCTTCCATGTACGAAATTTTCAAAAAAGGAAATATCTTGCTTTAACAGTAATTTCATGCGCTGTATTAAAACCCATACATTGTATGATGTGAACATTTTGTGAATTAGATAAAGATGGCAGTTTTCATCATAGCAAGAAAATTTAAGTAGTAAGGGTTTAAAGAGTAATGAAGGGGGAAATTATTTTCATATCAAGACTTGCATGGTAGTTAATTCAGAGGTTCATTGACCACTAAGTTGTGTAGTTGCGCATGTATGTACCTGTATATTCTGCAGTAATTAATTATTTGATCTTGTGAACTGGGTAAGAAATTTCATACACTTCTCGAATATGTATTAAAATAGAGATTTTTAGGAAATAGGCAACTTTTAATTTCTTTAATGTCATATTTCACTGGTCTGTTTTTTTGATTTTCTGCTTTCTTTTAGAGTAGTGTAAGGTTGGATTTCCCTTTAATGACTGTTTACTATTCATTGTAACTAGTAACATATATGCAGCAAAATTTTGTGACTTGCCCAAATATGAACATGGCTCAGTGTTTCCTGGTTCCATGTTTATACAAACATGTAATTTGAACGTGATTGAGAAAGAGTGGGGAGAAAGTGGGAGAGAGAGGGGGTAGAAGGGTAGATAGGGAGAAGAGAGAGCGAGTGAGAGAGAGAGAGAGAGGAGTAGAAGGGTAGATAGGGAGAGCAAGAGTGAGAGAGCAAGAGAGAGGGGTAGATGGAGAGAAGAGAGAGCAAGTGAGAGAGAGGGGGGTAGAAGGGTAGATAGGGAGCGCAAGAGTGAGAGAGCAAGAGAGAGGGGTAGATGGAGAGAAGAGAGAGCAAGTGAGAGAGAGAGAGAGAGAGAGAGGGGTAGAAGGGTAGATAGGGAGAGCGAGAGTGAGAGAGCAAGAGAGAGGGGTAGATGGAGAGAAGAGAGAGCAAGTGAGAGACAGAGGAGTAGAAGGGTAGATAGGGAGCGCAAGAGTGAGAGAGCAAGAGAGAGAGGGGTAGATGGAGAGAAGAGAGAGCAAGTGAGAGAGAGAGAGGAGTAGAAGGGTAGATAGGGAGAGCGAGAGTGAGAGAGCACGAAAGAGAGGGGTAGAAAGGTAGATAGAGAGAGCAAGAGAGAGAGAGAGAGAAAGCGAAAGAGAGCAAGACAGCAAGAGAAAGAGAGAGAAATGATGTGGGGGGGGGGGGGGGAGTAAAAGGGTAGATGGAAAGAGATGAGGGAGAGAGAGAGGGGGAACCTTTTTTCCCCTGAGAGGAAGAGAGGAAACATGAGCAATGAGTGTCAGGGGAATAGGGGGCATCATCAGTATATTTATATCTTACAAGTTGAACTTCATCCAAAATCAATTAGAATTCATGAACTAAATCAACTCCCCACCCCCCCCCCCCCAAAAAAAAAAGCCCCAACATAAAAAAAAAATAAGAAGCAGATAACCCGATGAGCAAGTATGATAGAAAGTGCATTTACACTGGTAGCTTTAGGTTGTGTACTAATGATGCAAATAGAAACTAGAATAGAAACCAGCTATAGTCAAACAAATTACACTAGTAATCCACAGTCAACACCAATAAATCCAATATTGACCTGTACTGCATTCTCAAAACTGTTCTTTTCTCCTGCCACATCATGTAGAGTATTAAAAGTGTTAAATATGTAGTGAAACAAGGTATGTGTAAATTGATGTAAGGATTGTGTGTTCACTGAGAAATGTGGCTGTATTTTATTTTCTTTAACACTATTTATTTTATGAATAATTTTAATATTTTGTCTTTGTTTACTTTTCCTCTCAGTTCCTGTTTGACTAATTTTGAAGAGTTATTTTTGCAAATCGTTTGTAAACTTGCTCAGGGAAAGATTTTCATAATGAGGGGTGGGGGTCATTCTGTTTTAAAGGAAAACTCAACCTTGATAGCAAACTACTCTAGAGAAAGGCAGATACATTGTAAATCAGAGAAGTAGACTGGTTAAAGTTGAATGAAATTGGGCAAAACATGACAAAGTTATGAATTTTTGTAAGTTGTAATCACTATAGGTATGGGCTCTTCAAATTGGCTGAATAGGTAATGTCTCTGTGACGTAGTGGCGGACAACTTTCCCATTTGTTCCAACACACAAAGCGACTAACATAACAATTTTTCAAAAATGTATGACTCGGGAGGGTCTATTCTCTTTAGAGGGCCTATAATGATATAATATCCATAATTAATTTAAAGATGAAGTTGAGTTCTGGTCATGTGATTGCATTGTGAAAGAAACGATGTGGAACCGACCAGAAAAGGTTGATCATCTAGCATATAAGAATTTGTGTGTATTGCAAGGTTCTGGAATCATCAAAATGATAAGAAATTTGGCCAAGTCTTGGTAAAGTTACAAACACTTGCACAGAAAGATGTATATGGGACTACACGAACACGTGGCGTAAAAAGCCGGCCCCCGATTTTTACGATGTTACATGCATATTTAGAATATGAAGGCATTTGAAGAGCCATGCTTTTCAGGGAACATGTCTTAACTGATGTTCTTCCACACTTGCATAATAAGAATGAGTAATGCTCACAAATTATTTTTCACCTCTTCCCAGAACTCAACCTTCTCTTTAAGTAGTGCCCAAACGAAGATGGCACTTAGGAGAAAAACAGATTTTATTTGTGTTTTTGTACGTGTACGCCAAACGGGAGAGTTATCCGCAGGTACATGTCTGTCACAATCCACTGACCAAACTGCCAATTTAAGATATGCATCTAGACATAGTGATCTCATATTTCAACTATCGATATCTTTTATATTGGTCCAATTGATTTCAAAGTTTTGCCATTCTGTTTATCTTATTTTATGCTTTCATACAAGTTAGGAATTAACTTTTTACAAGGGTTGGACAGACCTGCCAACCAGTACGATCTAGTCGTTTTTTTTAAAAATAATTTTGTGTGTGCCATTTTCAATGGCAAAATACCCATTCTCTCCTGTAAGGTGTCCTACAAACATCTCACATCGTCAATTTGGGGATGTTCATTGGTTTATCGAACACAACAGTCGTGACGAAATCATGCATATTCAATCAATGATCCATAAAAAAAATTCTTCCTGTATGTACGAACTGTAAGAGGCATTGATCCGCGCAACAGTCCATGTTTATTTTTAAGAATACAACTTTTGTCAGTAGAATACAACTTTTGGGATTAAAGTATACAGTTTTTGAACTCCAGAGGTTAGCAGGTCTGGTTGGTTTGCCCTTTTAGTTCTAAAGCTTAAAGCTAAAGACCAGTTATGGTCATGCGATTGCATTGTGAAAGAAACATTGTGAAATCGATCAGAAAAGGTTGATCATCTAGCATAGATGTACTGCAAGGTTCTGGAATCATCAAAATGATAAGAAATTTGGCCAAGTCTTCATAAAGTTAGAATCACTGTACACAGAAAGATGTATATTGGACTACACACACGTGCGCGACACATGCATTTGTATCTCTCAATAGGCAAGAGATACACTAATTTACCAAATATATCAATTAGTAGGCGGTTTCCCGTCAACATTTTTATCATCATGTATTATTCAAAACATATTCTTTCACATGATTGATAATAAGAGCTTCCATTTCATTTTTTTGAAATTGGGGCGTTTCCAATACTGGTCTTTACCTTTAACACACATTTACCTGTGCATGTATCCAAATGTAGCTTTACGTTTATAGTGTTCAATGTTTTATCTTGTACATAGCATCAGATGGTTGCTAGAAAATCCTTCCCATAGAAGTCAAAATGTTCAAGTGTAGAATATTGTCTTTGGATCATTTATAAATATCGGTAGGCATATTAAGGTTGGAATCAATTCAGTAATTCAGTAATCCTTTCAACCCACAAATTTTTTTTTTTAAATTGTAACAGTGCAACAAGTTAAGTCAGTTAAAGGTCGGACCGAGGTATTACTTACCTTCACTTGTTTACTGGGAGTTGAAAAATGATAGCTATAAACAAACACTGCCATGGGTTGTGCAAACAGGGAAGTAATTATTGTTTTCATTGATTTATGCATGACTTCACGAATGTAAAATATGTATAATGGACGTGTACAGAATCCTAGATTATGGCAATACAACATATTCACTTTTTACAGCACCATCTATCGACATCACTGTTTGGTCAATTTCAAATGTACAGAGATTTGATGGGCCTAGTATATGTAAAAATGTGCCCTGATGCTAGAAGAATACCCTCTTTAATGGTCATTTCAGTCACTATTTGGACTAAAAAAATGTATTAATTTTTGTCAAAAATTAGGCAAAATTTTTATTCAAAATCTGGCTAAATTTTCAGCCAGAAAATGGATGGGTTTTGATATTTTATGGGTGAGGGTGGCCTGAAGCATAAACTATTGATGGAGGAGAACTAACATTTTGTTTTACCGTAGGTATTGTGAGAGAGTCGAGTTAGAGTAATATAATGAATTTTACCTTATTATAAGTACATACCGGTAATTATCATTTGAGTTCACTTCATAATGTGATTTGATAACTGTTTAAGAAATTTATTTGGATGGCAAATCTACAACCGTCATTCACTGCTTAGATTCAAATGAGGTATATATTTCAATCTACATTCTTGATCTCCTTACAGGAACTCATTGCAAATTGGCACCACAAGCAGCTCAATACCTTTGACCCATCATGGCTTCAGGGTTTTCAAGACTCAACCCATCAAGTCCTGTCAACCATCAATCTATCCCAGAATTCTCTCTTCTCTGTACCAGAGGGTCTCCTATGGGGTCTACAGAATCTACGTCGTCTCAACCTATCCCAGAATTCACTTCAGTTACTGCCGTCCCCCAAAAGCCATCGAAACTTGAGCGACTGTCGGTATGTTACGATTTCAGATTATTTTTTGCTTTATCAGTTGCCTTACATGATGCCTCAAACTAACTAAATGAAAACAATTTATTTCTGTAATTATAATATATACATGTATTTGATTGTTTATGTCTCACCTGAATATAAAGAAAGCAATGTACATGTATGCTGTAAGATAAGTTACCCACAGTCCATATAATTAAATTCCTCTCTCATGGACTGGATGTGTCAAATACCTTGCTGAAGGAAACAAGTACAGTTTCACCTGTATTGTTTTTTAACCCAGGACCTTCGGTTTCAAAGGCAACTGCTTTGTCCACTGAACCTCTGATGAGATATAAACAGTCTCTTAATTTTCACACAAGTATGAACTGGAACGCTCCCCACAGAGTGGAGAAAGTGCACTGTAATGTGCAGAATAGTAATTGAATCCAGTGACCAAGGTTACAGCGCTTTGGTCAGTTAATGAAAAAGCGCTATATAAGAAACTGGTATTATTATTATCATTATTGTTATTTGACATTTACCATTCTGCTAATGTCATTAATATCTTGGATATTCTTTATTCAAAGTGTTACAAAATCCAACATGCATTTGCATATCTGACGTTATTTATGAAATGATTTATATTGGCTATTATTGATTATGTCCTATACAGCCTACGGTCTTTAAGCCTGTATCAGAATGAACTGTTGTCTGTACCAGCTGAGCTGTTCATGTTAAAAGAATTAGAGTTCCTGTCCCTCGCCAGCAATGCAATGGAAGAGCTTATACAACCTGCCAAGGAATCCACACAAGGTAAGTACAGTGGAACCTGTATATAAAGACCACCCAAAGGAGACAAGAGAAGTGAGCTTTACATGTATGTACTGGTTCCTTCAATATGTGGTTCAATCTAAATCACATATCAGGGGAGGTGAAAATTGTGGTCTATATATACGCAGGGTTGCTAAAGTAAGTTTGATGGTATTATCTCTAAATCCAATGCCTGTAATATGCATGTAATGTACCAGTACATATTGCTTTATCTTTTGAAAATTGATCATTTTGAATAATTTCTTCTGTCAGTTTAAGTAGAATTTTGTAAATTTATTCAATACTTGTGAAAATTTCTTTTGATATCAAATTAAAATTTTGATAAGGAGAGGAAAATGGAATAAGCCTTTCCTATGCATAAAAATGTAGTCAAATCATGCTCTTACTGCATTTAATAAAAAAAAATGTGTTTAAGAAGTAAACATATTGGACTTGCAAGGCAAGAAGCTTTCTGACATTGGTAATGATATTATAGTTGTTCTGATAATTCCTTGACAGATCGGTATATAGAAAATTGCACACTATTATAACTGTGATAGGGTACGTGATTTCTTCATTCACATGACAAAAAGGATAATTGATGGATTGTACTAATACATCAATGATATGTATAAACATGAAATGTGTGAAATCCATTGATGTATTGAATGACTTTATTTGTGAGTGAGTAATCACATTTTGAGTCTGTCATAGATTTGTGATTTGATTCTGTATCATCAAATGTGTTTCCTCTTCCTTTGAAGATGAGATCCCAAGACAATGGAACTGCATGTCTCTCGTCAATCTGGATCTCTCCCAAAACAAACTGAGCTCTCTCCCGAGACAGATGGATGCTTGTACATCACTTATCACTATCAATCTATCAGAGAACTCTTTCAATGAGATACCAAGACCTTGGGCATGTCCACTGGTAAGTCTACACCCTCTCTCTCTCTCTCTCTCTCCCTCCCCTCCATCCCTCCCTCATTCCCTCCCTCCCTCCCTCTCTCTTTCTCCCTTTTTTTCTCTGTCTATCTCTGTCTATCTCTTTCTCTCTCTCTCTCTATCTCTCACTCTATATCTCTCTTCCTCTCTCTCTTTCTCACTCTCTCTCTACTATTTTTCTCTGTGTGTCTCTGTCTAATGTCCTGTCATTCTCCCTCTCTCTCTCTTTCTCTTTTGCTCTGTCTCCTACACTTCCTCTTACTCTTCCCTCTCTCTTTCTTTTACAAGAAGCTCTTAATTTGTAAATCTAACTATTATTCTCCCCCCTCTCTCTCTCTTACTAACCATGCATTGCAAGAAACTTTAGTTGCGATCAATTGCAAATTTGCAATTAATCGCAAGACTTGCGCTTGATTTTAGGGATTTGCAATTGATTGCAACTTTCTTGCAATGCCTCAAAAGTCTAATATGTGCTTAACAGGTTTTCAATGAGCTGGCATTTTAGCTTACGGTTCATTGTGACTTCACCAGCTGGATTGATGTGGTACTTGAAGTGCAACAAACAAATTACTCTGCTGAACTCAAATTTAGTTTGTTGCAAAATTATAACTTGACATTATGATTCTGTTCACACATGGCTCTCAAGGGATGACATCCGATTCTTTAAAATGGATTGTGTGGGTAGAGTGTGAATGAATCTATTGTGTGATACAGGATGATGCATGACAAAGATCAGACATCTCAGTTAGCACCAGTGATGGTGCCTGAGGCATGTTTTGAGTTTTGTTCATATCACTTAAATCTAGCCATGTCAGTGAGGTACTGCCAAATGCACAGCTTCCAATGTGGAAACCAATCAACAAGGACATCAAGAGAATGATAATCAGTCCAGATTTGTCGAAAGTAAACTAGAAAATTGTTTTTACTCAACCTGTTAGCAGTGCTGTCCATGTTCATTTCAATGCAGTAATGATCTGATTATAGATAAGTCACAATTAGGGGGGTCTAGTTGTATCAGAATTTTGAGCATGTGGTGTTTTACCACTGCTTCTTGTTAGGCCCAACAATATCCATGTTGTTTAATCAACATGTTATTAACCATGTTTTCTTCTGTTTATAATGATTATTATAATAGTTGGTTTTTGTATAGTGTTAATATGTCTGATGAAAGAGTTTACAATCCTGGCACGCCACAATTATTACATAATTAATTTAATTTGCTCACTTGACCCTTGCAGGAGATTCTGAACATATCTAAGAACATGGTCCAGTCCGCTTCAGGTGACCTACCTAAGTTCTGGCACCGTACTTTACGATTCCTCAACCTGAGCTACAACCGTCTGACAGAGATTCCTACTGCCATCTGTCAGTTGAGCAGTCTGTCTGAGTTGGATCTCTCTCATAATGTACTACGTTGCTTCCCATTACCGGGGACATGGAGCATACGCAAGCTTCAGCATCTTAACTTGGCTTACAATCAACTCATGCATAGAGAGGCACAACCACAGACCAAACAAGACAAGTGAGTTTGAATTTAAGAATGAAAATAGACTCATTTAAACAAATATAGAATGGTTTAAAAGGGAGTAAGATTTAGTATTGATGATTTGATGTTGATACAGACTCAGACCACCTTATATGTATGTTTGAAAAATATATACAAAATTAAAAAAACGTCTTTAGGATAAGAATAAAATACAAAAACCAAGGGCTTTTCAATATTATATGTTCATTTGGCAATCTCTCAAAACAGGACAAGAAGAAATTGAACAGGCCACATGAAATGGCACAGCACATGATTGGGGTAAAATTACAATGTAGCTTCTGTCGAGTCTCATTGTACTGAGCAAATTGTTGATAAGGTCTGTGCAATCATGAAAGGCAATACCCATCCACATCATTTATTTTATTCATTTAATCGTTCTGGTATCCGACTTCGCCCCACTCCAACCCGCCTTTCATGATTCAGATATTCATTTGTACCCGACTCTGTTCATAAATTCAACTCACAGGTTAAACGTTAAACTTCTGCATCGGAAATTAATTAATACTGAAACTATTATGATTTGAAATACCAATAACCAATTAAGGCTTAATTTTGAAACTCCTGACTTGAAGTACCAATGACCATTTTTGTCGCTTCATTATCTTTCGCATGTATTTGTTCCTTTTTTCATCTATTTCTATAAACGTGATGTATTTATTTCTTGTAATTATGTATTTTCTTGAATATTACTGTAACGCCAGTGGAAACCAAATTTCTATGTAACTTGTTTGCAAAGACCAAATAAAATATCTTGTATCTTGTATCTGTCTTTTGATGGTGCATATTAAATGTACATTAATGATGAGTATTTTAATTTAGAAAAGGGCATTCTGTATTAAGAAAGTAGTTTTCACAAATTTCTGTAATGAACGATACAGCATTCCTTGTATTTTTGATCATACAAAAAAGCATAGATTTGCAATTTTAAGGTATCAGTAGTAATATGAGAATGACAAGATCCATTAAATATCTCCTGCATTACATCCATCCAACTAGTCCTAAAACCTCTCCTGTGAAGAAGAAGAACACTCCTCCTACATCACCGACCAGTCAACCAAGACAGGGTGTGGCCAACTTTTATGCCAAGCTACGAGCTCAGAGGTCGCCCGCCAAGATCATTGATGCTAACAGCAGGAGTACCTTCTATGCACATTCCCCCAATGGTGGCAGCAGTCATCCTGAACAATGGGAGAAGATTGAATTCCCAGAATGCTTTGCGCACAGTCTCTATGTTCTGAAGCTCTCCCACAATGCCCTAGAGGATGTGCCTCCGAGCGTTTGTAAGCTGGAGGCACTGTATGATCTAGATATCAGCTGGTGAGCAAATAGAGTAAAAGTGTTTTCTTGGGGTTTAGGAAAGGCAATTTGCATTATTTTACTGTCAAAGCGGTATCTTTAGCTTGTATGTAATGTTTGTGAATGTGCTATAAAATGCATTAAATCACAGATGATACAACACTTATTATTTGCAATTCACAACATTTTCTTGAAAATGAAAGTGGCTGTCAGTGACAAATCACAAAAGTTTCTTCGTTGCCAGAGTCTCTGGTTGTACAGTCAGTACAGTGCAGTATTCTTTGTAACAGTTACAACTGCAATAATATATTACCGTAATTAACGTTGTATAAACCGCCCTCGTGTATTAACAGCACCCCTCTTTTTTGCCCTTAATTTTTTTTTTTTGCCGACTCTGTCAGCAGCAAGCCAAGTCCGTGTTAAAAAAACCTATGCGAGAAGGCCTTTCATTTAACTGCGAGGTGCAGTTGAATAATGTAAATTAAAAAACAGAATAGGACCTAGGATCGAACCTTGTGATACGCCGTGTGTAGGAATTTATTATAAACTACATATTGAGATCTATCAGAAAGATTACTTTCAAACCAAGATGACAGACAAATTTGAGTGTTGTTCTAGTTTCCGAGTGGTGAGTTAACACACTGATTACTGAGCTGGAAGACATTGCCAGGCATAGTGCCAGGTGGAGGGGCATAAATCAAAACTTTTTTTTTTGTACTTGTGTATAAACCGCACCCCCGACTTTAAAAAATTTTCGGCGGCAAAAAAGTGTGGCTAATGCACCGTTAATTACGGTACATGTACATAAACTTTCTTTGATGTAGCATGTCCATATACATGTAGGTTAATTTGATATATATGTTCTCAAATAAAATACAAATTTAGTTTTCATTTTCAATTTAGATATATGTGCATATAACATTAAAGGCCTCGAAATCAAGTTGTATATGTTTCTGTACCACTTTTCAGCTCACCACCATTCATTGTTTTGTCTTGTTTTGATGTTACTTCTCAATTAGTAACCCTGATCTTCACAAGCTGCCCGAAGCTCTGAGCACTCTCAAGCATCTCTTCCATCTGAAGATAGAGGGCTTAGACATTAAGATTCCTTCAGATGTAAGTCAGCTGAGTCCACAGGAACGAAGCAAGACTGGTCAGATTCTCAAGATACTTCATGAGAAGCTTCTAGATAGTCAACCCTATCACAGCATGAAGCTTATGATAATGGGTCCAGCGGTAGGTTAATCTCTTTTTTTTTCTTTTTTAGCAGATGTTTCTGTTTTTATTGACAAATCATATTCAAAATATTCAAACAACAATCATAGTACAGTATATGAGAGAACTGATTTACATAACAAATGTGACAACTGAATTACAAAAGATCAAATAGATATCGTTGAAAATTTGAAAGTATGGAGGTAAATCAAAGAATCAAGATAAATACAGAGGCCAGCTACGTGTATCATAACTATCTTCATTGATAATTGGATTGAAATATCAGTTTTCTTGATATGGTTAAACAATTTAATCACCAATTGCTTTAGAGAATAAATGAGGAATTTGGACTACTTTTCATCATTATTGGGTATAATGTAGCTATACCAGTGACTACCGGTAAACACTTTATTGCTGACTGTTCTGTCCTATTTATTCAGAATAGCCTATGCTATTATTATTTAGTTCACTTCATATCTTAATTTAGTGTAAAATGTACTGTTGTACCTGACAAACATACATTTATAGCTTTATTTACAACCATAAACAGGGAATTAATTTTATTATCAATTAGCCCATATTAAATGGAAAGAAATGAAATGGGTGTACTGGTATTTAAAATAAATCCTTAAAAGATCTTACAGTGCATGTACATTTTCTAACTTGTTAAAATTTCCTTTAATCTTTAATTACATGTACTTGTTATATTTTCTTCACATAGATTTGTGTGTTTTGTTTCTTGGAAATATTATCTGTTCCATGCCTAATGCAATCCAATGTCTCTGTATCTCGATTGTGTTTACAGAAGAGTGGTAAGACAACATTACTAGGAAGCCTGATGACTGATACAGGTGGGCGTGTCTTAGATATGGCTCTGCATGTCACGGAATGGGAACTACAAGATCCAGTCATAGAAGGCAGAGGATGCAGTCTCACTCAGAAGGTCAAAGAAAAATTCTCAAAGGTAATTAGTATGAACTTTTTATACTTCGGAATGAATTTTTAAATTTCACATCATAAAATTGGTATGTCAGAAATATTTTTGCATAAAATTACAAACTGATCATGTACAGAAACGACTGTTTGTATATTGGAACCGCCTGTTAATGAAGCAGCCAGTCATGTCGTGTTAAAGTTCATTCTTTGATCCAAGTACATTGTATGCAGTTACGTAGATGATATATTGAATACTTTTTCAAGCTAACAATAGAAACACTTCATATACTGCTTCAGGATTGCTACAGGAAAATAGCAAATAAAGGCTACCGTAAATCTCTGTGTATAAGACACACCCCTATTTTGGGGGCGAAATCTTTTTTTGCGGACTCCGTAGGCAGCAAGCCAGATCCATGTTCAAAAACGCATGCGGGGAAGGACCTTTATTTTACCTTGAGGTGTAGTTGAAGGCGCCGATATGTTCTTGTGAACTTGTCACAAATAATAGTAACAATGTCATTTTTAAAACTAAAGATGACAGACAAATTTTCCTCTAAGTCCAAACAGAAATCCAGCCATACAGGTAGTGTTGTTGTATTTCGATCCTACACTTCGAAGCTGTGCAATCACTATAACCCAGATGGCAAAAAGTGAGAGTACATTACTGTTGCAACTTTGTAACCGGGATTATAGATTATATAATCTAGTACAGTTTTACAGTGCCACTTCACATAACTTCCTACAGTATCTTATTGTGACTGTATTGGTGCGAGTGGTGAGTCAACACATCTTGTATGACTGAGCTGGGAGACATTGCCATGCACAGTGCAGGTGGAGGGGGCATAAATCGACACTTACATTTTTTATTTTTTTTATTTTTGTTTGTTGTACCTGTGTATAAGACGCACCCCCGACTTTCAATTTTTTTCGGCGAGAAAAGAGTGGGTCTTATACATGGAGATTTACGGTTATATGTACTTCTGTTTTATCCTGGTGATTATCAACATGTACATTGTATATATTACGTTCAATTTATCGACAACTTTTAATAGCACAAATTTAATTGTTAGGACCAAACTGTTTTCTTTCTTGTTTACAGGAGAAGGAGATAGTGGAAGGGCCAGCAATCACATTCTTTTCTTGGGATATGAAAGGTGGTGATCTGTATGAGAATGTTCATCAGTGCTTTGTGACGGCTAAGACTCTCTATCTATTAGTATGGGATATGAGTGAAGGCATGGAAGGAGCTCATAAACTCTCCTCTCTTCTCCTCAATATTAGTGTAAGTAATGAGCGGTGAACTCTTCCGCTTTCATTCTGTTGGTATGTTGGTCTGGATTAGATTGTACTAATGTAATCATGAAAGTATTTACAAATCAAGCTTAGAGTTCTTTATAGGTCGTTGTCTTTAATAAAATAATTCAGATGATATTTCTTCATACTGTTATTCTAAATGGTCAAGAACAGCCACTCAGGTTTTATATGAAGACATGGGTTAGCTATACTTCATTAACTTTCCTTCAGTCTTCAATTACTTTAGTCCCTTAGGTTGAACTTCATGCTGTTAGTCTCACTAGTCTCTTAACTTTTGTTTTTTCGTAGGGACCCTGGGCCAATATTTGATTTAATACTTAAGTCAGAATTAGGAGTGTTTTGCTCAGATTTTGACTTAGATAAAATACTTAGCCAATTTTGGTATTCAGTTGATGCTTCTGGCTAAGTATTTTACCCTAAAATTTAAGACAGCTCCTTTACAGACTTAAGCCAATTATTTAGTAAGCATTGATTGACAGACTTATGGTTTTTATACATAGTCATCATAACCTGGGCACAATTATATTGGCGTGCATTCAATGCGTTACTTTTGATTGACCGTTTGATGTCAGAATGCCTATCAGTCAGTATTTTGCTGTAAATATGAGTTAAAACATTTTACTAGCTAAGCCAATTAGTGCTAAGTAAAAGTTCATTTATTTCAATCATAAAAATGGAATCAGTGTCAACTCATTGGAGGTAGGTAATCAATATTATAAGATTATGATTGTTTCATGTTACTTTTGTATATATATTATGTTATGGTTTTATGATTGAAATAAATGAACTGAACTGAACTGAACTGCTAAGTAAAATGTTAACTTAAACTAAGTATCGAATTGAATACCGGCCCTGGTCTCTTGATCATAAGCATGTTTTCAAGCGAGTCTTCTACCTACCTCCAATGAGTTGACACTGATTCCATTTTTATCCTATATAGTCAAGATCTTCAGACTTCGGTATTGTCATCGTTGGTACCCATCATGATGTGGTTCAGAATTCTCCTGTTGATATGATTGACCTACGGAGTCAGCTTGTTGAAATGCTGAATGTTGGACCAGGATTCCCACCGGTTGCAGGGATCGTGGAGGTAGATGCTAGAGGAAGTAAGAACAGTGGTATGGCTGAGCTGAAACGGGTCATCTATGAGACTGCGATGCAGATGAAGGTCCATCATAAGAGACCTGTATGTGTGGAGAAGCTTATTGGGAGAAAGGTAAAATTCCACTATGGTAACAATAATGATCTATTCTTTATTACAGATTAAACATTCATATCCTAAATTTTATAGATGCTGTGTATTCCAATCAAATGCATTATGCGACATGACCAAAAGATTTTTTTGATAACTTTATTTATGATTTTCAACTTCTTTTCATTTCAAACGCCTACATTCCAAATATTCTTTTCTATTACAGTATTAAGTGAAGCACCATGCTCATTCCCTTGACAATCTGTCTACCACCTAGATATAGATTAAACCAGTTGATACATAATGTGTGGATTATACCTTTGTAAATGGTTTGATATAAATGGATTTAAAGGTTGCTGCTACATCATGGATGCTACTTTTTACTACCTACATATGTTTATCAGTATAAGATTTAGTAGTAAGTAAATATAGACTGCCATCGTGAGGATATGTTACACAAAGAAAGCAATTCAACAAAACAATGTACAGGTACAGATATAATGAAACAGAAGAATCATGTTTATGAACCAATAGCTTAATTTTTTTATGTGCTACAGTACATAAATTGAGTGCATGCATTAACAAAATTGATGACTCTGTGGGTTATTGACTGCTTTTATGGGAAGACTTTTGTAGCTGTTATATCCTTCTGCAAGAAAGTGTGTATTATGAATAGAACTGAATGTTTTTACTCTCCAGGTTCCCCAGCCGTACTTCAATCTGAAGAAGCGTATTTCGCAGGAGGTTGAAGTGCGTCAGAAAGCAGACCCTCCTATTCTACCGATTATGACCGAGACTGAGCTAGCTCAGATAGTACAACTCATACCTGATAGTGGACTACATACACCTGAAGAACTACAGGAAGGTAAGTCTACAGTACTTCATTGTGAAGACTTTTCGAAGATTTAGGGTTTGATAGTTCATTGTTGACAAATTTACTTAAACTTCAAGTTCTACTTAAGAATTTGACTCCTACTATGGTAGGCAATTTATGCCCCTAAAGAGTCTTGAACCAGATGTAGAATTAGAGGCTATTTGTACACTGTACATGTATGTATAGTAGGATTGAATGTATATATGTATAACTGTGTCGTCAAATTGCTAATTATTGAAGTGACCAAAAAAAATCTTTCTTCTTATTTGTCCATCAGCAATCAATTTCTTGCATGAGATTGGGAGCATTGTCCACTTCACTGACCACCTGAACGGTTTGAATGACCTGTACTTCATTGATCCAGTATGGCTAGCCTGTACGTTACAGAGGGTGACTGCACTACCCATAGGGAGTCTTAAAGGAGGCAAGGTCCATGTAGAGACCCTTAGAGAGCTGAGTAAGAAGAGTCGCATTGGAGAGGATAAGTTTGAGCAGTATCTTCAACTCTTAGCTCGCTTTGAGATTGTGGTTCCAATCTCCCATCACTGGTAAGATATAGTATACTATCCACATGGTCCAATAATCATTTTGTCTACTTATCATTTGGTCCAAAGACTATTCATGCTTAAAATCATATGGTCTAACTTCTAATCAGTCTACTACCCCTTCAGTCTATTTTTCGTTTAGTCTAATAACCAGTTACCGTAAATCTCAGTGTATAAGACGCAGTTTTTTCCCGCCGAAAAAAAATGAAAGTCGGGGGTGCGTCTTATACACAGGTCATACAAGGTGTGTTGACTCACCACTCGCACCAATACAGTCACACTAAGATACTGTAGAAAGTTATTTGAAGTGGCACTGTAAAACTGTACTAGATTATATAATCTGTAATCCAGGTTACAAAGTTGCAACAGTAGTGTACTCTCACTATTTGTCATCTGGGTTATAGTGATGGCACAGCATATGGGTACCCGGTAGGAAGAAATTAATTGAATGCTTGAGCACCTTTCATGGAAGGTAGGCTAAAGCCAGGATAATGATATGATTGCAGTGCCCTCAGAGAAAACAGTATTAATACTGATGAGGCTAGTCTTGGTCTACAAGACATATTAGTATTATTATTATTATTATCTATGCACGGAAGCCATCGAAAGTCATATTGTTTCCATGAATATCCAGGTTCTTGGTACCTGCCCGCCTCCCTCGTGATAACCCTGGCGTGATGCTGTCACTGCACAACACTGACGATGCACCATTCTACTATCTGAGAAGGGTTTACAAGATGCCCTATCTCCCTCCAGGATTCTGGATCAGACTGGTGTCACGTCTTCTTGCCGATCTTCAGATGCACGATAAGAAGAAGAAGATCAGTCCAGCAAGAAATGAGAGAAAAATCTGCCGTTCAAAGAGGTTAGAACAATCTTACAATTTCCCATTGCCAACAATGTAAAAGGGATCCATGAAAAAGTAAAAAGAGATTCCTGGATTACCTCTTATCACAGCTACTAGAAAAGTCTAATGAATGCAAAGTTGTGTTTGGGTAGTTAAAGCATTTCTACTTAAACTCATAACTTATTTTCAAAAGATGCCCAAGATTTGAAATGATCAAGTCACAAATCAAAATCGAACATTTTGTACGGATGGGACCAATTAACCTCATCTTTTGCCTGAATGGTTTTGAATTTGTGATGCAAAGCGTATTAAGGTTAATTCCTCACATGTTACTTGTATATTTTGTCCATACTGCTTAAATGGTTTTAAATGTTGGCAACTTGTGCTAGTTATGTGTATACTTTTCCGCACATATTTCATCCCTTGTAAATTGTTTTCAGAGACATTACATTTTATTTCAACATTTCGACAATGTAGCAATGATGGAGAAATATTATTGTTGCCAATTTCAAGAGTAATATGTGATCAATTTAGCCCTATAAATACATCCTGTTCTGAAAGGGTTAATAGATGATGACATGTTTCCATTTCAGTGCGAAGAGCAGCATATCCAAGGGCATCAGGTTCCTCCAGACGGAGTCTATCTACTGGAGGGAAGGAATATTCTTCAGGCACAAGACTGGACAGATCCTGGTGCGCTCGACGGTCTTTCCTTCAACTGACAAGTCTCCAGGAGTGGACATCCTCATCAGCTGCCAAGAGGGCCACTTCTCTGCCATGGGGTGCGTGGTGGACCAGATAGAGGGTCTTATCAAGGACTGGTATCCAGGTGAGTCATATAGATGGGGTGTGTCGTAGATTAGATTGGTGTCTAGGTTAGTGGTAGACGGGGTAAATGGAGTAAGAGAATAAATATAACTATGACAATGTTATAATGATATACACATGCAATAACATATTGATGGCTAATTTATTATCGTATAAAAACAATATGTATCGTCAAATTCATGCATCAATTGACAGTAGCCTTTTCTTTTGTCTAGGTTTGTGTGCATCAATCTATGACAGCCTTCAGCCCAAGGTCCAGAGACTGGTCCCTTGCCCAATCTGTGTGATTCATGGACCTGATGATCTTGAACCTGTGACAGAGAATCTACCTCATTGCTATACAGTGGAGGAACTTGCCCAGAAACTTGCCCGTGGTGAGACTCACATAACTGCATGTGCCAACTCTAAGGAGAAGCTCATCCCAATTTCCGTTCTTATACCTGACATGTTCATGAAAGACCTCAGCATCAGGCATCTGAAGCAGGAAGACTTCAAGCTGCACATGGTGTCAGGACAATCTCTAGGACAGGGTGGCTTTGGAGAAGTATTCAGGGCAAAGTTCCGTGGAGAGACTGTAGCAGCCAAGACCATGTTTCCATCACGACTCTTAAAGAATCAGATGTACTCTTCTCCTAGTGAAGGATATGCATCATGTGCATCTACACCTTCCTCTACGTCGAACATGACGGGAGAATCCACTTCAACAGAGAATGATTCATGTGACTCTTTAGAGGCAGCCATGTTGATGGACAGTTTCCATAAGCTGAGAAACGAGGTTGCAATCATGGTTAAACTCGATCATCCATGCATCGTCAATCTTGTTGGTGTGTCCATCAGACACCTCTGCTTTGCAATGGACTATGCACCTCTTGGTGATCTCCAGAGCTACCTGTTTGCTGAGCACCAGTCTGCAAGGCCACACTTTGTGAAGAGGAACATTGTACTGGAACCTGTTCTAAGTAGAATGCTGACTTACAAGATCAGCCTACAGGTTGCATCAGCCGTAGGGTTCCTCCACAGCAAAGACATCATCTACTGTGATCTGAAGACAGACAATATCTTACTCTTCTCATCTGATGTCAATGAAGATGTGAATATCAAACTGACCGACTATGGTATCTCCAGGAAGTATGACTTGATGGGTGCGATGGGAATGGCAGGTCCACCAGGGTTCTGTGCACCTGAGATTCTACAGGGCAAGGTGTTTGATGAGAAGGTATGTACACATATAATCACATATCATTATCAGTATGGTTATAGATCTCTTTATACATGTTAATTCATAGTTTTATGATATACATATCTTGATATCACTCTGGTATCATTTATACTCATGTCATATGGTTTGGAGTTTTAAAATAGCCTTAAATTTTTCTGGAACAGAGTTTTAACACTACAATTTTGTCATTAACTGCAAGAAGTTAATCATTTTTAAGTTATTATTTGTTAAATTTGTTTTGCTTTGACTATGCGGTATGTACACTGTAACTTCAACTCAATGAATATCCATAAGTTGAGAAATGAAATGTACCCATTTTTATGGCACTATCACATAAGATGTCAGTTTTAAGAAAGATCATGCATGATTAAAGTGATGATTTTGATGTTGCTGTTATTTGAACAGGTGGATTGGTTTTCTTACGGGATGTTTCTATATCATCTGATGACCGGCTTGGTTCCATACTATGATCAACACAGTCGCATTGAGATTCAGCTCGCCGTCAACGAGGGCCGCAAACCAACCTTCAACTTCCATGAGTATAAGATGCCCCCTAGACAAGTCTTCCCTGCCTTGGGTGCATTGATGGAATCCTGCTGGCAAGATAAACCTGGAAAGAGACCCCACGGTAAAACCATTCTCCAGCTCTTATCAGAACCAAGCTTCTTGTGTCTCAGAAGAGTGGTGGAGGTGGAAGAAGAAGAAGGGGTTTCTTTGGCATTCAGTCAAGGGGCACAGGATGAGGTAAGAACTTTAGAATATCCATACTTAATTACAAATCAATTAGTTCAAGATCTGACAACAGCATATAATTAGGTAATAGTAGAGAGGGAGAATTTCCAAGATTCGTTTTCTAGATAGAATCAAGATCAAACATTGTTCTTATAAGTATCCGAGAGTGTAAACATCGAACGTTATGGTGTGATTGACTGATTGACAACATTGCACCACATATACGTTCTTAAATTATTCCAATGTGAATGAGTCATATTTTTTCCATCTTTGGATTGATAGGCCATACAAACATTCTTTCTACCAGATACCAATTGTAGACCACCTATTAGAAACTTGATGATTCTTTATTTATCTTTCAAAACTAATCTCATTCCACATTAAAACAAATTTAACACCATGGAGTCATATTCATGTAAATATTAAGGTGTGATTGACCTTGTAGGAATGACTTTTTTTTAGACATGATGTTGTTTAGATGGTATGGAGATATACCTGACTGCAAATTATGACTCCTGAGGAATAATTTACTTATACCACACTGCATTGGATTTGAATTATTACGTTTGAACTCTTCGGTTGCTTTCTTTGCCTCTCTGCGCAGTGGTACGTTTGGCATAAGTGCAAATTTGCACAAAATTGTAGATCCCAAGTGATGGAAGGAGTACTTTGTGCAACACTAACTCATTTAGTCTTGATGAACTCCATGACAACCTTTTTAACACTGATATAGATTGATCTTGCATTGAACAATGTGGCTGAGGGAGATTATTGGTGTGGCATGCATATAAAGAGTTTTCCTTAAGTCATTTCTTTCAAGTTCTGTTTTATTTTTATTATATTAATTCATCACTCCTATATGTTTTCTTTGCCAGGATAAGGTTGTTCATCTGGTAGTTGACTCAGGCCGAGGCACGTCGGTGAAGTCATTCCAAGTTGATGAAGATGGTTGTTATAAATCTAGTCGTCTGAATGAACTCCAATGCCCCATGATCAAAACCGCCATCGCTACACCTTGTGGAACTAAAATTGTAGTTGGAACAGTGGTATGTAGCTTTATGTTCTATTGTTTGATATATTTTATGTCATAATACAACACTTTGTGTACAACTTTCTTTTTTTTAATTACAAAACAAAATTCCTGGATTCAAAGAAATGTGCTTGCTCAAAATATCATTTAAAAAACATGTCTACAAACTTATTCTAAATGGACTCAGATATATATCTAACCGTGTCAGGCATGAACCAGCCAGGGAAATCATTGTCAGGTTTAGTTGCTGCTGCTGTCTTTGTTATTGTTGTTTTTGTTGTTATTGTTGCTGTTGCTATTATAGTTGTGGAGACTCTTGGTATTACTGTTGTTGTTCTATGTACCAATTTCTTGACTGATATTAAAATTAAGCTATGATTGTTTTTTGCAGGGTGACTTTGTGCAAGTGTATCATCTTCCGTCATCACATTCTTCTCATGCAAGTCTTCTGGTAGAAGCAAGAGTGGCTGGTCAACCTACCTCACTCCTCTATCTCCAGAAGGTAGGTCGGTTGGTTTGTTGGTTTTACCGGACTGCTAATAAAGCCACGGCTTTATGTCCTCGCCGAGGGACTTGGTAATGAGGGTTAATGCCTTACCAAAGGGCACTAGCGCATCAAATTGGTTTCAAGCCCTGGACCTCTTGGTTATTAATATTAATAATTAATATCATGTAATTCCTCTTAAATCTTTTAGACTTTTGTTAGACATGTTGGTATAGTAAAGGATGGTTGGTGCTTTTTGATGCATTATTTTCATTTATGTCCAAAGGCAAAAGGGACAGCTTTATTTTTGTTAAAGGTAAAGACCAGTATTGGAAACGCCCCAATTTCAAAACATGAAATGGAAGCTCTCATTACCAATCATGTGAAAGAATATGTTTTGACTAATACATGATTATAAAAAATTTGCCGGGAAACTGCCTACTAATTCATATATTTGGTAAATTTGTTTCTCTCATGGTCTGTGAGAGATATAGGGTAGTCCCATATACATCTTTCTGTGTATAGTGCTTGTAACTTTACGAAGAATGGGCCAAATTTCTTATCATTTTGATGATTCCAGAACCTTGCAGATGCTAGATGCTAGATGATCAACCTTTTCTGATCGATTCCACAACGTTTCTTTCACAATGCAATCGCATGACCATAACTGGTCTTTACCTTTAAGCAACTGGATACACCTCCCCCCTCATACAAAGTAACTCTCAGTGCTTTAGACTTGGTTTATCAATAATGTTACAACAAACCTTGAGGTATTTCTGTTATATTTCACCTCATCAAATATATTTCACCTGATCCTGTTATGTAACCAAGACTTACAATTTACTGAAAGAAAAGATATTCGCATTTTTAGAGAAATATTTCATACCATTGAAAACCTGAATTTCCTTTCTTTTCTTTTTCAATTATGCAGCCAAGTGGACAAGAACGTTCTTTGCTGTTTGTTGGTCAAGCCAATGGGGCCTTGACCATCCTAAGTCATGAAACAGAAGATAGTGGTCATCACACCACAGATGATCTAAGACTGGTCACCAGGATGCAACTTAGTAAGCACAATCTCCCTTGTAGCAGCATTGTGGCTGTCTACAGGAAGAAGAACGGTGACTCTGTGGCTGAGCGAAGAAGACAGTATGAAGATGTGGTCTCTAATGGGGCCAATGGCTCAAGGGACAGATCAGTACAGAGCAATGGAACAGATGAAACTACTGCCAGGAAAATGAGAAAAGGAAGGAACACTCTTGTTACAAGAGAACGGACAGGAAGCAGTGGAGATGAAGCAGATGGAACAGAAGTCTGGGTTGGTTGTGGGAATAAGCTGAGAATCATCTCGTTGAGTGACATCACTCTGGAGCCAGATGAGATTCAGGTGGCTGCTGGCGTAGAAGGAATAGTAGAAGGCATTGTACACAGTCAAGGTAGTGTGTGGTGTTTCACATCAAGTGCACTGTATGTCTATCAGTACAGTATTGAGACCAGGAAGTGTCTGGCTATCCTGGACTGCAGGGAGAGCATCCTTGTCCTGGGATCCTTCCTTCCTCTGTCCCAGGAGGAGAGACAGGAACTGGTGAGGAGCTGGGAGGAGAAAGAGAAGGAGCAAGAGCTTGCTAGTGCTACAGCTGTATGTGAAACAAATAGCAATGGGGATGGAAGGTTTGTATCCAATCAGGATGCACTGCTTCAAGAGGAACTGCCCATAGTTGATAATCACTTCACAGCAGCTTGCATAGCACCACCTCGTAGGGGGACCACCACTCGAAGGCTAGGTGGAAAACGACTCGGTGGTCAACGAGGTAAGAATGGCATGCAGCGATGGAATATACACAGCATCTTAGCATCTCAGAGTCAGTCATCCATCAAAGTCAGCTCTCTCCTTGTGATGGATCATGTGTTATGGATTGGTAGATCCAATGGTGATATTGTGCTTGTAAACATTCAAGACAATGTAGGGTCTTTTGAGGAAAAGATGGATGTTCAAGTAGGTGAAGTAGTGACTGTACTGAATGCTGATGCTGTAGTCAAAGGTGACAATGGGAGGGTTGTAGAGCTACATCGTACAGGCTCTAACAGGGTAGTTTCTTGCCATGACAACAAGAAATCAGACAACAGTGTCAGTCAAATCAAGAAGATGTGTGTATGGGAGGACTGGGGACAGGTTCAAGTTGAACAGTTTCAAACCATCAATAATCAATGTAGGAAGAGAACAAGGAAATCAGGAACATATCTAGAAGTATGAGTGTATTATTTCACATCATCGCTGTATTTACAAGTATTCAACATAAGATTAATCTTTGCACCCATTACTGTGCAATTGTGATATTACAGCTTTACATAATATTAGTCATTCTTGCCATTGCATTGAGATGGAAATTTAAACAAGACAATAACATATATAAAATTTAAGATTGGCTTTCCACCTGTATTTTTATGAACACTTTGCCATTTTTTAATGATTTTATATTACTTGTGTATGGGCAATTATTTAATTTAGTTACATCTTCAAGCACTGTTGTGTGATATTTCTCAGGGTCCAATGAATTACCAAACCTTATCTGCTTCCTTTTAAACTCCTGCCCGCCTCCCTTGGAGGTTTGCCTGTTTTCTATGTCATACATATATTGAAAGATAATCAAATAAGACCGAGGAAATGAACAGTGCTACTGCGGTAACATTATAACTTAAAGATGAAGTTGAGTTCTGGTCATGTGATTGCATTGTGAAAGAAACGGTGTGGAATTTATCAGGAAAGGTTGATCATCTAGTATATAAGTATTCGTGTGTTTTGCAAGGTTCTGGAATCATCAAAATGATAAGAAATTTGGCCAAATCTTCGCAAAGTTACAAGCACTGTACACAGAATGATGTATATGAGACTACACGAGCACATGGCAAAAAAAACCTACCCCCCCCCCTCGATTTTTACGTTTTTTTTTATGTCATATTTAGAATATGAAGGCATTTGAAGAGCCATGCTTTTCAGGGAACATGTTTAATCTGATGTTCTTCCACCCTTGCATAATAACAATGATAACGCTCACAAATTATGTTTTACCTCTTCCCAGAACTCGACCTTCTCTTTAACCAATGATATTCTTCAATTAAAATGTTTGTGTATGCACCACATTTCCCCATTTTACACAAGATAACGTCAAATTGACTGCATTTTCACACAACTCTACCTATTATAAACAAAATAAGTCTCATAAGACAGTGAAAATCAGGTGGAAATATTCATACTTTTATTCTTCTTCATCGTGATCTACTGACTATATTTTTCTTAAAATGTGATGATATCTTGAAAATAAAAATATTGAAGTAAGATACCATTTCCTGCTTGCTTTAAGCCTTTAGTGACTAAACCCTCGATCTCGCCCGTCTGTTTTCAACGCGCTGTAGTATCCGTTCTATGGGGTCTACTTTGAGGTTATATGTGCGTAATCCCTAAGATGTCTATGGTGTCAGTGAACAATGTCAAAATGAGAGGAATATTGCAACATCCAGTGAGTAAATGGGCCATTTTTACAGAATCTCTACTTGCTAATGGGTTAAAAGTAAATCAATTGGGAACTTACATATATTGTACTCTTGTGACTACAATTGTGGGTTTTTATTATTCAGTAGAGAGTTATTTTTGTATGAAGTGGTGTTGTATGAATGCATCCATTGCTCATACTAATCATTGAGGTTCAAACTTTGAAATACAAATGGTTGCCAAGATATTTAAATATATATTTTGTTGTTGTTTTTTGTTGAAGGCTGAAGCTGATTAGCTTGTAGACCATTATGAATGTGTTTTTTAATTATTTTTTCATCCTTCACGAGACCAAATATTCACAAGATTGTAAAAATAGATATGTTTGAAAAGTACATTTGTTTTCCTTTTCCGAACAGCACAAGTTTTTCTAGTCACTTTTTCATATATAGTACTTAAGCTTTGAGCCGAATGCTTATAAAATTGATCAACGATGTATAAAGTTGTTTTTCAACTTTTCAACTTCACTATCAGGTGTTATCAACCAGGATCAAATCAAAACTTATCTGGAATATACTAATGAAGAGAAGGATTTATTCATTTGATCACATTCATATTCCATGCTGTATGAGGGATCATATCGTCTTTCAATAAACTGATACAATCATGACCTTGATATTACATTTATATCCGTTAGTCAATTGAACAATTTTTATCAAATAACCCACTTTATAGACACATTGCACTATTAAAACATATTTGAAGGGGAATTGTCTGCACCCCTCCCGAAGAAAAAGAAAGAAAGGAATGAAGCAGATGTGATTGATGTAACAGATGATTTGAAAGAGTGTACTCAAAATATGACAATGTTTTGTATGAATATCGTTGGTATGTATGTATATATTGGCTATTTTTTTTAGATGTTTGATTGTCAATATGTAGAAATTAGTACTTTTACTTATGATGTGCATGTCAACTTTGTGTATGTATTCTTTGTAAACATGTAGAATTTAGTACTATGTTCACAGCAGTGGGAATGTTCAGATAAGCTGTATACATTACTCTCGTATCTGCACAAAGGGATTCCCAAACAATTTTATTAATCAAAGAAATGAAGGGGTAGCTCATTGCTAAATTTTATTCACTTTGGTTTTGAGTAAAAAAATAAGAAAGAGCAGTAAATATAATTAGAATGGGTCATTTTAGAATCCAAAGGAAATAATTTTTCACATTTCAGATGTGAGATGGTCTAGCGGCACGTTCAGTTGGTCAGCTCTCTGTCTTCGCCTACAAACTGGCTAAGCTGATTTTAAGTGCAGTGCATATCACTAATAAACAAGTTTCAAAACATGAATTATAAATGGGTCAGCAATATGAATATAAGTTGAGAAAAAATATGCAAGATACCTGATCAAAATGCCAAGAATCGAACAGTCACGGTGGTTGCCATTTGTCATGGTGGTTGCCATTTGCTTTGAATGCCATCACAGTACATAAGTGCAGCCAAACAGTGTAGTGCGCATCTCAGTGTGCGCATCAATGTCCTTGCCATTTGAAACTGTATTTAATTGTGCCTTAATTTTGTATGCCTCAGAGATACACATACACACATCTCAGCCTTTATCACTTTTAGCTGTAGGTTGTCACTTTTTGATATTGGAACTTTTTTGCGGTAGGCATGGTGTGAAAGAAAGATGCATGGTTACCTGGTGTTGTTTGACCAATTAGACTGCCTACAGAATTTAAACCCATTTTATAATACTTATTGAGGCAAATGCCTCAAGTTACCTCAAGTCAAGTGACTTATGTAAATGTCGTCATACAATTGAGAAAGTAAAACATGTAATAATAATAATAATAATAATATTGGATTCTTATATAGCGCATGTATCGACCTTGCAAGGTCCTCAAGGCGCTCCAACATTACCCGGCTATGCTAGGCTGCCGATTTCGACGCTCACAGCATTTAAGGAATTCTTTCCTACCGGTACCCATTTAACACCTGGGTGGAGAGTGGCAAGTATAGATCAATGTCTTGCCAAAGGACATTAGTGCCACTTTTAAGTAGCTTTTTAAAATTTTGATTTGATAATCAAGTGATTTTTTTTAAAATATACTATATAAATGTGCCGTAATGTTTGCCAGAGAAGAACTGAAATCTCAAAATTGAGTTGGATATTAAGCAACTATTTGTACATAAATTTGTTGAAATTATTTGATACAAAACTGTGTACCGTATTAAATGGAATGCAGTATAATAGCATTGTTGCATGCAATTTACTTGATGATACAAGGGTCATTCCTTTTATTTTCTATTTTTATAAATGTTTTATACACATCTTGGGAAGTCTTAACATATGGATGACAGTAACTCATATCAGCATTTTATTAGTTTTCCATTTTAGAACGAAGTCAAGGGTTAGCAATCGTGATAGAAATTGAAAAAAGTTCACTTGCTCAACAACACTTAATATTTCTTATTTTTGGAAATTTTTGATGGATTATGATTTTTTGTTTTGTTTTAAGTTTCCCATGAGCATACCTTGTACATTTACCAACAAATTGTATCTGTAACTTATTAGATCTTGTACAGCAGTACCAAAGTGCAATATTATGAATTCTAATGAGTACCAATCCTGACGCTTGCAAATGAATATGAATTTTTATGTTGTTGAAACTCTTAATTTTCAATTGAAATAGTCACATTTTATTCATAACTGCTGAACTGCATAGCATAATACTGCCAGGATCTATTAGAATATATTTCAGAAGTGAGTATTACATGTCAAAGCTGACCATTTAACAGTTATACATTTTTCGATTTGTAAGCCTATGTTTCATTGAAAATGTAATATTATAGAAAAATATTGTGATGTAACTATTAGATTACATTGGCATATTGAATTTCTTTACATATTCACAATAAAACAAATTGAGGAAGACACAATTCTGTAACATTGTATTTATTCATGTCATGCAAATAATGTAGCATAGTAAAGTCAATGCTTAGTTATGATAAAAGTTGAAGAAGACAAAAAAAATTCCTCTCCTTTTGTTTATGGACCATATACCTATGGAGTAGAACACACCCCATTTTCAAAGATCCCTCTAGAACATTTACATTTTCAAGAAATATTAAATGTGTTCAGTTTTGATATGGAAAGATTTATCCATTGCTGATACCGGTAGAGTTTAATCATTAATATGTTCATGTATCTGACGAGAATGTTTTTGTGCCATAAAGCTTTTTTGTCACATCAAACAGCAGTATGTAAAAGTCACCAACAACATGTAGTAACAAATGTTTCACAAATTTATTACAAGGCTTTTTACACTTGGTATTTAGTTACACATGTACATAAATGCCCTGTATGGAAGATTATTAATTATATTAATGATTATTGACATACACTAAAAGTTGCATTAAAATTTACATTTTAAATAATTTGTGTAGAAATTTCTTTAACATTGCATCTTTCTTTCTCTTCTCCATTATGTGGAAGGTAGATATCGCCATCAGAAGATGTTCATTTATCGTTAGCACCCCAAATAAAAAATACAGTTTATGATTCTTACTCATACTTTTCTTCAGGAGATGAAATACATGTAGTAATTAAATCAAGTATTAGAACTAAACCCCTAATACAAACATTACAAACATCATCATTACAGGTAATTTTTGGCTTTTAGTAACACCATGTGGTGTAACCTTTCTGGGGGTGGGTTATTACTTATTTTAAGGAAAGAATATATTCAACAGCATTTTCACTTAGGCAACAACATGGTGCTACCAAAAGCAATTAATTGTGAGTACTCGTCGTGGAAACCTCTGGAGAACATCCAAACAGATATGTGATATGAAATTGAGTTTTCAACATGGGTATTAAAAGTAAACCGTTTCATACAGAGGTTTATCATTTAAAGAAGAAGATGAGGATTTCGAGCTGGTATCTTGACCAAACTGAACACAATGCCCAGAGTGCATATATATGTCTATAAACCTTGGTGGTGCTTTTCAGAACATACTTTTCAGCATATTTTCAATTAATCCTTTTTTTGCTGCAAAATGAATACTTCGGCAAATACATTTGCCAATTTCTCCAGAAAAAGCAGCTCCTAATACCAAGCCTTGAGATGTAACTTTGATTACTACCCTGAATGGTTAATTGAAATCCAGCGTTCACAATTCTTTATCCCCTTGATTTTAACAACTCTTAAGATGAAAAATAATTACACAAACATTATCATGCTTACAAGACTTAAAAGTCGGTAAAACATGATTTATTTTAAACATTGTAGTCATATCTTAGAAATGGATACCGGTACTCGAAATCATAGTCATATCTTAGAAATAATAGGTGTAGTGTAGGTATGCCGAAACTCGAAAGATGACTATTTTTCATGCCCATTGATCTACAATCTTCCTCTGAAGAAAATGTACAAGAAATATTATATAAATGAAGATATTCTTGGCATGATGTACTGTCTTTAAGCATGACTCCATAGATTTGAATAAATTTACTTGATAAAAGACTTTGCATAGTTTGTGATGTTATCAAGAAAATGGCGACGCCCATGCAGAGAAACTTGATATTGCACTAATAATATTTTGATTTATACCTCTTTCATACACTTTGGTGGGGAATCTTGTAGATTAATAGGCAAAAGACAAAAATCCCTCGGAAAAACTGAAGTTATTACTTGAGGTTATGTTTCCTTTAAATTGTATGCAGTCAACATTCAAGCTTCTTATGCTATTTGCAAACTCACATGCTCTAAAAATAGAAAATATAGTCTTGGAAAGCAACACATTCTATTATAAAATAATTCAATATTTTTAAAGAACTTACCCTGTCTCTGGGTCAGAAATAAAGGGAAATTTTCACAAAATGGTAAATAGCAAAACTAGTAATACATTGAGTTTAACCAGGGTTGTTAAAACCGACTTGGCCAGGCAACCAATTCTTTTGCAGTGGGGATTATCATATTATCATGCACTTGATTGTCGATGATTAAATAATATGTGTTAAATCAATCTCTGGGTATTATATGTACAACTATTTCATTGCAGTTTCTCCCTAAGGTAGAAATGTTCTTGTTACTGATATTGAATTGACATTTAAATAAAAAAGAAACTTCACAAAAGCACAAAGCGTTAAGCATTTCATAGCTAAAAAGCTTATGAATTGTATTGGTTTGACTGCATTCAATTAAAAGAATTTCACATTTTGTATCAGGAGAAATCAATTCCTTGTTTCAATATTATTCAACAGTCTATATATGGATTATATATGGATTATACAGGAAGATACAGCCAGTAACATTTTAATAGTCTTCCATGCATGCAAATGAATAGTTATATTGATGAAAGCAAATAAGCTAGGAATAACTTCAAGCTGTTGGAAGTTAATTCTCTGCATCATAAGAAATACCCTAACTGTAAAAATGGGTATGGTCTACATACTCTCGGCATAAACAAGCCAAATATGACTACATCTCCAAGATGTCTCTGCCTACCGGTACATCCAATTTATTATTACACTTTTCTACTAATTTTCACTTCCAATATCAAACTCTCTTTACATGGATGGTACTAGACTGGTTCTTCTACTTGTGTATGAAATGTGACTGTAGTTACTCTTGCAATTCTGCTCAACAAAACATGCTCATGGACAACATTTTCAACAACTGGCCTATGAGATAAGTAATGTTACAATATGCAGCACATTAAAAATAATGTAGAGTTGGGTCAAAGTACTATTGCAGAAACTATAAAAGCAATCTATTATAGTTTGAAAAATGATTCATAATAAAAGAACACTATTTCATTTTTGTGAATTTCAATATTATTAAAAATACCATCCAGAATAAAAGGAGAAATATGCAAATCAAGGTTCAGTTAAAAAATTAATAGAATTAAAATTTCAAAAGGGGGACTGGAAGCACCATAGGAACTTATTTGATACTAACTAGCAATATTTGTTAAGATCAAAAAGATTAAAAAACTGTCTTTCCACTTCAGCCTTTATTTGAGATGTGCTTACACATTCATACATGCATGAGATGAATTCAACTTATCACTGTTAATACTACAATGCGATGTGGCGTTACAGCAATAATCCATTTGTAAAAAAATTAATCTATTTTATACAGATAAAAAAAATGTACACATTTATAAATGTTAACCATAAATGGGGGTCTCAATCAATGGAAATTTTGTGATAACCCTCATGTAAAACTACAGATTCTAAGCACAATGTGAGAGAACCCCAGAGACCTATATCAGGTATCACACAGCAAACAGCAACCTTTTTTAAAAAAGATGATGTCAGTTTGATCCACTTACACGTATCTTGTATTTCATCACAGAGCTAAGTGAATAGGCGTAGGTGAACGCAGTTGCTATTCATTTCCGTGTTAAAGGAACCACTGTGGTTTACTGCTTCCTATCTGATTTGATTGTCTTTTAATAACAGCTACAGTAATTATACTTTTGATAACATGATCAGCATATCATCGTTGCTGCTTGAAAGAAGCAGCTCTGGACCAAAATATGAAGCACATAGACTCACTATAAACTAGATGGAATTTTGACTGCGCGCAGTCGAATATGATGCCTCCGCCATAGAGCAATTTAAACAAGTTTGGAGTTTAAATCTCCAGTGGTTCTTGAGATATCATGATAACAATCTCAATGTATGGAATTTCATAAGTTGACCTCTGTGACCCTTGACCTTTGACCTACGTGCTCCAAAATCTAATCAGATTGTCTTCCTATGGTGATACACACTATCATTAAGTTTGAAGTTTAAATCTCCAGTGGTTCTTGAGATATTATGATATGGTGATACATACTATCATTAAGTTTGAAGTGAAAATTCTCCAGTGGTTCTTGAGATATCGCGATAACGATCTCAATGTATGGAATTTCATAAGTTGACCTCTGTGACCCTTGACCTTTGACCTACGTGCTCCAAAATCTAATCAGATTGTCTTCCTATGGTGATACACACTATCATTAAGTTTGAAGTTTAAATCTCCAGTGGTTCTTGAGATATTATGATAACAATCTCAATGTATGGAATTTCATAAGTTGACCTCTGTGACCCTTGACCTTTGACCTACGTGCTCCAAAATCTAATCAGATCGTCTTCCTATGGTGATACATACTATCCTTAAGTTTGAAGTTTTTACATCTCCAGTGGTTCTTGAGATATCATGATAACAATCTCAATGTATGAAATTTCATGAGTTGACCTCTATGACCCTTGACCTTTGACCTACGTGCTCCAAAATGTAATCAGATTGTTTTCCTATAGTGATACACACTATCACTAAGTTTGAAGTTTAAATCTCCAGTGGTTCTTGAGATATCACGATAACAATCTCAATGTATGGAATTTCATAAGTTGACCTCTGTGACTCTTGACCTTTGACATACGTGCTCCAAAATCTAATCAGATCGTCTTCCTATGGTGATACATACTATCCTTAAGTTTGAAGTTTAAATCTCAAACGGTTCTTGAGATATCGCGCTAACAAACTCAATACAAGGAATTTCATAAGTTGACCTCTGTGACCTGTGACCTTTGACCTACGTACTCCAAAATCTAATCAGATCGTCTTCCTATGGTGATCTTAAATGGTTCTTGAGATATTGTGATAACGGTCAAACGGGACGGAGGTACGGTCGGACGTACGGACGTACGGACGGACAACCCGAAAACATGATGCCTCCGGCACCACCTTCGGTGGCGGAGGCATAACAATAACATCATGGTTTAGATTGGTAGAATGATATACACCCCCACCTTGGCATATCAACGACATAAGAATCAATTGTTGCGATCTGAATGCAAGGTTTAGGACTGCTTGATAATTTTCAGCCAATGGGGTGACATCTAGAACATCTTTTAATGGTACACTATTCCAATGTATGCAAGAGAAATAGACTTACATACAGCATGGCTGTACACACTGGTCAAGGACGTCAGTAGGGGGAATACCCACACTTCATATTGTCTCGGAGTCTGCCATTCCTATATGCTGGTACAGGCCTTCTCACAAGAGCCTGAAACTATATAATTGTAAGGATATTGGCCCTGTGTTGCCCCTATGAGCATACCAGTACATCTCCTCTTCTTCCTACTTATGTCATGACAATACTATGCAGGATTTTCAGGTAAGGGCAAACCAATCAAGTGCATTCTTGATTGTTTTCCCATTCTAAACCGCGAGGGGGTTTCATCGTGAAAGCACACTCCATGATACCAGTAAACCCACAACCGTCAGCTGCACTGTGAGGCATCACAGTTCATGGAGTTTGCCTACCAAATCAGCCAGACTTGGTCTGGGTTTCTTCTTCTCCGTCCCTATACTAAGCATAGCGAGACCCCTCCCTAGAGAAGGCGATACATGACCGTGTAACGATCCTCTCCCTTGACCAATCATCATGCCTCCGTCTGGTTGACTAGGAACAGGAGAACCTTCACTGCCTCCAGAACTTGAGGTATCGTCTAAACGAGATGCTTTGGCAGAGTAAGGCGAATCATCAATGACTGGTATCTTGTTGTCCATGTACGACGGGCTGTCAGAACTGTCACTCACTACCATTTCAGCTGAAATGCTGTCATTAGATTCATCTTCAGATCTGCTACTGTGTCGGTGGTCTCTTGATTGACCTCTTGATTGACCTACAATAAGGATACACATTGGTAACAGCATTGTGACATACAAAGATGCATAGGTAAAACTCAAGGACAGATATTGATGCTACGCTATCTGCCACCAAAATAATGTGATGAGGAATCTATTGAAATGCATTATCCAATATCGGCTATTACCCTGTGTGTGAACATGCTATTTTCACAATTGTCTTCCACATTGGTATCACTTTGTCTGTCAGGACACCTTAATAAGTCTTATTTATCCAGGGTTGCCTCTTCAGTATTATTACTGTTCTTCCTGAGGGCCTTGCATGCACATGATCACCCTCTGGCTTTTGGCAAGCTACTACAAGGCCCTTAAACGTTCAAGGAATTTCTTCTTACCATGTACCAATTTACCTCATCTAGGTAAAACATGGCTAAGTCAATTAATATCTTGGCAAAGAACATTAGCGAATGAATAAAGATACTTACTTCGCTCTGTTCTTGGCTTCCGGTTGTCAAGATTTTTGTCTTGCTGCAATGGGACCTGTTCTTCTTGCGGATGATGCTGTTTGGTTTTGGCAATTTCTATCTTAAGATGACAGCCTTTGATAAAGGTACCTTGCATGTTGGCTTGAGCATTGTGAGCATCAACAAGACAACCAAATGCAACAAAGGCAAAGCAACTAGAAAGGAAAAAATGTGGAATATACATTAATAATAATCTGGATAATTATAGCGCTTAATACAAAATACCGTCTCTGTTGCGCTTTACAGATATTATTACCCTAATTCATCAGATTCATTCACATATAATATGCACTATATCCGATCCCTGGGGGGGGGGGCATATTCCTACCATATGGTCACCGAGGTGGCATATGGTAATTACTAACACAAAGGCTTTTGTCATCCTACCAGGTCCCCATTTCTCTCCTGGATACGAAGTGGCAAATTAATGATTAATGTCTTCCTAAAGTAAATAAGCGTTGTGTCGGAATCAAACCCAAGACCTTTGCATATCAAGTCAAGTGCTTAAACCACTGGACTACAACACAAAGATTAAAGTACAATATCTGTGATGGTACACAGAATGAACATGGAGCCCAAATGAAGGCATATTACCCATGAAGTGAATAGTATACAAATGTTGGCTGCTTTGAGGGGCACAATCAAAACTGTTGCCCAAGGTGATCTCGAAACTGTACTGTGAACCGAGACAAAGTCGAGTGTCACAGTGCAGTCTCGAGATTACCGATGAGCTATAGTTTTAATGAAGACCCAAGAAATTAGCAGCCAATCTTTTATTTATTAGCATTGTCAATTCTCAAAAAGAAATATGTCAAAGAATATGCCTGTCAAATTGTATTTATTTGTAAAGGGTACGGAAATTTAGTTAGCATTGCACGTTTCTCACTGCGCGATTTTTCTCAAACTTTCCCTGAATTGTTTCTCTAATTTTTCTACTTCTATTAAAGCCAATTTAATATCAGGGTGGACTTCCCTTTAACAGAGAAACTGTGCCAGAATATTAAGCTCTTCATATAGAGAAAGAACTAACCTTCTTCTGTTCCCATCACCTTGTTTAGTACGTAGTCTCACCATCAGTGGGTTGAAACTCCAGAAAACAGACAAAAGATCCTCCTATATACATATACAAGAGATGGATGAGTTCTACACATAGGAGGACCTGCTGCAGGCAGGAGCTAATAGAATACTTTCTTTCTCTTATAGGGGCATTGGTACTCTGTAAAGTAGCTTGAAAATATGTAGTGGCATGAAAAGATGTTTGATTATTCTTTTTTGACATATCTGAATCACAGTTTGGCTTACATTAAACCTCATCGGGATGGTAATTGCATTTACCAGCTCCATATCCTAAAGATGTGGTTCTACTACTGAAGGCGTCTTTTTGTTACGTTTCGCTAGCTACCCTTATCACCAACTCCCAGTCTAATTGCTGAGACTAGATGAGCCGTGGTTTGCAGCACACTTGATTTTCAAAGGCTTAAAGTTTAGTTTTGTCTTCTCATGTTAAAGATACTTTGTCCCTTTTGCAGCCAACATCAAATTCTGTAGAACTTTGCAGGAATTATGAATATGTCATGTATGTCCTATCTGTGAACATTAGCAGTGTCCTAATATTCAAATTATGCAAGGAAATCTGTTTACTTGCTAGACTTCACTGTCAGACACAATTGAGTGACTGACTGGCTTTTTTCTTCTTTGGTAATACAATACACAAAATGAGCTGTAAAGGGTACATGAGCATTTGTCTACATCAATAACCCACTCTTGTAATGGACAAAATCAAACTGAATGAATATTTGAGCAGCATAAAACGTACAATCATTCGGTACAATGGTCTGAAAATCAGACTATTACTTACTGGCTCTATAGCTCTTAAGTTGATTCAACAACTAATAGTCGTTATTTTCCCACTTGAAGACATTTTCAAGCCCCCTTTTTTTGTAAGAGAAGTTCTAAATTAGTATTATCTTTCAAATGCAGTTGGAATTTAACCATTTCATTTTGTGGGCCTGCAAATGGGACAATGGGCAAATTTTTAATGGTAATTTAAATTGATATAATTTGTAATGCAAATTCTGTTTCCTTTACTTATCAGCTATTTTCTTCTAAACCGCTTAGAGGCAATTTGCAATTTGCGGTATACAAATATCTTATTATTATTATTATTATTATTATTATTATAGTACCTTTAAGGTTGGGGGTATACATTTTAATAATGATAACACGTACTGGTTACATGGCTTTATCCAACGGATACAACATTACGCCTTTTGGTCTATTAAGAAATCAATCTCTATTTTAATAAACAGCTGTATGTTTTCAGATTTTTCAGAAGTACATGTATTGAAGGGAAAAATCTATTTCTTAGAAATACAAAAAGGCTTGTTACAGAGTCATTAGGCAATGAAATAAAAGGAAAGAATTTAACTTGAATTTCTTGGTCATCTCGTTGTGCTATAAAGTGCATCATAAATATAACCTTATGCCCTTCCATACAAATACATTATATTACTTTTTTAATGTGTTTTGTCTCACCATAGTTATTAAACAAAGCTAAATATGTGTTTTCATTAAGTTCAGTTTGTGTATTATCTCTTTTTCAGTCTGTAATGTAAGGCAAAAAAGAGCATTAACGAACAAGGACCATTAAACAAACAAAAAAATATCGTAATATTTCCAATGCTTTAAAGGGATTGTTTAACAATGTTAAATCTGAGATACACGGCCCTACGTGTTATCAGTGTCTGTGATATGGAGTAATATTGAAGCTCTTAAAAAAAATTGCGCTTCAAAATGATCAAGAAGTGCCTCAAAAAGTAAAAATATTTGAGTGACCGGTTTTACCATACTCATTTTCCCCAATAGACTGTAGTGTTATGAAAACCGTTTAACAAACGGTTTTCATAATTTGTAATTCCAATCATAAATATCTTGATAATCAGACAGGCGATCCGCTTGTAAAAGTCATGGAGTTCCTGACTGACCTAAAGGTTTATAATTATCATTGCAGTATGAGCTAAATCCAGGATTTTTTTTCAGGATCTGAGACAAAGTGACCGGATACCTTTTAAGTTGGTAAAATACAAAGAATTAAGTAAATTTCACTTACTTTTGTGACTGCTTGGGTGAGATTAAGCACACAAATCTCCACTACAGCACTTGCACTTACTCCAACACTGTCTGAAATATGAGAAAGCCTGAGAATCAACATCACATCAAATGCCACTAAAACAAGAATTGTTTTAGTTGTATTAGTGGTAAGAAAACATATTTTCTCATAAGCTAATATCACTGTTTTGAATCTTAGATAACATGTTACTTCTTTATTAGTTAGCAATGTCATGGTTTGGGCAGTTTTTGGCACCTACAACAATGAACATATATTTAATGAAAAAAATGTACGGTACACAGAAAGCCAAATATCATGTTTGACATGTGATTCAGTAAACTCCATTATAAGCTCAAATTGGAGTTTAGCTCCATCCTCTATTTTTTAAGTGAGAACAAAATTTACCTTCAAAACCATTGTAGTCAGAATACCCCTCCGAGAACGGCTCTCCATGCATTCCTATGTATGCTTCTTGCATACCTATATGCGGTTGCAGGTACTGGTATGTATCTGGAGACCACGGCTCACAATTATAATGTTGCAGCATCTGATGTTGTGCTAGTATTTGCTCATGTTGTTGATTGTGTTGCTGCATGAGGTGCTGCAAATGTTGCTGCTGCTCCCCTCCTTGTTCATACTGGGAAGGCTTCCCATGAGGACGTTCAGATTTGTTCCGAGAAGCCATTTTTTCTGTAGCCGGTTGGACTCTGATTGGGTTCCCATCAGAGAGACAACGTCCATTGTATAATTTGATGACCGAGATAGCCTCCTCTTCCTTCAGAAACCTGAAGAACATCAAGCTGGAGGGAACAAGAAGAAAATGTAGAAATGATTCAGTCTAACTGTAGAATTAATATTCATTTAAAGACACAGAGAGGCGGGCTCTCGATTCGGATGTTTGCCCAATAACAGGTGATGTCAATCACCAGGATTAGTCTTCAGTTTTAAGACCAACTAGCCTTCGGCCTTAAAAAAAATGTTGTATTGTCCATTAGGTGCCAAAAGATGGGTCGGTCGGTTAGAAATTTTAATTTTTTTTAAACTCCCTCTTTTGGCTGATAATTCCCAGTTCTGAATGCTTTAATACATTTTTTTTTCTAAAAAAAGGTAACAAAAAAAACTTTTTTTAAAAAGCTGATCGTAGATTTCAAAATTTTGTGGTCGGTTGCAAAGGGCAATACAACTTTTTTTTTTAGGCCTTATGTAATTCTTTGCATTTTCCACCCATTCCCCCATATGGTGAAGTCATTATCTTACAGTTGCCTCATCCAAAGACTCTCCGAGAGACTAGGGGGGATTTTTTGATGGGACCTCTGGTTTGCTGTGTGCAGACTTGGACATCCATTAATGGTATTTCCATCTGGTGTCAGTGAATTATGGCTTCTGCACATGGAAACTGAAGACCCTCTCCCTTTAACAGATCTCTTCATTTCTATTAAACGGTATATCTTTAATATTTACATTGACACCTAACTTTAATAATACATGTCTACATATTACTTTGACTATTAAACTGATCATGTAGTGAATTGCAATACAAATGCTAAAAACTGAAGTACAAACAGATGTGTATTAAAAGTTCAAGTCAATAGTTTTAGGATTTCATATTAAATTATTCAAAATGATAAACAAACAAAATGAAAATATAATTACTACAATAACTATTGTTTTTGTAGCTTGCAAAGAAAGGTTACTGGATTTATGTTTGAAGAAAAAGAAAACTGTTTCCTTTTCCAGGACCCCTATGAACCTCCATGTGGTTACCATCATGTACAATCCTTCACACATTTCCTATGACAGATGGTAACGTTGAACCACAATATTTCATCCCTAATTGCATATGTTGTGATATATTTGAAAATGCCCTGTGCTCAGATGTATTGCCAGTACATCATTGACTGCTAGGTTAAAATGAGCCCCCTAACTACATCAATTCTAACATATCAAATTCTCTCATCCAATGTCATTTATTTGCTCATCCATCTTTAAAAAAAAACACAGGCCCTGGCAAAGAAAGACAAACATGTAGCAATCATATATCTGGGGATATTTCCATTATGGAAATGATGGCAACTATATGCTAAGGTACATACTTGCCAAGTCATACAGTGGTCAAGAACAATGTTTACAAGAAATACCAAGTACAAGTTGCATACTCAAAAATTTAAAAATGACTAACCTCAACAAAATGAAAGTGCAGAACGTTGTCATGATTGCTTTTTATTCCAATAAATTGTTTCATGTTCTTAAAGCAAATTGCATTATATTTCATGATAATTTTGTGTCACGAGGGTAGCTTGTTTTCTAACTTACTTTTTTACAGCGGACTTTTCTATCACATCTCCTTGGGTAGCAAATAACTCAACAACTTCCTGTTAAAAGAACAAAAATGCATTTTATGATGAAATAAAACAAAGCAACAACTGCATACCATAATTATTTATGATGTGAGGAATTGAAAAATTATAAACCACAATCCTCCTGATCACAAAAATGATGTAATATTCATATCTGGAGCATTGCAAATGCAAGGAAAGATAAGTTTTTGGTACATTTCACACAGAATTGAGAATATGGAGTAATGCCAATTGCTCCTTAGCGTAATCTATAGAAAGCCAGATAAACAAAATTGAGGTTGATTTTATACATTCCAACAATACACAAATTATTCTCTTCAGGTGACTTTTACTCTTCAAATATCTGTCAAATGATAGAACATAAGCATTTTGAGAGCTTATAAAAACAAACATGATTTCCAAATGAATGAGAATGGGCACTAACCTGCATTACTATGTGTTTGTTGTCACCCAGCTTTCCGCTATAGAATACACATACTGAGAATAATCCTCTATGACTGCGTGATACTCTGAGTCCTTCAGCTTTCTGATCGGTGTTTGAATTTTGTGATAGATTTTGTTCTTTGGCAAGGCGATTCTCTCCTGCGATAATAATAATAATATTGGATAATTATAGTGCTCATATCCACCACCCAAGGTGCTCACTGCTCAGGTGTATTGAATACCCCTAGCTTTAGCGAAGGTACCGACTTAGCTACTCACAGCATTCTAGGAATTCCTTCCTACTGGTACCTGTTTAACACCAAGGTGGAGAATGATAAATGTACATTAAAGCTAATCTTGAGCTCTGGTATGGGAATCGTATGCTCTAGAGAACATGGCTATAACAGAGATGCCAACTTTTGGAAATCAGAAATAGGGAGGATTTGTAATCGACACCAATTAATGTGCGCGTAGCGCACATCTCGAGCGCGTAGCGCCCGACACATGCGGCCGGGGTCCAGGGCCCGCCTTAGGGCCCTGGAAGCTCTGGGGTTCTAGATGCTCTCTGGTGCAATCTGAGCCTTATTTTGGAGCATTTTACATGTGTATTTAGTTAAATAATTCCCCCTTTTTTTTAAATAACATAAAAATTGTACAAAATGCATGATGAATTACTTTCAGACTTCCGATTACACAGGTACTTGATACTGTATTCGGTCTTATACTTCCGAGACCATTTCCTGGTCTTATTTTGCTGATTTTCCGCCATTTGGATTCTGTGGCAATATCCACGCATTGGTTACGGCGATCCATATGCTGAAACAATCTTTCGCTACTCTTAATTTGTCTTTTAACATAGTGGAATTATTACATGCTTAAGTTAGCAGATGATATTTCTCTTTCAATTCACAGATATATATACTGATAAGCGCCCTCCAAAAAAAATCATAATAAAAAAAAAAAAAAAAAAAAAAAAAAAAAAAAAAAAAAAAAAAAAAAAAAAATCATTTTTTTTTTTTTTTTTTTAATAAATCGGGAGGATAAGGATGGTGATCGTAAGGTCGGGAGTTGGGGTGAATTATCGGGAGGGTTGGCATCTCTGCTATAATTCGTTCTGGATTGTTTACCCTGCAGTAGATTGATTGTTTGAACCAGTAAAATGAAAACAAACTCACAAAAACTTGCCGGAAATCATCTTCAATAAAAACCACAACTCTCATTTGCACATAGTGACCTGTGTAAAGGACATGGTGTTGAGTCTACTTACCTTGTTTTCCTTATGTTTCTCACTTTCTATGCTTATTACTCGGCCCCTATACATTTTCTACCAAAATCATTTAGTGCATGTCATTTATTTGTAATCTTGAACATTCAGTGTAATTTTTGTGTGGATTCTGTGAGAATTTATTTTCTATCATTACCAGAACTCAAGTTTATCTTGAATGTCTTGCCAATGGATGTTAATGCCGCAAGTAGGGATTCAAAACCTGCACCCTGTCGTTCACAATCTGGGGACTTTTACACTACGACACTTCTTCAATGAGCAAAGAGTAATACAATTCTATCATCCAGTTCATTGTTTCAATCACTTCATTGCATAAATAGTTTTAAAATTCTGATAGTTCACATCAAATTATGATAAAATATAATTATTTGTTCCCAAGGTGCATTGGAACTTATTATCCTGGCATTAGCTGTGTTTAATATCAATGCAACTGAATTCAACCAGGTACCAATTTAATTAAAAAATGGGTCAAGGGTAGCAAGTATAGATTAATGTCTTGCACTAGGAATCAAGTTAGGTGCCCAAGCCTTTGAATAAGCGGGCGCAGGGCGCAAATTTGCGCTCATAAAACCACCAATTGCGCCCATAATCATCTAAAACTAGACGGCAAGGCGCAAGTGTTTGCCGTGAAAATGCGCCCATAAATTATTAGAACAGAAAAAATACACAAATGATTCGTAAAGGGCGCATTTTCACGGAAACACTTGCGCCTTATAAAATCACTAAATACGGAGCTAGTAAAGAGCTCGCGTGGCAAACTGTTCGTGATTCGGGATCACGAACAGTTTTCCGCGCAAGAGCTCTCTACTACTGAAAATGCGCCCTTATAGCGCACTAGGTACGTACGTTCAGATCAGGCGATCGCTAAAATGTTGTGGCGATGGCGCACGCACGTACATTCGTACAAATGTATCAAAGGATCAAGAAAACAAATCGTCAAATGGAGAAATAAACAAGCATTCAAATAGTCATTAGAGATCTGTCGAGGTTTGTTTGCAGATCTAGTTTATTATTTCATCTCAAATAGAATTAATAATTCTCCTATTGATAAGTTAAGAACACCTACGATGTTTTCGATCGTAGTTACTCTCATTTTGCCAGCAGCCGACCTAGCATTGTTGTGGCAGAAAGCTAGCCGGCCAGCTTCCCACGAGTCCCGGTTAAATTGCGCGCGCTGCGACTCTCCAAAGGTGCGTTGGTCTTGTTGACAAACTCTAGCCCGCTAGGATCCCACGACGGACCATTCGTGGTATAGTGAGAGTGTGTGTGCGAGGTACGATTTTGGTTTTGAGAACACACGTTACGCAACTTTTTAGTACGAATATTTGGTCAGTTTTCTTCCTATTTCTTTGGTTATACAACAATTAAAAAGATAATTTTTTCAAATTGGCTCCTACTGCCGAGAGTGAGGCGGAAGGTTTGTGTGTCTATTCATTTGCTCATCAATATTTTTAGTTACTTTAAAATAGTCTAGATCTACTATTTAAATAACACCAGGAAGCTCCAACACCGTCGCCGGTGTTGGAGCTTCCTGGAGTTACTGTTTAATGTGCAAGTTGATGTTCTTAATCAATCTTTCCTGTTGATCTTGTTAAGATTAAAAAGTTATTAAATTGATCGTAGACCCTATTCACATTATGAAATTAACTACTTTGCACTTATTTAAGTTGTGCAATTAGTTGTCATCTGTTTTTGGAAAATTGCCCCTGGTTCTTAAGAAATTGCACCTTGCTCTGGTAAATCCCCGTGGGCAAGGGGCAACTTTTAAAAATAAATTGCCCCTTGCTCCTGGCTGCTTAATCTAAGGCTTGTAGGTGCCATTTACAGGGTACTTGAACCTTTGCTTGTAATATATTGCAGTCATTCCTAACACAGGAAATTACTTACTTTTCCTTTTTCTTATATCTTTTTGGTTTCTTTGTATGTTCTATGTCTTTTTAGTTACAATAGGATATCATTATACATCAGGACCTATGTACATTAGAGCATGAGTGTCAATCACAATAAAATGGGAAATGTTAGTGCCATAGTATTTAGACAGGAGTCAAAGGTCAAATGGAGAAAGAAAAACGGCAACAAATTTAACCAACTATGAACATCAACACGGCGCAGTCAAGACAGTATTACTTGTATCTTCATACTGTATCTTATCCCAAATATTTACATTTCAATCTGTTAAATGAAGTCATCAAAAATCTACAAAGGACAGAACATATTAATTAGATCTATGCAAAGTTTTCTATGTTGGGTTGAAACAGTTTCACTTTTTGCAAGTAGGTGTGATAGGTCATTAGATCCACACATGAAGCGACTAACAGTCCAAAGTCTTTATTTGTACATACTACTGGTGCTTTAACATCACGGATATCTCCAATTCCGTTTAACCGGACGGTTTTCGGTTAAACGTTGACCGAGCTGGAAGGACTTTCATTTAACTGCGAGGTGCATTTGTAGGCGCCGATTTGTGCTTGTGAATTTGTGAATAATAGCAACAATGTCGTTTTTAGAAGAATGTGTAAGAACATTAATGTTAATTAAAAACAGTAGAGGACCTAGGATAGAACCTTGTGGTACGCCTTGTAAAAGTTGGATGAATTATTATTATAAACTACATATTGAGATCTATTACAATGATTACTTTCAAACCAAGATGACAGACAAATTGGAGTGTTGTTCTAGTTTCGGAGTGCTAAGTCAACACACAGATTACTGAGCTGGGAGACATTGCCAGGCATAGTGCCAGGTGGAGGGGCATAAATCGAAACTTTAAAAAAAAAAAAAAAGAAAAAAAAAAAGGGAAAACGGAATCCGCCATGGACGGTCGGATACCGGACGGTTAAACGTTTGACTACATCACTACATACTACTAGTACATACAGGTATTTAATACCGGTACTGCAATGTACGCATGCAACATTTACCTTTGTCTTTGTTTGACTTTGGGGATTTTCTTCTGTTCCTCTTTCTGGTTTCCTTTGTCCCTGTTTCAAAGGAAAAAAGGATTTTTGTAAATCAAACAAAAATGTAGAAGTAGAAAACCAAATGTGAATTTTAACCATAACATAGCACAGTATCAAGAGAGAATTTCGCAAACTTTGAGAATGATCCATATTCACAGAAGTTTCATGCTATGAAATAATTGAATAGACCATTTTCAAAATGAATTCCATTTTTTGTAACGTCTACTTAGCAACGAGCCATTATATTGGTGGTTGCTAGGTTGGACAAACATAATGGCTTGTCCTACCAAACAGGTAATGTATGTAATGTAAAAGAGATTAGCCAATGCCATGTCACCTTGATTGTTGACCAGGGGGGTGTTTGATCAACTTTTAAGGCCGAATCAGTTTTAGCCTATAAATGATGCTTGTGAGCTGTTTCATCAAATCGTTTTTAAAGCAACATCAATCTTATTTTTGAATGAATCAAGGCCTAAAATCGAATCAATTTTAGGCCCTTACAATTGATCGGATGGATTTTTAAGGTTTGGTGAAACACCCCCAAGGAGATCATACATTAGGGCTGTGACGAGTAGTTGAATGCTCGAGTACCCGCACTGTTGACAACTACTCGAGTACGATTTCTCGTACCCGAATATTCGGCCGCAAAAAAAAAAAAAATCACATGGCACTGTCCAGGCAGACGCTTACCCGTACCAGGGAGAGCGCCTGCCGCTGGCATGGTACCGTCGATAAAAATGTTTCCCAGCTCAATCATTTTCGAACTCACCACTCAGAAACTGGGACCAAATTTCCGGATTTTTGTTTGGACTCGGAGGAAAATGGATTATTCTGCCACCTTTGGTTTTTAAAACAGCATTGTTTGCTGTTATTATTATTATGAAATCGGCGCCTTCAACTGCAACTCGAAGTAAAATTGCATGAGTTTTCGGAGACGGAACTGGGAAACTGCTCTTGTGGTATGGTGGTGGCAAAAAATAAAATAAATATGAAAAATATATTTTTTTTCAATTTAAAAAAACATGGCGTCCGAATATTAGAGTATTCGCTTGTAAGCCTGGGAGTGTACTCGGGTACCTCATTACACGGTTGTGCACAGCCTCATCATACATTACACAAATATTGTTGCCACCTGTTCAACTTTTTAACTAGGGGTTCTCGATATACTCAAGATCAGTTAGTTTCAACAACAACAAAATGTCAAGAATATCCTTGTTGTTTTACTCACCATCACCAGGCTTTGAGAACTGTGCTTTCTTTGCTGCAGAGCTCATGTAGGAATTAGGATCCCCTATCCCATACAACATCCACTTTGATGCCTCATCACTGTAATTAAACCTAAACAAATATAATGTAATGTGACATTAATAAATTTCTAAAAAGTATATAGCTGTGACGTCTGCAAAAACAGCAAATCAAAAAGGAAAGACAGGCAGACAAGCTAGAACTACTACAAGCTTCAATACTCCTTCTCTATGATACAATTATGTAACACACATCATGGTCACCCCCACCCCCACCCCCCCTTCACTTCCCCTTCAACACTGTCATCATATGAACAATTTATATCACTTATAAATTGGTATCAACGTAAGTGGTATTGGTTGCAATGGTATGATTAAATATTTTTGTAGTTATGTTTCTTACAATTATTTACATCTCTTCTATATTTTCCACATCTCTGTCTCTTCACATCTCACATTTATTTTACCTAACATGATCTGGCATGGCTTCTAGAAATTGTCTGAGGGTTGGGAAACCAAGCTTATTGAAACGAAGTGGGTAGCCTGCAAGTTTCTTGAAGTCAGAAGAAAAGCTTTCCAGTGGCACCCCTCCAATCTTGGACAAGAGGACAGCTCGCACAGACTTCTTGATTTCCTCCGGTATCCTGCATTCTTCGGATGATTTTTCCGCCATTTTGTTGTCCTAAAAGAAATCAAAGAGAACCTTTCAACCATATGTTTTATTCATCAATGCAATTTAATCACCCTGGTAATCAAAATATGTTGTCAAAATGAAAAAGAAAAATCTATCCTGGTAGCTTCCAGGTAGTTTCATATCATGACATGTCAAGATTAGTGTAAAAAGGCAAACATATTTGTCAACCTTCCCTATAGCAGCAGTATTATAGGCCACACACAGACAATATTATTATACGATTCTGATTTAAATTTGACTTTGTAAAGAGACTTTCACGTTATGAGCAATAAATCTGTGAAAGACGGACAACCCATAAAAGTAGACGGTGAACTGGGGTTATTATTAACCAGCCAGTGCACGGTTCGGGATCCCAAAAAACCTGCAGAGCGCAAAAAAAAAGGCCACGAAAATGCAGACAATCCTTATTTTTTCCACATAGATATCCTCACTTATGAGGAGGATCCTCATTATTGTGCCAGCGTCCCTACTGTTGGTTGTGCCAGAAATGCTAATACACGCACACACACGCAGTCTAGTCTAGATACACAAATAAAACATTTTGCGTTGCCACTTTGTTACTTAGACTAGAATCTAGATCTAGATCTATGATAGTCTAGTAGATCTAGGCTAGTCTAATAATAGTAATTTTCGAAAAGCAGAAAAACGGTTAGATTTCACAAACACCCATTCATAACATTTTAATTATAATTCATCTGTCTGCAGAGTGCATGTGCAGAGAGATGAAATTACCTGTCCTGTTACATAACGTGTATTCACACACATGGGACTGAAGTTAAGAAACTGTCTTTAGTTTGTCAAGTTTCCGTGATTTACGATAACTCAATTATCACAACGTGACTGGACTAGAAAAACAAACATCGTGAATCCTTGTCTTTACTTCTGGTAGATAATCATATTTGGCTTAAATAATTTTGGTCAAATAATATAACAAACATTAGTTTTACGATACCTACCTGAGGCTGAGCCATGAAGTCAATACAGCAGTATTGGCAATACACGCAAGCGCAACGCCAATGACAAATCCGCTATTCGCAATCTAGCGCCTATACCTAGCCAGGGAGGTGAACCTGATCTAGCTATAGCGCGCGATAGCTAGCTATCTATAGCTCCACACGTGGGTACACCTCTAGCTCTCCGTTTGTTTTTGTTGATTTCGATGTGTCGTCGGAGAACGAATGCTTATACAATAGCAGCTTATTGATCAGAAGTAACGGACACGGGAACGGACATTGATCATTGGAAGTGATCTAAGCCCAGTGTTTATATATTTAGGGACTATTTCACTATTATAAGGTTAATTTCGGTGGCAAAGTGTAACTTTGTGGATGGAACTTTTTTCAAAGGGGATCGAGGGGAAGCACCTACAAAACAAGGACATAATTATTTTTGAGAGGTGCATATACTACATGTCTCTCAATCATATGTTATATGTATACTCAGTTAAATTTTAAAAGCCTTTAAGTAGGCCTAGGGAGCAAGAATTATGGTGATAGGCCTAAATTAGTTAGGTGCAATATATCTTGATCGATCTCTCTCTCTCTCTCTTTCTCTCTCTAATTCTGATATTTTCTCCCTTAATTCCTAATTTTCTTCCTTCCTAATTTTCTTCCTTCCTAATTTTCTTCCTCTTTCTCATTTCCTCTTTCTCTAATTCCACAATATCCTTTCTTTTTTTGCGGCTCTTTATTTTTCCTTTTCACTATTTTTTGTAGTGAGCCGATAAAGCCAACAATTCACCTATATCATCTACAAACTTTAGTGTGTATATGCTTGTTGATAGAAATGTATTATGTTAAAGAAAGCTTTAATAAACTTCTTTTTAGTATATAACTCCTACAGAGAATAAGGAAAAACAAACAGAAAAAATAAACAAGCAAAAAGCATGGATAATTAAGAAAGGGATGCACAAAATACATTTAAATTCTGAAATTGATTGATTTATTCACATTTTCTATACAATATTTACAAGAAGTATCAAATATATATAACAACCATATAGAAGCCAAAAGATTATCAGACTAATCAAGTACACTTTTTTCTCCATGGATAACACTTCCTTAACAGTATCGTCAAGTTATCATCCACTATAAATGCACTGAGATCTATCTTGTCACGTACTTGTCGATCGTTCTAATTTTTCACCATAAATTTAAACAACCAACAGGAACTAAATATATGTACATGCAAATGTAGGTTCATATAAGCCTTATAATGATTTAAATTATCTTTTAAATTATTTTCACTTTGTGAGATTAGAAAGACAGATATATTGCAGGTGACAATAAAAATAGACATCCTTCTTCACTAACATGCTCCATAACTTGATTTCGTTTATCCATCCCAGTTTCTTCTGTATGGTAAACTATCTTTATTTCTACTTTTGGGGGTTGTGTACTGAGGTGAGAGCTAGGAGACTAACCATTTGATCATAGGCATGATTAACAAATATAACTTTCGTTTACCATTTATAAAATTTCAGAATATATGATATAACCCTTGTTAATCTCAAAACACCGGCCGACTTTATATTATGTGCAAACACCATCCTGGTAATCCAAGTATATATCTTATAAAGGGCATCCTGGCAAAATAAACATGTACTTATCACCTGGAAAAGTTTTCTGAAAATGTTCATGAATCATTTTAGTTTGAACTGAAAAAAAATTAAATACTACTGATAAACCTACTTTCATACCTAAATCTATTTTGGATGTCAGATAGCAGCTTTAACCTTTAATTTCATCAAAACAAGTATATGATCATGTCCATTGATTTCAATGTATTGCCTCTAGCAACCATGTTTTCCGAGCCCCCCCCCCCCCCCTTTTTAGGGGTGTTTAGTTTAGTGGTTTAATCCTTTGACTGGAAATGCAAAGGTCCTGGGTTCGAGTGCAGTATGGCACTTATATGTCCTTGAGCAAGGCATTCTACATTTTTCCTCTCCACTCAGGTGTTAAATGGGTAGGCCTACCTGGTAGGATCTGAACATCATTAGGGTTGGATTAGCATGTTCAAGCGACCAGCTGGAATGCTCCCCAGGGAGCAGAAGATGTGCACTGTAATGTGCAAAATAGTAATTGAATGCAGTGACCAGGGTAAGAATAATACTGTAAAAGCATTTTGGCCATTTAATACTGTAAGCATTTTGGCCAGTTAATGGCTTTATAAGAAACAGTCATTATTATTATTATTTAGCCTTAGATGAATAAGAGTCAATAGGTTATATCGAAAACATGGCACATATTTCATAATGGATCACTTATATCTTGGCACCTTATTATCGATAACAAGGGAAACGCTCTCGGCGGTCTCGCCTGCATAACGCAATTCAATATGATAAACCAGAACGTCAATGACGTAGCGCTCATCCGCATCTCGCAACAACAAATATCGGAAAATTTATGTGGTACACTTTTGAACTGGTCAAAAAAAACAAAAATTTGATGCCCTGGAAGGGACATAATTTCATTTCATTTGCATAAAGTACCATAACTAATTAATGGAGAACAATTTCAAAATTCTGTGTAGAAGTTTAGTGTATCAAAGTTAGCTCTACTATATAAAGCAAACCAAATCAAAATCAGTCGAAATATGAAGGAGAAGAAGCATTTTTTGTGATTTTTGGAATAAATTTGCATAAATTACCATAATTAATCAATGGAGCAAAATCTCAAAATTCTGTGTAGAAGTTTAGTGTTCCAAATTTAGCTAACCAGATAAAGCAAACCAAATCAAAATCGGTCAAGAAATGAAGGAGAAGAAGCATTTTTTGTGATTTCGAATAAATTTGCATAAATTAGCATAGATAATGAATTTCACGATTTTGTGTAGAAGTTTTAAATCCCCCTCCTAGCCCTATCATATGAAACAATCAGAATCAAAATCGTTTGAAAAATAACGAAGAAGAAGCATTTTGAAAATCTTGATGTTGATGCCACAACAAAGTCTATATATATCAAAAATTCAAAAACTTAACCTTAGGTTAAGTTTTCGATGATGATGCTACAACATAGTCCAAGTCTGTTGACCTGAAATGACCTTTGACCTTGACTTTGTGATCTGAAATTCTACTCACATGATTGGGGATACTTGATTACCCTATAGTCAAAGTTTCATTGACTAAGAACCTATACTTAAAAAATTATATCAAAAATTCAAAAACTTAACCTTAGGTTAAGTTTTTGATGTTGACGCCGCCGTCGCCATCACCGGAAAAGCGGCGCCTATGTCTCGCTTTTTGCTATGCAGGCGAGACAAAAATGGCATGTAAAGGCCACAATTGGACATTCTGAAAATAGTATACATCATCATCATCATCTTTAACAAATGAAAGATTTCTACTTTACCTTCATTATGTATATTTGCATGATATAGAAGTAGTCTGCCCATACTGTTAGCGCTTTATAGAGACTTAAGTGGAAAGCACTTCATAAGCACTGTTTTATTATAATTATTATTTTTGTCATGAATCTTTCTCTTTTAAGTTCATATGAGAGAAGTCTTGAAACATGGTGTAGAAGCTTCCATCAGTCTGTCCATACTGTCTGTGTAGTACAGGAAGGCTGGATCCTAAGACTTTGATTTGGTCCTGCAGGGTTATCGATGAAAACGGGCTCTCATCACTCAGCGACTTCACCTCCTAATATGGTAACAGAAAATAATGAAAATACAATAAGAAGTAATAATTACATAATAATAATCATAATAATTTATATAGTGCTTAGTATTCATACAGTATTCATGCACTTAACATAATTAACATACACAAATTAAATGAAGAAAACTTACATTATCAAAATAAATAGGCATATACATATGAAAATAGAAATATAAAGTGGAATGGTACATAGACAAATCTGCCTAGACATACCTGTACAATGTTAGTCCTGAGTGTACTGCCTAGTCATACCCGTACAATGTTAGTCCTGAGTGTACTGCCTAGTCATACCTGTACAATGTTAGTCCTGAGTGTGCTGCCTAGTCCATCAGTCTGCAGGCCAGCATTATGAGGCTCTGATGCTAGTAGCTCCAATCTGAGTGAATGTGGGTGAGCTCTGGAGCTTTGAACTCGTATACCAACCTACAAGTGTATAATCAGATCAAATCATTCTTGTGTTCATTTACTTACTCAGCCTTGTAAAAAACTTTATTTTTAAATTTCTAATCGAATCTGCTAGGGGATATCATCCAAACAAAAATTAGAATATTTTAAACATGAAACAATTGTATTAGTTGCCAATCTGACCTTGTGCCTTAGGCTGACTTTTTTCAAACTTAACAAATTCAAACTTAACAGACTACTCTAAAAGGGTTGGATTGCTAGTATATCATGTAGGTAGCCACAGTAATAGGGCATTTCAGTAGCTCCTAGGCTTACCCATCTTGGGAACTTTCATATTTCAACCAGTCTTTCAACTTTGCAATATAAAAGATACTGTAATCCATTTAGTAATTTCTTTATCACTGAGTGCATTGAAATTCTAGCAGACACGATGTCTCTCTACAATCATAAGTAAAATTGAGTTTGCTTATGCACAGGATGGATGATAATATATTCAATTCAATTCAATTCAATTCAATTCATTTATTTTTCCTCTTTCAATCGTTCCTATTTACAATGATGGTACATTTTAACATATTCACATATTTCTATACATATAGATCAATTTGCACAATACAATACATTAAAAAAATAAACATGAAATTGAAAGGGAAGGAGGGCCAACTAAAAAGCAGAGCTTGTAGGGTGTAAGCCCCCCTGTAAAAGTTATTATCATGAATTATTATTTTATGAGAAAAAAAACAAAAACAACAATAATAACAATAACTGATTCAGTAATACAAAAAAAAAAAAATCACTTTTAAATGCAAAACATTGATAAATACATACATGTTTATAAAAAGAAACAATCAAATTGGCATGAAGTCACACTACAAATTATATTTGATTGGGGAATGCAATAGCCAGGTAACTATTCAGAAGAAAGCTTTTAAGTCTCCTTTTGAAAATTTGTATCATATACATATGGACTTCTACTGCATGGAAAATATTCATACTGATTCTGAAGGACATTCTGAAGGACATAATGTTCTGTAATATTAACATGACTTATTCACATAATTGCGACTTAATCAATATTTTCCTATTGACATTACTGTTTAATAGGTTAATGATATATGTTTATTTTGCAAATGAGTCTGTTTTCAAAACTGTTTTGTATAAACGTTATAAACGATGTAAATATGTTCATGTTTATGCAGGGCCCCATGGAAGACCACTACTTGAAGGTGAACGGGCTACCCTGACAAAAGATTAGAAATAAATAAAATAAATAAATAAATAAAAGGACAAATTGAACCTGGTGGGCCTTTCACAAAACTTGTCATCAGCGAAAAATGACAGGTTTTGTTATAAGCTACTGAAATCCTTGCTTCTGATTGGTTATCAGCAGATTTGTCACTGATTTTTGTCATTTGTCATTGAAAAAAGGCTTAGTGAAACGCCCCCCTGGTCATAAACTCTGTAATGTTTGAACTCACCGTGATGTGGTCAAAGAGTTGGTATGTGGATACGTGTCCCCCTCCCTGCACAGTGATAGCAAACTCTGATCTTGAGAGAGAACCTGTCAGACAGAGAGAGAGAAACACACAATCAAATTATGATCAAATGATTGAAAGGCCCGTCGAAAACACTGATATTGAAATAGAATCTATGACGACAATTATCATTAAGTCCCTTTAGATCCTCTTACTAGTAAGGCTTGTTTGCATATGTATGCCACAATAAACCACTGCTGTTTAACACAGTGATTTTTTTAAGGATACTAATAAGTGAACAGCACTCTACATTTTTGTATCATAAAGTAAAGTGAGAACTGGTATGCATGGGACTTTTGTTGCACTCAGATACCTTTTTCATCCCCACTTACCATTCATCCAGTATATAAACACACAAAAAAGCTGTGTTTTTGTTATGTGTGTGTGTGTGCAAGCCTCAAAGGAGTAGAGGTAATACAGGAAAACGTGCATTAGGCGCGACAATGAAGGCTTTAGTATTACAAATTTTGATAGGCATGTAGGAGTCAATGTGCGTCTGGTATAAACAAAGTATATCACTGTTCATGATTTTTTGCCAATATGACTATGTTCTGATGATTAAAGAAGTGGATATATATACCTTGTACCCATTGCGGTTGATGTGGGATGGATGTATCGCAAACTAGTCCAGCTTTGTCTCGAAGGTAAACTGCTCCCTTAATACCATACCTGGATAAAAAGAATACAAAATTACAATGAAAATAATAATATTTGATACATGTAGTCCTTACAGATTCAAAGGTGTGATTGTTCCACAGCCCTTCACATGATTTTGTTATTAGCACACTTGACTCCTAGTCATTTTCCATTGTTTATATTGACTACATGGTCAAATGAGTATATTTTTCAACTGTAGATGGCGACCTTCTTCCCACTCTGTGCAGGTCAGCACATATGCAGATACTATACTGAGGAAGACGATAAGACAAGATTTCTTCCGGCATCCATAAAGAATGTACAGCAATGTCAACTAATTTCTAAATTTTACTCGACTATTGTTCAGGTTTCATGAACTCCCTCGGTGATTAAATGAGATCTATGTAGGCACCATCATAATCTGTTACCTGTAGTTTATTGGTTCCAAAACTATCATTTCTATTGGACTTTCAGTTCTCAACCCATTGTATCTGTATGGGAACCAGAAGTGCTAAATATACTTGTAGCTGGTGCCAAATAACGTAGTTGCGTTAGGAGGAAGGAACATGCAGGATCCCTCTGCCTACCTTGGAATATAAGCCAGGATGCCATTATTCCTCAGGTTCTGAATGACAGCATCAACGATACATGCTTCATCCTGTGCGTCTCGATCCTGAAAAAACATGGCCTGAAACAGTTCCTGTGAGTCTTTCTGGGCAGTCTGTGCAGCCTGGAAAAAAAAAACATCAAACAAATTAGTCTTGGTAATTAGGAACGCATCTTACATCCCTCTACAACACACAAACGCACACACACACATAAATTTCAACAAAAATGTTGAACAAAGTAAGATACATGTATCAGCTGGTAATTGTATCACAGGGAGTCCATTATGCTATGCACTTTTTTTCTTCTATGGCCAGAAAGTTCTCTCATTTAGTGTTTTAAGTGTTTCTTTTGTTGATATTGGTTCTACATTTTCTGAAGCTAACTATAGTAGAACAAAAATAACAACAGACAAATGTCACTAGCGCGTAATTTCATGTCATTTTCAATGCTCATGTAAAATTAAAGGTCCATCAGCTGTGCACATGTAATAAATAAATGCAAATCTTGAATTTGCAGCTAATGTGAATTTCACTTCTGTCAATTTAAAACTACTGATAACATGGCAAGTAATATACAAACATTTCTAAACATATTTGGTAAGCCTTTATGACATTCTCGTTGCTCATTCACCTACAAAGTTGTATTGTGCATACTTGTGGGGGTGTAGCTTATGTACCCTGGTAGCTTTAGGACTTTTGCCCATTAAACAAATTCTCATACTTACTCTATGTTTCTTGTTCAGGTGTCGACAGAGTTCCTGCAGATTCTGGTTGCTTAGTAACCCAATTTCTGCTTCTCGTTCCTCTTCAACAGCTGCAAGCAACAGACGATGCACCTACAAAGTAACAATTAATGAAAATTAATCAATTTACAGGTGAATATATGTAAGTTTCATCCATAGCATTACCCACATATGGCAGAGTATACTTTCATATCATCATTCTAAATCTATGTTGTGCTAAAGACTTTGGATACATTAAGCATAAGTACCAGGAGTGCATAAGACAGGTCAAGTTTGACATCTTACAAGGCATATACATGTACGTCTAACTGAGAAGCTAGTACAGTTTGCACATACCAAGTATTAGCCAACAAACCTCTGATTCTCCAACAGAATCATATGTACAGTTACCTTTTTTATTCAATCTATGTAGGGCTAATAATATTACACAAATACCATTCACTACTTCTACATAGTTTTTTTTATGTAGATGACCAACTGTGCAGAATTAAAAAAAAGCAGAAGTACAAACCTAATGGAACATGCAAATTTCTTATACAATATCTTTAATCTTTCTGATATACTTTGCAATCCGTATTTGCTTTCTTAGTCATACATGTATGTCAAAAAAGATCAAAAAATTATATAGAATAAAATTAAATTGGGTCAAAATTTTTGCAAGTTTATCTTTTCATTTTCTTTTTCTGTTTCAATTACTGCCATACTTACAATAATATCAGCATATCTGCGTATTGGAGATGTAAAATGGGTGTACCTGTCCATTGCCAGACCTGAAAATAAACCAAAAGGCAATCTAGTCAAGAGCCATCATCACAAAATAGTTAGTTTGTAATAGGTTACCGGTAGGTACTTCATTTCTTATTTTATCTTGTGTTCCTTTTTGATGTTTTGTATATCTTGTCTTCTTAAAGGGTTGGCCTCTTACAAGGTTTGTTTTCTTTTTGGCCACTGCCCTCCTCACTTTTATAATTCTATCTCATGTATTGTCATACATTTGTCTGTTTATATATGTATTTTTATCTGTTGATCTTTTGAGGAGAAATAAATGAAACTGAAACTGAAAAACAAACATGATGCATAAAAAGAGATGAACTCTATCCAGTCAGTAGTCATTATGACAAACGTGATCAATGAGGGGAGATAGAATCAGTGCAGTCGTATGCAATATTTAAACACATTTGCCAGTCTCAGTGATCTAGTGCACTATTTCTTGTAAGATAAAATAGTAATAATAATAATAGTATTTTTCCACAAGAGGTATGTATATCTTTCTGTTTTTCTCTCGTGTTATTTCCTATTTATGTTGTGTCTATTTTTATCGCTTGTATACAACTGCTATTTTCCTTGTAAATACTTGTATTGTCAGTTCTTAAATTTGTAATTTCCTTCTTTATGCAGGACCATTAGGTAAAACAGCCTGCAAGCTGACCAATGTTATCCTGTTTAAAGATGTTTTAATAAATAAATGAAATTAAAAAAAACATATAAATCAAAATATCTTTTGGTGATTGGTACACTTTAAGATTAATTCGTCACTGGACAATGCATTCGGTAAGTCCTGGCAGATATGAATGAAAACAAAATTTGTTTAGAATCACATTCATACATAGAAAAGATATGAGGAAGGGAGATCAGACAAATCATTTTCTCTAGACACTTGTACCAAAAATCATGATTGCCTTAGGAATTAATTTATTGCAAACAGCATCAATCAAACTGAATGGTACATGCATTTTAACCTCTGACAAATACCTCCGACACTTTTACATCTGCCGACATTCTAATATATCAAACACCTTTACATCTGATATGTTAACCTGTCACGCTCAATACCACTGACGTTTTTACTTCCGACATTTTTTTAGTTGGCACCCAAAACGTAAAACTTAGCTCACCATAGTGAAAGAACTGATCGACAGACAGACTACCAGTTGAGAAGTAGAGAGCATTAGACATGGCCTTGGTTGCTAAGGAACGAAGGATTTTGTTAAACACTGGGTCTCTTCTATCTATACATCCATCAAGTGACTCGGCAAGTTTCTTGTTTGTACTGAAGGGTAAGAAGAAAAGAGCTACATGATGAAATAGCGTTCACTTCAAATCAGATAAAATATTAAGACCTTTTTTGTGTGAGCAATTTCAGAACAAGACTAAATTTATATCAATCCACATCAATATAATTTGACAAAAAATGCTTCCTAGCTGGGTAAATCCGGATTTCACAAAAGCAAAAGCTTTAAAAAAAAGTCTATAATGAAAATGATGATTAATGATTTAAAAGAATAAAACAATTTTGACTCGAAATTACCAGCATTGGTTAAGAAAAAATCTTTCATCCTTCTATTTAAATATGGACAGAAATTAGTAGACATTTCACAATTTCTTATATAAACCCATGACTTAAAATGTGATATTAAACTCATAAGAGGTGTACCTGGTATCTACATGAAATCCCTTGGACCTGGCGCTGGTTATCAGATCCTGGAACTGTTCTTGCCTCGGAAGTGGATGGTGTCTCAGCTAAGACAAACATTCCAAATAATTCTAATTTATTTTCCGATCAAACATTTCTCCAAAAGCAAATTCTAAACAAGCTCTCATAATTTTCATATTAATTAACTTTGACTGTCAGATTTTTTTTGTACATGTAAATGGATTAACCATATCAAGTGACATGTAGTAAACAAATTCATCATCAACATCTTCATATAACATGTATCTTTCACTCTCACTTGACAGTTACTAAAGAGGGCAAACATTTGACAACAAATCCAACAAGTAAATCCCTTTACAGAACTATTACCGTAGTTGCTTTGACTACACATTCTTACCATTGCACTGCTTGAGAGACAACCAAAGATACAAGTCATATTTTAAGAGAAATTTGAGTTCTGGTTAAGATGATAAATAATGTGGATGTTTTCTAATACTTTTTGCGTCAATTTGAAAGAATATCAATAAAGAAATGACCCCTGAAAAGGAATTGCTCTTCAAATGCCTTCACATTCAAATAATGACACACAGTTTCTTTCACAATCTAATCACATCCCAACTAATCAACTTTATCCGTATAAAACAACCATGTATACTTCCAAAGCATTGTATACATGTATATACACCAACAGAGGTGATAAGAATAGGTAATCATATGCATTACGTGTTAATATGCCCCTACAATGTCTTAAAGCACTTTAAAGATATACTATAATATGAGGTCATCGATACAACATCCAAGTAAATGTTCTTCCAATCACTATTGTCACAAGATGATAGATTGAATAGAATGAATAGGAACAAGAAGTGACTCACCAGAGCAGCTTGAGGGTAAGACTGAGCTATCTTCTTAGCTACCCAATGGTTGGCATAGATCATGCATTCAGCTATGGTCTCATGTATCTCCATAGTCTATTCAACAACAACAACATTGACAAAGAAGACTTGGTTGAAAATCAATTCAAAATGGCCTCCAGGAAAGGACAATTTCCTGATTATATATTAAAAATATGGAATGTTATTAGGACTTCAATCTATTTTCAGACCAAATCAAATCAGCATGAACAGAAAACAAATCACATCCCTATTTACCGGTAAGTAAGAAAGGGGAAAATTCAGAAATTAAAAGTGTGTCTGTGATTTACTTTGTGTGATAAAAGAAAACTGAAAGGACAAGAGATAAATAGACAGATTAAAGAAAGAGCAGACGTATAGGGTAGAATTTGAAAGATTGATAGAGAAGGGGAAGTGCGTATAACACCAACCTGCTTTGGTACAAGGTTTTCAATCTCTTGCTCTTCGTTGAGTTCAACTTTAACCTCTGTCCCTTCTAGCTGAACAGCGCCCCCAACCTCCCGCTGTGCCTTGAGCCGCCTAGCAATCATCATCAGCTGATCCACGGCCCACTTCAACCTCTGCAGCCTAAACATTAATTACAACAATTTAAAGGCATTGTTTAACAATGTTAAATCTGAGATGCACGGCCCTACGTGTTATTAGTGTCTTTGATATGGTGTAATATTGAAGTCCTAAAAAAATTGCACTTCAAAATGATTAAAAAGTTAAAATCTTTAAGTGACCGGTTTTACCACACTTGTTTTCCCCAATAGACTGAAGTGCTATGAAAAACGTTAGGAAAACGTGAAATTTGATTTCGATTTACAATCATAAATATCTTGATAATCAGACAGGCAATCGGCTTGTAAAAGTCATGAGGTTCCTGACTGACCTAAAGGTTTATAATTATCATTGCAGAATGAACTAAAACCAGGATTTTGTTTCAGAATCTGAGACAAAGTTACCCAATCCCTTTAAAAGAGACAACTATGAGAGATAGCATAACATCAATTATCTTTCAATTTTCACCCCGTAGCCAAGGGTGGCCTTCTGGAATTATTTTACCATCAATTTTATCTCTGTAAGTAATATTAAAAGGAAAAGATGCTATAATGATCCTAATTTGGTATTATGACAATCATTTAAGCAATTTCTCATCTAGGTTACATAATATTGCATAAGCAAATAATGCAGTAACCTGTAAAAAAATTGTTAGACAGGCAACCTCTGAAAAAATGTTAAAAGTTTTTCATTCTAGGTTCATAATCAATAATAATAATAATAATAGCTTTATTTTAATATATTGTGCACATATCCATCCCAGGGGATGTTCAAGAGGCCTGCAAAGTGCTATTATTGCACTGGCTTTAGCAAAGCTTACCCAGGGTGCTAAAGGCATTCAGAGAATACATTCCCATCAGGTACCCATTTACTACACCTGGGTGAAGAGTGGCAAATTTAGATTATGTCATGCCCAAGGACATTAATGCCACTGCGGGGCTTGAACCGTGAATCATGTAATCCACAATCTGGTGATAACAGGTCTTTATCAATATTTAGACTGTAATAAACAATCAATGTACAACAGGTTGTACACTCCATAAATGGAATGTGTGCATACATTATGACATACATGTATGTTGTTTATAGAAACAAACAAGCTCATTAAAGCTTTTCTCATTGAACTACTGTTTTTTCTTTTTTCATAGCTTTGTATTAAAAGCGTATTATAATATCTCAATAATGTAAATTCATGATATGTATCATTACATCAACAGTGCATTTATTTTCATTTCCAGACTGCAAAAAAAATCTCAAATTTCAAATGTTTTCCTATTCCATCTATTACACTATATACAAATAATCTGTATACAGGTAAACTATAAAAGGAGAAGGAGGGTGTAAATTCTTACTCTAGTTCCTTGGTCATATCATCTACATCTCTCAGTTCAGGGATGTCGTCTGCTGACAATGTCTTCCCATCATGCAGCATTTGAGCAGCCTGCATAAAAAAAAAATCAATTCAAACTAACTTCAAGATATACAAAAAACATTTGTTACATTTTGCCCTATTTTTTTCTCTTTGAAGAGAAACTGAAGAAGAAAACAATTGAAAAATAGTACAAGAAAGAATGATTTGCTGATGAGCAAAAAGCATGTTGTATAACCAGAAAGTGATGACAATTTTGCAAGAGGTACAGCTTGGCAAAACTTACATTCTGTGAAATTCTTTCTTTAGATCTATGATTTAGACATAACAAATAAATATATCACATGAGTTTCTTCCTGGTCAATATAGTATGTGTTAACAACACCTGAAAGTTTACATTATAAGAATTTCTGGTTTTATCCGCAGCTCATTTTGGTGATCCATAGGAGAGCATACCAGTATATGAACATGTAGAACTAAAAGTGCATTAACAAAAGAAATCTGGCTCACACAGAAGCAGCTGAAAATTCATCAGCCTATTACGAATGAAACCTTTTATCTATAGTCTTTAAATCATTTACCTTCATTAATTTACCATAACAAGAGTAAGACATGATCTACAATACTTTATCCATATGTCATAATCTGTATAGATTGATTTAATGCCTTTCTTTATACTGTTTACACATGAAACCTCTGCTTCAAGGAGAACTTAAAACATACCACATCTCTTTTTTTTTTTAAAGTGTATATTATGTTAACTCTCCAAATGTACATCTAAGGTATTTCATGATGATGAAAATGAAAACGCTTAAATCTGTCAATATAAAACAATTTACCAAATAGGCTCAAATATTTTCGATGATAAGATGTCAATCTTCCTTTTATCCATTCACTATTTCAAACACTATTCTACCTGTTATTTTTTTTTTTACTTAAATAAACTTCAGGAAGATGATATTTGTTTAGATTTCCTATCTAATACAATTCAGGATGATCAGAGACGGGTACGGGAGGCTTACGGTTTACCTAGAATGGATAAACATACCTCATAGAACATCTTGTAAGCTGAGCGGATAATGGTTCTCCCATACCAAACTTTATCCTTGATCACTTCAAATGTGAATGGTTTCAACTCCCACAGCACACTGACAGCATAGCGATCAACTCCACCAATCAGAGAGCAGAGATCAGCACTAAGAATCTCGGGAAGCATGTCATAGCGTCTGTCCGCTAGATATACCGTGGTTGATCTAAAATACAATGTTAACATTGTCACCCCTGAATGGTACTACATTTAATGTCAGCATTTACATACAAGAATGACTTATGTAAAGTGTAATTATAATAGAAACTAATAATAATGATAAGCTTCTGTATTACATGTTGATTCATCCAAGTACTGGCAGTGTTTAACAGTTTCGAGATCACACTTTGAAGAAATGCACTTTATGCCAACTTTGTCATTTTATTTCCAATTTTTTTACGGGGAGTCCCCCTTCCTCAGGAATGACAATTAAACACATACCGGTACATATATACATGTAGTCTGCAAAGAAGCATGTCTATCTTTAAATATGGTACAAATAAGAATTACAAAATATTGACCATTTACATACCTGCCAACCTGAGACAAGAGAAATTAGGAGTAAATTTTTCTGGATGGACTATGAGGTCGCGAATCACCGAAGGATTGGGGTAGTAGCCCGTAGATTGGGGGGTGGGGAACTAACGATCACGTTCGGGCTGCACTGTGTATATCTTCTATGAGCGCGAGCACGGATGTCGGCGTGATCTGGTTATCAGTGCTGTGTTATGCTTTAGTCTTATACATACATACATACATATTGGTTTTATTGAGCGCCTTTACATGAACATGCTCAAGGCGCTTTACATTTCGAAATACAAACATAATAGTTATATACTCTCCAAGTGCATTACACTCTAAAAAAAATTTAAAAAAATTTTAAAAAAATTTTTAAAAAATTTAAAAAATAAATTTAAAAAAAATCGGAGTTTTGAGGCATGCATTCGGAATTCGGAGTTCGTATGAAAAATGCGGAGGAACTCCGCCTAAATCGGGGTGATTGGCAGGTATGCATTTATTCTTGAATACCCTCATATATTATTGTTCATAGAAATATTTACTAGTAGTAATTTAAAAAACGTTATCATTTTAGATCCTATTAATTCTGTTAGCTTTAAAGCATATTAAAAAGCCGAGATAGTCTCACTACATTGTAGCAAGTGACTGTACCACATCTTCTAGGGGTATTTGCCAAACATCCTAATATTCATTGAGATCACAAGAAATAGTCATTAAAAAAATATCAGATGACACAACATTTGCAACTTTGTTGTTTTTATTAACAATAATTAATAACAATTATGAACATTTTTTTAAACAGTGTGAAAATATTGTACAGAAGGTGAACAGTGAAATGTTTGTGAAAATGATACCTTAATCTTGCTTCAAGATCTGTGAGAGAGCCTTCCTTAACAAAGTAGGATACATCTGCTATGTGCACACCAAGCTCTATGTTTCCATTGCCAAGCTCCCTGAATAGTTTATAATGTGCATGATAGATAGGGAAGAAAGAATAGAATTGAGTTATGTGAAGGAAAGTAACAAATCAAGAGAGAGAGCAGAGTGAAAGAAGGAAGAGAATGCATGGAAAGAGAAGAGAAAGTCAAAGAAATGTTATCAATAGATGGAGATAAATGATTGTAGTACTATTATTACCTCTATTATTTAATTATTCAGTACCATTATTAAATAGCTATTATGCACATTAATAAAGTCATTTTTTTAATAATTATTATTATAGTACACATTTCTCCACTCCCTGGAGAGTATTCCAGATAGTTGCCCTTATACTGGGGGGCACATTCTAATCCGACCACAAAGACGTCTGCATCCTACTAGGTACCCAACAATTTTACAGATAAAATGCCTTGTTCAAGGACATAAGTGCTCGTATCAGGCCTCTAATCCACGACCATGGTATTTCCAGTTAAGTGATTGAACCACTTGACTGCGACACCTGGGACCCGTTTCACAAAGCCTTCTTTCAATGACGTGTGACAAATATCAGTGACAAATCTGCTGATAACCAATCAGAAGCAAGGATTTCAGTAGCTTATAACAAAAACTGTTTTGTGAAACGCCCCCCTGATAGCATTATAAATATCCTATATAGTTAGTAGTAGTATCTGACCATATTTGGTAACATCAAATAAGATTTCAGAGCGCACAATATTATCTTCAATATTTAGCATAAAAATAGCATACATGATCATACATGTGTACATATCATAAGAGAAGTACCAATCTTTCATTCAAAAGATCATAAAATGAGACTCAAGACAGAGTACTATCAACATTCTCAAGGCACCTTAAAGCCCTCTTACCTCACAGATAAAGTATCATCCACATCCTCACAGCCTTTGGGGTCAATACTGAAGATAAGGTGTGAGTTGCGCAGGTCTTTCCGTTTACCAATCTCCTCGTCAGTCATTAGCCAGGGTTGTCCCAGGTATTAACAGGCATTTCTTTAATCTGTTGTTGTAAAGTTAGACATGTGTCATTGCCACTTGTTTGGAAAAAGAAGCACAAGTCACCTGGGCAGTATTTCACGAAACCGTCATAAGTATAAGATTGCCCAAAACTAATTGAAACACTTGTATCAAAATAAACATGTGTATCGATGGGATGTCAATGAACTTGTACTTGTGACGGTTTCGGGAAACGATGCCGATATATCTTGATGATATCTTTAAATCGTTAAAGTGTAATAATCATCTAAACAAAAAAATTGTATACAGCTAGAATTTATCAAATCAACATCTGTCTTAACCTTGCGTTACACGGATAAGGACTATGAAGAAAACAAAGATTTACATAAAACCTTGCGTACCGTTACCAAGTCGGACTTGAAAATAAACACGATCCCTTCCAAATGTTTGAATCAAAACCAGTTCTGTTTTGCAACATGTTGTTCAATAAAACACAAGCTATTCTAACATTCTAGCCAAACCCCATCTTAATATGAGACTTGTCCTTGATATCATTCATTCACAACTCTGTACACACGAGATAGTCAATTGTAAGTTTGCATCTGATTGGAGAACTTGAGATCAATCCACATTAATCTCATGAGAGGGCTCTTCATTATTTTTTATCCTACTCCTATTCTGACATGTAACCTCACCTGTCCTTCAGAGAAAGGACCCACTGGTAAGCTGTTTTCAATCAAGGTAGCTGCCACTTCTGTCTCCAGTTGACCAATAGGACCGAGTGACCGCACATAGTGACCATTAGGATACTGGGAGTCTGCAGGCCAGTTGTCAAGTCGAACAACAATCCTTAAAAATAAAAAGAATGTTGCTCCATCACAATCTCCTCATAGCTCTTTATAACTTTTTTTTGTTAAAGATTAGAACAGTAGGTCTTCATTTAAAGAACATGAATTATTCTAAAGAAATGATAGGTACTTAAAAAGAATTAAAATAGCAATGTAAATAGCAAAAAAAAAAGAATATTGCTCCATCACAATCTCCTTATAGCTCTTTATAACTTTGTTTTGTTAAAGATTAGAACAGTAGGTCTTCATTTAAAGAACATGAATTTTTCTAAAGAAATGATAAGTACTTAAAAAGAATTAAAATAACAATGTAAATAGCAAAAAAAAAGAATATTGCTCCATCACAATCTCCTCATAGCTCTTTATAACTTTGTTTTGTTAAAGATTAGAACAGTAGGTCTTCATTTAAAGAACATGAATTGTTCTAAAGAAATGATAAGTACTTAAAGAATTCAAATAGCAATGAAAACAGGCATGCTAAAGCTTTTTGTCTTGTCCTCATCAGAGTACATCGCAAGAATGAACAGGAAGCAGAAGTCAGACAATATCAGCAGAAACTAAAGGAACAAGCACGCGAAAGATTAAAGGGCTGTGATTGACTGCCAAGAAGTAGACGTAAATAGGATGAAAAATGAAGAAGAAAATATTTACCTTTGATCATTGAGTGCATCTGCTTGTCTGGTACTAACCCTTATCTTAGGGATTCTATAATCCCATGGGATGACGAGAATCTTACTTCCTCGACTTGCTCCTGTCTGAGAATAGAAGTGATGCGTCACCATGGTAATAATAGTGATCAGGATTTGATAGCATAATCACTTACAGATGTTAACATACCGGTAGCCCACATATATAATATAATCATGGTCATAAAAATATTGCCTTCATGCTATGTGGAAACCATGGGGAAACATTGCATTAAAATGATATTCACCTTTTTAATCTCTTCAAAATTTGACATGTAAGCTCTGACCTTTGACTTCAATATCAATGTACCTTTTTGTGTTTTTTCCACCAGTTTCTCTCTATAGCAATGCATAGGCTTACCGGGAGTGGTACAAGTGTGACCAAAATTAATCTGATGAACAAATATGGGATATCAAATGATGAAGCATGTTTATAACCGACACATGATAGGTCTTTGACCTTCGAATCTAAATAATTAACCTCTATTGTAGACAGTCAATTCATCATCATGTCACAACAAATACATGTAAAATACATATAGGAGCACAAAAGAGAGAGAGTCAAAATAAGAAAGATAAAAGAGATACATATTGTCTGTTCAGAGCCAGAAGGGTGTTAATTCTTTGTTCAAGTGTTTGATTTAACTCCTTTCTGGCTCTAAAACGGCGATTGATTCCAAGGGGTGATAAAAGGAAAACATTAAAAGAATTTTTTTTTAATTGAGGAGTTTAAAGGGGGTGTAGCATGACGAGACTATATCTTTCCCGTGGCCTGACTTGGGGGCAATTGGGTATAATATGACTACGGACGATGCGACCGCAGTATTCACGTGCGTGCAACATATGCAAAACCGAAGCGTGAGGAGAACTTTAGTCTGTTTCGCGAATTCTAGTGTTCGCTGACCTTTAGTCAACTCCATTCATTTACGTGCAGTTGTCTTAAAGAAGTCATAGATGGCATCAACCAGTATTTGTCATGCTACACCCCCTTTAAGAGAGGAAGGTATAAAAAGAAAGAAGACCTTTGAATGAGTAACAGAAAGGAGTGGAAATGTTTTACCTCATCTTTCTCTGGGAATGTAGCTACATAATCCCTCCAGTTTCTCTCTAAGATACCAACCACTCTACCACATGGAACCGCATCGCTCACGTCCTCCGCCTCTCTATCATCTAAGGATGGAAAGATACACAATATGAACAGACTTGTTATAACTCCCCTGTGACATTTGAGTAGGCGAGAGACCAAGCAAAGCATGTAATACAGTCAAACCTGCTTTAACCACCACCTGTTTAGAAAGACCACCTGTCAAGACCACTTGAAAATGCCGGGTTTCTCATTGAAACCTGTACATAGAGACCCCCTGCCTAGAAAGACCACTTTTCTTGTCTCACTTGGGTCCTCTTTAAAGACAGGTTTCACTGCAGTAAACACATCTAGAGAATAATTCGAAGCATTCATTCTTGATGGCATACAGAACTGGATCTTGTCTAAGCACATGTAATTGGGATTCTTTTTTCTGTGAAAGTCATACTTTGTAATATTTACATTCTATATTTCTACTTCATTCCATATAATTAAACAACTAATGAGTTGTTGCTTCTCTATGTATGTTCACTAACATTGACCTTCAAATTATTATTTTTTCCTAATATCTCCTTCCAGATTGAATAGTAATTTTCTTCACAAAAAGACTGAATGTAACCTTTCCAAGACATGTTTCATTATAAACCACATGTGAAAAACAATTGTTCAATATTACAAAGAAAATTGAAAGTACACTGTACTGGAAACAGAGATCGAATCAAAGTTGTACAAATACTAATAATACTTGTAAAACTATTATTTTTAGAAATTCCAAAAAATAGACAATACAAAAAAAAAGCAAGATACAAAGAAGTAATAAAGTATGACTGAAAGTTACCTCCAGATTTTAAGACCAGTTTCTTGCCAGTCCATTGAGCCTTTGGAAGCAATTCAACCACCACTATGTCTCCATGCACTGCTCGATTTCTGGTACAGAAAAAAAGAAGGAATTGATTCTTAATGATGAAGACGTCTTAAAAATTCCATATCAAATTCAATGCCACCGCATAGACACACAACTATGGTACCATAAATGAACTTTCAAGAGTTAAAAGTTCACTTCTTAATCTTAGCATATTGGTTTAATAGGGCAGACAATCTTCCATCGGAGTAGATTTCTTAAAATTTGCAATGACAAAATGACCGTAATATCTCATGAGTTTATTTCCCTATTATGATCCATATTAAGGTACAAGGAATTGAATCAATGCCAGAAATGCTTTTTTAGAAATTGGAATAAATTTATAGAAACATAAACCAAGGGACAATTGAAAGCACATTTTGCATAATATCCTAATCTGTCTCTATTATAGTATTTTCTTCCAGTGTGGAGGTTGATTGCAAAAGTTTTCTACACTTCGCTGTTCTGCAATTCTTGTATACTGTAGTCTGTTTCCACTCAATCCACATTACCGGTAACCACTTCAATGCCATTCAGGTTTTGAGCAATTTTCATGTATGGACTTTAAAGAGTTGATAAACAGACTTTCAATGAGATGTTTCATACCAATTTTGGCATAAATTATAATGCATTGGAATAAACTTCACAATGAAGGTCCCTGTTTCTCTGTTAGGAAAAAAAAATGTACCGTACGTAAGCCCTTTTCAGTCTAAACACGTTGTTCAACATTCAAATTCTCGGGTTGGAACCGCCGTTCACTGCATAGAAGGAGTGAATGTTCTTTTGCGTGTTGAGGGACTTTCCCTTTCACCAGTTGAGATCAATGGGCTTTGATTTATAAAGTTGGCATGCAAGTACATGTATTTCCCATTACAGTGCATAGATCTGACACGAAATACATATAAAACTTAAATGAAATAATTGTGCCGCGCCCAGCTCTTGCTTTGCAAGCAAGTCAATAGAGTACCGAAGATGTGACATTATAAAAATCTATTTTTTGAATCTCTTCATTTTTTTTTCTTCATTTTTTTCTGAAAGAGCATCAAAAATAATGTCCAAATGTCAAAAACCAATTGAATAAAGTTAAGTATTGGCTGAGATATGACCAGCTGGTTTTCGACATTTGGATATTATTTTTAATGCTCTTTCAGAAAATGAAGAAAAAATTGAGAAATTCCAAAAATAGATTTTTGATGACGTCACACTTCACCACTCTATAGAAATCTTACCTGTTTTTAGTTCCGGATATCAAAATGTCACATTCTAACTCAGTATCTTTTGATCCAAGGCCCGAACTAGAATAGAAAAGTTTGTAAAAATAGGTAGAAACATGAATTACAGAAAAAATAATACCTTAAAATCTGTAAAGTTAATAACTACAAAACATCTATGGAAATGTGAGGAAAACAATGCCCTCTCATATTGCCCAGCGAAAATAATCCACTCACAGATGGAAAATCACCATGTAACCATCTTCATCAACAAAACCAATAATCCGAAGCCTTGAATCATAAATAATAAAATGCAATAATATAGCTGTCTCATAATGCCTTTTTTCTTTGTATCATAGATCTGCCAATGTTTGAATAACTCTTTTTGTGTTTCATATTCTATTTTCTAACTATGCATCTAAATCAGTTATGTAAATACAATGACGTCGTCAAGCAAGAATCCTGGCAAGAATATAGAATGGACGCGCGCATACACGTCCGTCTCCAGCTGTACGGGTATTTCAAAGGCCTTTTTTCGATCCGAACACTAACTTAGGGTAAAGTTGAAATGATATCACTTTTTCTCAATTTTTTTCCACGTAACTTTATTATTTTTTTAATAGATGAGATGAATGGATATATCTAAATGATACTTCAAAGAACTTTAACACATAATGGCTAATAATAAGCTGGAAAACTTTGTCAAAATATTAGGGATACATCTCGGCTTCTGTAGAAGCTCGTCGTCACAGACTTAACAACTCGCTCTGCGGCTTCTATAGAAGCCCATCGTTACCAAAGTGTTAATATTCACCATTATTATATCCATTATATTTAGATTGGTTATTAATTTATACTCACCCTTTTCTCTGTAAGTAAGCCTCTTCTTGAGCATGATGTTTGTTAACCCGTAGCATCCCATCCATGTATCTTCCCGTCTTGATTCCAGAACCCAAATCATCACTTGTTAGGTGGTCTCTATACTCTTTACTTCCATCTACAGATCATATAAACAAACATTCACAAACAAATCTATTGATATTAATGTTTCAAAAGTATAGGGCTGTAGTATACTACTACAGATGCTGTCACTGAATATGAATATGAATATGAATACCGGGGTAGGTATCTTTGTATGCCGTTTCAAATGAATTCTTAAGTTGCCTGAGCGGTACTTCCTTACCTTCTTCTTCAGCTGTCACTACAGATGCTGTCACTCATTACATGTATTTATCTGTCTAAACTGTTTCTTATCTTATAATGATTGCCTCAGCGGTACTTGCTTACCTTCTTCTTCTTCTTCAGCTGCTGCAAGAGATGCTTTCACTGATTCCAGAATGTCCTGAGCTTGAGTAAGGTCTGGCCAGAACAAGGATAGATAGTTCCCCACTGCACAGACATGTACATTCATGGTCTGATTCCCATACCTCTCAATCGCCTGCACAAACATTCAATATAACATTATTCTTCACTAGCAATCAACATAAAAATTCCCCTGTAATGTTACAATTTCCAGTAGACCATTCTTTTCTTTCTCTAATCTGTATCTCCAAGGTTCTACTTCTGGCAACATTCAAAATAACAGTTTTCAATATCATATCAGTTAATAGATACAGTATCACTCTACATAAAGATAAAAGAGACTTGCACATTGATGAGTTGATATATGTGGAAGTTAACCTATTTCTACTGAATTATCACAATTCCATAAGCTTCATACAGTGACCATCTGGTTCCTGTAGGTTATGGGTCAACTCCAAACTCAATTTCCATGTGAGCCTTTAGATTGTTTTATGTTCAACTGGTTTGGAATAGCTGTAATGTTGAATTATGCAATTTGTATTTTGACAATTAAATGAAAGGTACATGTATGGTCACAGAACCTGAGTGATCTTCACTTTATACTTAGTGGTTGTTGTTTTTTACTTCAATACAAGAATATATTCTAGAAATTGAAAAGAAATGATAACATCTGAATACACTTTATCAGTACCTGTTGATTATCAGTCAGCACAACGATGGCAATCCTTTCTTCTAAATGATTATAATACCAGACTGCTGAAGCATACACCAATCTGGAATGGAAAGGAGAAGAAAAAAATGACAAGGAAAGGTAATTATGAGAAAAAAGAAGACAGATATCTCTAAAAATTGAAGAGATTAAATTTGTCATGACAGACAAATTTTGAGGTAAAGATGTAAAAGACTGAAAAGATCATGTTTTAATTTTGTTAACTATATCCATTTTAGAACCAGCAACTAGCACTCATCTCTTCAGAACCGATACAAAATTATGATCACTGACAGTCTCTCAGTCTGTCATCCTCTTTTGAGGAGGCCCGATGGCTCAGTGGTAGAGCAGTGGTCTTGTAACCGAGAAGTCCCTGGTGCAAAACAAAGTCAAAACTCGCGCCCTTATTATCAGGTCCCTTGGAGAGGACTTTCAGCTGTCGGTCCCCTGTTTGCTAACTTATCAGCATAAACATGCTTTCAAAGCAGTCAGGCAAAACAATAACCAACCATCAACCACCAACCATTCCCACCATGTTGTTATAATTCTTACCTAGTTTGCCACTCTTCTTCACTCTCTCCATGCTGTCTTGGAGAGAAAGCCCCTCTACAGAATTCATCAGCAAAGAAGGCACAGCCTTGTTTCTTGTCTTTCACTTTGCCTTTAAGTCGGTTAAGTAGACGTCTGCTTCCATTATGCTGCACCTAATAACAATACAGTCGATTACATTGTTAATGGCAACAACAAAGAAATAATTCCAATTCCAGTTGCGTCACTCCAAAGCTTTGGAATAACCTACTACTAGATATAAGAAAAGCCTCATGTGCTGCTGTCTTCAAAGTTTTGTTGAATTTGCACTTGTTTTCAAGAGCTTTTGAATATTTTTGTTTGTGTGTCTATAAATTAGTACTGTTGGGAGTTCTGCTTTTATCATAGCCCAGTGGAATATACCTAAATATACAGTATTTAGGCTACATAAATTCATCTAAATATTATCATTATATTGGAGTGATTAATTTATGAACATGATAGCATGTAAAACTCAATTGAAACCAGTCTATGCATACAGAGCTACAGTAACAAATTTCTGGTAATTCATGTAATTACATGTTTATACAAATAGATGATACCTTTATACCTTATCGTAAAAATATCTTGCTTAGACTATAAAATCTAGATCTAGTCTACTCTCAAAGATACACTCATGAAAGACAACCGTGCAGATAAACTAGAGAAAGGCCAATGTGGTGTCATAAGTTGACTTTTTTTTTCAGCATATAACAGTATTAATGACTACTTTAATATTCGAGAAATATTTGTTTTTATACGCTCTCGGGAAGGTTACAATTGGGCTATTGCCCTCGGCACGCCTCAGGCGATAGCACAATTGTAACCTTCCCTTGAGCGTATAAAGCAGTCATTAATACTATACCGTAATACACATATGACACAATATTCCAAAACTTTGTAAGGGAAAAAAAAAAACTTGTATACCATTTATTTAAATATATTTGAAATTGTTTAAGTATTCTCCAACAATGCTTTTATTTCATTCATTATTAGATATATATACATATATAACCTTTAATTAATCAGAACTAAGTTAATCAGAACATCACATTACCATTATCTCATGACTAGACTTTAGTCTATTTGTATATCTTGATGAAGAGAAGGCTGCTTCTGCATTGCTTCACAGAAAAAATGATTAGTTTCAGGAAGTTACATGAGGTCAAAATACTCTAGATTTTTTGTGTGCTAACACAGAATAATCAATGGCAAGAAGGAATATGAAACTCACAAAATGCAGGACTGTTTGAAGGACTATGAGACCTCTGAATTCTTCTAGCTCCAGGATATCCAGGTAGTCTCGAGCAGTTCCTCCATCAGGAATCACATAGTGAGATACATTTCTACCAACACACCTTTCAGCTGTGAATATCAATACAAAGTGTCTCCTGAGATCAAAACATGTACTTTTTCTTTAGTATGAGCGAACCTTCATTAATCTTTAACAAGGTTCAGCATTCACATCCTTCAAATACTTCACAAATCGCATGTCCCGCTTGTCATGCGCACATCCCAATATAATAGTAGCAGTAGCAGAACAGTAGGAGGGGTAGTAGTAATAATAATAATTGTAATTTTTTTTTTTAATTATTATTATTTTTAACAATAACAATGATAATAACAATAATAACAATAATAAAATAATAATACTAGTTAACATCTATAATGAATATTAAAAATATCAGCATATATTAATTAATACATTTAATATCAGTCTTCAAGATAAAACATGAACTGGCTAACTCACACATTGAACAGCTCTTTGGACACAATTCACTGTTGCATGGTACATCATCTCTCAGATATTGTTCACGCACTACTCGCAATGGTTTCCCTTGCTTGGTCTTCAACTGAATAACTTTCTCTATCTTCAGCATTTTTAAGACATCGTCTGTTACAAATCACCTAAAAGTAAAGACATGAATAATACAAATGGCAAGACATATACAGTTGATTATTAGGCCCTTTCAAATTGTACATATTAAATCTTATGTTACCAATTAATCATTCATTCATTCACTTTGTTTATAGACAACAATATTTTGGTACAAACAGGACGTCCAAAGACTGATCATACAAGAGATTCCATAGTCTAGTGGTTTAAGCCCTTAACTTAAAATGCAAAGGTCGTGGGTTGATCCCTAACATGTATTAATCTACATTTGCCACTCCATACCCAGGAGAGAAATAGGGACCTGGAAGGATAAAGAATGCCTTTGCATAGGTAATTGCCATGTGCCCTCATATGCACCTCATTTATGCGGATAATCCTCATTCTCAGACCAGTGCCCCTACTGTAGTTGGTAATAATAATAATAGATCACATTTTATAACGCGCCTAATACATTGTTTCTAGGCGCTGTGGTGCTGTTGTCCCAGCAGCCATTAAGCAGGGCTGTCAACCCTCCCACATTTGGAGGGAGTCTCACACCACCACGCTCATTCTCCCGCCGTCCCACCATTTCGTAGCGGGAGACTCCCGCCACCACGCCCTCACTCCCGCAATCTCGCGGTTTATGAAAAAACCTCCTACCAGAAGTGTAAATGAACCAGCGTACTAGTATCATATGGATTCTTTTTGCTCAACGGGGGAGTAGGGGGGGGGGTAGTGAGCACTTCGATTTTTTAATTACCGGTATTTGTTTTTACTCAATTCCCCCCCCCCCCCCCCCCCCTTCCCTGTTGAGTCAAAAACAAATTTTATTCGATCTCGCTCGAAGCAGTTCCACAAAGTTGACAGCCCTGCATTAAGTGAAGCAATGTCCTTACACGAAATAAAAGCCGAGACAACAGCACCACCATTACACAATATTATTCAGTACAAAATTACAGTATGTTACGCTATGTTACGTTACAAAATTACAGTTTGTTACAGATAAATGAATAAATCAACTTAATCTATTAAACTTAAATTATGGTAAAGATGACATATTTCATAAGAAATAGTAGTACGACATCATTTATTTATTTGACATGTTTAGAGAATACAAAATTCATGATATGGATTTGAACAGATGGGTTTTTAACATTACTTTGAAAGTGGATATAGAAGGAGCATTTTGGATGTAGGACGTAAGGGGTACTGTCTGTCACTCTGTGTATGGGGAAGGTAAACAAATGTCAGTTTTATTAAACACATTTGTATTTGTTTACCTATCACATACACAGAGTGACAGACAGTACCCCTTACCGGCTAGTAGGGGCACTAGCTGGTCTGAGAATGAGGATCGTCCGCGTAGACGAGGTACATGTGAGGGCATGTGAGGGCATATATATTTGATTGGCCGAGTATGAGTCCGAGAGCAAATATATCAATATGATACTTGCGAGTGATATAGTTTTGCCTTTGTTAATGTTATTGATAACTAGTTTTAACTTTTATGAAACGGGGGGCCGTTTCTCGAAACCGTCATAACTACAAGATCAACGACATCTCGCCACTGTCATGCAACTTGTCAGCTAAGTGTTTCACGAAGCCGTCTTTGCCAAGATGAGCGACAACTTCCGCGACAAGCGAGTTGTCACTGCTCCGAACCTGTCATATCTTTTTAATTGCTGTAAAGCGCCATCACAAGTCAGTTTGTTGCCATTCCATGGGCCGCGAAATGGACGATTAGTTTCACTATCATTTTGAGAAAAATATAGACGAGTTTGGTACGTAATTCTCTGGGATGCGAAATGCAAATGTACAAAAGTGAGAATACAAATTATACAGAAACTTTAAAAAGCTTAATATAAACATTAAATCCCAAATCATTAAACTATAACATATAAATAAGAGAGGTAAGAATGTTACACACCGTTTTCCATAGTCGATCCATAGTCTTTTCTTAGGATACCGTCATACCTTTGGGGCCTATGTGCATTATTTTCCCCTCTCTGTTTACTTCATCCAAATTATATTTTCAACATCAAATCAATTATATAACGAGTATTTATGAGACTCTAGAATAAAAACTGGCTGAGAAAAGACATTTTGCCTAAAATTTCTCGTCACAATAAACAAAAAAGTACGTATTGATAAACTATCACATTACGGTATCCTTCAACTAATTTTTGATTCGACTGTCGAAAAAAAAACACTCACCGGTTTTTCTTCAATTTAAGAATCTTTACAGAAATATGCAAATCGTTTGATGATGTAAATATGATAATGACACTATTTATTATTTATTTTAGGAGAATTTATATGAATATATTTCTTTTTGAACAATTTTAGCCACAAAACTTGTTTTGGGTTATTCTTGATAAATCAAATGGATCGTGACAAAGACTATGTTCTTGAGCTGCTAGTATCGCGATATATCGATATCATGTCTGTCATGGCTTTGTGAAACGGTTTATCCGCTTCATGACATCTCCGTAGGTCGCCGACAAAGATATGACTGTCATGGAGTTGGTTTCGAGAAACGGCCCCCGGGGCTCCGGCTCTGGATCCCCTCCCCAATCTCTTCACACCTTCTCCTCCCCTTCCCATCTCTTATTCCGCCTTTCTGGTGCAGGTAGACTTCATTTCTGTCTGTTTTGGCAAAGCCAAAGGCACCCTTGTTTTGGTTTGGGATTGTTACTTGTTGTTAGTTTTCACTTAGAGTTAGGACCTAGACTTTTTGGCGCTAGTGTAGTTGCGTATCCATTTTTTAGCAGTTAAATATCCATTCTAAATAAGAGAATTTTAACCCAGTTGTTTACTCATTTGAATCATAATCATATAGATTTTCCACCTGAATTTGGATCACATCCAACATCGGGAAGCCTAGATCTACGTTTAGGGCTTCGATGTCGACGTCGTTGCTCAGTACCGTCTCTACACTGTAGTCCTGCACCTCAAACTGAAGCTATCAGTCCAAAATTATGCAAACTTCTCGTATGGTTTATGGTATCGTGGATGCTCGTAATACATAAACCATTCGAGAAGTCTGCATATTTTTGGACTGATAGCTTCAGTTTGAAGTGCGGAGCTATAGCGTAGAGACGGTACTGAGCGACGACGTCGACATCCAAGCCCTAAACGGAGGCTTCCTGATGTCGGATGTGATCCAAATTCAGGTGGAAATTGCGATAGACCCTAGTCTATATGATTATGATTAAAATGAGTAAAAATTGGGCTAAAACTCCTTTGCTAATGATGGATATTAAGCTGCTAACAAAATGGATACGGAACTACACTAGCGCCGACTTTTTCTAGTTAGATAAGTTGACAAATAGACTCTACATGACTCACAGGATTCAGCACCAGATCATGCAGATATTCGAGCTACTTCTTGCACTAGAGATGAGCAGTTTGTCTATTCGAGCTGCGAGTAGACATTCGACCAAATAATCTTGTCCCGATCCCATACGTACATTTTGGCGTAAGTCGACTTAACTCTTGGTATCCTTGAGCACACAAAATCAAAAAGAAAAAATATACCATACGCTCGATATTTGTACAGTACTCAAACGTGTGATAAGACACGGTGGATCCAGTTCCTTACCCCCCCCCCCCCCCTTCCCCACCCCCCCCCCCCCTCCTCCTCCTATAACAAAAAGAATGAGAATAGGGGGAATTAAGATGCATGCTTTTCTTGAGGAAATTTCTCTTATTATTAGAAAAAAACGATTATTATGAATACAGAATAATCAAGAATATCTATGATTGCATGCCGTTTACGTGTTCAAAGAGAAAGAGAAAGAAGAAAAAGGCAATGGGCATCACGTTGGCAGCTGTAGAACGAAAATGGCACCCAGAATAGTTGGAATTCTACAGGTCCCCCCCCCCCCTAGGCTCCATGCACTGCCTTTACTTGTGGTGGTAGAAAACACGTACCAACTGCTCCAGTTTTTTTTAGAAAGTGACTGCAAAAGGGCACAATTTGTAAGCGACAGTGGGAAATAAAGGTAAAAAGGGGCCTTTACATCAAAAATTACAAAGGAAACTTTTTTTTTTTGAAAGGGGCACTTATCAGAGGTGAAAGGAGTTATAAGAAATGGAAGGGGCACTTATTAAAAAGGGGAAATGGGCACTTATCAAGGGGAAAGGGCAATGATTAAATATTAAATAGGGAACCATGCATGGCTGTCAAAGCAAAAGGGGTACTCTAATTATCAGAGCTGAAAGGGTGTAATTTCTCATACCTAAAAGGGAGCACTCATCAGAGATAAAAAGGTACTCTTCTTAGATTTTGATAGGAGTGGTTATCAGGGGTGAAAAGGAGGCATATACACAAGAAAGGGGAAGGGGCACTTATTACAAAAGGAAAAGGGGCACTTAGCAGTAGAGAAAAGGGCACTTGTTAGTAATGAAAAGGGGCACATGTTAAAGTAAAAGGGGCATGCACCTACCACCCCCCCCCCCCCCCAATCTCATATCTAAGGATCTAGCTACCATCTACAGATATACAGCTCTCTCTCTCTCTCTCTCTCTCTCTCACTCTCTCTCTCTCACTCTCTCTCTCTCACTCTCTCTCTCTCTCACACACACACACATGAACAAGGAGAGATAAATATAGATAAACATACATGTATTCAGGAAGAGGCCAAGACTAAACTCTAGGTTGACAAGTTTATTTTTGTGTTTGTATTAAATCACTATTTCTGTTTTGTTTTAAATCGTATATATTGTATCAAATTTGTATTCATTGTTGTTACTGCTTTTCCACTTTGCAACATTAGGAAGGCTGGTAAAATGACTAGTTTACCAGTTCCAGTACAGGAAAAAATAATTTGCCCCTATATTCACCCTCACCCAAAGTTAGCCCCCCCCCCCCCCCACACTTTTAAAATATTGGTGCAACTAAGACAGAGAGTAAGAACAATCGGGAGAGAGATTGGGGATGATGAGAACATATATATACATGTAAAGGGGGGGGGGTTTAAAATTTAACGAATTAGCCAGCCGCTGAATAAGCGCAGGGGGGGGGGGGAGGGTAAGAGGATATTTATTTTTTTTTTTTTGGGGGGGGGGGGTCTCACAAATTTCGCAACGTCTCAGCCAGGGGGGAGGTAAGAGCACATTTTTTTGGGTGTTCCAAAATTTGAAAATTTGGCCGATCTGTATTTTGTTTCGTGGGGGGGGGGGGGGCAAGGTTGGCTTTTTGGGGTCACCCATTACCACAATTTTTTTATTCATATTTTTTTTTTTAATTATTTTTTTTTTTTATTAAAAAAAAAAAAAAAAGGGGGGGACTTTTCCTTCAAAACACACACATAAACAAAGTTAAGAAGGGGGGGGGGTCTCACAAATTTCGCAATGTCTCAGCCAGGGGGAGGTAAGAGCACATTTTTTTAATTTTTTGGTGTTCCAAAATTTTAAAATTTGGCCGATCTGTATTTTATTTCATTTGGGGGGGGGGGCAAGGTTGGCTTTTTGGGGTCACCCATTACCACAATTTTTTTATTCATTTTTTTTTTTTTGATTATTATTTTTTTTTTTATCAAAAAAAGAAAAAAAAAAGGGGGGGGGGGACTTTTCCTTCAAAACACACACATAAACAAAGTTAAGGGGGGGGGTTAACTCCAAACCCCCCCCCCCCTGCATACGCCCCTGTACATGTATATATATTACTTTCTAATTACACCAACAAGCAAAAGAAGACAAAATGGAATCCATCTTAATTAAAAACTTATCTTTTATAATCAAATACTGGATCAATAAATATAAATAGAAGGCACAAAACATTTGTCACCCTTATATAATGTCACTGTTGCATATTTGTTTGATTAAAAATTACATCAAACCAAAGTAAATGGCCTTACCCGGTAAATGATATTTGCGGAACACATGATCATTATATTTATTGGATTCATAAAACTAGTTGAAAACTGTATTTTAACAAATCCTATTATTGTGTAATAACCTGGGAAGCAATAAACATTCAACCTTTTTAAGTTTGTCATACAGCTGACTCTGTTTGAATAAAATGAATTCTATAAATCCCATACAGCGGTTCATTCTAGTTAAATTCAAAATGTACTTTATTTTCATTGATTTTGAAATTTTCAGAAACATATCATTCTAATTGTATGTTCTAACTAAAGACTATGTGCTTCACTATCCTAAATTCTAAATAATACTTGGTATAAAATAATAATGATCACTACTGGAAGCAATCTCAAATAAATTTCATAATATTTTTACTATACATACAACCAGAATTCTGATCATCATTCAGACTACTTCCCCCCCCCCCCCCCCCCAAGTATTTTGACAGTTCTGTACTCCAATATATCATTACATGAAAACATTATTATTAAAATTATTGCACTTACAATTGAAGCCATATGCTTGCGATGTGTGTGGCTTTCGCAGTGCCAGCAGAAGTGGACTGGCTCAATTACATGTATATCCACAAGATATGGCTTTTCATGAAGCATGAATACGTGAGTACGCTATGCATTATTCATGACTTCGCTATCATATCAATATGGCAGGGTTTATTTTTTTGTTTTTTTTATTGACCATATCTTGTTCATATATCAGAACCGGTATATACACTTAACTTAATACAATAAACTATATACCAAAAGTTCAGAGGATATAGTAAGAATGTAAAGGCCACGTGGATAACACATCCTCTATGCTAGTCTCCCTTCAAACAAGTCATATCTGGTATTGAGATAAGAGGCCTTGTCTTACGGCTAGACATTGTATTTCATTTACATTTACAAATATTTGAATACTGACAAATATGGGAACTATGCAAATCAAAGCCAAACTCTCATAGGACTTCAATCCATTGGATATATGATTTTATTTTGGTATAACATGCATCTTCCACGGACTCTGGTCAGAGTTGCATCAAGCTTTATGGATATTCAACAGGTTTTGGAAAATACAAGTATTTATAACATGATTTAAATAATTTCATGATTTGCTGGCCCATGAACACTCTTTATTAGCTTTCCAGCATCCATCTCCTTCATCGTATATCTCCTGTAGAAACAGACACAAACACAGACAGACACAGAGAGAGAGAGAGAGAGAGAGAGAGAGGGAGAGAGAAATAGATATGAGAGGGAGAGAGTATGTGAGAGAAAGAAAGATAGAGACAGAAAGACAGACAGATGGATAGATAGAGAGAGATAAAGTGAGAGAAAATAATAACATTAATTACTGATGTAAAATAGTAAGAGCAGTAGCTCTAGAAAACTAGCCAGGCAAGTGCATGGGAATGAAGTTACAGTGCACCAATCACATAACAAGTAATTTATGTACATCTAAAACATCAATTTCAAAAACATGAATTAAAAAAACCCTACCAGCATTCCATGGGCTAATGGATAAGGAATATGAAGACATTTTGGAATAACAACAATAACAATATTAATAACAACAACAATAACAATATTAATAACAACAACAATAACAATAATAATAACTTGGAGGAAAAAAAACGGTGTACACAAACCCAAGTCAGACTTGGGTTTGTGTGCACTGTTTTTTTTCAATAATTAAATTACAAAACTGAAAGTACCATCAAAGTTGGACAAAAAATAAGAAAGTAAGGAATTTTAAAGTTTTTTACTATTTCATCCCCTCACTATTCCCATATATTTTGTTAATGAAATTTCTAGTTTCACTTCTTTTTTGGACACACCTGTATGAAAACTTTATTCAATTCAACTTAAAAATGGACCAGACTTGCCCTTTAAGTCTTTTAATACCCTTTAAGCCTTTCAATACCTTCTTCCATATAGGAACAGTGGCCTTGAGTTGATCTATGCAATACTGTACTGCCTCTAAAGATTCTCTTCTGTGTGCTGATGATATGACAATCATGACACTGCTTTCTGTTACAGGAACAAGGCTGAAATCAAACAGAGAAGATGGTAATAATAATCATCACCATACATTATCAATGGCTAAACATGGATCTACTTAACTGTATACTGTATACAATTCTAAATAGAATTAACACAGAGCTTCAATGCACAAATCTAGATATCTTGTTTAATTTTCAGTTGAACAATAAATACATTCACTCACGAATAAGATCAAATTGAAATAATTTTCCCTTCTCGTCAATTAACATTCAACAAACAAATATCCCTGTCATTACATGTACTATCCAAAGAAAACCACAGAGCGGCATTTTTGCTTATATAGCAACAAGAGTATCAAGCCTGTCAGTACCAAACTTGTGCACAAAAGGCTCTGGAGTTTTAAGACACTTACAGGCTAGGGCTGGCATTCTTTAAAAAGCAAACTTTCTTTATTCTTTAAAGCAAACCTACTGCACTGATGGGTTATTCTACTCATTTATCAGGTGACAAGTGTCAAACTTACCCTAATCTGTGATGAATAAGAATATTGTGCAGGTCCCATTTCTGTCTCATTTCTATACAGAGCTTATTGAGTTGTTTCTCAGCCATTGATTCATATGCTTCATACTCCAGACGGACCACCTTCTTGCCATCAAAGTTGTCTCGTGTTGTACCTGTTGTTACAATCGATTCATGCCAATACAGAAACAAAGTTGCCATATTGTACCAATTGTTACAATTAATTATTTTTTTTCTTCAATCAAAGCTTTCTTGTGTTGTACCTGCTAGAAAGATCATTCGATTGAATTGTCTGGTGCTCTACCTCTTGTTATAATCAATTTATTCTATTACCAATATACAAATAATTCATAATTTGTGATTGCATTATGAACAGGCAATGTATGGAGGTCAAATCACAATCAGTAATGAATGAGACTTCAGTGGAGTTCACTACCCGGCTCACCATGACTTAACCGAGTGTAGTGCATATCACTAATACATGAGCTTCAAAACATGAATTATTTATTTTTAAAAACAGGTCTACAATACAAGTATAAAGTTGAGAAAAAAGTAATAAACCTGATAAAAATGCCAGCAGTCGCACGGTCAAGGAGGCTGCCATTTTTGGTGTATTGAATGACAATACATAAGCGCAGTCAAACAGTACAATGTGCGTCTCAGTGTGCACATCAATGTCCTTGCCATTTGAAACTACATGCATTTGGTTGCATAATGCATTGTATGTGTTATTAGTATTACATTCCATTTTATTATTATTATTCGATTGTCCAAAGTTGATGTCTTCATTTTACTGAGAAATATGCTTAAATGATGATTGGAAAACATATGTTTTACCTAATTCATCTGGGAATTTATATACCTAATTCATTGATTTTTTTTTTTTCTTCTTCAGGAAGCAACACAAAGCGTAAAACTAGACAAGGGCTCAGTTTGAATCATCTGCATTTTTTTCATCTTTTCTTGCCTGCATCGTAAAGATTAGCCAGCGCACTCTTTTGCTCTAAAATTCAAAATCCATATTCTTGCAGTAGCTGATAGTGATTGCTCTTACATCTTAGATTGAAGTGGGTTCTTTCAAAATTCTCTTCAGACATTCTGGTGTAACACATAAACCCACTTCTTGAAGTAGTATGGGAAAATAAGGGGCCTTAGGTGGTTCACAGGTATTACAAACTTACCCAAGAACATTGAGACTGCACCACATGAAGGATCGGTGACTGTCTGGACAGCTCTCTCGACACTTAGAATATCTGTCGTCAATTTGACATCATCCATATTGAAATGTCTTCCTGCTTCTGCGAATGGATCAAACAATATCTTTTTAATCTTTCATGTACTGTTTGATATCAAAGTCATATTTCTCCCTCGTTCAAACTCTGTAATATTTCCTGCACATTGTATTGCCATGTTTGAGCAAACATGGGTGCTCATACATGAACATTCATAGATTTGTTACCCCAAACACCCTCAGTATTGATAAGGATTTTGTTTAACACCATACTACAACATGATTAATGTGAGTGCATCCTCTACGAAATCACGTTTGAATGGGGAGGGCAGCAACTTTAAGTTATTTGTAAATTAATTAATTTTTCGAAGCAAAACTGTTGGACTGGGAAGTACAAAATTAAATGAGAATTGATCTAATTCTGAAAACAGATTTTTCTACTTCAAATCAAACCAAATTATCACAGCTTTAGTTCCGTTTATCGCATCAAGGAAATATTCCTCAACTTGCCAGGCGCCAACTGAACGATATTTTGTAATCTTATTGGACTACTGTGCACAGTGCACACTGATTTAAACTGATAATTGTAGATTTTGGTAATGGCACAGAAGTTAATACAAAAGAGAGAAATTCACTTACAAGTAGTTATAGAAATAAATGTGTTAACCTCCAGAAAGTGGTGGGATGACAGCAACCTCATCCCCAGGAGATAGACGGTAAGAACTGTCACCAGAGATGTACTCCTGATTGATGCACAACACTATGGAATCTCTAATAGCAGCCAATCTGCACAAAAATAATGAGATGATTAGTTAATCATTCCACTCACTTATTGTGTCATTTATATTCCTTTAAGGCTCTCAACTGTCACACTTCTGCCGCTATATCATTGTTTATTTTTCTCTCCTTTGTGTCTTCTCTCTCTCTCTCTCTCTCTCTCTCTCTCTTTCTCTCTCCCTCTTCCCCTCTCTCTCTCTGTTTCTCTCCTTCATATTATTTAATGATTATGATACCATTTTTTTTTGGGGGGGGAGGGGGGGGGGTGTCATTTCACTGTCTAGACTCCATGAAATTCAGCCCTCGGGCTGCCATGTAGAATTTGTATATATTTTTTTAATACCAATACCAACAACAATCTTATGTCACAATTCCAACTCAAGAAAATGTTGCGCACTTGTGGAATCATCCGTATGCAGCACTGTGTGAATTTCAGCTTCAGTTTACCTCTACATTGCAGAGGTCATTACTCTAGAATAATTTGGTAAAAATGAGCAAACAAAATTGTCTGTAGTAATGCTGCGTAAATTAAATGCGTAATTTCAATCTAATTCTATCAATAGACAGGTTTACCAACATAAAGATGGATGCTTCTTTCCTGGGGACCAATTAGTTTATGAGATATTCCACTAACCTGTTATAAATGAATGACCTTCAATAATTGGAATCTAGCCTGTATACATTACTTGTTGCGATGTTGGACAAGCTTCAAGCAAGATTTCAGGTTGTCAAGAACAACCTCTGTTTCAAGGTATGCATAAAATTTGAATATATGTTACTCTATTGGATCTTTATTACCATGATCATGCCTAATGTGAGGACGTTTGTACCAACTACCATGTTAGTGGGTGATAATTTTCTGCTAAAATTGGCAACACTGTGACGTATCTTGTGTGAGCTTCTTTCCAATTTGCTCTAAGTACCTCTGTAGATAGAATTTCAGAAACTTTCATTATCTTAGACTAGGATAATGAAAGTTTCTGAAATTCTATGTATTCTTAGTTATTGATGACAAAATAGATTTTCTTGTTTCTTCATACAGGGGTCGTATAGTAAGTCTATAGAAACTAGTAATAGAAAGTTAGAAACACATTTCAAATACTTATTTTGGGGTTTGAATTATTGAAAATTTTCTTGAGGCTATATTAATATAATGAGGGAAGTTGAAAATTTCAGAATTTTTTTCAGTACAGAGCAATTGGGTGGGGAGCTTGCAAGATACTTTACAGAATTGCTAATTTGTGTTTGATTGATAGCAACTTCATAACTTTCTTATTTTAAATTTGGAATTTGCTCTAAATCTCACTGACCTGTAGTGTTACTGTAAACTCTCATTTTCCTGCTTCTATAAAAAAAAAAGTATTATTATTCAAACCAACTTAATATCATCAGGGTGGACTTCACTTAGATCTAGTTTAACTTTAAGAAATTAAGGCTAAGTTAACATTATTCAGATGCAGAGCTGAACAGGCTTTATCATTATTACCATTATTTATTCTGCAAAAAAACAAAGAAAATCATTGAATACCAGATTACCAGAATACAAAACCCAAGAGTGGACCATTTGGAAAAGAGTCACATGGATGCCGAAAAAGAAACAGATTAACTGTAACCTGAAGGTCTTCTTTTTCCAATCCATGTGACTTTACAGAAATGGTAATAATAATAAAATGATGAGGTACAACAATTCATGAATCACTGTCCAATCTCTCTCTCTCTCTCTTGTATCCTTCCTCCGCTCAGGTCGGAGATCGTCGGCACTGTGAGTCTGCCGAAGTTACATAAATGGCTTTCTATAGGTCGTTAAGTAGATTTTGACGGGTTGTGTGAAGGTTGCGTATAAAATAAAGGATAAGGGTATGCAGCTGTGTTTTGGCACTACTGCTGATGTGCCCAGCAGGGAGAAATAGCACTGACTCCAAGAACAGCGCAGGCGCAGACTCGAAATATTGAGCAACAACAACAATCATTGACAAGATAAAAAAAGAAAAAAAAGAACACACACAAAAAAATATATATAGGCCCGAATTCACAACGGAGGTCTGAGGACAAAGCCGGTTTGATCAGACCAAGGTTTGTACAAACCTCGGTCTGAGCTCAAACCTGGTTTATTTTCAAACCCATTCCACAAAGGAAGGTTTGTATAAACCTTGGTCTGTAATTCCCAAACCTCCGACCAAGGTTTGTAAAACTAGTCTCAGCCATAGGGTTTCTAACATAATTTTTATGGGCTAGGGTTTAAATGTTAAGAATTGAAAAAACTGTTAAACTAAGCATTCTTAGTACGATCCGGACATCTTAATGAGCAATCTTGAAAAGATGATGGTTAGAACATCTCTGAAATAAACTTTTGAATCGCATTTTCATGAATTAATCGAACCAAACTGGCGCGCCGATGCAGAAAGTGCCCCACGTACTCACATTTGTGTGGTGCTGGTGAAGCACTCAATCTGACCCAGAACAAATTGACATCGGCACCTGAAAACCTTCGTTAGATAAATACATCTAAGGTTGTCAAGGGCTCTTTTAAATTAACTGTAAGAGTATTATTGTTTTGGGGGTTACAAATTCTTATCAATAAAATCACCTAATAATAATAATAATAATAATAATGATTTAATATGAATTGAGTTTTTATTGTGATTAATATATTAATTCATTTGATTGCAATTGTTAATTACTATAGATCTATATAGTTCTTTTGTTAGAATGGTCAATCAATTATTATTTTAACTAGTTCCCCGTTTGTTTCCCCAACTGGCTATTTTTTCACATCAAAATTGTAACTGGTAAATGATTTGTTTCCATATAATATTAATTTTTAAAAAATTCCTCTATGGCCATCTTTTCTTTCTCTCTCCCTCCCTGTCTCTTTCTCTGTCCCCGTCCCTCTCTCTTTCTACCCATTTTTGTTCTCTCTCCCTATCTTTCTCTATTAATTCTTTTTCTTTCTCCCCTCTCTCTCTATTCATCTTTCTCTCTCTCCCTCCCTGTCTCTTTCTCTGTCCCCGTCCCTCCTCTCTCTTTCTATTCCCATTTTTGTTCTCTCTCTCTCTCTCTCTCTCCCTCCCTTTCTCTCTCTATTAATTTTTTTCTTTGTCCCCTCTCTCTCTCTCTATTCAACTTTCTCTCTCTCTCTCTCTCTTCTTCTTCTTTTTTGCAATGAAACACATAATGCAAAACCATGCAAACTGCAAACACACACATCTGCACCCCCCCCCCCCCCAAAAAAAGGGGAGAAAGAGAGAGAGAGAGAATCTGACACATATCTATTTCAGTTATCTTTGTAAATATATGAAAGCAAGAATATTGTATTCGTATTTTCATGTTTTACATAAATAATTGAGCATACAACACAATAGTAATCTACCGTTTGTTCAAACAATGCAGTTCACATTTGTAAATTTTGTAGCATGCTTATATGAAATATAGCCCACTAGAGGTTAAGAGAGGCTCTGGAAGGCCAATTAAAAGTCTCACTGTAGCGCTATTAGCAGAAAGAAAATCAGAAATACAACAAAATGGGTGACGAAAATTCAAATTTGCACATAAAAGTTCTTTAATTCTGACTTCGCTTAGTACAGTAAATAATATTTGTTCGAATATTCTCCCCTAGCTGCCAACCAAATAATTTATATTGACCCACCCCTCAACTCAGCAGTACAATGCTAATTATAGTTAAATCGGGTGCATTTAATCTATAGAGAACACTTAATTACAAATACCGTCAGAGTGACAACAAATACTTATCAACTAAACATAACTTCAAAAATATTCATAAATAATCAACGGTTCAACACCCAGGTTCTTGATGTAATGCTGCATAACTACGAAGTATTGTGGGAACACCAGGGAGGGGCCGTATTTTGAAATACTCTTAGTATTGATGAGGCATGGAACGTCCTCATCCTTGCATTTAATAAATATGCGCTCAATCACACATCTCCCTTTTTTGTGTGTGAAGTGTTAAAGCCCCACTGTACTACTTCTAGCTACTTGCTCCCTCTATATAGAAAACTTCCCCAATCTGTGCCTGTTAATCCCCCATGATCCTCTTTTTCTTATTTTAATTGAGAACTGAATTGATGAGATAGCCTCCCGTCAGTGACCTTGCTGGGTTGTCTAATCCTCTTTGGCTGAACCAGTACAGATGGCCTTTAAAGCACATCTGTGGTCGACCCTCTGAATGAAGAAATGGCTTCTGATGAGGCAGAGAAGGCATGGATACCTGCAAAATTGAATGGACAAAATAAACAATATCATAAACAATATTCTTAATTTCGACTTGTTCATTTTTTTCTTGGAGGGGGGTGGGGGGTAATACTATAGAAAGGATACAATGTATTGTACACATAATCAGGAATTATTCAATCCTGTGTCACTAATACAAAAACTATGAGGTTCCACTTGACAACAAACTAATCAAGTTGCATCCAGATATCAAAAACATTAATTGTGATTTGTGAACTGAAATTTAAAAGCACATGAGCTCGTTTGAATTAATTACTTAATGCGAGTTGTTACTATATTACCAAATGAATATTCCTAACATGTCACATGTTGGCCAAATACAAAAAAGGAAACAAGATTGATTAAGAAAAAGAATAAACAAATGTTTTCATATAAAGAAATAATCTACAGTACCTACCCTATAGTCTATCTCCAAGAATCAACTGTTATTCATATGCCCTAGCATCAAGCTGTCAATTCAGTGCACACTCAGAAAAGATCCTGGCATCGTGGCTGCTACCAGTCCAGGCCACCTTGCAACGATACTAGTTATTTTCCCAGCATAATCACAGACAACCTGTCAATATGAAATAACATGTTGGCATTCATTAGTTATGAAAACTCACTCATTTCACACTTCAGATAGGCCGTGAAATGTATAAATTTCACTTGTTATTTATGGTAATTAATGCAAATGCAGTTGAATATGTGATATTTGCTTTTCAATATCTATTCATACAACAAAAATTGGAAGAAAATTCTAATTACCCTATATTTATTGACTGATGAAGTATTTCTTCATTTTTAACTCATGTTTTCATTGTTTATCTTGTAACAATGTAAACAAAAATAATCTCACTTTTAACAAAACATTTCAAGCCTAAAACAAAAAAATGCTTTGTGTGTGTGTGGGGGGGGGGGGGGAGGGGGTACCCACTCTCGCATCTTTTTATTGGAAATGAACCTGTTTGTTTTTCTATAGTTTAAAATATATAGTGGTAATTGCCATTGATCAATTTACAAATTTCTCTTTGTTGTTTTTTCTTTCATTGATCAATGGCAAAAACAGTGGCCCAATTGCCATGGCCATCAACAAAATATCAGAAATCTAGAGGTCATATCCGTATTGCCAATAGAAGGATGGAACAAGTTTTGATTTTTCAAATTTCCCTTTCGTTAAAAAGATATTAACGAGTGTTAGGATTTTTAAGTTTAACTATCCATTGGATATTCTTAACTGTGTACAAAGGCAGTGAAATGAGTACCTGTACGCGAATATTACTTTAATATCCATTTGGCCACTAGAAATCTTGCATTGGTCACCAATGAATTAGCATGGATGTACAACACACAAGACTGGAGAGTGTATATATCTAATGTGAAAATTTTGCAAGGTACAAAAAAAAGGTCTAAAGGGAAAACCGTGCTGGATCCAGTCATGATGTATTCATTTATTCTCACCTGAACATCGATGGAGTACCTGTTCTTCCTATTGAAGTAGTACCTGGCTCTTGCCCCACCAGGGCTCCTGATGTAAACATGTGTCCCATCAACAGCAACTCCTGGAAATCTGCAGTACTGGAAAAACTGCTTCTGAATAGTAGTCACTATTTGCCTTGTTGTAACTTGTAGGAAACTTCATGACTTGTCCCTTTCTTCTGACAACAGCTTCGGAAACATCCCTCACTACTCTCCATTCGGCAAACAGATGAATATGACACGGCATGCCACCTCTTCACAATGCATCCTTTAGATCGAATTACCTTTTTAAAAAAATTTAAAAAACAAGCATTCAAATAAATCATTTTTTTGCTGGTTTATGCTATCATATTTTTACATCCCCAACTGTCACTGTCACTTAAAAAAAAAAAAAAATCCTGATTTCTAGATGTGGTGTGAATCAATTTAACGTAAAAGACAAATTGTCTATGCCTTTTCTAATCTCCTTCACGGCTATCACAAACCTGTTTCCAACACATAATCTGAATAATTTCCTCATGTATTAAAGCCAAATAACAGTATTGGGAAATGCCCCACACACAAATTATGAACATTAATGCTTCCATCACCTACAGTACCATGTAAAAGAATAAATATCATAACTAATCTATCAATGTATCGAATATGACAGAAAATGCTTAGAAGTTAGAAATTGAATAAATTTATGTAAATGCACATGTGTATTGCATTGGGGGCTTGCACGGTCGTAGGCAGACCAGCGAAGCGGGGCAAACGAACAGTGAATTTAGGCGGTCAACATGAATTGAAATATTTCTGCATTTTAATAACGACACTAGGGTTGGATTTTACAACAGAAGCCCTTTTTTTGTATAGCTATGTTAACAATATTCATCAAGTAGTATGGCCATGTTTTCAGCAACTTTCCCAATACAGAATTTGAATTCAAAGTAGCCTACCTCAATCTAAAACAAAAGGCTCATCATCCAGCAGGTTTTCCCAATCTCAGACTCAGAGGCCTCTGCCCGGTTGTGTTGCTATATATTGCTCCAGCTCCTCCTCCAGGTACACCAGCTCATTATGCTGAATCAGCTGCATTTCTACCATCTTTACTAGAGTGAAGATAAAATTAAACAAATGTTTAAACAATGTTTTTAAATTAAAGAAATGTTATTACTTGTGCTTGTGACTTTGTGGGTGATCCTTTCTCCGGAGACTAAGCCAGTTAATTAAGACAATCAGAACTAGATCTAAATTTAATAAAACTAAGCTTTGCTTGTCATGACTCATACTAGACTAGATCTAGATCTAGATCTAGATCTAGTCATAGACAGAAATAACCGTCTGAGTGATATGGGTCATTTCTTTAATAAAAATAATATTAAAACTGACATTTGTTGACATTCTATAATCGGAGGTCTAGATCTAGTGGAGCCAGGCGTAGTCTCAGTGAACAACCGGCGATATAGAGAGACTGAAGCTTTTGGTCTATGCCTGTCAGTGTGATTCATTTTGGGGAACATTGGCATTGCTGATGCTAGATCTATGTCAATTTCTATTTATTTAGGTACCAGTGTCAGTGAAACAAGTCAAGTGATGGACATCATTGCCAGGGCTATTACTAGTAGTAGGCGAGAGCCTGGTATTATTATCATTATCATGAATTTGTAATAACTAGTGTAGGTCTAGGCCTATTCTAATTGGCATGTGTCATGGCATTGCTGACAACAAGACGAAATTAAACATGACAGTCATACTGACATACTCAGATATAGCGTACTGTAGGCCCGGCTAGGCCCAACTCCAGCCCAGGGTCAGAGGGTGCGAGCTCCGCCGCCGCCTTGGGCGTTGGACTCGAGCTCCCTCGGACTCAGTCCCTGAACTCTGGAATTGAGAGGCCGTCGGATATGTAAACACCGAACATTTCATGGAAAATGGAAAGTTATAAAGCATATCACATATTGAAATGTCAGTAACGTGAAGAGTATGGATTCGACTACATGTACAGGTTTTATACTTACGATTTTAAGGAAAGGATCGAGAGATTGAGAGATTTCAATTGCACTAAAATCGGGCTGACCAGATACTATCGCAGATTGTTTTGGCGGTGAATTATTTGGATAAAATCAATCGAGCATAAATTATCTCCACCCAGTGCTGCATCCTGATTGGTTGATAGCTCTCAAACCAGGTTTGAGAAATTACAAACCTCCTATCTGAGCAGTCTGTAAATTTCGGGTCTGATGACGTACATAAACCTGGTCTGAGGACAAACCTTGCTTTGTGAAATGTAATTTCAGACCAAGGTCTGAACTCAAACCTGAAACGCGTCATATGACGTACATAAACGTTGGTCTGAGGACAAACCGGCTTTGTGAAATGCATTTCAGACCAAGGTCTGAACCAAGGTCTAAAACGCGTCATATGACGTACGTAAACCTTGGTCTGAGCTCAAACCTTGCTTTGTGAATTCGGGCCATAGGGTCTAGATCTATAGACAAAGTTTGAGTTTGAGTTTGATGAGAAACAGCATAGAAGTGTTCACAACATGAAAGAAAACATAATTTTGATAATACGGCCCTGGACCAGGGTTCGGCAAAGCTAATTCAGTAATCATGGCCTGGTAAAGAGCTCTCCAGCCCTCCGCATCGTCACAGAGCAGGCCGCCGCAGCCGCTGGGCGGCGCGACCAGCTCAGGCCCTGAGCGCGAGCGCGAGCTGAAACTAGCAAAATGCGGTGTAACTTAACTTAGCAAACTGGTAAATCACCTGGGAAATTTCTCGATTATTATGTTGAGAAGGCAGCTGGCGTTTAATTCTGATTGAATTTGTAGATTGACTTCTTTAGTGCCTGTAAGATCTCGACTTTTTGCAAAAAACAACACTGTGACTTCTACTTTCCCAGCGTTTCCAATTCCATTGCCATCCTCTGCCATTTTCAGTGTGCTATGGTAATAAAGTGCTGAAGTTGGCAGATAAATAATGAAGGTATATTCAAGAGGATCCTTTCCGTTGCGTTAATAATAGTTATTTAGCGATTTCATGAACTAAATTTATCAACATTACTAAATTAGAGTCCCTCAAAGTCAAACAGAACTGAAAAAATACGTATTTTCCGGTCAGACCAGAGGGTCCACAGACTCTGTGGACCCTCACTTTTTGAGGGAATAAAAATAAAAATTCAAATCAAGTTATTGAAATAGAGTATGGGTTAAAGGTATTACAAAGTTTTGGTATGGGGTCATGAATTTGGTTCAAATGAACATATTGGAAGCATATGCGATCCTACAAAATTCAGTGATCGTGTCGCGGTTGAAATCGAGTCTAAAGTTATGAAATTATAAATAATAGACCCTTTATGTTGTAGCTCCCTCTCAAAGTCAAGATATTGATTAAGCTATAAAACAATGTTTCTAGACTAAAATCGACCGATTAGCTACTCCTGATTGGAAATTATATATCACAACTACATATTCTGATATTTTCATGGTCGCAGCTACTATTGTATGGCCGTAGGCGCTATTTGAAAGTTATCAAAATTTTCCGGGAGCACCGGTAAATTGTTATATTCAATTTTTCTCGAAAGCAGAAGTGTTTTAGGGGCTAATTTTTCTAGTGCTTATAAAAACAGCCACAGGGGCATCCAAATATACCAAATTTTAAAAATTTCCCAAAACTTTGTATTACCTTTAACAGTTCTGCATTGTTATGATGTAACATCAGTATATAGCTAGAGGCGACCCTCCCAGGGGCAGGGGCACAATGCCCCCTCACTTTCTCAAGCACTCTAAAAGTACCCCCTCTTTACATGGGAAAAGTGCCCCTATAACTTTGTAAGAAGAGGTCTTTTTTGCATAGGAATAATGCCCCTTTTACTTTGACAACCCTATTAATTTGTAAAAGTGCCCCTTCCCCTTTTCAACTCTGATAAATGCCCCATTTATTTGGACACGTGCCCCTTTTAATTCGACAATTTCCCATTTTCCCTTGCAATAAGTGTCCATTTTCCATTCTCATAAGTGCCATTTTTAATCTCTAGTCAGGTGGGAGAGGTGCCTCTTTTCACTTTTGATAAGTGCCCCCTTCACCTTTGATAATTACCCTATTCAAATCCGAGGTTCCATGACACCAAATCTGAGAGGTGTCTCTTTCACTTTGACAAGTGTCCATTTTCCTTTGTAAGAAGTGCACCTTCCTTTTTTAATAATGACCCCCATTTCAACTCGGATAAGCGCACCTTATATTTTCACATGTGCTCCATTTTTTTCTAATAAGTGCCCCTTTTTCTAATGATAGACACCCCTTTAAAATCTAATCGGTGTTCATTTTCTTTCAACTAATGCACATTTTCCTTTATTATAAATGCCCCTTTTTTATTCACATAAGTGCCACTTTTCATATCTGGTCATTGCCCCTTTTCAAATGCGATAAGTACCTCTTTTCACATCTGATATATTCCCTTTTAGCAATGATACGTGCCCCTTTCTAATAAGGGACCTATCCTCTTTTCGTAAATGCCCCTTTTCCGTCCCTGGTGCGTGCCTCTTTTTGAGGGTGTAAGGAGTGCCCCATTTTCACCTCTGATGATCAATCTTTGTACTTTGACACCTGCTCCTTTTCTTTTCTGATAATTGTCCCCTTTTCCTCTCATCATTAAATGCGCCCCTAATTTCAAGCAACTAAGAGCAGTTTCATTAAAAGCTCGCTCGCTACGCTCGTATAGGCATCTATAGAATAAGATGATATACTTATGTTACTTATCAAAGGTCCTTTCAGTCTTCTGTTATGAGAATGAGCTTATTACCCCATCAGGATTGAGTTTTTCCTCTTTATAAGATGTAATTTTTCGCACTGCCACCTCACAAATTTTTAAAAATTTCCTCGCTCGCTCGCAAATAGATTTTCAGATCATCACTCCCAACTGCAAAGCAATATCTTGTATGGTGTATAAAGTGAAACAAATATTGAAATCATCCCTGACAATATAATCACAATGTAAGGGTTTATACTAGTATCTATAAAAAAAGTGTATATTTTCGTTTTCAGATTTCCCTTTGTAGGTGCCCTTTTTTCCCCCCACTTTGGTATTCGTCCGACCGCTCCTGGTACAAGAATATTCAAAACCGTTTAGTCGAAATTCACCAAGTAGGCTTACAAGTAATCAATTTATAATTACGAAAAGATAATGTTGGATTATCATCAATGTTTAGATATTGTGAAATTTATCTGCATATATATTCCCTCCTGATTATGTCATAATCATAACCTTGTGTTTTGGCATGTAGGTGCCCCAAAATGCCATAGTATATTATTAATGGTGCCTGATATGCTCATAATTTTGGGCCGCTGTCCAAATTGATATTAGATGTGTTTCTTTATTTGTGTCTGACTTACGATGCCTTCCAATTGTCAAGCTCACCCATTTACCCTGTATTGCGAACTATAAAGAAAATCTTTTAAACCATATAAAGAGCATTAATTACAAATGGTGGCATCATTGGCATGACACCTCATTTCCGGAAGGGGGAGGGATGTGAAGTATCAGACCGACTTAAGTATAGCTGAAAGGAAATTTTCCAACAAATAAATGACCCATAAATCCCCCCCCCCCCCCCCCCCCCGCCTAAAAAATGTTCCCCAAACTTAGTATCAATGAGTAATATTATCATGAATACACACAACGGATTCTAAATTTTTCCTTGACAAGCAAAGAAAAATCAAAACAAATTACAACAATATACAAAACAGAGGATCTACCAGTATTTTTTTCCTACAAATGTGATACAAATCGTTTCTTTCAGACCAAACGTCAAATTGGCTAAGCAGAATCAGCCGTTATCTCTTCCGCAAAAATAAGCCAGCTAAATGAGACGAGCTAGCCTATGCGATCGTGAAACCCACTTCCTCTCTCACATTTTGACCAAATTTGTCGCACACAGACTATAATATTACGCCGGTAAGTTTACAAAATGATAACCTTAAATACATACTGAAAAGGATATAATTATAATATGTTGATCTATGTAATTTAGAGTGTGACGTGTGAGGCCAATTCTGTGTCCTGAATGTGTTGTTTGCAGTGTGACTGAGGGAGTGAGTGAGTGTGATAGACTGTATGCGACTGATCAGCTATAGGCCTAGTCATGTACAGTATTTGTCATTTGTCAGCGTCTGTGTCATGTGATTGTTAATGGTAGGGAGGCCAATGCCCAAATCTAACTTTTTAATTACTAATTTGTTTATACTAAAACTAAGATTAAAAGAAAGCATTTACTTTCACTAAGAAAATCCACCCATCTGCCGACTCCAGAAGTTCCATCAAATAGGAGATATCCAGCTCTTTTCATCCAGCTTCCTTCTACGCCTTTCCGTACGTAAGAGCCTTGAAACAATTATATTTCATGTCGCAAAGTTACGTTCATAATTAGACAGGCCCGAGGGACAAAGTTCATGATGAAGTTTAAAACTTCGCGCGAAAGTGCAATCACTCAACAGCGGCTAGCCTTGAATCGGTCGCACACGTACACACCTTCTTCTTCTTAGTTGATCCCTCCACCGACACAGGCAAGCCCCGATGCAGGCTGAAGTCCAGCCATCAATGTGCGAACGATTACATCTTCTACTACTACGAGCCGAAGACGATGGTTCAAAAAAGGAAAGAAATATATATAATTCATTGATATTTACCTTAGATGTGTATTCCAATAATTTGATTTCCTCATGAGTATTCCTTATTATCAGCGATCGAGAAGTTACAAGGTCCAATTAAAATCCATCTTGCAGCGAACACAATCATAGCGCACATCCATGCATGCAACGTACGTGTACTAATATTTCTCTTACTCTCTCTCTCCCTTTCGCTATACGTAACAAGGTAACATACACACTCACTAACCATGTATCATACAACACACACCTTCAAATCATGGCTTTCATTTCAATTCTCAATTGGAGTATAGACTGCTCACGTAGACTTTTTTTTTTACTGAAATATCTTTTTTAACACTTCTCATACATTACTGCACGACACTCGTATCTAGTGCTGTGAGAATAAGGTACTAGGGTCTATAAATAAGACTACGCTTTGCGCAAGATCTGACCGGAGCTCAGATTATGTCGCAATACCCTTTATTTTTGGCGCGAACAATGACGTCACTGTTCACTGTTTTCCTTCTCATTTTGAGATGGATGTAGCTATAGGGCTCAAACCAACGCAAGATTGACAGAAACATCGTACTCTATCTACTTTCGAATGTTCAGTTTGTAAAAATCTGTATTTAAAAAGATATAATCTTTTTTCTTTATATTTTCTAGTTGTTAGAAGTGGCAATTGTGAACATCTGAAATGTTGATCTCTATCAAAAGTTCTTTACTCAAAACGGATCCCATATTTTTAGGGTCTACCTTCTGCCAATGAGAAGGTTTTTAGTGAGCAAACCTCTACGCCCTCTAGGATTTTCTTAGTCGGTGGTGCGAGTGCGTCAAGGTCGTCTGCAACCACAATTATTGGATTAAAAAACGTCAAAATCTGCAAGATTGTCAACAAATGGTGAAAGACTGTTACAGATCCGTGATTATAGGTATGTTGTGAAATGTATAATTGTATTTTCTTTTCTTATTTTCTTCAATTTTTATTTTTACATCATTTTTGTCTCGCCTGCGTAGCAAAAAGCGAGACATAGGCGCCGCTTTTCCGGTGACGGCGGCGGCGACGGCGACGGCGTCAACATCAAAAACTTAACCTAAGGTTAAGTTTTTGAATTTTTGGTATAATTTTTAGAGTATAAGTTCTTAGTCAATGAAACTTTGACTATAGGGTAATCAAGTATCCCCAATCATGTGAGTAGAATTTCAGATCACAAAGTCAAGGTCAAAGGTCATTTCAGGTCAACAGACTTGGACTATGTTGTAGCATCATCATCGAAAACTTAACCTAAGGTTAAGTTTTTGAATTTTTGATATAATTTTGAAAGTATAAGTTCTTAGTCAATGAAACTTGGACTATAGGGTTATCAAGTCTCCCCAATCATGTGAGTAAAATTTCAGGTCACTAAGTTAAGGTCAAAGGCCATTTAAGGTCAACAAACTTAGACTTTGTTGTGGCATCAACATTAAGATTTTCAAAATGCTTCTTCTTCGTTATTTTTCAACCGATTTTGATTCTGATTGTTTCATATGATAGGGCTAGGAGGGATTTAAAATTTCTACACAGAGTCGTGAGATTCATTATCTATGCTAATTTATGCAAATTTATTCGAAATCACAAAAAAGGCTTCTTCTCCTTCATTTCTCGACCGTTTTTGATTTGGTTTGCTTTATATCGTAGAGCTAACTTTGGTACACTAAACTTCTACACAGAATTTTGAAATTGTTCTCGATTAATTAATTACAGTAATTTATGCAAATTTATTCCAAAAATAACAAAACTTACTTCTTTTCCCTCATTTCTTGACCGATTTTGCCTTATCTGGTAGAGCTTAATTTGGAACAATAAACTTCTACACAGAATTGTGAGATTTTGCTCCATTGATTATTTATGGTACTTTATGCAAATGAAATGAAAGTATGTCCCTTCCAGGGCATCAAATTTCTATTTTTTGACCAGTTCAAAAGTGTACCACATAAAATTTACGGTATTTGTTGTTGTGAGATGCGGATGAGCGCTACGTCATTGACGTTCTGGTTTATCATATTGAATTGCGTTATGCAGGCGAGACCGCCGAGAGCGTTTCCCTTGTTTTCCTTTTGCTAATTTTTTGAAGTGGGCGACGAGCGCACAAATCGTAGGTGTAGAAGCCTTACGCCCGGGCATTGGCCTCCCTATTAATGGCAAGGAGAAAAGTTAGCAGGGCTGTCAACCCTCCCACATTTGAAGGGAGTCTCGGGCTCATAGTCGTAGCGGGAGACTCCCGCCACCACGCCCCGCTCTCCCGCAATGCGTGTAAAATGAATATCTCCCACACCAAAATAAACACAAACTTTCAATTTTCGAATGCGTTAGTTTCCACTTTGGTTCATTCGATAGCGATTACTTAGGACAAACAAGTGTACAGTCGGGAAGGAGAGAGTGTTGAGTAAAAAAAATACATATTTTTGGTGCTCACTATCACCCCTGAAGAAAACAAATCTTCCTCCAAGCAGTTACCCAAAGCTGACAGCCCTCAGTTAGGCACTTTGACCGTCTTTTGTTTTCTTAAAAAATCAACTTAATTTGATTTTTACGGTGATTTTTGTTACTATATCGTGGTTTTCTAAACCATTTGTTCATTTGCAGTTTTGCATGCACAAGTCCAAAGGACAGTAAGACTAAGAGTACCGGTAAGACAGTCAAACTGTCCAATCATCCCTTTGTTTGTCAGTGTGAAGACAGAAGAGTTACAGTATGTACAATTAAAGAATGTAGAGTATATTTGTAATCAATCATGACCATTCCCGCACTGTGCCGCACATGACAAACCTTGCAAATTACCTTCACTTCAGAGTTCACTGCAGGACTCTTCTTTCTACTTTTGCAGAACACTTTGAAATTGGTCAAGAATTTAACCAGTTAACCATTTCAGATGTTCATGTAAGAGGTCATACAAGTGCTAAAAATCCCAGTTTATGATATTACTGTAATACTTTAACAAAAATGGAATAGAAGTATGGAACCATTGTAAATCAAACTGGGCTGAAGTACATTTGAACATTACATAATCATATGAAAAGAGTTTGGGTTTGTGAGGTCAGATGACAAAGATTACAGGATCATCAAACATACATGTATATATATTAGAGATGCAGTTGCATTCATCTTGTGTTTTCTGCTTTCTTTTAGTCATGACGCTGTTGCAGCTATTTGGATCTATGTTCATAGCATATGGACCAGCATTCTCTCTCTTTCTCTTCACCATTTCTAGAGAACCTCTGAGAATTATTGTCATGATGGCTGGGTAAGTTGAAATCCCTGTCATAGTGCTTTTGTTCTTTAATCAGTTAAAACAGAAATCCAGAGGATGAAAAGACTACAAGTGTGGCATTGCTGTTCATGATTTTAATAATTTTATTAACCAAAAACTTGGTTTCTTGGGTGGGAGAAGTTTAAATTGTTATAAAGACATTTTTGGCTTGCACCCAGTAGATACAGATTGTGTGCTAGATCTTGTAAATGAATTTTTTTTTCTTCTGACTCTTTATTTACTGGGTGCAAGCCAAAAATGTCTTTAAAGGCCAGCTGTACTAGTTTGGCCGGAAGGGATTAGACAACACAGCGTGGTCAATGACAGGTGGCTATCTCATCAACTCAGCTCTCAATTAACATAAGAAAAAGAGGATCATGGGGAACAAATCATCACCGATTAGGCATTGTTTTCTATATATAGAGGGAGGAGGTAGCTACAAGTAGGACAGTGGGGCTTTAAATCAAGCAAATTGTATCAGTACTATTATGATGTTTAATAAATGTTTCTCCTTGACACAGAATGTTCTTCTGGCTTTGTTCTCTGCTGACGTCCTCTGTGTTATGGTTTGCTGTCTGGCCTCTTAAAGGACAGATCTCATTTGGATTGACGTTCTCCATCTTATTCCAAGAATTATTCCGCTTCATTTACTACAAAATTCTGAGGTGAGTTCAGCGAGGACATGGTTTACAATAGGCCGTTTTCATAATGTAATCAAATAACAATTATTTCATTCACCTCTTACGAATGATTGTATTTCAATAGTCAGAATGCAAATTGCATATTGAGTTGTTATGTAGGGCAAGCCATAATGTTTGTCCTACCTGGCAACAACTAATGTATGCAATTTGAATTCTGACTAGGTATTGAGATACATTTATTTGCAGCAGGTGAATGAAATAATTTGTATCAATGCTTCACAAAGGCAAATGCGTAAATTTGGTTAGATTACAAAAATTGCCTATTGCGTTAGTTTCTGAACTAGATTGTGAGGTAAGTATTTTTTTGTTTTACTGTTATATTTGTGTCTAGTTATGCATTGCTTCTTAAAAGTCTACTAATGCCATAAATTTGTAATGAAATTGATGCATGTATTTTCAGCGAAATAAAACACAAGACGGCCTACATAGATTTTATGAAATTACAATATTGCTGAATGACGGTATTAGAATACCAAGGTACAAAATTGAAGGCTTTATTTGAAGAAAAAAGGTTTCATAACAGCATTAGAAGAGAGGAAATACTTTATTGTTTTCTTTGTTCCTGGATGTTGCAGAAAAGCTGAAGATGGATTACAGCAGTTCAACCAGACCACACCAGAACAAGCACAACAACAAGCTCAGAATAGCAATGGAGATAGCACATCAGACAAAACCAGACATGGATATGCTTATGGTATGAAAGACTTTTTACTGGCACTTTTGTTTTGAAATATCTCTAAAACAATGAAATAGAGGGTAGACATGAAAAGAGTGTTGAAAATTATTGTTTTCCATTGTTAATCCTGAGCTTAGAAGAAAGAAAAAAAAATGACTGTTTCGATTGTGTGTGTTGGGTAATTGAAAATGAAACTAAATTTTATAGTACACTTTTTTTATTAACCTAAAAGAAAAAATTGTTTTGTCTTTTTTGGATCTTTATTGATGGAAGGCTAAAGGTTTTAAAATATGGTTTGGGTAAGTTTTTAGCACAATCTTAAAATACTGGGTTTTATCAAATATATGTTTATTGATTCTGGCTTCTGGCTTCTGGCTTCTTAAAAAGTGCTTAGGTCAATCAAGCATGATACATGATATAGATGAGAATACAAAAACATTAGTTCGAAGTGTTATTAAAGAGTGATAACTTTAACAAATATTTGTGTGTATTACAGTTGCTGGTCTTGGTTTTGGTACAATGAGTGGAATCTTTTCCTTCATCAACGTGTTAGCAGACTCCAAAGGACCAGGAACCGTTGGTATCCATGGTGATCCCCATGATTTCCTTATTACATCAGGTATACTTATCTTCTAACAGTTCATTATATTTATTTAGGCAGTCAACTGGTATGAAATATTGTTGTTTGTTTTTGTGATGATGTTGCATTATGAAATTGTGTTTTTATCTAGTGTTAATGTCATATTTTCCTGAAATGTAACGAATAACAAATATGTGAAGCTACCTTTCAAAGTAAGGTTACATGGATGTAATGTTATAAGTGACAATCAGAAAATATGATGATAAAATGCTTAGTTGGAAGGTGATTTAGCGCCTTTGATACATGACAGATATCTTCATGGCACATTCATATGTGCAGTTATATTGTCTCTTCATTGCCAAAATCTTAAGGTTTAAAAAGTGTAGGGTTTTTATATTTCTCCACCTAAGCTCTTAGATTGAACAAATAACATGAATTTTGAAGGTTTAAGTTTAATTTTTTTTTTAATTAAAAAAACATGAAATATATAGAATTATGAATAAACAAATAATTAAATCAATTGATAATGCATGAATAAAGAAGTGATTATATATATTTAGTTTTTAAATTGAATTAAAACAATGTGATGCTCTCCAGCAATTTATGCTCTATTCACCATTGACAACTTTTTAGATGGAAAGTAAGAAGTGTTTTTTTTTTCTTCCTATTTCCTACAGCCTTCTTGACATCATGTTTCATCTTGCTTCACATCATGTGGAATGTTATCTTTTACTGGGGTTTTGAGACGAGGCGTTATTGGGCAGTGCTTATTGTAGTGGCATCACACTTCCTTGTATCAGAGCTGGTAAGGTCCTTTTGACATATCTGAAGCTTGAAAAAAGATATGTGTTGTTAGGTAGGACAAGCCATATTGTTTGTCCTACCTACCAACAATTAACATATGAAATTCACATTCTGACTATTGAAACACAATTATTTATAACAGGTGAACAAAATCATTTGTGACATTAAACTTAACAAAGATTCATGCATTAAACTCAATTACGTGGTCCCTTTGTCGCCAGTTTCAAGGAGCCGCCAATAAACACCAGAGAAACAATAATAACATTCTTGTAATTTCGAGTGGTTGTTTTGTGTTTGTCAGGCGGTGAATGATCACTTGCACTTAATATATCAGGGCTCCACACTAACTGTTTGGGGAGGGGTCCGATTAAAATAGTTTACAGTCTGTTTGTTTGAGCTTCAACATTTTTTGGGGTCTGGGTTTAGAATTTGTATCCAGGGCGCCTGTTGGTGTTGAGCCCTGTGTATATAGAATCTTTTATTTATAATACTACTTTGTACGTGTATGAGAAGAGCCTTGATTTTGTTATCGCTATTAACTTAGGCAATAATAATGATAATAATAATGGTATGTCTTGTTTACCCCTGATAGCCTTATCATTGTTAATACTCTTCCCCCAGAGGGGCCTGTAATCATATCATTACCCAGAGCTGCCAACCATTCCGTTTTTGCCGGAATTACTCAGTTTTTTCCTCCAAATTACGGTATTACGTTTTTTTCTTCATAAAATACGTTTTTTTTTTTAAATTTTATTTATTTTTAATTTTTTTTTTTTTTTTTTTTTTTTTTTACATACCACACGTCAAACAACTGCCCTAAAATGGTAATTTGATCTCAAATTCAACAAAAAACTCAATTTAAAACATACTTGAAAAGAAAAATATTCTCAAAAAGAATGAAATGCCAATAATACCAAAATAACCACCAGAAAAAATTCCTGCTTGTATGGAAAAAACAGCATGATGAATGAACATTTCTGCATTAGAAGTATGTCGCGCGTGGTTGTAAGTTTTGTTTTTATGAATTCCTTTTTTTTTGCTTCAAATTCCTTTTTTTTTGCCATCATGATTCCTTTTTTTGGTCGCACAAGGTTGGCAGCTCTGATTACCCCGGCTCTAGCCGAGCTACCATGAAAAGGCACCCAAGCATTCAAGTCAATGACAGTTGGTTTGATATCTACCTTTCTCCCGAAAACAGCAAAATATATGTAGCATTAATATGCCGGTTCTAAGCCATACATTCACCAAGAAACACGTTTATTATCTTTTGTTCTATCTTATGACAGACTCTGTTGAACAAGTCTCAGCTGTACAGCGTCACCCTACCCGTTGCCTATGTTACTCTCGCCGTCATGACTCTCTTTGCCTTCTTCATCGCGGGGGGATCTAGCCGCGGTATCAAGCAAGCCTTCTCACTCAACCGATCACGTTATGCTCTCTAAATCAACTCAATGCCTTCTTCCTCCACTTACTATGTACTTAATGGTAAGAAAGAAAACTCATTCCGATACACTTTGAACAACATTGGTCCAATTTTCGTTTCCTTCATTTATACAAGTCATCCAGCAATGAACATTTATTTCACTGGATAAATACTTGTTCAAGTAGTCATCCTTGCCATGCCTAATTACTATCTTGTATGATCACAGAAAAAAGAAAATGCTGATAGGCTCAAGCCTACTACTTATAAAACTAAGCAATAAAGATATCTGTTTTAGTCATTAAATATTCTCTTTATTGATCAATGGTTTATGCTTAGAGTGGGGATGTAATTAATGGAAACATAGACTAATTTTGCATGTTTCCTGCATGATATAGGTCTGTTATCCCTTTATCCCGTCCTGAAATAAAATAATAATCAATTGATATGACCATTGAGTCAAATCTCTTTCTGTTTTCACTATGTAATGGTCACAAACAATAGTCAACAAGCATGTAATATAGTCATTAAGCTAGAACATTGAAAAATGTTCCCCTTTTTTCCAGTATGGTATTGCCTGATAATATTTCACTTTTTATTGGATGACGGTATGTGACTTCCTAAGTGCAGATTAAATTTGATGGGACATTTTTGTTTTCAATGAATATATAAGTATAACTAGTTACTCAAACTAAAAAACATATTCAAACAGATTAACTTGAGCTGTGATATGCTCTTGATGTAATTTAGAAGACAATTGCATGCGACAATTCCAGAAATACTCAGAACTAGTATAAGATAAGTTTACATACTTTGTACCCAGTTACATTGTGACCAAGCACCACAAAACTACCAAAAAAGTCGGCAGATACAATTTTTTTTAATTTTTTTAAAAAAAAGTTTTAGTTTTAGTCTCTCACTCAAAAGAGGAGATTCTCAGATTTAAAATGATATATGACTAATCACTAACTCATTGAAAAAGTGAAGAGACTGTCCAGCCTCAGAGAAAGTTACTTTCAAGTTGTATAAGGCATTCAAGCACTCTAACCCACAAGGTTTGTGCGAGGTGACAAAAGGAGGGTTTCAACTCATACAGAGGAAAATCTAATCTTTCAGGAAATGCTAAAACACAAGTTTTACTTTCCTGACCAAATGCACCTTTCAAGCTTTAATTTGAAATCACACCCTTTTGGTGGTTTTGTGGTGGTCACATTTATAGTAGCTTGTATTTTGTGGCAGAATTGCCTGTAGGATTCAGATACTTTTGATGAACTCTTTATTCGATATTCGCCATGGATTAAAAGTTTAAATCCCTCGACTACCACATTGTTTTGAATATGTCCTACGTTTGCACTACATGTGTGACAAATGTCTATTGTGGCAGTTCAATGTGTGCTCCATTGATCAAGCAAAGGTGATAAAGAGTTAATATAATTCTTTTACAAATCTGTGTTGGGAAATTATTGTATTGTATTGTTGTATATTGGACTGCATGAATGATGTGATCCATTATTGTTTACTGCATATGAATTTTAATCAGATAGCTTTGTTTGAACTCACAAATGGTTCATTTGTATTCCAACTTCTCCAGAATATTTGTGTTTTATACTATTTTGTTTTGATTGTGAACTAAAATGGTATGTACAATATGTGTATAGTGTATTATTTATTTCTGAAGTATGAAAATTGTTCGCATTTTCTATTTAGATAATTCAAATCAATTCTAGTGGAATCACCAAAATACCAACTTTGTCTGTTTGTGTAACAGACAAAGTTAGGGGTCACATTAACAAGTTGATAAGGAAAATCATTAGAACAGGTACATGCATGTGCATGACTGTAGTCTAGTTTAGATTATGTCAGTTATAATGGAGTAGCCTCATTTCAGAGACAATCTCACATTCTATATTGTGAAATATTTTCAGACATCCATGTTTTTTTCTGATTCAAATAGCATTTTCGAGAGGGATGTACTATTGTAGGCATTTCTCTCTCTCTACCTATCTATCTCCTCTCTGACCCCCCCCCCCCCCCCCCCCTCTCTCTCTCTCTCTCTCTCTCTCTCTCTCTCTTTCTCTCTATCACACACATGTCAATAAATCAGATATTGGCTTGATATTTTGTGTAGAGGTATTCCATTGTACTCATAATTTCATCGCACTTTACTGCAATGCATACATGCTTATCTGTATACATAGGATTTTCATAAGCTCATAATTCACTTTGCTCACTAACTTTTTTGGAAAGGGGACCGGGATTGAACTTTTTTAATGGGCTGTATTAGATGCATGAGCCTAGTGTGAACATTTTAAAATGTTGGGGGCCAGGCTTGGATTTTGGACTCACATGTGTCTTGGGCACCTGTTATTGTCGAGCCCTGTGCCGAGTGAAGGGGACCTAATGGGGGAAAAGAGGAAGATGAATTCTCCCCTGCTGTGGTACACGTAGGCCTACTTTCAAGGATATTAATATATCAGTGAATGCTCTCAGTCTGCAAAATTGATAAAGTTCTCCTTAGCTGCAAGATGAAGGGCAAACAGATATCTGATGAGAAGCAGGTGTATACAAAATGTGATTCAGCTCTCTCTCTCTCTCCTTTTTTTTTTGGGGGGGGGTGCAGGAAGGGAGTGATTAAATTATATGACATTAAACTGCAATTACTTCCAAATTGAAACTCTTGTGTATTTATAATTCAACTGTGAATAAATGTATTTGCATTGTAGAAAGTTATTGAAAGATAGTGAATGAACTGAGCTGATAGACATTGTACATGTGTAATAAACACTGCAATTTATGCATAACATTATATTGTTCATGTTGTTGAAGCGTCTGGTCTGATAATTTTTTTTTTTATTTGTTCAACTTTATGGGATGTGCATACTGAGATGTGTATTCTGAGATGTGCGTTATTGCAACTCTTTTTGTTTATTCATCAAATAATAAGGATATGCAGTATACCTTGATATTACATTTATATACCCTGGTACCGGTAATTTAGCTATAATATTGAGTAAAAAGCTCAAAAATAAAAATGTACATTTAAAATAAACGAGATGCGCTTGTGAAATTTTAGTATTCATTACCATTTATTAAATATTTCAGCCACAAAAGACAGACACACAACAATGTCTTGGCAATCAATCATATGAACAAAAAGTACCCTCCTTGAACACACTCCAATCAGAGAAAATAAATTATTAAAATTAGATCGTTAGTGTTCCACTTTTGCTACAAAATGAAGGAGTACATGTAAGGAAGATAGACATGTAATCATCCATTAATCCATTACTAGTTCTTCATATAAATAACAAGTCTGCTCTTATTCATCATTTAATACATTACAATTTAAAAATAAAGTGTTCCTAAGAAGACACCTCCCTAAACTCAAGATAAAATGGCCATGTATCAACACCGAAAAATATTTACAAAGTTCACTACCGGTATATCTAAAAAAAGGAGACTCTTTCCTTAGTTAAGTATGCACAGATTTAAGTTAAATGCATAGACATGAATACATACATTTATATCATAGCAAGTTAAATAACATAGCAACATTCATGAACTCTCCATGAAAGGATTGATGGTGAAAATCAAATGTGGAAGTGGCGGGGAAACAACAGGTTTTTATAGGGTTTACAGGGACATAGATAGATATTTCTTTCACTACTGGTTAGCTACGGAGCAATGACAAAAGACCAATTCATATTTAGTGAGAAGGTCAGTTATAAGTCACAACAGCATCTAGGAAGACAATTAAATCCTTTTTGTCAACAACCCATGTATAAAAAGCAATCAAAGCAAGTATGATATGTACTTGCTAATATGTCAAAGATAGTAGCACAAAAATATATCGGCAATACGTAAAATGACATTAGCTCAATTCCACAAGTCATTTTTTCCTTTATATAGCCCCCAGTAACTTGTTTTTCTACTCTAGAGTGGGCACAATATGTAACATTAAGACAAATAATGATTATTAAGGCACAAACTAAAAAATTATATTGCTGTTTATTTTATTATATGCTGATAACCAAACACTGACTCTGTGTGAAGTAAATACGGGCCGAACAACAACTGCATGTAGCCATAAGACAATAAGCACCATACACTTTCAATAATAAATGAGACAAAATATTGACTAATATGGATATTATTTGAATAACCAGGTGCATGGATTGAAATCAATTATATTTCTTACATACATGTAATTGATGTTCATAGAACCATGGCAATGATGGCATATATGTTTCCTTCATACCAAACAATAGTCTATTTTCGTGATGTAACCAAATTTATGTATATGCCTTTGTGAATAGTCAGAATTTAATTTGCATACATTAAATGTCACTACATTGTAAGTAGGAAAAACATTACGGCTTGTCCTACCTAACATTACGTAATATATGCAATTTGAATTCTGACTACCAGTACCGGTATTGAAATACAATTATTTGTAATAGGTGAATGGACTAATTCCTATTGAGGCATTAAGTATAAACTTGGTTACGTTATGAACATACCAAAAAATTCCATCTTGTCCGGTCTCTGATATTTAACTTAAAAGTATGAAGACCTTCAAGTACTGTTGATCCATCACTCACACATCCTGTCTTTCGAAGACTTCCTCACTGTAATGTACTTCAAATTGTATACTTTCACAAATATCTTTACTTTGTTTATTTTTTCATATTTGTTTTGGGTAGAACCAGTATCCTTTTTAAGTGATTAAGGCAAGCTAGAACTCAATTTAGCAATTTCTGATCTATATTGATGCAGAAATTATTACATTTTGCGCTTAATTTAGATTGTGGAAAATGAAACATGTTTCATTTGTCGTTGTAGGTAAAATGGATAATCTTGGGTAAATAAAAGGTAAAGACCAGTATTGGAAACGCCCCAATTTAAAAAAAAAATGAAATGGAAGCTCTTAATTATTACCAATCATGTGAAAGAATATATGTTTTGACTAATACATGATGATAAAAAATTTGCCAGGAAACCGCCTACTAATTGATATATTTGGTAAATTAGTTTATCTATTGGTATGTGAGAGATAAACGCATGTGTCGCGCACGTGTGCTTGTAGTCCCATATACATCTTTCTTCTTTCTGTGTACAGTGCTTATAACTTTACAAAGACTGGGCCAAATTTCTTATCATTTTGATGATTCCAGAACCTTGCAGTACACACCAATACTTACAGTATATGCTAGATGATCAACCTTTTCTAATCGATTCCACAACGTTTCTTTCGCAATGCAATCGCATGACCATAACTGGTCTTTATCTTTAATAATATAGGCCAAAAAAGTTGTGAATTTTATTAAAGAGGATCTTTGTAAGAAGAGGGAGAAAACAATGCTTTATGAGAAACTTGACAGGAAGTGACTGATGACAAAGTGCTTAATTGCTTTAAAATTCTTGGATGCTCTTATGTGGTAAAATATGACAATTATACAATAGGTTAATCACATGTCAGTTGTTTGTCGTTTCGAAAAATGAAATGCAGTCAAGATGTCCATAGATAAGTTAAGCCAAAGTTTAGTAGCTTTGTTATAAGACGCTTCATATCAGGAAACAATAAGAAAAAAGATAACACGTACAGGTTTCACCTTTCAAATAATGTTTTCATATTTTTTGCCTACATACACATTGCTCTTTTAAAACCGGTTGAATATAAAAATCACTTGATTAACAGACTTTATTTCCCTCTTTAAAGTTATTTTCCTATACTTTTGAAATTCACAGAGTTTTCTGTACATAGATTCAATGTAAATAACGCTGCAAGATCTGTTTAGTAACAGAGATAACAATTTGGAAAAGAGCATGATTTTCTTAACATACTGGGAGAACTTTTTAGATGAACGGAAATTGCAATCTAGGATTAATCATTAGTTTAAATGTAATACCTACAATGAATATAAATAATTATCAGATCAGAGCCATTCCTCTCAAGCTCAATATATACAGGTGTGTAATAAATCAGAAAATAATTAAATTTTTTATAATTTGAAAAACCAGTACTATTTCTATCAACATTCCAGAGCCATAGTGACTACTAACTTTATTACGTGTTGTATTTGATTTGGAGGAACTAAGAAAGCTTGTCTCTTTCCTCAAAATTGTATAGTGAGAAAACAAAGAACATTGTTGGATCAAGATGAACAATTAAAACAGGAACCATAATTATTTTAAAAATGGAGTCTAGTAAAATATATTTTTTATGATATGTTTTGTATACACTTGGTGACATAGAGTATGGGTTAAGGTACAGAGAGTTAATCTCTACACTTCATTTCTATAAACCAAATTTGGCAGATATACATACATCAAACGCTTTAATTTCAACAGCTTTTATTTTAAAAAATGAGCAACAAAAAGATTTGATACTGGATATGGAAACCAGGTACTGATACTTCATCATGTAAAGCCCTTTAGTTAATAATGAGATGTACCTCCAAACACTTGTATATACAGTCCAATAAAGCTTTAAATCTAGCATATGAACAGGGCTGCTCTACAGTACACACATACTATATGGTCAGTCAAAGGTGGTTCACATGATATGTGATCGGTTGCAATGCTGTTTGGGTTGTTGAGCGGGAGACATCAGCCGTACGATTGGCAAGTTTTACAGCAGCGACGTTGGTAGCTTGGATTGTTGCACATCTGCAGTCTGTGAACGAGACTACAGTATGATCCCTCGTCTGAGCATTGCTCTGTCAAATCAAACAAATAAGGAAAGTGATTGATATGAGAGACTCGTTAAAAGACATCATCGTGTACATACGTGTACGAGAGGAAATTGCAGCTTCCATCATCCTATTTTTAATATGGAATCAGCATTGGGCACTGGCTCACTGTTTGTATTATGTTGAAGCTGCTTCAATATTTTGAACCCCTTAAACTGTAGTATCTTTACCTCATAATTCAATGTTTGATAAATAAATTGCCAAACAACTCCATGGTGGCCATACTTTCTAGGGGGTGGAGTTAGTGCACACATTGTGTGAAGGCAATTCCTGGAATTAATGTGACATCTAATTTTAAACAAATTGTTTGAACTATGCAAACAAATTAAGAATAATTCAAAAGCCTGTATTTAACAAGAGAATAGAGAAACTAATGTTAAATCAATAAAAGAAAGATAGTAATTGATTTTTTTTTACTGCCACACAGGTTGCAGACTAATGAATTAATTTTAAAAAACATGAAAAAAACAATCGTTTGAACTATGTAAACAAATTAAGGATAGAAAAAAATTGTATTTAGCAAGAGAATAGAGAAACCACCATTAAATCAATTAAAGAAAGTTTACTGTAAAAATGGAAAGTTAGTTTACAAGATCCGAAGATATTAATAATTAACACTCCCACATACATTTAGTTTAAAAGAACTTGCGATAGTTTTGAAAACATCAGTACGCATTATTTTTTAAAGGGTAGCAAAAGAATACCAGAAAATATGCAAATTGAAATAAGAAATTAAGGTAGAAGACAAATAGGATAAGAAGGGAAAACAGCTGCATCCTGGATAACAAATTTTGAGAAAATAAATTAAGAAATGTAACTCTTAAAAATTGTTATGTTACATAGAAAGGGGTAATATTCACAGCAAATTTATTACCAGCACTAATAAGTATCTGAAAATGTAAACAAAAATATATATAATAAGAATTTTTTTTTTTTTTTTAAATTTAATCAGTAAGTTACATGTAAATCAAAGTGGTTTCCACAAGTTCTTTTACAATCTGTTTTGACTCTGATTCAGAAAATGTTGCATGGTCAACTTCTGACATACAGTGTGTATATATTATATAGAAGAGTAAAACAACATGTGTGGAGATAGAAACAACAATACTTAATAAGATCAATTACTCTGGTTTGATATTTAAACAAAGTTAATAATAGACCAGTTTGTAATTAGCTTTGGTACCAATGACCCCCAAATGAGGTCCCGCTTTATGCATTTTACATGTAGAATAATCACAGCCAAAGTGATTGAGGTGCTTCATAAATACTTTTAGTTTAATTGCCCTCTTCAGAAGAATACTCTCACCCGTGTATCAGAGAATGTGCTATTGGTGAATTAAAGTATAATGTTTGGATAACTTTCACAAGCACGTAATAGTATCCTGCATGTATTCATCTGGAGAGTTTGATAATTTTGGTACAAATAACCTAGGTGTATTTGCCCATGCACATATAGTATCTATAAATTGACTTATTGGATGAGAATTGGTAAGCTAGCTCACCATTAGGGCAGGCACCAAGAAGGCATTTCTTCATGATAGGAGGTTGTCCATAGACTGCAGCACAGATAGAGCTCTCCATTCTAACCCTGGTGTCAGATGTAACGCATCGAATCTTACGCTTCTGAACAGCATTCACTCCACAAGATGATGAACACTGAAATAAACAACATTCATCAAAGATGGTTTAAAGACTGAAACAAGAAAAGGGGCACTTCTTACACTGCACCACTGCCATGTTCCATATCCCATTAACAGGATATGAAACCTGGCAGGGAATAGAAAGATCAATCCCCACTCATATATACAGATCTTACAACTTTATTAAACTGTTATAACAAAAATAGGCACAATGTCACACCAAGGAAGTAGTACGAAGTGTTGCATTTGGACTTCATACTATCAAAGTAACAAATTAATTTGTCAATTTTGTTGTCTTATCCACTTGTTCATAGTTATCATTCAACTTTTCATTATTACGTTTTGGTCAATGAACTTTAATTTCATCACAATTAGAACAGCTCTACATTCTGGACATTTTCAATTAGTGCTAATTACATCTGCCAATCCATCCAGCAACACATTGTTTACTTTTCTTCCACGCACATGTATGTAAAAGTCTCTCCATTGACATTTTCATCACTCCTTCTACTAGCGGTTATCCTTATCGCACTTGCTTATAAAGATTCATTTTCCACAACTTCTTTGGACTTAATTCCACAACTTGGAACTTGTTCTTTGATCTGAGGACTAATTAGAAGTAGGATTCTACCCTCCTGTTTATTTTCATGATTGTCTTCAAGTTTTTTTTATTTCATTTGGAACAGTGTAATAAACTGAACTGGATTCCCCCCCTCACCTTGCGCTTTATTTCATGGACACAAGCTTACATGTAGGTGAGAATTCATCATGACAATTGGGCACCCAGCGGAGCATCCAGTGATTTCATCTCTATGGTATGAACTTAACTTTGACATCATCTAGAATTCCTTATAAAGATCCTACTTATCCGTGGTACTTGGCTAATTTTGATAATGCATTATAATGCATACTGCATGTATACTTACACTACTCCATTTAGTAACAAGCCACTTTGGCCTGCATTCATCATTGATACACAGTCTTTCAGTAATAGGTTTAGCTGCCAATGAACATTGGTCATCAAAGAGTAAGTCTTGGGATGGGCTACGACACAAGATTCCTCTCGTCTGTAATGATCGTCTTACACCAACACATTCTCCAGTACACTGCACATAAAAAAAAAAAATTGTCCACAAATAAATCTTCTGCACCTTGATATTGATTGATGTATTACTCAGTCCAATGTAAATGGAACAATATATTATTATAATTATTATGTTGGCGTCACCTGAGCCTGGGAAGCGAAAAGCAAATCACTGTAACCCTAGGTCTCTCCTCCCCGAATTACTGATTGGGATTGTGCAGGTGGACCACTACACCGGAGTTTAATTCTCCCTACTCTTATACGAGTACAGTGGGTTCTTAACGTGCAAAGTTGGTGACTCTCCTCTCATTTAACGTCCTATCAGAGAGATAGTATACAAAATAATGTTTCCTTTTTTAATTCAATCATGTTTGAGAAATTGCTGTTGATTACTCCATTGCGGACAGGAACCACCCTCTTTATTTAAACGTTGATCATAATTTAAATTAAAAAACATACTGTAGTTAACAGGTTTTTCTTTTAAATATTTGAACTGGTAGCAACTGATTACCTGTGACCAACTATCTGCAACCCAATGGTTGTGACACGGATGTTTGTTGCATTCCTTACGACCGATTGGTTCTTCAAGTCCAGAGCTCTTACATAGTCCAGCATCCCTTGGTTTAGATCGACCAAGAAGAGTGTTCCTCAGACATCGCACTTCTCTGGTTTGCCAGCCGCCATTACAACTAGCTGAACACTCACTCCATCCAGCCATATGCCACCTGATATATACCAATGCAATGGGAGCTTTATTTTAGTCCAAACATGCACGTAAACAAGTCTGTACTCCATGTTCTCATCAATAGAGTCTCATGACACTTTTGTAAAATGATTTCCCATTCATAACAAACTTATACACATCAAAATAAACAACAGTTTAACAAGTACGGTAACAAGAGGTGAATACAAACAAAACAATTTTAAACAAATGTAGAGGGAACAGGATAAAATAGGGTGGATTGGCAATTAGCGCCCCCACTGGCAAGCCGCAACAGGTCAATTTTTTACATTTATTCACTTTTGCTAGCATCAGGGCACGTTTTTACACAAAAGAGGCCCATTAAATAATTTTCTTCTGATAATAATGGTTGGAAAAATAACCCCTGACCAAAAGTTACCATCATGGTCATTTTGGAAAAAAAGTGGCCAAAATGACCAAAACACCATGAGTAGGCCTAGAGACGATAAGACTGAAGCTTTCGGAATCGGTGTAAAATTGTTAGCCCGGATAAGCTTTTCAATCTGCTTTCCCCACTAAATATTCTGATGAAATCTCATTTATCTCCTATGCCAAATAACAATGCCACAGCTGATATGTTTGGCAACTTTTCCAATGATGCATCGCATGATATGGATGAAACACTGGTGTCGCTAGATGGCACTGTGGATTGTAAATCTACAGTATTGATTTGTCAAAATGTGGTGAAAAAACCCTCAAACTATCAATTACTCCAGAAAATCTTACCTTATATTTGCATTGTTTGTAGAATTGGAAGAGGCCTGGTCCGATGATTTCTCATAAGTTGGAACTAAAAGATAAACAAATCAAAACTAACATGTATGTAAACCAGCATATGGTCAATTAATATATAAAATACATATCCTTGTGATAAAATGTACCATGTAAGTTTAAAATATTTAAATCATTTAGGATAGAAATGGATTAACAAAAAACACTAAATAATCATGAACTCATCTAATACATCTAATACATTATCATACTCACATCCAGATGTAACATGAAGTGTAATAGTCTCTCTTTGATCACCAGCTCTGCAAGCATACACACCGGAATCTCTTTCTTCAACGTGTTTGATCCGGAGTATACCCCCAGACACCACCTTCATCTTTGGATCAGTGTCTACTATAGGGGTCAATCCTCTCTCCCATATCAGCTGGCTCTTCTTGAAGTTTACCACTGGACATTTGATAGTGACCACGGTTGATTCAAAGACGTACGCTTCTTGACCAATCACCAATCTCACTTTGCTGACCAGTCCAGTCTGGTAGTATGTAGTATGATTAGATAGGATCTCAACTTCTGTATATGATGAGAAAATTATGGCATTTGTGTTTTAGGAATAATAAAGCAATATATTAGTGTATTGTAGATTACAAATTAAATACCATAAATCTCTGTGTAAAAGATGCACTTTTTTGCCGCCGAAAAAATTCAATGTCGGGGGTGCGTCTTATACACAAGTACAAAACAACAACAAAAAAGTTTTGATTTATGCCCCTCCACATGGCGCTATGCCTGGCAATGTCTCCCAGCTCAGTAATCGATGTGTTGACTCACCACTCGGAAACTAGAACAACACTCAAATTTGTCTGTCATCTTGGTTTGAAATTAATCTTTCTGATAGATCTCAATATGTAGTCTATAATAATAATTCCTCCAATTTTTCTTCTATACACACGGCGTACTACAAGGTTCCATCCTAGGTCCTCTACTGTTTTTTAAATTTACATTAATGATCTTACACATTCAACTGCACTTTGCATTTAAATGAAAGTCCTTCCAGCGTGGGTTTCTTAACACAGAACTGGCTTTTTTTTTCTTGGCCCCAAAATAGGGGTGCGTCTTATACACGGAGATTTACGGGTATAGGTAGGGTATTCTACTGACACTACTTCAAAATTTTGTATACTAGCTTCCATTTACTGCTTGCAATGTCCCGATGTATCAACAGCCATAATTCTAGAACTACGGGTAATTCAAAACCTTTAGTTTCTACACTAATTACGGTATAATAACATAAGAAATATAACTTTGAATATTCTATTAACTAAATCATCTATACTGTTTTCATAGAATTTGTAATCTAAGAAACTTGTTTCATGAGTGTTTGATAGGTATTCTTACCATTACATTTTGGTAAATTACATGTCACATGATCATCTGGTCTTGCTTCGGGAATGCAATGTCCCTGATCGATGTATACCTGTGTTCCATTACCAAGCATTCTCCCACACAATACTGATCGAAGCCGGATTCCCACTCCACAGGTGGCAGAACACTGCAAAATCATGGAAAAAGAAGACAAAATGCTAGAATCCTCATTTAATCATTTACATGTATTTAATCTTGTTTCACATTTATTTCACCTTTAACACTCTAAAATATGATATATATCAATAATTATATAACATTTTGAAACAGATGTAAGCATCACTGAGTATGAGAAAACTCTTTACAGAAAGTACGATACGAGGTTTAACCTCAGAAGTTGGAAGCTACGCTTGAGATAACTCAGGCTCGAGTATAATGTGTTTTCTATCCAAATCAAGACATATCCAGATAGTGAATTACCTGTGAGAGGGTTTGTATAGTCCATTGAACAGGGCAGTCTATTTCATTACATGGTTGAGTATCAGGAGGAGGTGGTATAGGACATAGCTGGCGATCTAACTCAATCTCTTCACCTAATGGTGTCATCTGGTGACATGTCAATGATGCTGACTCAACACCCTTACCACAGCTCTGAGAACACTGCAAAGAGAGAGAAACAAAGACATTGTCAATCTGCTATCATTAATAATATTCATTCATTTATCAACATCATAATTATTAATATCATCACCATCATCATTATCACTACCATCATTGCCATCATCATCATTATCACCATTTCATCATCATTATCATCAACATCTTCATCAACATCTTTATCATCATCTTCATCAACATCTTCATCTTCATTTTCATCTTCATCATCATTATTTCTATCATCATCATTTCCATCACCATCATCATCATCATCATCTTCATCATCATCATTTTAGCCCTATTTGGAAACAGTGTATTAAAAAGTCAATCTAATCCTTAGAAAGTTGTGTACAAATCATAAAAGCATGTTTTCATTATTTTGAAGAAATATGCAAGTCATTAAGAATTTAGAATTAAGAATTTAGAATTAAGAATTAAACATTTCTTGTAATAATTTTATTATGTTGAAAGTTTATTTGTATAGTTTCTTGAAAAAATGAATTATGTATGAAAAAAAATGTAATATCTTTGTTTAACTTTCTGTTGGAAATGAAATAAATATGAATATATATACTGACGTAAATGACTAAAACTATGGCATTATGAAATGCTGAATGTACATGTATATGTAGATACTAGGTATCTCTCATTGAATTGTACTGTATGGATAACAAAATCAAAAGGTTGAGATAGAATATACACAAAATAGATTCTGAGTATAGGGAGGAAAGAGTAGAAGAGGAAAGTATGTGCGATAGTCAGGGAGCATACAAATGTGAAATGAGAATTTTCTTGGAATAACTTAAAGAGATTTTATATGAGTCTGATTCAATTTGTAACAATCAAGTTCTTACCCGTGAAGCTGATCTTGCAATCCAGTATGGCGGACATTGTTCATTATCACATTCCTCTACTGTATGAGGCACAGGCAGTGGGCAGCTGGTAATATCTACTTCAATATCTGCACCAGATGGAGTAGACTGCTGACAGGATACAGTCCTGGTTTTATTCCCTGCACCATGACCACATGTAGCTGAGCACTGCCATATCAAACAACAAACATACAACAACCATTTTTCAAAACTGAAATTGATTCTTGATGTTATAATTTCATCAAATCATCTATCATCCCCTCCTCTTCAAAAAGAAAATCCATTTCAATGCATGTTTCTAATTGTTACAACATTTTTGAAAACCATCTTTTTTTATTTTACAATTACAACTACAATGCCAAACATATTAAAGACAAAATTGTCTATGTATGCATGTAGCTAAGCACTGCCATATCAAACAACAAACATACAACCATTTTTCAAAACTGAAATTGATTCTTGATGCTATAATTATTTCATAAAATCATCTGTCATACTCTCCTCATTTTTTAAATAAAAAAAGGCAAACATATTAAAGAAAAAAAATTCTATATGCAATGTTTACTAATATGACTTTTCGATTGAGTATATTATAGAGAGTTTACTCTTACCTCTGACCATTCTCCTAACACCCAAGTAGCTGGACATGTGGTTTCGCATGATAATGAGTTATTGGGTTTGGGTCCGGTACATTGATCTTCAGTGAGCATATTGATAGATGCTTCGGCAGTCCTGGATGCTTTCTGGATGCAGTATATATCAGATGGGTACTTCACTCCCAGACCACAAGATGAAGAACATTCTCCATACAGGAACACCTTCCATCTATTTAGTCATTCAATAATAGAGTTGATAAGTAGGATTAAAGGAAAGATTGCTATGGGGGTGTTAATAATCTTGTTTCAAAACTTCTCATTTGATATAGCATTTATTCAGCATAGTTAGTACTGTGTGCAAAATAATCCTAAATGCATAATACTATGTCACTATATTGTGTTAGTAAAGTATGTTGAAATGAATTTGCATCCACAATGCTAGTTCGTCATATGCATTGTAATGTAAGTGTATGTGCTGCAAGAACCCTGCAAGGCTTTGTTTTAATGTCATTTAAAGCCATGATATAGTTCATCTTCCCTTTTAGCACCACAGCTGCGTTCAGTAATTACCTGAATTAAATGGTCTTCATTGAATGTATCTATATAGTGGTTTAAAGGTTGTCTTTGTTGTTATGGTGGCAGCGGTGGGATATGAACCCATAGATTGAAATGTCTGGTAGCACAAACCAGAGCACTGTTGCTGTGTTCATATAGCAAATTGAAATTGTTCTCATTGTAGCTATAGTGGTTTAAATGTTATCTTTCTTGTTATGGTGAGATATGAACCCATGCAATTGAAATGTCAGGTAACACAAACCAGAGCACTGTGGCTGTGTTCAATTTATAGCAACTTGAAATTGTTTTCATTGAATGTAGCTCAAGTGGTCTAAACCTTGTCTTTGTTGATATGGTGGCAGCGGTGGGATATCGACCCATAGATTGAAATGTCTGGTAGCACAAACCAGAGCACTGTGGCTGTGTTCATATAGCAACTTGAAATTGTTCTCATTGTAGCTATAGTGGTTTAAACGTTATCTTTCTTGTAATGGTGGCAGCAGTGGGATATGAACCCATGCAATTGAAATGTCTGGTAACACAAACCAGAGCACTGTGGCTGTGTTCATATAGCAACTTGAAATTGTTCTCATTGAATGTAGCTCAAGTGGTCTAAACGTTGTCTTTATTGTTATGGTGGCAGCGGTGGGATATGAACCCATGCAATTGAAATGTCTGGTAACACAAACCAGAGCACTAGCTATGGCTGTGTTCATATAGCAACTAAAAAAATATTCTCATTGAATGTAGCTATACTGGTTTAAATGTTGACTTTATTGTTTTGGTTGCAGCAGTGGGATTATTGATAGTAATGTGATTAAGGTTAAATTGATGTATTCACCAGACGTTCAATTCAAGAGACTAAGATTTTGAATTCCTGCTTGTGACCTTCAGTTATTTGCCCTGATTCTCTCAACCCAGGTGAAGTAAATACACCTACAAGGCAGGAATAGCAAATTCTGTGAGCACTATGATGGTAGTCGGATTAATAATGAAGTACATAGATCGTTACTGCTTGGTGAATGTAAATATTATTGTTTTGATGGTGTACTTACTCTGGTGCACATGGTCTTTCATTACATGAGCGTTGACTGGTAGGCAGCTTCTGACTGTAATCACAATGAGCATCACTCACGACCTCATCAGTGTAAGCACTGATACAACGCACTATTGATTCCTGTACACCTACACATAGAAAAATAACACACACATTTTATCTTATTGTGTTTGATTTTCTAAAGACATGAAACTAGAAATAATTCCACACCAATTAGAATACATAGAGTTCCAACCAAATTAATATTTATGACTACATAGATAATATTTATCAAACTTTAAAAAATAAATACATGAACATGTGTGTAGATGATTGATAATAGATGTACATACATTGTTTACATCTTTAGCATTAAACTTAACAGTTAAAGTGTTAAGGCCATCATGCACACAAACCTTACACCCTTATGATGGCTACATTTCAAACCAAATCATAATAGATGTCATATCTTTTAAAAATTCTGACTCTGTTGTTAGAGAAGAGGTGAGGGATATATATTCTTGTTTCTGACATACTATGTCTTAATTACTTTTATATAAAAAGATACCCCAGTAATTCTTTTTCTTTTACTTTTTTAAAGTACTACCTAGTATACTTCTAGCGTGTTAATTTCAATGATTCACCTCCAACACATGAAGCACTGCATGGAGAATAGCCTGAATATCGCCAGATAAATATATCTACATCTGGTCCTGGTCCAAGCTCTAAAGTGGGGTCTGTATCTGGATGGACCACATTGGGTTCCGTTGGATCCGTTTGAATTGCTACAGTAGACCGAGATGGAGCAAAGAGAGAGCCTCCCTGGGGTGGGGTGCATTCTACATCCTGGCATTCCTCTACATCATGAGGGCGGGGTAACCCTTGACAGTCCAGGTCACTGATGTCAAAGTTAGAATCAAAGGCTTTCAGATAGACCTTGCATCGCACACTGCGGGTTCTGGTACCAGGACCACAGGAGGTACTGCAGGGACTCCATTCTCCAGCATGGTATCTGATATAAATATTAAAAATAAGTACATCATTAATATCAGAAAGTATCTCTTCTGTATCACATATCAGTGAATTGTAAATCATGATATCTTTGTTTCCATGCAAAGCATTAGAAGCTTAATTTCATTTGAACTTTATAGAAACTTGTACCAAAAAAAGAGATGGTGAAGTGTTGTCTACAAGGTTGCAAAGGGAGCAATTAATGAGCTAAGTTAACATAAACTACTTAGCTAGGAAGCTTTGATAGCAAAATGTAGTGGCACAAAAATTACATATTACCAGATATTACCACATCATATGTGTACTATCTGAATTAGGCTTAATATCACTTGGATTTTAACTGACATATGGAAACAAAATTATAACAAATTCATTATTAAATAAACCATCAGTAACTATCATGCCTTTTGCATTCTGGACGTGTCTTTTTGCCCCACTAAATTTAACTATGCTACCTTATACAATCCAAACACCTCCCACTATTACTATCAACTATTTGGATATTTCACTTGTTTATTATATTAAAAAAAACAGGTATTTACAATGTATTTACATTCATGAGTTAAATTTCCCCCAAACTTGCTGGCTATACCTACTTACCTGGGCACCTCAGCTGTCTCTTTCTTCTCAAGAGGAGACGTTGTCGCTAGTTCAGGTTTATTAACTGTATGGAGAGAAAAACAGAAGTATTAAAAAAAGTTAAACACAGAAATAACAATTCCATTCTACATTTTTTTTTACAATATTAATACTTTTGTGGCAATGACAGCTATTAAGTATTCTACAAACTATCTATCTTTGTGCTACATCATGTATTTGCTAAATGATAAGGTATGTATACCTGCCATTCAAGGATACAGAATGATATAGCTTTGAGCAAAGAAGTGGTGGTTATATTGATTATAAATAGTAAGTTGTGTTTTCTCTGAATATATAATATTTATTTGTAACAAACATTAAATATGATCTGTAAACTCTATATCATCTGTCTCTATCAAAGTCAATGTTGGTTCTATTATGAATTGGAACCGACTGCCTGATGTATTGGCATCAGATTCAGAGTCTGTCAGAGGTGTATGAGACTTGCCCTCTGGTGTATTAGTATTAGGGTCTGTAGATAAGGTGTATAGGTGTATGGTGTATAACGGGAGGAGAGACAAGATGTATGGGACTTACCCTCTGGTGTATCAATATTAGGGTCTGCATGGCAGACAGGGTGTATGAGAATAACCCTCTGGTGTATAAGGGTAGGAGAGACAAGGTGTATGGGAGTTACCTCGGGTGTATCAATATTAGGGTCTGGGAGACAAGGTGTTTGGGAATCACCATCTGGTGTATAAGGGTAGGAGAGACAAGGTGTATGGGACTTACCCTCTGGTGTATCAATATTAGGGTCTGGGAGACAAGGTGTTTGCGACTTATCCTCTTGTGTATTAGTATTAGGGTTTGGTATATAGACAAGATGTATGGGACTTACCTTCTGGTGTATCAGTATTCCTGTCTGGCAGACAAGGGACTCCTGGGAAACAGACTGTTGTAATGGACGGCATCGTGTCTATATCACATCCCATAGCAAGCTGGTTGCGATGATTGCGACACTCAATATCCCTGGTGCTCATCCCCTGGCCACAACTAACTGAACACTGTAGGAGGGAGATAGATAAAGATGAAAATCAGATGCCAAAATTACTATACAGGCCAGGTATACATGTACATACATGCAATCAAGAAGGTAATTTTTTCAATAAAAGCAAATAAAAATGTTCAGTTCATCTAATAGCATGTACTCTCTTGTTATAACTAATATGATCATAAGAGTAAAACTGTTATAAATCATTTCAGATGTTGGTCAAGGATAGCTTACCATGATGAATGCTTGTGTATCAAGATTATTTTGAACTGCTTTTCTTTCTCTCTCTCTCTCTCTCTCTCTCCCTCCCTCCCCCTCTCTCTCTCTCTCTCTCCCTCCCTCCCTCTCCCCCCCCCCTCTCTCTCTCTCTCTCTCTCTCTCTTTCTCTCTCTCTCTCAATCACTCAATCTCAATCACTCGATCTCTCTCTCTCTCTCCATCTCCATCCAAAAAGTCTACATTCACATCTTCTTCCCAATCCAGCTTTACTTCCCTCTCCTATATCTACCTTTCCCTTTGATTATTCTTCCATACTCTGCTCTGCACAGCTGTTGACATTTACCTTTCTAATCATTACAAACATAACAACATAGTCAATTACATTAGATATGAACTTAAATCATTGTGTTGTAACACAAGGTCTGTAGAACACCTGCCTCTGTGATGAGAGGCATATGCCAGAGGATAAATACAAATCTATTTACCTTATGCATGTAAATGACAAAACAAAACATTGTTCAATAAATTTATCTTGGGAGTAATTGCTTTTTTTCTCAATTTTCCAGGGTGAAATTCCCCCCCCCCCCCCCCCCAAGATCACACAACTTGCACTTTATGAACAGGTAACTATCAGCCTGTGTTGTGATCACATACTAATCATAAAAATACAGTGCTTGGTACTAAGCTTTATATATATATATATATATATATTTGTGCAAATTAAATAGCACTGAAACTGAGTGAGAAGATTTTGACATTTTTTTTGGGGGGGGGGTTTGTTAAAACATATGTTCCCTTAATTCTTGAGCACACCCCAGATAATTGCACTTTGTAACAGGTGCATATCAATTACATGAACTTGACACAGTGTACACAGATAATAGATTTTTATAGATTGAAATAAGGATGTAGCAAATGCAGTCCATTTCTAGAAGTTGTTCTATAATTCTCTATATTATTGATACATGTCCTCATAGAGTTTACACCAATGCCATTAATATCTCATTCACTTTGCCCTGTTGAACTCTATTAACTCTAAATATTGCTAACAAATACAATTGTGGAGCACACAATTCATTTGTGAGACAAGAAAGGCTTTTTGCATACTTATTTGAATGCCCATATATCATAAATATCCGAACTATTCCAGCTAAACAATTATATTACTCGGAGAGTACAGAACTTTGGTTTTTATCTCCCTACTGACGACAATCTTTCACAGTAACTTGACAAGTACATAATATATTTCAATTACTAACAAGGATGCAATTTAATAAGAACATAAATCAAGGAAGACTAAAAATAAAGCAAAACAAAGATTTCTCCCTACAGCTACCAACATGTACATACTTCTGGATAAAATATCTGCAAATTAAAAAATATCCTATCAATTCATCACATCTGATTTTGTATATCAGGTTTGAAATAGTCTGCTTTGTCATGTCAAACAAAGATCTTTATCATTGGAAGTGACAATGACTCCTCTTGAACTCCACAGACTTACTCCACAGAACACAGCAGTACCCATGTGAGATGGTAGGCAGATAAAATAGATACATTTCCTCCAACTGTGACACCTTCCTATATGGGAGTATTATAGTAAGCCCTGGGAGAGTCTGCTTATAAAACTTCACAAAAAGTCTTACACTTTTTTTTCTTCAGAAGGAGATTCCTATAAATCTATTTTTAGTATCTATTAAAGCTACCTGATATAAGTTCCTTTAGGTCAACGTGGTGTCAATGAATGTTCTTGGATATGGAGGGGAGATTGTATCAGCAGCAGCTGTTTGTTGAAAAGAGAGTTGATTTCATCTAAGATTTTTAAATGTAAAATAACAATCATCATCCAACCCCTTTTATTTTCAGGAACCATTGTGACTATACACAATTGTGAATCAAACCTTATTGGATGATAAGCTAAAAAAATATAATTATTCCTCAAATATCAAACATCACATACATTTGCCATGGTATATTACTACACATGCGCATGTAGGTCTTTGGGATGTTTAGTGGATTGTAGTTCATGAGTGTGAGATTCCGAAAAATTAATGTTTAAAACAACATGGTTCTGTGTGAACCCTCAACATTGTTAGTGGTTTGTCGTTAATGAGTGTGAGATTCCACAAACTTAACATTTAAAACTACTCTCTTAAAAAAAAAAAGAGTGAACTTTCACTCTATTTTCACTTTCTTGGGAGTGACGTCCATGATCACTTGTTTAGGAGTGAAAATCGATTGATTTTAGAGTGCTCTCTTAGAAGAAAAGAGTGAATGTTCACTCTATTTTCACTACATTTTCACTCTCCAGAGGAGTGACGTCCGTGATCACTCAATTTTTTTAGAGAGTACATGGTCCTGTGTGAACCCTCAGCGTTGTTAGTGGACAGTAGTGTACGAGTGTGAGATTCCACAAACTTAACAAACTTAACATTTAAAACTCCAATGGTTCTGTGTGTGAACACAGCTTTTGTAAGAAAAGACTTTCAACAGGCCTACTTACCGGTGACCAAGGCTCAGGTTTCCAGTAAGGGCAGCGATGAGCATTACAAGCTTGTACTGAGGCTAGTCTGGAGCCATCACACATATCGTCAGATAGTCTCACTGTCATACTTGTTGATATCTTCTGTACACAGTACACCTCTCTAGTCTGGCTACCAGCCCCACATGATACTGTGCATGCACCCCATGGCTCTCCTTCCCATCTGCAAACATAATGCAAAAAAAATAGGTATCATTAAACATTCATAAAGGTTAAGCGGAGGTAAACCATTGGATATGCTCAGCTTTGAATCTGCTTTTTGGGGGTTGCAAAAGGGGGGAGGGTCTTCTATGCCATGAATATCATTTCACAAAATGCCTAGCCCCTAACAAAATATATTTCTTGACTATAATTATAAAGAAATTTGAGTGAGGCCCATGAGGAAAATGAATGCAAGAACCTCACAGCTCCCATCTCAAATAAAACATTTGTCTAAAAGTTAAAACAGCGCCTGGGAGGAGGGCATCATATATATGTCACCAAAGATGGCAATCTCAACTTGTAGGCGTGTTTATTTTTATCAAAGTTTGGTAATAAAGATATTTACTTCCTATATTCATTCATTCAATCATTCATGCCATATGATTCTGAGGATTGTTTTGACTTCAGAACTGAATTGAGTGCACTACTATGAATTCATCCATCACATCTATAACCTCACTCGGTCCAGCCAATTACTGTACATTTCAACAATCTCATCCCTAAGGCAAGCCGGTAACGATCAAATTTCAAAGAAATATTGCTGGACATCTTTCAACAGTCCACCAACAAGAATTTGCCTCTATATTCCTACAGGAACTACCGAAATAACAATGCTTACACAAATATAAATTCCATGTGGACTGTGCATTGCATTGTGATACAACCATGTTTATTTTACTATTCAGTAGATAACAAACTAAAACATGAATATGATATACATTAAAACTTAGATAAGGTCTGAACTTAAAGACTGAAAGATGTTTGAAATAAGTAAACTTAACACAAATGACCTACATCATATTTAGATGGCTTTTTTTCCTTCTTCTTCAAACAATCTGTTTGAACTTTCTGCTTGCTCCATCTCCCAAATTGGATTTGAGCGTAAGATCTGCCATGGAAGCTTTTGTAATAGTTGGAGGCAATGATGGGATAGTGAGGTTACAAGGTGCTAAGAAATTCATAAGCGTCCTTGGCCTAGAGGTATGTAAGTTGGATACTATTGGTGATGATGAGTCACTTTATATACCAGCTCAAAATAGTCATGGCAGAGAACTCCAATCAAACTTAAGATTACATAAAAACGTCATGGTGAACTCAACTGACATAGGCTATTTTCGAGGGGTGGGGAGAAAGGGCAGATAACAAAACATAAAAATCAAAGGGTTAAGAAAAAAAGATAAACAAAAATTAAGAAAAGGAAAGAGAAATACATAGATGATCATAGAGTGATAGACACTTACATTAAAAACAGTAGAGACCTCTGCATTTCTATAGAAAGTTTAGATTTGTTAGGGGTTATATATCACATACTTTTTCAATTTTTATAGAGGTAATTCTAATTTTCCGCTTCAGAACTTCATATTCTGTTCTCTATTGTTGTAAATTCTAAACTAGCTAACAATGATCACTGTAATCACGGCCTTCAGTTGAAGGCACACCACAAAATAAAAAGACTTGCAGAGGTTCTAGAGGCATTATTGGGTTAAAAATACATCCATGTTACTTTTGTTAATCAAATCTTTTAGAATAGAAATTCAGTTAAACACGAGGTGAAAATTTCTTGTTCCTTTTTAATACATCCAGTAGGAAAACAAAAATATTCCATTTTGAAATACTTCTTGGTCAATGATATTCATTACCAACAGCCTTGTGATGAGATGGGGGCACCCGATAGGCCTGTTTTCATCAGCTCGAGTTTGCCAAATAACCTGCTATTTCAGACTCAGGATATTATCCCGAAGCTCAAAATTATGTCTTCACCAGACCAATACGCTCATCACAAACTAGCTCGGACAGGTGCAAATTAGCCTGCTATTTTCCAAATAGGGGGATATTTGGGAAACAAGACCAACATTTCTCAGGATGTTTTCTCGACAAAATATCCCGCTAATTGCAACTGCGGGCGAATAGTTAAAATAGTGGGCTATTTGATAAACTTGAGCTGAGGAAGACAGGCCTTATGAGTGACCACAAGATCTACCTTTTTGCACCTCAGTCCTATGACTCCCATTTTGGATCACCTTTCAAAGGCAGTGGCAGGCAAATATTTGAGTTCTAGTTCTTCTAATTTTCTGGCAGAAACTTCACAATGACTTGCTGATTTGTGCAAATATGATTAAACCCAACGATAAGTAGATTAAGTTGCAGGCAAAACTACTCCTTGGGTTACTCAATAATACATTTAAGTTGTAATGTCAATCTTTAAAATTGAAAATTGAAGTAAAAAAAAAACTGAAGTCCCATACTGTTCCATACTAGATTTCTGCATTCTACACCATGTACTTTAGACTACCACTGTATGACGTCAATGGTAAGACCAAATCCATAGATACACTATTGCTCATAAAGTTGGATTAATTTTTGTTTACCTCTTTCCATGAAGTGGTTGTGTCAATGTGATTCATTCTTGATAGATAAAGTTTATATCTTCTCAGATAGTAAATAAAGTTTTGAGAAAACATGTAAACTTTATCTATCAAGTATAAACCATATTGTCACAACCATTTCATGGAAAGAGGTAAGGACAAATATTTATTCAAACTTTACGGGCAACGGCGTATTTTGATCTTGTTATACAAGTTGTCAAGGATTTTAGTGCAGGATATAACTAAATGAATTCTCCTTCAGAAAATCTGAATAGTATATTGATTCGGTCATTTATCAGTAGGCTGACATGTTGCTATATTCACATATAAAGAGATTTCTAAAAACCAAATCCAATTACTGGTATCTGATTTGAAAATCATTAAACGTGAACCGTTTTCCATCATGCATCGTTAGGTTTTATGAGGATCCATTGAACTTAATGCTTTTTATTGACAAAGGAAATATTCACCTGTGCATTGAAATATGACTGGCTCTAAGCTACTATATTTGTCTTGACTTTCATAGGAAATTGAAGAAAAAAGGAAGAAAAAAACTACAAAGCGTGCTGTCATGTTATTGTACTATACTCTAAAACCACAGACTTTCACATACATGACAAATGTTTGTGAATTTCCAAAGAGGTAACAACTGGCAGAAGCCTCATTCCGCAAAATATTTAACACAAGACTCATTTTTTGCAGTTTGTGTATTAAGTTTCTTGCCAGTGAAAATTGTTGTCATTAACAAATTGAGATAATTTGAGGTGTCAAAAAATTCTGGTTGAACCGTATTTCTTTGATCACAATTTAGTGTGATCAAAGTTGGACCGCGTATGATAAAATGTTTTCTATTTTGGGCTTTGAAGCTGTTTCTCACTATGACTATGATTTACCAAAAAGTTACACAAGATTTTTCTTGAATTTCGAGCTCTTTCTCATATTTCAATAATTTTAAGCTGACTAATAGATGAAATATAGAAAATCGAGAGTATTAGCATACCAATTCACCATATGTTATATATAAATGACCTTCTTAAAGGTACTATGTCCCTTTTGCAGGCCCCAAAAATGAATTCCAATGGCATTTGAAAAATAATACTAATTTAGAACTCCCCTTAAAAAATGGGGCTTGAAAATGTCTTTAAGTGGGAAAATAACTATTAGTTGTCGAATCAACTTAGGAGCTATAGAGCCAATAAGTAATAGTCTTGATTTTCAGACCATTGTACAGCATGGTCGTACGTTTTATGCTGCGCAAAGATTCAATCAGTTTAATTTTGGCCATTACAAGAATGGGTTATTGATGTAGACAAATCCTTTACAGCTCATTTTATGTACGTTATTACCAAAGAAGAAGCAAAAGCCAGTCAGTCACTCAATACTGACAATAGTGTCTGCCAGTGAAGTCTAGCAAGTAAACGGGTTTCCTTGCATAATTTGAATAATAGGACACTACTAACCTTAAAATTTCACAGATAGGACATACATGACATATTCATAATTCCTGCAAAGTTCTACAGAATTTGAGGTTGGCTGCAAAAGGGACATAGTATCTTTAAAGGGCATGTCCGGCCCATTCGCAAGTTGAAATGAATAGGGAAAAATTGAACATACAGTTTCATCAAAATCTGATAAAAATAAGAATGTTACGGAATTTTTGAGTTTCAGATAATTTCATGCAAAGAAAGAGATGTATCACATTTACAGGCTGTATGCAAATTAGCGAGTTGATGATGTCATCCTCTCACTTTTCTCTATCCGTTTTGTACATAATATCACTTTCCTGCTCTGAGGAAACATTGCTTTAATACTCATGGAAAATGTGCAAGATGACCGTTATTGTAATATATTGTAATACAAAGGAATTTTGTTATATAGGTGTGTCAACAAATGAGAAGAACTTGAAATTTCATAATAATAATAATGATAATAATACAGCATTTATTATGCGCCATCGATGTAGTAAACTATTCTGAGGCGCAGAGGGATAGATTTAGAATGAGATACATAGAGAAATGAGAAGGGGGGGGGGAAGAAAAGAAAAGAAGAAAAAAATGCATAGATGTATACATTCAACATATAATTAACTAAAATAACATGTGAACATATATGACTTTAGATTCTTTTAAAATGTTTCTAGGGATTCTAGAGATCGGATCCTCAGTGGAAGAGCATTCCAAAGAGATGGTGCTGCAGAAATTTTTTCTTGATGTTCTCATTTCTTTTTCTCCATCTTGTTTGCCTAACACTTCATCTCTGCTACCTATTTCCTATGCATGTATAAAAGCTATTTCTGGAACCCAAAAAAGTGTAGCAGTTGTCACACAAACATACTGATGAATGAACACGATCTATAATATTAAATGATTTGATTGTATCTGGTCAACAGACATTTTTACCCCTATAGGCTATATGTACCAGTATATAATATTAGAAATAATTCGCTCGTATTAACTTTTAACATTTTGCATCACTGAAAAGGAAGCAAGGAGAATCTTTCCTGCAGGTTTTATCTAATTGTCATATTTACTTCAAGTAAAAATTCAGCCTGGATTCAGTTTCAATAATTCTATCACAATATCTCAAAATCTCTGTAAGATAGGATCTAATTTTGAAGAGCAGGAGAGTTGCCAGAATGATGGAGTGATTATAGTGCCAATCACTTCTTTCATAGTTTTATTGCTTTATCTATATGCCATTTCTTTAATTTCTCTCTATATTTTTTAACTTCGTCTTTATTTCCTTTCTTATCAAATAAATCAATGGCATAATGCTCGGACTGAAAGTTTTGCTGAATTTCATGAGGCTCTATACCTATCATGACATTTTAAATATAACCATTGATGACAAATATCTTACATATTGGTATACATTTAAAAGAATAAGAATAAATACCAATAATGAAAATAAATCAAATGAAGCACTGGGCTAAATATTCATTTTTCTTTATAAGAACGCACTATAGGAGCATTTGCACTGCCAGCAAAAACCATTGTTTTTTTCCTCAAATTCCGCGGTTTTGTCTGAAGTTGCTAGGCAACTAACGACCCATAAACATGACAAGCCTGAATCGAACAACCCACCTCTGGAGTCTATATTTTTTTTAAACCGGTCAAAACTCCGCTGGCTTTTGCAATGTGAATGCTCACTCTCAAAACATTGGTGAGTTATTCCGGTTTGTGGTCACATATTATGACTCTCCTCGTTTCCGTTCAACAAGTGGCGCGTGCGCAAAACTTACACACAAAAAAACCCAGAATTATCAAACACTGGCGGGGTTTTTAATGCGTTTTCCAGTAGTGTGAATGGAAGTTTTTGAGATAAATTTTTGTTTTAATGGTTTTTTCTGCATTGTAAATGGGCCTTAAAGAAGAGTTTTGATCATCACTCAGCAGGGGAACCATGTAATGGATGTAATGACTCAGTAGGGAACCATTAGGACTTGACCTCACAATCTATGCCCTCATTGCAGCAGTCATATATTATTCAATTTGTCCACTTGTCAATTGATATGCTTGACAATTTTAATGAAACTTGAAAGGCAAGTTGGAAATTATAAATGACATTTTCTAACTTTATACGGATTATGTGTATGATCTACATGTACACCCTGTACCTCATTTCTCGTAAATCATTCATTGCATCTATTTATTCATACAGTGTATGCTGGAAGTTTAAATGAAGGCGTCAAATGAATCATTTCTTCATCTTTTTTCAAATATTTTTCTTTAAAAAAAACACGTAATCATTGTTTCCTTTAAATAGATTGCCAATAGTATAAACATTGTAACCCTTGACTTGTACCCGAGTCCCAATGATGAGACCGTCACGGGCCGACATGAGACCGACTACACACAATGACATTACCCAGGGCTAGCGATCTATCCCTGATCTGATAAAGAGATCAGCAACTCTTAATGGCTAAGATAGGATCAGTTTGGAGTCTGTTTGGCGGGAGTTGTATAAATAGAACCAATCCCCAAAATATTTTGCCTTTAATGTTTTGGGTTCCATGTTGTTATGTTCATAAGACCTGTCCTCATCAGACCAAAGTAGCGAAATAACCTGCTATTTTCCCTATAGCTCGAAATTGCGTCCTCACCAGACCGATAGGCTCATCACAAAATAGATGAAGACGAACACAAATTATTCCAATTAGCAGGCTATTTTGGAAACAAGACCAAGATTTCTCGGGATATTTTCTTGACCACATGACCCGCTAATTGCAACTGCGGGCTGACGAAGACGCAAATTAGCTGGCTAGTTTGAGATCAGACTAGTTAAAATAGCGGTTTATTTTGCAACTTCAGTCTGATGAGAAGATGAAAACAGGCCTGTTGAGTAAAATAGTCAGCTCCAAATCATTACTGCAGTCTATAAAAAAAATTGCAAGTTTACTAAATACAACTCTGTATAAAGGTAAAAAAAAATGACTTGCAAAGACGACTTGAAAAGTGACACCTCCCTGATGCACCCATATATACATGCATGCAAGTGCGTAGAATCCATCCTTAGTGCATGTGTCAAGTTTTTAGCTTTTCCTTGACTTTCTTCATGCTCCTTTAACCTTTCTCTCATCACAGAATGCCAGGTCAAGTTATATGCCAAGTTATATTTCATACATTCTAGCTGTTAAACAGTTTTTCAAGGTGAGAAGTCCTTATTTAATGATCTAAATCCAGTTCAGGCCTTCTAACTACATCTAAGTATAGGAATATCGTCGGCCGGGTGGCAGAAGGGCGTTAGCGCGCAAGCGACTCGAAAACTACTTTTCGAATTATTTGCATTTAAAGATTTGTTTTATATTCAAACTGCTTTCCGTCCCGAAAATTTGTTTAAAACATTGTTTGTTAGTTCGTTCGTGCAAAGAATATGTTTAAAACATAAAAGACTAATAGAAATGTTGTAGTAGAACACGGCCACAATTTTTTTCTCCGAAATAAGTCAGTTTTATAAAAGTTTGAGGCGATTTAGTGCTAACGCCCTTCTGCTTAAGGTTTCATTATTGACCTGAAATTCGAGCTAGCGCCCTTCTGCCAGCCAGGCGATGATATAACTAAATTCATTTCAGGGATGGTTCAAATCCTAAATTTCTAAAAGTTTAGTATGCATAGAGGCCTAAAGTGATAACGAATTCAATTTCTGGTAAGGCATTTGTGTCTTTCACAGTAAGCAGTCACTATGAGGTCTTTTTTTAATATATCATGAATCCAAATTTCCTTTCAGAAAATTTGCTGATAATAATTTCAACCATAAATATGAAATGTTAAAATCTCTGAGTTTGCTATTTGTAGTAGTGACTACTGAGCAATAATCTTACTTGGTTGGGTGCCTGAATAAGAAGATAAGATCAGGTAGAAATATAGTTTCAAAACAAATCTCCTTGAGGAAAGCTGAAAAGATCAATGTACTTTTGCATCAGTGCTTACCCCTGAAACATTATATTACTTCTACTTCAGGTCCACAGCAGGTGTGTAATCATCCAGTCCTAAACTTGATATCTCTATTGACCCCTGACCTTTCAACCCCACACAGGTGAGCATAAGACCTCAACGTGACTGTCTCTCACACCATGGACCCTCAGGTTTCTATGACCTGCTCTCGATTCTGTTTCAAGCTATTTAAAGGTACTATGCAGGCCAAAAAATGAAAAGGTTAAGTTCCAACAGCATTTGAAAGACAATACTAATTTAGAACTTCCCTCAAAACGAAAGAGCTTTTAAATGGCTTTTAGTGGAAAAATAATGACCATTAGTTGTCAAATTGACTTAAGTGATTGCAATCACCAAAATAATAGTCTGATTTTTATACCCTTTTACCTAATGGCTGTACGTTTTGTACTGCACAAATATTCAATCAGTTTAATTTTGGCCATTACAAGTAACGGTAGTTATCACACAATGAAAATGCAAAAAAGACACTTATAATCAGCAACTGGGCTAATTCTTGCACTTTCCATAAAGTTTTTGGCAATGAAGCCCCCAGCCCCCGCCCCCCCCCCCCCCCCCTCTTTTCTCTCTCTCTCTCTCTCTCTCTCTTTAGTACATGACCTTTGAGCCTTTACCAACTCACTTCAAACCTTGATTCATACTTGACATTTGTGTGGTCTCAGTGCACTCTGCATTATGAAATAATATATTTCACAAGGGACTTATAATGTGGATCATTTCATGGTCAGAACACCAGGTTTAATACTACACCTATTCTAAACCAATCAATCATTACCAATAATAGGAGATTGTGACATTTATAGCAATACGTCTAGACCATGTGTGACTATTTCACAGCCAAAATACAGACAGGAGATGTTATGGATAAATGTCCTTGTTTTAATTGACAGATCAAATGTGAAAGACATACATTTAGGTTTTTTCCTCTCATCCATCTAAGAATTTTTGACTATTTTCATCTTTTCGAAACACGTGATTCTATAAAGTCAAAGATTTAAACAAGTTTTTTTTTTTTTAATAGTTCTTAGTTAAAGGGGAAGTCCACCCTGAAATTAAGTTAGTTTTAATAGGAGTAGAAAAATGAGAGAAACAAGTCAGTGAAAGTTTGAGCAAATTCCGATTAAAAATAAGGAAGTTAGGATTTTTGAAGTTGTGATCAATCAAACACAAATTGGCAACTCTATGACGTATCATGCGAGCTCAACTTCCATTTGCTCAGTACTAAAAAAATCTAAAATTTTCATTTTCCCTCAAGAAAAATTTCAACCATACATGCACCCTAAATATAATAATTGCAAATATGTTTCTATACTCCCCCTGCAAGGAACAAATATATATTCCGTCATCAATAACGAAGAAAACATGATTTTATGGAATATTATGCACAAAGCAAATGAAGGAGAGCTCGTATAATAAGTCACAGAGTTGCCAATTTGTATTTGATTGATCACAACTTCAATAATTCATAACTTTCTTATTTTCATTCAGAATTTGCTCAAACTTTCACTCACCTGATTTTCTTATTATTCTGCCTCTATCGAAACAAACTTATTTTGGGGGTGGACTTTCCCTTTAAATACGGGGAAGATTGAATAACACTCATGTTACACAGCAGCAGCAACACATACCTTGGTGGGCAGTTGATATTGTTACAACTTCGGGCACTAATTTCGGGTTTTTGTCCCTCACATCTGCTGTCTTCAACAGTTTCCCCTGTAGCAACATTGGTACAGTCCAATACACTTGTCTGTTGACCTATACAATAAAGATATAAGAAACATTTATATGCCAAATTAATTCAACACATCAAAATTGCTGAGTGTACTTTAAAAGGAAAAATACCCAACAGCCTCTCTCAAATCCATATCAACTGCTTGTGAATACCAACATTATACTGATTCCTTCATGATAGCAATGTAGCATGTATGTATGAGGAAAAAAACAAAAACAATAGTCTCATGATTCTCATGTAAACACATGATTGTGGAATGGGTCATTCTCAGAATAAGGAACTACATCTTATATACATGTAGATAAGCTGAAATATAAAAACAAACAAATAACAAACATTGACAAGGCACTATTTCAGTTTTCATGTCGTGTTAAATGTTTTGCCTGATACTGGTATGTAAGTGAGAGTCCCATCACCTAACAAGAGATTCATTCTAACAATCATCAGTTTCACACCCATGAGGAAGCAAGAAATGAGTGTCAATCTGCTATCAAGTGGGCACGGCTGTTGTTATGTTGATAGATGATGATCATCATCATGATGACATCCAGAGAGTGCTTTACCATCCCTCATCCCCTCTTTCTCAGGATCATCTAAGTATGTGGGAGTATATGCTCATCATTTAGAATTAGAAACACATCTTTGAGCAAAATAATTCTCACAAACCAGATGGGATAACTTTCTCTTTCTCCATGTGGATCAAATGAATGTTCATTACAGATCCATTTAACATCGGTTGCAATTCATTTTAGTTTTAACCAGGTCTAAGCATGAAATATCTAGAATGTAATGTTAGTGACATGTAGCAAACTTCCAAACACAGCATAGCTTGTTACAAGGAAGAGATGAAAATCAATTTATAAGACTGTGAGAAAAACTATGAACATGACCTAGCAAAACTTAGACCATTTTTCATCTCAGCTCAGTATCCCTGAATGGGTCTTGCATCATCACAATCTTGAAATGCTTCTACCCCTAGCTGGCAGGGTTCAACATTAAGACACTACAGTACAGCACTGCGCTGATACAATCATAATATAGCTTAGGATTTGGACTACTGGGCACTGTTTCAATATGCTTAGGAGTAGTACTATACTCTGTGATGCTGTTTAATTCTATAATAAAAACATAGAGGGTATTATAATCATAAATGAACTCATGGTTACAATTTCCATCGCTTACACAAATTTACAATGAAGCTAATAAAGAAATCATTTAGGAATGGAAACATATCTCACCTTAAAACATTGTGAAAGCAGTATGTCATCAATTCAAACCATATCAATAATTAGTTACGTTTCTTTAGCATTTTTTGAATATTTTGTTATCACCAGGAGGACCAATATCATTAAATGATTAAAGCTAATAGATCACACTGATCTGTCTCTAAGTTAGAACAGGGACTGGAATCCTAGCTAATCAAATACTGGTGTGAGTAGGAATGTATGGGATGATCCTTGATACTATGATGGTATCTATTAGATGATGAGGAGTAGGAGGAAGATACCTTGAGACACTAATCATCGAGGCAAGAATAGTGATAACACTATCATCACCTTTCTACACGTCAGACTTAACCAATCCAGACTGGACCTCAGGTTGGAAAGGCTGTAAGTCTCAATCACATTTTTTTTTAAACTTTCAAAAAATGCTTTTTAAATTGTTGTCACATGAACCAACCAGTAAGAGGATTCAGTAGTAACTGCTCTCGTCAAAATAAAATAGTCTAAAACTAGTCAAAAATATAGTACTAACAAAATATAAATGAAAAAAAATAATTGTTAAAAAAGCAAACAAAATATATATATATATTTTTACTATTTAAAAACAAATTTTTTAATGTATCTTTTGTTCTAAAGTCCTCAGCCTAAATTTTTTTTTTTTTTTTTTCTATTTTCTACTTTTTTCAAGAAGAAAATAGTCAAATTTTCTAGGAAATATCGTAAAATATAGAGAAAATAGCCAAAAAATATATTACTAGCAAGTGAACAACAACCGGGTCGGGTGAAGAAAAGACAGATCAAACAAATTACCAATCATATATTTCTACATATATCATCTACCGTATCTGGGTTCTTGCTATTCAGAGATAGCATTCCAACTCTGGTATACTAGCTCCTGCCCTGATTAGAAGGTCCTGAACTGAAGGTGAAGACAAATGTTACTTGGACCCAGTTTTATCTGTAGTTTCATTTGTCAACCTATCTTATGTATTCCTATCCTGTGTCAAATTAGTATACTGCAAAACCAGAAACTTACCAAATTATAAATGCAAGAATCTTCCCCCCCCCCCCCCCAAAAAAAAAGTTTCAGGTTTGTAAAATGTCATGCATTTGTGTTCAATTATGATACTCTTTCATTGGAACATATCAATGAAGTAAATCATACATTAACCCTTATGGCTGGTACAAAGTTCTCGTACTTCATTAATTGTTTAGATGAACTATTCTTCATTGAATGGTTAAACATATGAGGCGCGGGCAATCTCGTTGCATCTGTAGTAATTCATTCATTCAAAATAATGACCTGTTCTCATGCCATCTGTCTTTCTTACAAATGACCTTTCTATGACCTACCCTCATCATCCAAGCAACTCCTCAATTTCTAACAGACATGTGTTTGCCCGAGCTCATACTGTAACAGCAAACAAATCCCTACCATATGACTATAACTGGCATTATAAAACATGTCCCAAAACAAACTCGATACTACGACAAGACTGGATTTGAATTATGAACAAGTCCAAAATAAGAGCTACAAATTGGGTCTAAACCCTGTAGCACATATTGAACATATGCTGTTGCATGTTTGATGGTCTCTAGTGGTGTAAGGACGGGCATAGTCTACATAACAGGAATAACTAGCATTGGGAGCATCCATCAAGGCTGCAATCATTCTCTTGTCTCAAGAGAAGGGGTGGAGGGAAGGGGAAGGGGGTGAGGGAGAGAGAGAGAACAGAGAGAGAAGGGGAGAGAGAGACAGAGAGTGACAGAGGGTGGAGGGAAAGGGAAGGAGGGGGAGGTAGATACAGACAGAGAGAGAGAGAGAGAGAGAGAGAGAGAGAGGAAAGAGAGAGAAAGAGAGACAAGGGCGTGAGGAGAGAGACACAAAGACAGAGAGACAGAGAGAGACAGATGAGAGAGAGGTGGGTGACCCAAAGACTATCATGGCACAGATTTTCCTTCAAGTACTCTACTTCCTATAAGGGGTAAGTCTTCAAGGTAATTAAAATACTTTCATATCTTCTCCAGACAACACTTCTTTTATTTTGCCTTATAAAGAGTTTAGAGTAGATGAAACTTTAATTAGAGTGTAGTCCACTGCAATTGGAGTAGACTCACTTCTAAAGGAAATGACCACCATTTTTGACACCTAAAACAGTGGATTTACACTCCTCTGTGTTATTAAAGAGAGTTCCTGAAGCTTTATGATTTAAAAACCTGTCAGAGTATTGCATGACATCGTTTCATTTTCACTCTCCAAATATTTGAACTATTTTATCCTACTTAACTCCTACCAAACATTGTATATAACTACAGTAACTTACTTTTCCCCCAAGGAAAATATCATGTAGCCAACATTTCCCTGATGCAATGTGTAGCACAGAAAAAATGCAAGTGATTGTTCCTTCAACGGCTGGATACTAAATGACATAAAACATATGTCTTTTATACTTGTTAGTGTGAATTACTTCTTATGGTGAACCTATACCCTATTCATATTATCAAAGATGGTCCAGTCTAGGTCCTATTATATACTGCATATAAAGATTATAGGCCTCTGATTGGTCACAACTGCTGGCATGAAATACACTAGTGACCCTAAGAAGGGCGGTTATATTTGACATGGAAATTTAAATCACTATCCTCCTCATTTAGGTTCTAAATAATGATAAGAATATTAACAACCCGTATTTTAGAGCTTTTAATTCTTCTAGTCAGAATAAAAGCTGAATCGGCTTCAAATCATAGATAATCACACTATTGGTCTGATATCACTATGAGAGTTGATTCAGCTCCCCCCCCCCCTCCCCCCTACCTCTCTCTCTCTCTAAAGAAGCATGAAATACCTTGAAACTTAGATTTTATTGATCATAGGACTTTTGAGGTCCTCCATCATTAATACTTGTTTGCATATTCATATTACATGCTATCACATATTCTTTCAAAATTGGATCGTAGTCAGATCGTGTAGTGTGCGTCAGGCTTTAGAGCAAGGTGTAAATAGAATCCTTACTGATCCTTACAGATTGACCAAAGAGCACCAGAGAAACAACTTTCAAACTTCTAATGGTCTATCAATATTATCTTCTTTAAAGCGAGAAGGGCAATAATTTAATCTGTGTTAAAGTATAAGAGTAAATCCCCTTCTAGCCCCAAACAGATGATATAGAGGTAATCAGTGTACAATGAAACAAACTAGATCATACAAAAATGCCAGAACATGCTTTATCATCTTGCATGAAGACCCATTTTCCTCTTATATTTCATGATGAGTGTTGCAAACGAGTTGGTAAATATGTAGTCTTTATAAATGTGAACAGGTCGACAGTTAACTGACAGCTGAGGTTAATAGACAATTGACATGCTTCATGACACACAATATTTACCACAATGAAGACAGAGATTTCAACATGTCATGTTTAAATCCTATTACGCTCCCTAGTAATGTTAGACCATGCCGGTATTCAAAAGTGTTTCTACATTAGTTTGACGTCTGGAATGGGGTTATTGTATGGAACGGGTCTTGACATGTATTACAAGATAATTCAATTACTTCCCACAAAGGAGTTATATTTGTAAAGCTTACCCGTTCATCAAATTTAGTTGTCACTATTAGATTGAGAAAAAAAACTTTACTGAAGAAGAAGAAAAAAAAAGGGAATCAGAAGTTTCTTCTTCATAAAGTTAGCCTAGCTTTGAGTTTTGTGTATTCAACAAAGATTGTTTATATTTGATGCAGTATTTACTGCTGTGGTTTTTATAAATCTGTGCACATGAATGGCATGCCTTGACGGAAATAAAGTAGCTGCATGTACTCACTAATTTGCACATTAAAGCACACATATTAAAATGTGAAGCACGTTTACAGGAAGAAGACTTCAGGAGAATTTTTTTTCAATCAGGTACCGGTAATCAATATTTTTCAACAGACCGACAGCAACAAAAGTAAAGCTATTATTAACTTCAAACAGTCTCTTTTTCAATTATAAAATATCTTGGTATCTGCTGAAATAATTCACTTAAAAATTGAGAACATTAGTATAATAATACATTTGTATTTATAAATACAGCAATCATTGAATAATTAAAAGCCATTTAAAATGATAAGCAATGTCTAATACCGACTGCCTTTAATTTATCTTCTGCCTCAGTACTCATTTAAGACGTGTAATGCCATCTACACTTTATCCAGCACATACTTCTGTCAACTAGACCTTACATGTATATTTTTTTTCTTTTTAAAGGGATCCTGTAACTTTGTCTCAGATTCTGAAACAAAATCCTGGATTTAGCTCATACTGCAATGATAATTATAAACCTTTAGGTCAGTCAGGAACCCCATAACTTTTACAAGCCGACCACCTGTATTATTATCAAGATATTTATGATTGGAAATCAAAACCAAATTTTGTGTTTTCCAAACGGTTTTCATAACACTCCAGTCTATTTAGGGAACTCAAGGAGTTTTACTCTTTTGAGGCACTTCTTGATCAGTTTGAAGTGCAATTTTTGTTAAGGCTTCAATATTACACCATATCACAGACACTGATAACACGTAGGGCCGTTCATCTCAGATTTAACATTGTTAAACGATGCCTTTAAGACAAACAAATATGCAGATACATATATCGTAAGCCTCTACCGGTTCAAGCCTGCATGAAATTGCAAAACTCAATAGAGTCAATGCACAGGAAAACTATGTTTGACTTCTAAAGCATTGAGTATATTCACTACAAAGTAAGAATTGAAATGCATGAATAAAGATGTGATGAATTACTAGGTATTCTTTTTCTGCACACTGTTTGCAGTCTATTAGACTTTTTTTTATTCTTCTGTCGGTTCATACTTTTTCATGTTGTATACACTTATGTTTTTGTACGTTATAGAAATTCTACAAATTCATCATTATTTTCCTCTTCTTCCTTCTCCTCTTTTTCTTCTTCTCCTTCTTTTTCTTCTTGTACTTAATATAATTTCTATCATCTGTTTAATGTTATTATTATTATTATCTTTAATAAGTAGTTCTTTTAATTTTCTTATCTGTCTGTAAATATTACTATTTTAACTTATTAATTTTATACATGTCTGTAAAGGACCCCACTGGAAATAAGCTCTCGAGCTTTCGTGGGTTATCCTGTTCAAGCTGACTTATTTTTTATCTGTTATTATTGTATATTGTTGTATGTTGGAAGCTTGTCGAATAAAAATCAATCAATCAATCAATCAATCACTATTACATGGAACATTATCCATTGCCAATTAACATACCAAGTGTCCTTTTAACACTACCCTGTCATTAATCATATAACATGGAAGGGGTTTGTTAGAAATAATACAGTTTTAAGAGAAGTTAGAACTTCCAATGATCAACTACTAAAACAAAATCGGAAAAAAATCATAAAAGAATGAAATAAGTGCTTGAAAACCTTACAACAATCGTTTCTGCTCTGTAAAAGAATTGCCAACACAAAACAGAAAGAAACATACAGGGGCTTCAAGATAAGATCATTGTTCAGGCCTTCCCGCATGATACTTCTGCCAAACAAGTCTCTGTGTAGGTCTATACAAGATGGACTATGAGATCATTTAGATGTGGGCCATGGAGGAAAATTAATGTGATTCATGAATTGTTGCAATGACATTCTAGGCACGTGTTCAAGATACATGATTTACATTAATTTCTCAACAACAATATAAGTTACTTATTAAATTGGATACATCTTGAAATAGTGATAATTTTCTTGGTTTAATTACTGGCAAAACTCACTCTGAAGATCTACGTGGAGGGGTGTGGAGGGAAACAAGTTTCATTGTGTTCTGTGCCATACATGAGAATAAGATGAAGATTTAAGATACCAATCAACAACAACAACAGTAACAAGTACAACTATTTGTATCATTTGTAGAACACTTCACTGGAGATTTGTATTTGATTGGTACTTATACAGCAACTATCACTCTTATTTCTCTATCCTCAGTGGTACAGTGCTGCTAATTCGTAAGCTCCTGTCACTTCTGTGTCTCAAACCTCCATGTATGCCTTAGTAGTACAAGGTTTCCTATACAACCCCCTATCGTTATATGTGTCTCCATCCTCTGTGGTGCTTCTGAAAAAAGCTACATGTGTCTCAATCCTACAAGTACGCCTAAGCGGTACAGGGGTGCTTCCTTGACCCCCTACCACTATGGTGTCTCCATTTTCTGTGGTATAGGTGTGCTTCATAAGCCCTCTACCACTCCAGTGTCTCAGACATGACATATATGCTTAAGTATTTTTCTGTGTTTAACTATAGATATCCTCACTTAGAAAAATGCGAAGAGACAGAAATGGTCAAAATCATCGTCTTTCTCTAGTTCACCATGAAAGTGAATGTACTCAGTTTTTTATTTTTTCTGCTCATTTCACTACCTCTAAAAATGTTGGCAGCATGCATACAACCTTTAAGCTACATTGTCTTGTAATGAAAGTATTAAATTTTTAATTCAAATCAATACATCAGAGTAAATTAAATCATCACATTGAAACATTGCTAACAACTGACCTGTGTCTGGAATCCATTAACTCCATAGGTTGCCATTTATGATCATACAAGATAAGAAGTGACTTCCAATGTGGATTTAATAGCCTATGTCACTCTTAATCAATTGGCAAAACCAATGTCCGTTTGAACAAGCAGCATGACGTATGCAGCATAGTATTTCTACCAAGTAGTACTCTACCTCAGTTTCAGCTCTGTAATTTCTCTCTACTCCGTTCTTTTTTTACATGCTTAGGCGCCACGGATTTATTCAACTGGCATTCGGAATGCATTCGGAATGTCCTTGTTAATCTTTCTGGAATGTATCTGGAATGACCCCATTCTAGCCACATTCTCAAAAAATCGATGCGACCTGCGCCTATTGTCTAGAGAACAAAGGGGCATTCCAGAATGCGCACATTCTGGAATGCATTCTGGAATGCGCCTTTGTTCTCTAGACAAAAGGCCCAAATCGCATCGACTTTTTGAGAATTGGGCGATTAAAAAGCATGCCCGAGACGCTGGCGATTAATCAGAATTGCGTGATTTCAAATGCCTGCCAAAGTGACTACAGCGCGGCGCACAACAGGCTATAACATTCGTTCTCTCAACTTCTGATTTTCTGAAGTTGATAACAGCGGAAATACGTTGTCTCCTAATTGAAGGGAAAAAATATCTTGGAATTAATATCTTGGAATTACGTTTCCATTTTCCAATAAAAAAAAAGTTACGATCGCTTTATTTCTTAACCGTTAAAATGAATTTTGACGCTACGAGCTTGTTTTAATACAAGTATTTTCCTGCTCGAAAAAAGATTGCATTTATATAAAATAAATTGTTTGTGTTTTCAAATTTCTGCCGACATAGTGTTGGAATATGAATAAGTATCATATTTATATAGACAGCGCGGAGCACTTTTAGAAGGAGTAAGAGCTATTTTTATTTATCTTTTTAAACAAGGTATAACATTCGTTCTCTCAACTTCTGATTTTCTGAAATTGATAACAACGGAAACACGTTGTCTCCTAATTGAAGGAAAAAATTATCTTTGTATTACGTTTCCATTTTCCCATAAAAAAGTTGCGGCCGCTTTATTTCTTCCCCGGTAAAATGAATTTTGACGCTACGAACGAGTTCTAATACAAGTATTTTCCCGCTCGAAAAAGATTACATTTATATAAAATAACTTGTTTGTCTGTTCAAATTTCTGCCGACATAGTGTTGGAATATAGACAGCGCGGAGCACTTTTAGAAGGAGTAAGAGCTATTTATATTTATCTTTTTAAACAAGGTATAACATTCGTTCTCTCAACTTCTGATTTTCTGAAGTTGATAACAGCTGAAACACGATGTCTCCTAATTGAAGGAAAAAATTATTTTGGTATTACGTTTCCATTTTCCCATAAAAAAGTTGCGGCCGCTTTATTTCTTCCCCGGTAAAATGAATTTTGACGCTACGAACGAGTTCTAATACAAGTATTTTCCCGCTCGAAAAAGATTACATTTATATAAAATAACTTGTTTGTCTTTTCAAATTTCTGCCGACATAGTGTTGGAATATATATAAGTATCAGTTTATATAGACAGCGCGGAGCACTTTTAGAAGGAGTAAGAGCTATTTTTATTTATCTTTTTAAACAAGGTATAACATTCGTTCTCTCAACTTCTGATTTTCTGAAGTTGATAACAGCGGAAACACGTTGTCTCCTAATTGAAGCAAAAAATTATCTTGGTATTACGTTTCCATTTTCCCATAAAAAAGTTGCGGCCGCTTTATTTCTTCCCCGGTAAAATGAATTTTGACGCTACGAACGAGTTCTAATACAAGTATTTTCCCGCTCGAAAAAGATTACATTTATATAAAATAACATGTTTGTCTTTTCAAATTTCTGCCGACATAGTGTTGGAATGTGAATAAGTATCAGTTTATATAGACAGCGCGGAGCACTTTTAGAAGGAGTAAGAGCTATTTTTATTTATCTTTTTAAACAAGGTATAACATTCGTTCTCTCAACTTCTGATTTTCTGAAGTTGATAACAACGGAAACACGTTGTTTCCTAATTGAAGGAAAAAATTATCTTGGTATTACGTTTCCATTTTCCCATAAAAAAGTTGCGGCCCCTTTATTTCTTCCCCGGTAAAATGAATTTTGACGCTACGAACGAGTTCTAATACAAGTATTTTCCCGCTCGAAAAAGATTACATTTATATAAAATAAATTGTTTGTATTTTCAAATTCTTTAAACTTGGTCAAACTATCATCAATCTCTTTCTCTCTCTTTTGTTGTTGTTGCCATTTTGCTTTCGTTCAAATCAACTGCGTGTCAAGTAAATTACACTACCCGTTCAATAAATGCAAGGGAAAAGATTTAACGGTGGAGGCAAAGGACGTATTTTACTCAGTGGGAACATCATAATTATTCTGTATTAACATCGACTTCCATTACGACTGGTTCCTAGGAAACCAAAAAATATCGATGGACGATGCTCCACCCCCCCCCCTTCCCCGAAAGATTGAATGGAATATGAAACATCTGAGACTTGGCATTTATAAATTGTACTTAATTAAAATAAATGGGCAATCCAACCCTGTGGTGGAAATTTGCTTTAAAGGAAAGCAAAACAAATCAGGGGAAAACATTCATAAAAGTTTGAAAAACGATCCGATAAACAAGATCAGATAACAAAACAAAGGCCTTTGCGGGTTGTGAAAACAGCCATTAAATAACCGACCCCTGACTTGGTAATTCTTCTCCCCTGTAATTACCAGTGTCGGAACTCTGACAATACAGTTTTCATGTTATCAACTTGATCAGTTTAGCGAATCATTCATGTATGGATCTCCTCTATTATGAAACGCTTATCTCAGCTGCCTGGACCGGATCCCACAATAAGAGGAACAAACGAAATCAATGTAAAGGTGTAACTACTCTGGAAGATTACCGTGTTGAAAGAAGAGGATGTAGGCCCAAACGTAGGTCAAGCTACATGACAATACAAACAACCACTCTTTATGTACCTTTACGAGGGCATGTAACCATTTTAGAGCAGGTTTGAGTTATAGGTATAGCCACGAATATGAGAATTTTCCTGGGCAAATATGCTACCATTGTTAAAGGGGGGAAAAAAGCAAGGCAACATAAAAAAAAACAAGTTTTCTGGCAATAAAGAAAAGCGAGTGCAAGATGAAGAAATTAATGTCTATTATCATTACTATTCCATTACAATATTGTAAGCATCATCATCGCCATCATCATCATCATCATCATCATTTCATGTATACATGCCATCTACAGAACTGATCATGAAACGAAGATTAACAAAGTTTTATTGACAGGATAGGTTGAACGAGAACACAGATGGAGACGAAGACAAATAAATTGAATTCTCACGAGGGATAACCAAAACAAGTCTAGCTGTTCAATGGTTATCCTGATAAATGGGGTTTGTGTGTCATTTTATTCCATAAAATATATCTAGGCAATAGTGGTAAGATTGTAATATGGTAAGGCACACGACAAATGAATATTTCTAATTATGAGAAACAAAGTCGAAAGTATTCAAAGTAAATATTATTTTTGTTTTCGAGAATAAAACAATGTTCATTTCAAAATGCATAAGTTCCCCAAATAGTCCTTTATTTGATTTGCACATTTAAAAGAAAGGGCATTTAGTGTAGATCATGGCATAATGTTGGTCAGAATATAGTTACAAAATGTGTCGAAAACCCGTGTAAAACGAAGGCTTAGGCCTATTATTTATGGCTCGGTTGATAATCGGCCGAGCTTTAGCACACGACAATCATAGACAATGGGGGAATGAATGGAGGTATCGACCGATCTTACGCAATTTGTATCGTGAGTGTATTGAAAAGGAAAGACGTGAAGCTTCAGCAAAATAAGACGGCAATTTCCCTCAAAAAATAACGGACCTTATTTTTCGTATTGATGAACATTACTTATATCTTTAGAAATAAAAAAAAGTCTGAACTTTCATTTTTATATTTACAAAAAGAATCACGAAATTGACTGAATGAGGCGCAATGAAAGTAGAAAGCACCGCCAAATTTTCCATTACTTGCGATCTAACCGAAATCGCTCGAGAACCCCGTATTTCTTTATAGGGGCACATTACGGTGCGGGATCAGTCTAAAGGCCGATATTTTGTTATGCTATTAATATTATGTGCCATTTTTAGATACATGTATTCATATTACCGGCCCGGCCCCCCCACTCAGTGTTATTTAGGGTACGCATATGCGTGTTCCAACCGACCCCCCCTTTTCAGCAAAAGTCCGGTGTGTAAAGTCAATACGGCTCGACCTTTTTCTTTTGTATACGAGCCTTTTTCCGCACCCCCCCTTTTCAGCAAAAGTCCGGTGTGTAAAGTCAATACGGCTCGACCTTTTTCTTTTGTTACGAAAAGGACATTTTGGCAACACGCATGCGGTCATTTTGAAACCTGAGTGGGGGGGCCGGGATTACCGGACGTCTCGTAGTTTCACGGTTCAGACCTAGTGTTATCCATTACGACTGTCAATTTAAGTTCACGAGATAGGAACCAAACTAATATCAATGGATGATGCTCTTACCCCCCCCCCCCCCACCTCCCCACCTCCCACCTCCCCACCTCCTTCCCCCGACCACGAAAGATTGGTGGGGATTTGAAAGTTGGATTGATGACTGTATCTTAGAAATGTTGTAATCAACACCCAAGTTCGAACAGACTGCGATATTTATTGTTAAGTCGCCTCTGTTCTGAGAGCGCCGACATGTGGCGGGAATGTCATAATAAACCTGTCATTATTTGAATGTCGTTTTGCGACTGGTCAATGGTGAGGAGCAATTATTTACGATGACAAAAACATTTGTGTATTACAAAATAATCCAACATTTTAGGATTGCAATACCTTTAATCTCTCTCTCTCTCTCTCTCTCTCTCTCTCTCGATAATAATAAATCCATCTCTATCTCGAATCAACACCGTCTCCTTCTTATCTAATATGAGGCGTCATGTCAATCAACACCAAAGTTTAAAACGCGCGTATATTTGACATTGTTAAGCGCCTTTGTTCTGAGAGCGCCGACATGCTTATGGCGGGAATGTCAAAATCTGTCATTATTGGTATGTGGTTGTTGCGCACGTGTCATGTTGTTGTCCACATGCCATGTTGGCGTGAGATAACATTGTTAAATTATTAGAGCATACGGACTATTTAGCTTGGAAATAAGAAATAAGAAATCTTTTTACTTCTCATATATATAAAAAAAAAGACTAAAATCAGATTTCACCACCTCATATGTCAACATTCACCATCTCTTGCATCCTCTTTCTTTCCCTCGTTCTCTCCAATTCCCCTCTCACTCAGTTATCATCTCTCCCCACTCTCTACTGATCTATATATGACCTTCTCTTTTTTGTTTTGGAATGAATAAGCACACCCTCTACAATTTTTATGAAATTCCGTAGAGAAATATGATATAAGTCATATTTTATTTATTATTGAAGAAGAAAAAAAGAGATAGAATTAAAAAATTAGAGAGGGAAGATGAGGGAGGTGATGAAAAAAAAAGGGGGGGGTAGGATAGTGTGCGCTAAACAAACAAATGATACGCAACATATAAGCACAGACCACAAACAAAATTATGTCCGTCTCGGTTTGGGAATAAGATTATTCGAAACAACATACTTCATAGGTTTACATTAAAGCATGTGCTTTCCTTCATGCGCAGACTCGTGGAGGGGGGGGGGAGCAACGGGGCCAGGCCGCTTCCTCCCTGGCCACCAAAAAAAGACGGACCGCCCCATCCCTGCCCCCCAAAAAGTTTAAAAATAAGATGGTAACCACAAATATCCACTCTCGCTTTTTATCTATAACAAGGATAACATGATAACGGAATAGGGGCAGTGATGAGAGAGAGAGAGAGAGAGAAGCGAAAGCAATTAAATATCGAGATTCTGATATGTCTATTGATCTTTTTGTGGGTACGATGAAAAGGCACGAATGAAGTAGAAAGTTGGATTGATGACTGTATCTTGGAAATGTTGTAATCAACACACAAGTTCCAACAGACCGCGATATTTACGATTGTTACGCCTCTGTTCTGAAAGCGCCGACATGTGGAGGGAATGTCATAATAAATCTGTCATTATTTGAATGTCGTTGTTGCAACCGTGGTCAATGGTGAGGAGCACTTATTTCCGATGACAAAAACATTTGTGTATTACAACATAATCCAACATTTTAGAATTGTTATAGGCACACAGCCAATTTACACCTGTAATCTCTCTCTCTCTCGATAATAATAATAAATCCAGATCTCGAATGAACACTGTCTCCTTCTTATCTAAAATGAGGGGTCATGTCAATCAACACCAAAGTTTAAAACACGCGTACATTGTTACGCGTCTATATTCTGAGAGCGCCGACATAGTAGTGGCGGGAATGTCATAATAAATCTGTCATTATTTTATTTATAAATAAGCACACCCTCTACAATTTTATGAAATTCCGTAAGTCGTATTTTATTTATAATTGAAGAAAAAAAAACACACACACACACACACACACACAAATCATTATTTATAAGAGAAGGAATTTAAAAAATAGAGAGGGTAGATGAGGTAAGTGATGTAACAAATTAAAAAAAATGATACGCAACATAAGTACAGACCACAAAGAAAATTATGTCTGTCTCGGTTTAGGAATAAGATTATATGAAACAGCATACTTCATAGGTTTTCATTAAAGAATGTGCTTTCCTTCATGCGCAGACTCATGGAGGGGGGGGGGGCAACGGGGCCAGGCTGCTTCCTCCCTGGCCAAAAAAAAAAAAGACGGACCCCCCTCCCCATCCCTGCCCCCCAAAAAGTTTTAAAATAAGATGGTAATCACCACAAATATCCACTCTCGCTTTTTATCTAAATGTATCATTTCATTAGTCCTCCGATCTTTCAACACCCACCATCTCTTGCATCCTCTTTCTTCCTCTCATTTTGATCATTCAGATTCATCCGCATTTTCATGCAAAATATTTTCTTCATTTTTTTCTCAATCTTTCTTCTACTCTTTTTACCATCTTTAATGAGGCATCGTGTCAATCAACACCAACGTTTCAAAACACCGCGTATATTTGACACTGTTACGCGCCTTTGTTCTGAGAGCGCCGACTCAGGACATATTTGTGGCGGCCTGGCGGGAATGTCATAATAAATCTGTCTTCATTCTTTCTCAATCTTTCTTCTACTCTTTTCACCATCTTTAATAAGCTGAAGAAAAGAAAGAAAATCAATTACAATATCACCGACGCTTGAGAAATAAATAGTGAGAGAAAGACAGCTAGAAGCGAAAACAATTAAATATCGCTGATGTTACCGGAGTTTATGACAAAAATTAAGCCGTCGGAAAGAAATCAAAGTAAGTCCATTATCACCTGCGCTCGAGAAATGCAAAGAGCGACCGATCGCGGGAGAGACAGAAGCGAAACCAATTAAATATCTGTTGATTTCTATCAATTCTTATGGTGCATTCTATATCGAAACTCTTCCGGCACGCAATATCAAGAAGGTAGTTGCTGCCGATCGATCTCGCCTTTGTTTGGATGGCCTATTCATGGAGCATTCCAGAATGCACCCACAATGCGCCAATTAAGTCGTTAAGTACCGCATTCTAGGTACATTCTAGGTACATTCTGGAATGCGGATTAACAGAACAATAGATTCTGAATAGGGCATTCTACATGCATTCCGAATGCCAGTTGAATAAATCCGTGGCGCCTTATACAGATAAAAAGTTATATAACCCTCTTATTATTATTTTTCATCTGGGTGTATCGCTTTGCCTTTTTTGTTACCGGTATATATAGCCATTTTTGTAAATATGAATGTAAATAATAATAATAATAATAATAATAATAATAAATTTATATAGCGCAGCTTTTATGCAATATATCGTCCTTGTTTTCACGAAGTGACGGTAGCGAGGAAAATCGTAACGCAAAGTGAATGCAATTTTTTTTCACTACCGTCACTTCGTGAAAACAGCGACGATATATTCAGCTGCGCTGGTTAAATCACCTTGTATCAATCACATCGTATATCATTCTGTATTTATATGTATGATGTAGGCCTATACATTCCTTGTAATTCAGCTCTTAAGCTATGACATGGTTTCGGGATAAATACCTTTTCAAATCAAATCAAATTTTACAAAGTAAACTAGGGAAAAATCTCACACTTTTGTACCTATTTTGTATATTTTCACTTCTTCTCCAAACATGGATGGCAAAAAAACATATATGGTTAATACATATCTTGTTGTTTTTTTTCATTTACACTCTAAGTTTAAAATTCTGGATGAATATACAAATATCTTGACAATTCTAAATGACTAATGTTGTCATAGCAAGTAGGAAGGACATCCATCTAATCACTTCTTGTTATTCATCTGATATAAGGTGTGTGCAGGATGGAGTATAGTGAGCTAGTAATTGGCAATTATCATTGATACACAACTATAATGAGAGCAATAAATGAACCAGCATGGCTGGATACCATCATCTCATTCTAATATAACTAATTCTGAATGAGGTCAATCTCTTGGGTCCCTTCCATTGAGGTATCTTAGGGTGCGTTTATCATCCCTTTTCTGGCCTACAATCGGCGTTTTTTTAAACGTGTTTCAGGCAAATTTGCATGGTGATAAACGCAATCCTGTTTTCAATCGTCTGTAGATATGGGCATATTGAAATGCCAAAAAAGGTGCGTTTTGAAAGTGTGAATGAGCAAGAATCACTTTTCTGAGAGATGATAAACACAAAGCTGTTTATAAACACACATACATATCGGACCTTCCCAGGCTAATTTCCGGTTCAGAGAAATAGCCCGCGCCGTGTGCTGTGCCCTAGTTGACCTCGGGAGCAAATCGCTGCTTCCTGGGTCAAACGGCGTATAGTAGTTGCGCAGAGACAAGGCCTTTATTTTGAATCGTGATAAGTTGATAAATGTGACATCCGGCAAATCACGTTCCTATAGTGGGGTTCGATATGTATGTATAGAAACACTGTTTCTGAGTGACAAAAGATGATAAACGCACCCATAGAGATGTTTGCATGGGTTGATCTTATTTGAAAAGAGATAAACTAATATACCATCATCTTCTTGTTTTTCTTCAATATCTTGTGGTGACATAATATGTTTTAATAATAATTTGTTATTCCTTGTATTTCCACGCTGCACAGACAAAAACATGTTTGGTCATCATCATTGTTTGAAAGTGAATGAATTAACTTTCAGCTTGTTAATCATTTTCAAAAGTATACAATCTATCAGTTCAAATTGGATTTCAAAATAAAAAGTTACTTGTATATTATCTAGTTTAATACAGTCAGTTGTTTGGAGGAAAAAAACAGAAACATAGTATAGGCTTATATATCCTTCAAAGGTCTAAACTCTAAAAGCAATAAGCACAATACAAGCAGCTGCAAGAATTATTGGCAATAGCGCATATTAAAGTTGCCAACTACAATAATCCTATAGTCCACATTCATAGATATTAGATCATGAATTGTAAAAGAAATGACAGTAAAACCTTGTCATATGTTATAATATAATTTCCTATATGGGTCAGTGTAAATTGTTTCATATACCTTTTAAATAACAAAGGTTGTGTCATACATATGATGAATAAATAATAAATTCTTACAAAAAAAATTCTGACTAAAAAATAACAATGTTCACATCCACATAATGTAAAATATAGATTGTTTTACTGAGAGAGGGAGATCAGTTTGAATACAATAGATTATAACTAGGGAATATGACTTATTTATTATACTATTAATAGTTCACACATTATGACTAGCTGTGACACTGTTATCAAATGAAAGATTAATATTTATGACAATATATTGATCTTGAATGTCATTTTCATAAGGAGATAATATTCATATCAATTGATTTTTCCCATATAACATGCTGGTAACAAATATTTAGCAAGTGTGGTAACTTTTCAAAAAATTTAATCAAAATCGGACAATGGAACCGAATCAACAAAAAACATGACACAGGTTTCAGTGAAGGAGACAATTTACTTAATTTCTTTTCTCTATTTATAAAAATTGAACCGTGAAGCTAATAAACTCACACATAAAAATCGTTTTATTTTGAAAATATCTGGTATGTATGCCTATACAAGACAAGACCACTTGATATTTGCTTTATACTAGTAGTATGTGATTCATTCAAATTGTCTCTCCCTCTCTCTCTCTCTCTCTCTCTCTCTCTCCCTCTCCCTCCCCCCCCCCCCCCCCCTCTCTCTCTCTCTTTCACACCCTGTCAACCCCCTCCCTCCCTCTCTCTCTCTCTCTCTCTCTTTTTCTCTCTCTCTCTCTTACTAAAAATACGATTACATATTCTACTGCACGTCATATTTATAGGTACAGCAGCCTATTTACTCTAAAGCTTCTCTCTCTGTCTCTCATCCACATGACAGATTGAATAATAAAATTGAATGAGTATTTAATACGCAGCGGTCAAACTGTTGAACAAGATGAATATCAAAGGTGAGGTATGTCTACTAATGTTTCTTTCACCTGGACTTAGTCTATCTTCAAGCCCAACAGAATTGTCAGTCTGAAAGGGCGAAAGAGCTATGAGACAACACAACCTCATGACTATCTGAGAGATGTTTTTGCACCATCAATTTCAAGCACTACAAGGCTTTAGAGTAAATAGTCTGCAGTTCCTATAAATATGACCTGCAGTAGAATATGTAATCATATTTTTAGTGATTGACTTTGCGCTCATTGAGTTCTGTTAATGAGCAGAAATAAATAGCATGACATTTTTTTCATATTAGATATTAGGTCTACAAAAGAACAAGATAAACAATAAGTGATTTTTTTTTTTTTTTTTGGGGGGGGGGGTTTCATTTGCAGCGACTTGTCTAATTTAATCCTGTACAAAACAACTGATCTACCAGTTCAGATTTCTTAAATGGGTGTCAGCTGACATGAAATAAAACATCATAAATTATCCAATTTTGAGATCTTCACTAAATTCCATCCTTGCAAATATAAATAGTGTGCAATGTACTTATGTATCTCTTCATAGTTAGAAATAATCTTAAAATAATTAATAAAACTATCTGTGAATCCCTTCATTAGAGATTTAACCAATGAAAAATCGGCAAAAGCAACTATAGAAACAAGACTGATAGAGCAGATTTGATCTGTAATGCTAGAAACTGCTCTTTTAAGGTCAGCATCCATACAAGCCCTATTCATGCTTGGAAAGATTCTCAAACCTGTGTTTGTAAATCACAATTACAGTACAATAAATATAAATTTAGTTAATCATGATGCAAGGTCTAGGTAATTCATGTTAACCAATAGGAAAACATTAACCCTAGTCTAACTTCCTTTATATAATGACTTTCAATAAAGTATGCAAACCTTCCTCAGGGGTGGGCCTTGTGTACAAAAGAGGAAATCTTGGATAGTTGTTTATAAACAGGATAGAACATAATATACACAAATATACCTACAAGAAACTTGTTTTTGATAGAAACAGTTCTGGTGCATTGTGTTTGGGTTCAAATTGTCATGATGGTTCTATGTTACATTGCTCCGGCAATGATTGCTATGGGCTTGAGTTCATCAAAGATGTAGGATTAGGGTTAGAGTTGCAATTGAGGTTCAGGTTTGGGTTAATTAAGGGTTAGGGTTAGGTGAAGTGCTTGGTCTATGTTTGAAGTTAAGAATTCAGCAGCAGAAGCTGCATTTACACTATAAGTAAAAAACATTGGTTATTCTAACATTCCAAAGTTATGTTGAAAGTTGCTGGGCAACGTACTACCCACATAAACGCGAAGAAAAAACCCTTAAAACAGTTACTGTCCCTCGAACCAGTAAACAGATAGGTGATAGGGCCTTTTCTGTTACTGCCCCCAAAACCAGCATGTCAGGCAGTTCCAATCATTTAGTAGTGTCCACACACCAAGCGCTCATTTACTCATATATCTTCCACAATTTAATGTTTAATTGGCATATCAGCTGATTCTTTATGAGATTTCTCTCATGATTAATGATAATGATAACAACAGACAACAATGACAACAGTACTAATAAGATGAAGATGATGATGAAGAAGAAGAAGATTTCGTATTCTGCTATATGATGATTGGCTTAATAATAATATGTAAAAAGTACAATATTTGTTTATATTACTTTTCAGTTCATTGTTCTTTTATTATAACAGAGAAAGATTAACACTGATAAAAAGAGCGAATTTAAAAACCAATTTTCCAATGAAAAATTAAGATTGTCATTCAAATCTCACTATTCTTTGTGTTGTTGTTGTTGTTTTCAAAGGAAATAACAATGGTAAGTTGTTGTTCCCTTTGTGGGGGATAGAACATTTGTTTTCATAAACCATGTGTGAAAAGGTGCAAAAATGTGAACAGGTGCAAAACGTGAGATTTTCACCTTGGTTTGAATTTTCACTTGTTTTAGTGTGTGAAATGGGTCTGGGGGAGAACACCTTCTCAATGTAGTCACATTCATCCCACCGACAAGGAGAACAATGATTTCATTCAGGTACCATTCAATAGCAACCGTATGTTTAACCTTCTAACAACAAGAGCGCAATCCAAACTTCCAAGATTTAAAGAAGAACAAATCTTTATCTTCCTAGTACAAGGATTTACCCCTATTGGGAGTTTCACTACTGAACATGTTCATAGCACATATGCATGAAGGACAGTTATGTATACCCTTACAATACTTGTACACAGTGCTATGTCAATGTCATATCAATGTGTACATACAGTTACTAATGCAAACAAAGACATGTGTTGAATGATAGTAAATTTGTTTTCAACAAGGAGTGAGCTAGTTATATAAATGACATTTAGACCTACCAGGATTAAAGGGAGCTGAGATGGCTCAGTGGTAGAGCACAGTAGTTAATCAGTCCCCTTGCCCTGGCTGCTTATTTATATGGATGCTTTCTATACAGTCAGGTCCCATGTTCAATGAAAGCAGAAAATCAGATAAAGTGATTGATGAAAATTTAAACAAAAACTGACAAACAATAAGGAAGTTAACAATTCTTGAATGATGAGATCACCGTAAACTCTGTGGATATCACTGTGATATATCGTCAGACAACTCTCGCATTTGCTCCCATTCACAGATGACTCAAAGACTTCAAAATTGTATAGAAAAGGAGGATTTCTTTCAATTTTTAGGGGGCATATATCTTGAGTGCAGTCCTTAGGAAAGTTGCTTAGAGGACATTGTGATGGATTAGTGACAAGCAAATGTTAACCGACTAGTTTGTCAATGTGAAAATGCATTTATATAGAGAGATCTTGTCTTACAAACATTCATTACTTTCATACAATTTATCCAAATTCTTTCAGAATGTCTTCAAACTATTTCTATGATTTTCTGTGTTGTGTTGTAAAAGGATTAGATTCTCAATATTACAGAATAGAAAATATAGATCAAGAACTTACTTCTGTGTTGCTTAGGTGATCTATACTGTGGTAGCATATTTCTCATCCATCGTGGTAACGATAGTCTATTTTCACTTGCTTCTACGTGTGCTGTATTCAATACCAGGTACAGACACAAACATAGAGATACGCCTCTCCAAACGGTCCTCAGCATTGCCCCATCCATACTGATGTATCTTCTATCAAGTCTTAATATTTGTACAACAACAAACTTCCTGCAGTACCTGGATCTTTCACAGGAGACAATTCATGGAATGAAATATTCACATGTTCATAGCACTCATCTCCTAAAAATAAGGAGGAAAGCCCCATATGTAGCTCAATAAATGAATGCAGCAGCAAAGTCATTAAGTTTGGGACGTACTTGTAGAATGACACATTCTCCACTCTTTTGTTTTCAAACTTGATTGAGTTGAAATGCAATTAGGTGAATCAGGTGTACAAATCAAACAAGTCTTGATAAAGTTCCTTTAATGCACCTTTGATGAGAGGGTGTGGTGACACTCAGTCTTGTCCCTGTCCTCTCTATGGCTTGTTCTGACTTCTCTACCAAAGCAACCAACCATCAGCGAGAGAGAAAGGGAGAGAGGGGGATGCCATCCACTCGGATAGCTCTTACAAGGCTCAGTGCAAATCTGGAACTCGTTTGAAGAGTAGTCGCTACTCAGCTTGATATCAATACAGGCTGGTTCACTGGCCTTCTCACATCACCCACAGCCTGGCTGCATGCATGAAGCCAAGCTACCATACACTCACAATCAAAGATGCTTTCAACCGACGACGACCAAGGAGATAAATAGTACATTTAGCAGCTCACAAAAGTTCTCATCGAACTGGACAACTGGGATTGTGAGAAGTGTTCAATTGGGTGGCAATATTTATATCAAGTCATTGGGTTAGGACAAACAGGAGAAATCAAAACAACTAAAAAATTGAATTGAAGTGAGAAATGGGACCTGGTGTTCAAATATACAGAATATATTTCAGTAAACTCAATCTCTTGCCATGTATGTAAATCATATCTTTGTGACTGTGCCAAGGAAAGAACACATTTGGCAATGTCTATCTAACTGCCATATATAGTAAGTGGGAGACCAAATAAGCACCTTTGTACCCCTATATACAAGTGGAATTCTTCCAACACTGTTTATTCAATAATATCTCTTTCAAAAACATGGAGTACAAAGTGCAATGTTCACATACTCTTTAAGACCATTTCTATACTTTACTAGGTCTGCACTTTCTAATGAATAATTCATTTATGTCAGCCAATCACAGTCTTCTATCACCAGAGTAATTCTTTCTTTCCAAACCTTTTAGGAACTGAGCATAGGTCATCTGTCCAATCACACCCTCCCCCTATACAGATTGTACTCATTATACTAAACAGGGGTGTCCAGGACAAGTTTTGTGAGGGACTGTTCCAGTAAGCCTTTGAATAGTCTGTGCGGACAGACTTCATTTGGGTAGATAAATAGAGGAGCCTTGAGCTTAGGCTTATTTTTTCAGGCACAAGCAGTGCCACAGAGATGGCTACGACTATTTGACTAGGACAATGATCGTAAAGAGCTAGTAAGGACTAAAGGTCCTGCGCCTGCAAACTAGCATTGAACAACTGTCTCTGAATTAGTTGATGTTTTCTTCTATAGCAGACTAAAACAAGAGAACAAAGGTACAAGTTTGTTAGATCTAACCAGGGTTCAGGTTATATCTGTCAGGAGTACAACAAGGATACATTGTTCAAGTGAATGATGATCTAGGGACCAATATGGTAAAGCCTGCTTGATTTCCCATGGTACCTTGTTAACTCCAGCCATGTCAAGAAATTGCTATCTTTCTTCACATCCATCTTCCACATGTACTCTTCTTTATTACTATGTCATAGCAAGGAATGTATGTAGGACATCATTGAAGGAAAATCACTTGTCACTAATTAAAGACCCATCTAAATTTGAAACCCAATAGTATTCAACATAAAAAGGCAAAGGTCATTGTAAGGCCCCTCTTTTTCCATATCTTTTCAACCTCCATGGTTTCATGCCAACATATAGCCCAGCATCATAGGGGCAACTGCAACTCCATTTTGGCAGCATACTATACTTGTACTACTTATATTATCTTATCATATTTACCATATTTTGTAGAATGAGCCTAAGATTCATATAGCGTTTAGAGACTTCGGTGGTAAGCGCTTTATAAGCACCGTTTGTATTATTATTATTATTATTATTACTGAATATGTGGATGAAGCTTCTCATCAGTACCATTGTTATTGAATAAAGTCCTATCCAGCAGTTAAACTTTATTGTTACCATTTCTGAACAACCGACAAACTTTATTACAAAACACTCTCGTGAATAAAAATAAAATAATATTATTATTAATAGCAGAAATGATAATAATCATCAAAATTCAATATACAATACCACTAATAATGATAATGACAATAATGATTGTTATAATGATTATGATAATAATAATAGTAGTAGTAATAATAATAATAATAATAATAATAATAATAATCTTTATGATTTTGTTAAACACAAGTTCATCAAATAATCATTTACATTCCAAACATTTTTTCTTCTTTCACATATTGCCTATATCATCTACACAGAGAGCAAGATAGATGTTAATTCACACTGACTCCTGGCTCCCAACATACGATATCTTGTAAATGGAAACACGTAAGCCCTAGGTGTTGAGTGGAGCTCTACCGTGTTAAGTGGAGTTCAGTGTTAGCAACATTCTTCTGACTCTCTACTCCCTGCTGGAAACAAGTTCCAAGAATCGTAATCTGACACATTTCACATGCACGCTCGTTCACATTTTCTAAAAGTTGACGATTCCTCATTTTTTACTGCTTTGGGTACAAATTTCACATTCTGTTGGTGTTATCAGGAATGTTATAATTTTGGGCTACATTTTCTGTAGATTTGCCCACCTTCAGAGTTATTGTCTACTTTCAACAATGGCCATTTCGGTGCTTTTCTGCAAGTTTTCAATAGTTTTTTTCAATGTGGTTTTCCTACACTTAACTATAGCATATACTTTTTACCTGATAACAATTCATAATTATTTCTTAAAGTGTTTTCTTAAAACTAAACCACTGATTAGTACTTCAAAACTGGCTTCAAATGCCCATGGTTACTGTGAAGTCCACAAGAAAAGAGACCATCTTTCACTTGCTTGTTTGATTGTTTTATATGACTGCTAAGAAATCATGTGTATGATTGTAAGTAATCAACTCGAGGACCCACGACTTTAAGTCCTCTCTGAGGGACTTGGTAATGAGAATTAATGCCTTACCAAATGGCACTAAAGCGCATCAACTTGGTTTGGAACCCTGGACCTCTCGGTTACGAGACCACTGCTCGACCACTGAGCCATCATACCTCCTCACTCAAGTAAGCCTCTCTCTGTAATATAGACCATACTTTTTCTATCATGGCTGGTACGTTGCTAGGAAGCATAGCTCATTAGTAGGCTGTCACCAGCATGCACACATTTGGTTTTCATTAGGCCTGTTTTCATCAGCTTGAGTTTGCCAAATAACCCGCTATTTTAACTATTCCGATCACAAATTAACCAGTTATTTTGCGTCTTCAACAGCCCGTAGTTGCAATTAGCGGGATATTTGATCAAGGAAATATATCCCAAGAAATCTTGCGTCTTGTTTCCAAAATATCCTGCTATTTGGGAAATATATAGCAGGCTAATTTGCGCGCGTCGGAGCTAGTTTGTGATGAGCGTATCAGTCTGGTGAGATGCAATTTCGAGCTTCGGGATAATATCCCGAGTCTGAAAATAGTGGGTCATTTGGCAAACTCTAGCTGATGAGGACAGGCCTATTTACCTTGGTAGCTAGAAACCAATGCATTCCACTCTAACCAACTCTGATCCACTCCTAAGCACTAAACATTCCAACCAGTGGATGAAATATGACATGCATAAATAGGTATGATATCACATCTATTGATAAAACACTGTTCTGTATGCAATAAAGGATAAGTCACACAAGTATACCTTTAAAGGTAATTTCTATTTCTGGAATTGGAATGAAACTAGTTGAATATGTCCTCCTAATGTTCTACTCAAAGCAAATTTACCTAGGCCAGATATGTTGATGATCTATCCATGATTACTGGTGAAGTTTAATATGAATATTTGAAAAGAGGACATGTCAAGTTTAGGCTATAGTATAATTCATCTAATGTCTGTCCAGGATTTGCAGCACAACACAGAGATATGTAGAATATTGTGGTGGTCCTCAGTTTCTGTTTTACAAGTGTCAATTACAAGAGTGAAGTCAAGAGCATGGGCGAAGCACATAAATTATTTGTCACCTCTCATCTGTTCTTCATGAGGAGGAAACAAAACTTACACTTAACAGCAAATAAGAATTTTCAGTGTCTTGTTTTTTATCTAGTAAAATGAGAAAACATCTTGCAAAAGTCGTTTTTAGGCCCTTACCAAAACTGTATGTGGGCTTGGTGCAGTTAGAATTAGTGGAAAGGGCCTTCAATATAATATCCCACCTAAGAGGTAAACTATTGATACCAATAATGATTTGTCCCACCAGCTCAATTGCAAGGGGGCTGGGTTAGTTAGAGATATTATCAGAATGATCCTTTCTCAGACTCCAGAGTAACAGGTTTCTGTTTTGTGAGCTGTGTCATACCAGACATAGTTCAGTATGAAAAATAACCATTTCACGTATCTGAAATAAGTTAAAAAAATGCCTTAAAGTGTACCAATCATCAAAAAAATAATTTGTGCCCAGCTAGAATATAAAATCATTTAAACAAACTTCATCTCATATTCTATGGGATGATGGTTAAGGAATAAAAACAACATAAAGAATAACTTTAAATCCTGCATGGAGCTAATTCCGACTTGGGTTCTGTGTGGGCCCTATTTTAAAAGGATAGTTGAGTTTTGTTGCAGAGGGTACTATACAAAATAATTTTTTGGTGAGATAATGAAAACCTGAGTGTCAAATTTGAAGGAGCATACAATTTAAATGACAAAATCTTCTTTATTTGATCAAAATTGGTTGAGAGACAGCTGAAATATCCATAAATATAATGATTTCTAATATTTGTGGCACCCACAAATATTCAATAATTTGAACCAGCCTATGAAAAAACAAAATAGCATCTTATACGTTTTATTCCAGCCAATGCCGATGTTGGCTTTTTGTTGGCTTTTTCATGTTGGATATAATACACTCAACCAGCCGGCCCATGTATTGTTATTATTTATTAATCAATTAATTAATGGTCACCATATATTTTTGAAAGTGGAGCTGAATTATTATGATTGTATTGACTAAATTTCACACATTTTGGGGTCTAAAATTAGCTTCATAGCAATTTTATATCCTAAACGAGCATATAGAAATGTAATAAATAAGAATAAGAGCAATAACCGTGCACTTTGAAGGCATTTGAAAATTCCTTTTATGCTAATTTAAATTGTCTTTTAAACTTGCAATACTTCTTTATAGAAATATTTAAAACTCATATGTTAATTATACTGCATTGACATGGAGCCCCTAATATTCAAAAGAAACATTTTCTCGCTATTGAATAAAGTTAGACTTCACTTAAATCACTGGAGAAGAGTTTTATTTACTTGAAACAGATGGGTATAAAATGTTTGGATTGAGTAAATCAAGTAGATTTAAAGTTTTAGAAATTCCAATTTGATAATATCTATATTAAAACAGCTACCAGTATATTCTAACTGAGAATGTGAAGTCACAAGAGAATGTCTGGAAAAGATTGAAGTTGTAACAAGTTGTAGTTGACCACCTATAGCCGCGGTTGTGCCACATTCCAAGTATTTAGTATGCGGACACTTTACATGGAAACAGGTAATTCTCAGCAGAGGTCTGCTCTAACCTAAGCCCATTTCCTGACTTGCAATCATCATTAATTAACATCATATAAGTTTTATGAAAGTGCAAGGGGGGTAAAATAACAGATGTGGATGATGCATGTACCGGTATACACTGTAACATGTTGGACATAGCTAGAACAGAAAGTAAGTGAGGGGAAATTGGATGTTGATTTTCAATACGCATACGGTAATCAAAATCATATTCAAACAGCAGCATGAACCTCTTAAATCACATATATCATCATGAAGTACTTTCAAATGAAATCCATACCATCATAAGCATGATATCAATATAACCATGCTCCTAATCATCCATTTCCAGAGTGACATTATCTCCAAAAGTACATTTATTTTTCATAAAAGAATAATTTAGCTCATCCTTCATGTTCGTTTATCATAGACCAATGGCTAGGTAAATGGGAAAATAGAGAATGAAATGCATTATTGAAGTTTTTAAAATACATAGAATTAAGTGAAGAAAGATTATATGCCTTAAGTGGTTTAAATCTCATCTAATTCCTAGTGATGTTACCTATGATTGTAAAGTTACACATATCATATTTTTAAATCTCATTAAATACACATCTAACAATCAACTTTGATGCCCCATTTTAACAAATAGTTTTTTTCTTACAAATTTGGGAATGTTTTTACATGCATTTGTTCTTATGAAAATTATGATTATATTATTCAATGATTTCCAAGACTATTTTAAAAATGTACTACAAAGTTCCTTAAAAACATTCATTGTTTTGCTTTCAGTAAAATGCATCTCTATCAACAACACTTAATGTTCTCATTTAGACAGGTAGCTCATGTCTATTTGTGAAAAACAGGCTGATTAAAATGAAAGATTGATTGGAAATGTGTCAAATTACTAATGAGATTTATTTCAAGAACAAGATGACTAAAATACTAAAAATGGAGCAGTCAAAAACATGAAAAGGGGGACAAGTAAGGCATATCAGATGGGCTAATAATGTTACTTTGCTGTATCATCCACCACAAGACATAATCAAATCATCTTACATTTTGCCAAATTTGATCATTGTTCTCAAGGTGAGACAGCACAAAAACAAATATCTCTCTGTGTGTCTGATATTTCTCAAAAATTGATAAATTGATAGTTTGGTATTTGAAATGATACTTTATTCCTATTTTAGCAACTAATGAACATGCATACAAGTTCATAGAATTGATCCTATACTGTCTTTTTAAATAAAAAATGTGGTACCTCTTTTCAAAATGAAGAGGAATGGCAAACTCTACAGAGCAGTCAATAAAAGCGTGGTATATGTTATTCATGAACAGGGAATGAAGCAGTAAATAATCCCTCTGATACAAATAGTTAGGGCCTTTCAGAGATGGCCCTGCAGTACCCTCACTATAAGCATAAAAGCAAAAGATCTGTGATGGTTAATTCTACAGATTGATTACCTAGAGGGAATGTAAAATTACTTCCAATGTGTCAATTAGTATGACACATTTATTCTCTTACTACGAAACGATAACAAGTCGCCATAAATCTAGAGTATTTATATGTATGAAGCCAGACTGAACAACATAAATTTGATGCAAGAATCACCCCTTTAGTAAGCTAATGAGGGCAGTTTATAAATAGGCATATTGATGGTATGAATGTGGCTTATAGATCTGTCAACACACAATTAACACCCCCACCCCGCCCCACCCCAGCACACAGGCACTCACACTCCGGAGCCAAATGACCCCATAACTCCAGAGGGCAGCATAGAGTGTAATGTTATAGCAGGGATTGAACATATGAAGACCAATCTGCAAATTAGTTCATCACATGCAACTTTTTAAAGTTAAAATAGAAATAAAATTCAGTATATATTGGTGTTTTTATCTATGCTGATCCATAAAAACACATTTTTAGTTAAATGCATTTATTACTCATTTTTGCACACGTCTCACTGCGATAAAAAAAGATAAAAAATCACTTTAAAGTAAAAGCCATTTACAGAACTATGTCCTTTGTTTGTCTCGTCACATTTTGTTCCTCATCTATTTGACGCAATATGACTTTGTATATATATATTTTACTGCAGTAGAATTTCTTTATAATTTTCACTATTATGTATGTTAATAACTGTTGCGACTTTCTGATAACTGTGGACATGAATGAATCAAACTGAATTGACTGGTTTAGTAACATATTCAAATGTTATGCATAATTTTAAAACAAAGGTCATCCTTGACACCTTGAAAGCTTGCCCGTGGCTTGTCCGACATAGCAACATGTAATGTATGCAGAGTGAATTCCAAGTATTGTAGTCCTTCCATTTATAATAGATTACTGGAATAACTCATCACTAGGTCTCCAAAAAAGAAACATCCATAAATGTGAATATGTTAGGACACAGGTCTATTGGGCCCTTGTAAGTGGTGATAATGGGTCTCTAGTTGGCACGATAGAGTACCGAAGTGCTAACGGCTCTTCATCTTGGTTACTGGTTCCAAACAACAGAACCTGCGCATGAAGTTTACCCTGACATTATTCAAGCAATAGACTGGAGCAGTGTAAATTCAATGTTTGGTGCTGGTGTACCGGATCACCACGCCATTGTTTAGCACAAAATCGTTTGGAACCAGCAACCTTGACAACTTTGGCATAATGACATCACACTTCAGTACTTTATATAGGTTGTGATAATAGAAAGTTGTAGGTTATAAATAGCGATAGTGCTTACCCCCTCCACATGAAGCTGAACAAGTTGACCATCCTCTATTCTTCCAGATATTAGTCAGTGGATACAAGTACTGGTAATGAAGCTTCTCTCGTGTTCGTCTGCTGTCTGATAAAAACACCTGGAAAAAAAAATCAAATCATTCCTGTTTAAAACACTATACATTGCTATATCAATGCTAATTTTATTGGAGGAGCTCGCGCCTTTGAATGTTTTTTTTAACAGATATATGGCGCCATACAAATGCTGTTCATCATCATCATCATATCAGATTGCTAATGCCACATATTGAAAAACATGAAAGTTGAAGAAAAAATGAGAAGAAAATGGAGCTGATAGAAAGAAATATATAAATTTACTGCCCTTCGTTGTCGAGAAGAAATCAACACTGAAATGTCAATTTTGAATTTGTTTTCCCCATCTGTTCCCTCACATTTCCTCCTTCATAATCTTTACCACCATTTCAACTAACACAAAAGAAAAATTTGATATTATTTAACATGCTTACCATTAGAATCTAGCCACTATTTCAAAAGTACAAGAACATTAAAAGATTATAAAGTCATCAATTACTGATGTCTGTTTTAAACCTTTAAAGTGTACCAACCACCAGAAAACATATTGCTCTGTATGGTAGGAGTTCCATGTTGTTATATTTTTTGATAAAAAATATGAGCTTCAAGTAGAGGTGTCGCGGTCGAGTGGATATGTCACTGGACTGTGGACCATAAGGTTTGCAGTTCAAGTCCTGCCACAGCAATAATCTCCTTTGGCAAGACAGTAATCTAGATTTACCACTCTCCACCCAGGTGTTAAATGGGTACTCGGTAGGATGCGAAAGTTAATGTGGTTAGATGAGCAAGTGCCAGGCCAAGATGAGATTTAAGTTGAGTTTAAATACCATCTACCTGAACACCACTTAAGTTTGTAGGTAATTGGTGTACTTTAAGCATTGAACATCAACGTCTGAAAGATATGATTTTGATTACGTGGGTCAGTAGGAAGACCGTATAGCTGACCAGTAGATCTCATCCCTGCAAACAAATCTTTTATATCTCTATATCGCCTAGTTCACTCCCATTTCTTCCATGTCGCCTTCACACATTTTACTTCTTCAGATTTCTTTTATTTTGTCCATTTAGTTTTCTGGTGGCCTTCATGTCCACCTACAGCTTCTGTTCACATAATGGATTCCTATTGCATGTATCAAGAAAATGGATTCCCTGGAGCGCAGAGATCATATCCCCCATTAATGCAAAGTTGAATACGTGTCACCACTTATGCACGTATTTCCTTTTATTTTTAACGGTATATGCTCAAAAGTGTTTAATACTGTCAATTATACTGCTTTGGAAGAATACAAGCAATTTATTTCATTTATGAATTATAACATTTTTCTAAGAATTGGCATTATATTCCTGCACATTTAAAGTCTCCAGTTGTCTACGAATCCTAGCCTTGTGATGTCACTTCACACAGAGCTACTGGGATTGTTTCCCCTCTTGAGTTTCAGAAGATTTCACACTACAACTGTACTACAAAATGTTCTTACCTACCTAGAAAATCTTCATTGTAGGAGTTAATGTATGACAAAGGGTGGTATAGTCATGGATTGTGGTCCTATTTACGTTGCATCTTATAAAACGTATTCTGAGATCTTCTCAAACATGAGTGTAGTGTGAACAAGTCTAGATGTAATTGAGAAAGGGAGAGGAAGTTGGCACTGCTCCGATCTCATATAGGAGGCTTACTGACAGACCGCCATGTAACGAGTGACTAACTACGTGCAAGAATTTGACCAAAACATGACCAAATTCAAATGAAAATCCATGACTCCTGGTTCAAGGGTAGAAACTAGTTCAGAGGATTGACATATGCCTGCAACATTTTAATGAAAAAACACAGTTTGAATAAATTCAGGGAGGTATAGTCAGCAATATCTACAAAGGTATCTTAACTAAATGACTATCAAATCTGAGACAAGAAGCCTGATTAGAATTATTTGTAGCCATTTCTAGAGTCAAAATGTGAAAACAAGCAATAAAACATAGACACCATAGGGAATATTATATCTCTTCGTGGATCTACAAACAATTCTCTCCATATTAGGTTTCATACCATGCACATGGGATTTAAACATATCCCATGCAAAGGGGAAATCTCATAAAATGATGAAGAGATAACGCTGTAATGTTATGAGGACATCACTCATTACAAGAACAATCAGTCACAGGAAATCCCACTGCAAGAAGCGCTGTCACTGCATGGGAGGGTGGACATTATACATGCAGCCACACTATTTTCTTTTTTCTCAACTTCAGAAAACTCTTTACATCATGTATTTCAAACCTTTTGAAACATTTGAGATCCAATACTGAAATCCAAACTTTTGGATGCAAAAAGTAAATGTATTAGAAAATGAAGATTAATTAAACTTCATGACTGATTCTTCAGATGACTGTGCAAACATAATTTTAATTCACTGAAATTATGCTGTATCCAACAAATTGTGATTACAACTAAGGTGTCTTTCAAACGCAATAACCAGCATCTTTAAGTATATATACATCTATAAGATCATGTATTGATTAAAGTCCAACAGATGTCTGCTTCTAATCTCTTCTCACTTCATATCCTAGAGAATTTACTTGTTTGTGCCTGACAAAACTTTTATTGACCCAAAACTGTATCTTAACTGCGATGAGAAAGGATCAAATCTCTATCATTCTGTCTCCCTCTCCAAAATAATGTGCTATTAAAGATAGCCAAGCAATATCAGGGACTTGAGGGATTGATGAAGTTCACAAAAGAGGAGGAGCCTACCTCTCTCTCTCAATATGTTGTGTTTTAGTTCAGAAACATTATTGTTTATGCACCTAACACATACACTGAGATATGCCCACTGTTTAGTTTTCGAGCGATTGACACAGAGATATCAGTGATGTCTCTTCAGATAAGTCAAATTTATTTCCCAATTGCTA